>NC_136425.1:9587500-10787500 GCF_052625555.1 Lactuca saligna | reverse complement strand
AACAACTACCTCCTGTATATATACGAGAAAAAGA
Source organism: Lactuca saligna (assembly GCF_052625555.1). NCBI lineage: Eukaryota > Viridiplantae > Streptophyta > Magnoliopsida > Asterales > Asteraceae > Lactuca > Lactuca saligna. The sequence continues at coordinate 10,787,466 of NC_136425.1, read as the reverse complement.
GTTATCAAAAGGAACTCCATATACTTAGAGATTATATGTCCCTAAAGGAGTTTAAAAATTAACGACTTGTTTAGAGGAGAGGTAATTAATTTCTATACAAAAATTAATTTAATAACTTATTAGACATTAAATTTTAATATAGTTTAACGATGATGTGTAAATTTAGCTGGAATCTAGACAAACTTGGCGATTTTGTAACTATGAGAAGTAATGGACAAATTTTGTAACAATGAGAAGTAATGGACAACCCGTTTATAATTTTTGTGTCACAGTAGATGATGCCACCATGACAATAACACATGTTATAAGGTAATCACTAAATCTTTATATTATTATGTATTTAATAACCATGTACTACAACATTATTGTTATGATTATATTATATAATTTATGTTACAATGTATTAGACACTTGTGCTTCAGGGCAGAAGAACACTTACCTAATACAATAAGGCAATCATTGATATATAAGGTAGTTTTATTTTAATATTAATAAAATTTTCATATGATGAAATTTATAACTATTCCTGTTATTGTTTTTTTATCATAAGCTCTAGGTTTTCCAATGCCTTCTTTTGCACATGTATCATTGATTCTCGCCCCTGATCGAAGCAAACTATCGACCACCTTCATTTATTCCAAGTTCTTTTCTAAGTTTTGTCAGTGTTCCGATTAATTGTTACAAAATTGGTTTAGGTAACCAATAATTCATCTTCACTTTAGTTAAATACTTCTATTAATTTGTTAAAGTAAAAAAAACATAAATGAAGTCATTATTATCTTATCTACAGGATTTGGACGAGTTCAATACAATCCTAAAACCACTAAATGATGGAGCAAATTTGAAACACTCTTGATAGGCGTATCCGGTTGTAAGAGGAAGAAATCTGTAACCTTAGTGAAGATTCAAGCCAGTTTGGATATAAATATGTATGCTTATTACACAATCATAGATGTATGAAGCCTTCGTTGCGATCATTTTACAATTTACGTCCATATATGATAATAATTTCCTTTAAATTTTTGGATAATGTTTAATCTACTTATGCATCAGAGATCTGTTCTTTATTAATCATGGTTCCCAAATAGTAGGGACAAACACAAATTGTGTAAGTAGAAGTGATTCAAAATCTTTTAGTTATTTGTATTGCTTTTCAATCTCAAAATTTGTTGGTTGCTACCCTTTTTCTCCAGCAATTATTCCAACGGGATTTTTAGCAGTGGATGGGCCTTCTGTTGGATAACGTGTCTAAGTCCATAACTATATTTGGTATGTACTTGACCCGACCCGGCATGGTCCATTTGGGTTGCATGACATCATGCATTTAGATAGACTAAATAAGAGAAATAACACTTGTGGTCTATTAATATTACAAGTTCTAATATATTAATAGTATTATTTAATTAGTCTTGAACAAGAATTAATTTGGAATTAATTAAGTGATAGATGACTAATTAAATATATGGGTTGATTATGTAAATCACTCATACTTGTATAGTGGGCTTAAGGCTCCATGGATTGTCAAGTTGGGTTAGACCCATAGGATGCTCCATGGATGCTCCATGGGAGTTACAAACCCATGGGTCATGGAAATGAAGAGTCATGTCACATTAGGGTTTACATAGTGTAACCCTATATGTGACACACTATATAAGCTACATGTTCTCACCAAAAATCGGATACACTAAGATACAAGAGGGCTAGGCCGATTTTTAGAGTGTTACATATTCTCTGAAAGTCATTCCAAAGCATTTGGTGTTGTGTGAGCATTTGAGGCATCACACTTGGGGTGCTAGGCTCTCAAGGTTTTCAATGTAATTCTAGCCATCTTTTAGTTTAAAAGTTCCCCATGTATGCTAGATAGGATTATGAACCTTGGAAATCGTATTTTTCATGTATTTTAGACAAACATAGATCCAAGGTTTTCTAGGGTTGCATGTACACATAGGAGTGTTAGAATGCTCAAAACCCATCAGATCCTCACGTTTGGTGGCGATGCTACACCTCAATCAGGTATGTTAGCCTTCAATTTTCTGTTTAGGTTTCGTCTGCAATTTGGAGTTATGTCAATTGTTGGAGTTAGGAAAATATCAAACTGCTAGGATTCGACTAATACTTAAAGTCACATGATTGGATTTTCGGTCAAAGCATTTCTTTCAAGTTGATTGTCTCACTTTGTCTTATCAATATGAGAAAAAAACACAAAGAATTGTGTAGTAATAAAGATAATAAAACTATCTCTAATTTCTTCAGGGGTTTGTTATTGACATTTGTTGTGTGAAGTGTGTTCTCTTAGATTCACAAATTAAAGTCACTATATTTACTATTAATTTATTATGTGCTGGTATAGCCTACCAAGGGGAGTTGCGGTTGCATTTGAAGATGTTATCAGGGAACATGGCTATGCAGGCGAGATCAATCCCATTAGTACCTCATGCCTCTCGAATTTTCCCTATTTCTTGATTAATTACATGCTTTGTTACATGTTTTTGTCTATGCCTTCACTAATTTTAAGCAACCCATTTCAGAGGCGACCTGATTCATATTTATTTGCCTTTTCAGTGACTTTTGTTTAAGTGTTATGTAACGTTTGTACGTTTTCTATATATCATGATTTCAATGTGACATCCCCAAAATCACGGCCAGAAAAAGACCGGTTTCATTTATGCTTTTACAATAATTTCAGAGTAAATCCATTGATTTAAAAGAGTTGCGGAATTTGTTCCCAAAACACAATATGATAAAATAAGGTTTATCAAAGCATTTCTTAAATAAATATATTTTCATTATATAAGAAAACTCGAGATGTCATGTTCCGATATAGACCAAAAGTATAAACAGTACAACATGACCTTGCAACAGTTATTTACAACTACTGGTCTATAAACAAAAATATATTCACAAGTTGTTCAACTTATGCTCTCGCACCACTACCTATAATACAAAGAAATTGAGTGGGTCAGGCTTGGGAGCCTGGTGAGCATATAGGGTTTTCAACCCACAATAAATAATTATATTTAATTTTCACCAACCAACAATAACCTGATTACCCATTCCCATTATCCTCACTTTACGTCCCTAAAACAACAACAATCACAAGGGACCTAATCTACGATTTTCATCGGGACGGACATTACTGCAAAGGGGTTTCCTCAACAGTAGATGTGCTAAAGGCAACCATGAGGGGGATAGAGTACACCGGTGAACATATTGTTCACAACACCTACAATTTATGAATCTGCTAGCGTTCCACTGGACTGTCTAGAAAGAGTATGTGGTCGTCATCCATACTCTGCTAGATGACTAGATCAACAACAATATCAAGGCCTCTCATCATCTTATTTCATCACACATCCACTATCTACCCATGTTCTACCCAACATCTTTGTGTATATATATATATATATATATATATATATATATATATATATATATATATATATATACACAACATAAAACATGTATAAAACATTCAATCAATACTCATTTCAAATAACACATAACATATAAGCACATAACAGGTATTTTATAAAAATACTTCGTATTTATGTGTTAGAAGAAAGTAACTACACACTCACCTGATAAGAAGATGATCGGACAACACTACGTCTCTAAATGTAGTATTCTTCGGTGAAACTGGAAGATCTTCATACATCGGGCATCTTGCAAGCAGAGCTTCGGCTCGGAAACTATTTTCTTCTCGGGATATTTGGGCTTCGGGACTCGCTTCGGGTCTCGGGATGATACCGGGGCTTCGGGGGTACTTCTTTGCATGTAAATCGAGGTAAAGTGGGTGAGAGAAAAGTGAATTAGCAACCTTGGCCGACTGCCCCTTCAATTCTATTTATAAGGCTGATTTCTTGAAATTCACGTAGTGAACCCTTATTTCACGTCGTGAATTTGATCTTCATTGCATGCGTCATCGCAAGTTGGGTATGGCAGGCTCTGAAAGGCCAAATCACTGAGTTCACGTCGTGAACACTGACTCAGTGTCAAAAATCGTGTCCTGAACTTCAGAAATTAATATATTTCGCATACGAGCTCCATTTTTTACGTTCTTTATATCCACGCGTAGGTGAGATTACGCTATACAACTCTCGTTTAGACTCTGTCGGCTAATTTTGACTTTAATTTTTATTATATTTATTTTTAGTAGGCCGGGATAGAAAAACTCCGTTATAAACTCATAACTTATTCATCCAACATCCGTTTTCGTCTGTCTTTTTACCGTTGCACTACTATTGACGGGATCTTCGATTCTCATTTAGATTGTTTCGGTTAGAAATCACTCGATCTCATATTCGAACTTCGGGCTGCATACTGCTAAGCTGAAACTTAGAAAAATCATAACTTCCTCATACGAAGTCAGATTTGGACGTTCTTTTTATGCACGCTCTCGGTTTAATGTATTCTACGACTTTCGTTTAGATCACTAAGGCTAGATATCTCTTTATATTAAATTCATAATTTACATCATACAGCGTCGTGTAGGTTTTGTCGCGAATCTTCGACGGGTCATAACTTCTTTGTTATAACTCGGATTTTAGCATTCTTTATATATTCGGAAACCTCGTCACAACCACTAGTACATCCTTCATAGATATCGGGTTTATTTAACATTTCATTTTGACACTAATTTTTATCCTTAATTCATTTAAGTCACACAATTAAGCACAAAATACATAATACTCAAATAATACATTTTTATTATATCACAATGGTTTACAATCGTTAATCTAGACTATTACATCATCATTAATGACAAACCCGAAAACACAGGCGTTACAATTCTCTCCACCTTAGGATGATTCCGTTCCCGGAATTACACATCAACAAACAAATGCTGATAGCGACTCATCATGTCACCCTCCGTTTCCCAAGTGAGATTTGGCCCATTTGTATGTTTCCAATGGACAAACACTAATTCGACCATCTTGCATCGCAATTTCTTAGTTTTTCGGTCAACGATTGCCTTTGGTTCTTCAATTAACCTCTTGTTTTCATCAATTCTTAACTAAGAAATTGGAATCATGTCGAGAACTTCTCCCGTGAATTTCGTCAGATAACACACATGGAAGGTGTTATGAATATCATTTAATTCTTCTGGTAGTTTGAGCTTGTAAGCTTGGTTCTCAAGCCTATGAAGAACTTTAAACGGTCCAATAAACTGTAACGTCCCAAAATTCAAGGCCAAAATTTTCATTTTTAAATAAGTTATTACATAAAACAAAGCAGTATAAAAACCTTCATAATAATATCTCGTGTCAAACCAAAGTATCAGTAATCAAAACATATTATCATAAAACCATATCATAGTGTAATCCCAAAGATCTCATGTGCGGAAAACATAGTGTGATGCGCTGCGATCGAGCCCTCTCCTTTCCTTTGAAAACAAAGTACTTGAAACCAAAACTGAAAACCATAAGCACGAAGCTTAGTGAGTTCCTCCACCATACCACATACCATATAATCACATAACATACATATATTGTCAGACATATCTGGGTGTCCGACCTACCCTTTCGGTCCTCTCGACCAGATACTGGCTAGCATAACTAGGTGCCGGCCTCCCTTTCGGTCCTCTCGACCGAATACTGACTAGCATATATGGGTGCTGATCTCCCCTTCGGTCCTCTCGACCGGATACTGGGGACTATTTCACCCCTACTACTATCACATAACACATATCACATAATCTATCTAGCATGGCTGGGCATGACTACCCCTTCGGTCCTATCGACCAGTAATCTGGGGACTATCTCCCCTACTATCACTAGCACATATCAGCATATCATACTAGTACATAAACATATTAGGTACTAGCAAACCTAGATGAATATCACAGAGACAATCATCTAATCATACAACTCCTACTGATGGGTCGGCATTGTGGCCGTAGACCCACCGCTACTGGAAGGTAACTCACCTCACACTGCTGAAGTCCCGACGACACAATCCCACACTTGCTGAAGTCCTGCAGACTCAACCCCAGCTGCTGGCTGACAGATTCCCGAACTATCAACACCAAAATAACACCCAATTAATAATTGGGTCCCAATACATAACCATAAGTACATTCTTTGGGTAGTTACTACATTACCCTTAGCTTGGCTTATTCAAGCCCACGACCCAATCCATAGGCCCAAAGGTCAACTATGAGTCAAAGCCCAATATATGGCCCAATTTTCCAAATTGGGCCCAGGCCTATACATGGTCTCATTCTAAGGCCCAACATCATATAATCATTAAGGCCCAAACTAAGCCCATCTATGGCCCAATTTTCCAAATTGGGCCCAAGCCCCTTACATGGGCCTTACCCTAGGCCTATTAAATTATTTTAGTCTAATTGCATGATCTTGTATGGCCCAATTAATAACCCAATCATCAAGGCCCAATAGAAAGGCCCAATAATAAACCCAAGTGAAATTAGGGTTTCACACAAAATGATGATTAGGGTTAAGTTTCCTACTTAACCCATTAAGGACTTAATCCATTAAGAACTTAATTCATTAAGTCTAATGTTGACTTAGGTTGATTGCAAATGATTATTAATTAATATTCTAGGTTCATTAATTAATCCCGATGCGATCCCAATAAATCCCAAATTAAGGTTTCATGGCATTAGGGTTTTCCAAACCCTAATTAGGGTTTCCAACCCATCTTAGCCCAATAGGCCCATTAGCTAAGTCCTTGAATCCATTAGGGTCCATTAAGCCCATTTAACACATGTTAGGGCTTTTATGTCCATTAAGCCTCATTGGGCCCATTAGGGTTTTAGTCCCTTGATCAAACATCCCCAAACTAGCAATCCCAACACAACTAAGTGTTGGGTTTTGAGCAATCTAACACTTCCTAAGTGTGCATGCAACCCTAATAAACCTTGGATCTATGTTTGTCTAAATACATGCAAAATAATAATTTTCCAAGGTTTATAACCTATCTAACATGGCATGGGGAACATTTCAACATAAAAGAGTTAGAAGAGATTACATACCTTTTGGTGAGTTTGGTTCTAAGGAGTTTGAGGGCCAAGCACCAATAGTGTGAATGCCTCAAATGGAATCACAAACACCACAAACTCTTGGAAAAACTTTGAGAGAGTATACACCTTGTATAAAATCGGCCACACACATGCACACACACACACTAGTTCACTAGTTTTCTCTTAGGCTCCATTTCATGCTCCATAAGCATGCTTATATAGTGTGCATGGTTAGGGTGAAACCCTAATAACCCATGTCTTTTCCTTTTCCAAGGATCCATGGGTTAAAAGCTCCATGGATCATCCATGGACTTCCACATAAGCCTAGCCCATTAACAAATGAGTATTAGCCCACACTATATAAAACAAATAGCCCATAATTTAATTAGTATTCCTTTTAATCTCTAAATTAATTCATAATTAATTTAAGACTAAAACTAATTAAATAACGTAACTTCATATTAATATATTATAACTCATAATATATTAATAAACATATGTGTATAACTCTCATAAAATTATCCATAATAGTTTGGATGAGATGCAACCCAAATGGACCATGCCGGTCGGGTCAAGTATATACCAAATAAGTTATGGACTTAGACACCTTATCCAACAGACTCCCACTTGGATAAGTCTAATAACTATATTTGCCTATAACTTCAGGAGCCAACCAACAATCGTAGCTCTCGAAAACTCCCTCGAACAATGAAGACTATGTCGAACTATGAAGCGCCATTTTAGATAAGTGATCACATAATCCTCTGTTCTCATGATATCATCCGGACAAACACATGGAACTATGTCTTGCTTATTGTCTAGCAGTTGTTTCTCGATTTTCCGATTTGTTTGACGAAGAACTTCACTGAACACATCGGTTTAGTTCCGACCAGGCCTGGTACATGGGTCAACACAAAATCATCGAGGGGCCCAGATATCGCTTCTATTTCTAGAAGGAACAGATAAACTTCGACTGATATGCTTGTTCTACTACTTATTGAATTGTACACAAAGGCACGTTTTATAACATCAAGTTACTGATGCGTTTACGTGCAATCAATGCACAACCAACTCATAGGTAACAACTCATATCTCTAGGTTTAAAGATTTATATGATGTTATCGTCTCACGATCACTCGAGATAAATTCCATGAAGTGATACAAGTGAGCGTGGGTTTATACCAATACTCATAACTTATGAGTACTCATGAATGTTGCAGCAACCATTGCCATGTCTAAACACCTTTAAGGCATCTACAAACCCAATTCATGACAATCTTGATTCATACCTACTTCCGACGTATGATCGATTGTGGAGGTTTGAATAAATTAATTATTCTGGAAGTCAAAACATGCAAAACTGAAACAATACTAAATAATTAACAATGATAGTAACACTTTACTCATAAATAAATCACAAATTTTATTCATCATCAAACGTCGATTACATTTTACAAGTTTCAGGAAAACTATCTAATCTGTAAAACTAATATCGTCCCTCAGCCCGATGCGTCTCGCACGCTGAAAATGCTTAACCCCCGTCAGTCCCTTCGTAAGGGGATCTGCAGGATTCTCATCCGACGATATCCTCCTTGTCACAAGGAGTCCTTCTTCAATCTTGTGTCTTATGAAGTGATATTTTCTGTCAATGTGTCGGGATCTGCCATGATCTCTTGGTTCCTTGGCTAAGGTAACCGCACTATTGTTGTCACAGAAAATCTCTATAGGTTCCTTAATAGCTGGTACAACTCCAAGGTCTCCGATGAAGTTCTTTAGCCATATCGCCTCCTTCGCTGCTTCACTCGCTGCTATATACTCTGATTCACAAGTCAAATCAGCCACCGTCTCCTGCTTGGAACTCTTCCAAGAAATTTCCCCTCCATTTAAGGTAAAGATCCAGCCCGACTGAGAGCGGAAATTATCCCTATCAGTCTGAAAACCAGCATCACTATACCCTAATATTCTCAAGTCATCACTGCCACCAAGGGTAAGGATCCAATCCTTAGTCCTCCGCAGGTACTTGAGAATGTTCTTTACCGCGGTCCAATGAGCCTTGCCAGGGTTCCCCTGATACCTGCTGACCATGCTCAAAGCAAATGCCACATCAGGACGGGTACAAGTCATAGCATACATGATCGAGCCAACTGCGGAAGCATATGGTAATTGGCTCATCTCAACTATCTCTGCCTCTGTACTCGGACTCTGAGTCTTACTCAGTTTGGTATTGCTTTGGATCGGTAAATCTCCTTTCTTGGAATTCTCCATGTTGAACCTTTTCAACACCTTATCCAAGTAGATACTCTGACTAAGTCCAATTAGTCTTCTACTCCTTTCTCTTAATATCCTTATCCCTAGGATATAGGTAGCCTCCCCTAGGTTCTTCATAGAAAAGCACTTCCCAAGCCAAGACTTAACCTCCTGCAAGGTTGGGATGTCATTTCCTATGAGTAGTATGTCATCCACATACAGTACCAAGAAGCTAACTATACTCCCACTAGCTCTGACATACACGCAAGACTCATCTTCGCTTCTCAAGAAGCCAAACTCTTTTACCTTCTCATCAAAACAAAGATTCCAGCTACGAGATGCTTGTTTTAATCCATAAATGGATTTCTCAAGCTTGCATACTCTATTAGGGTACTCTGCATTGACAAAACCCTCTGGCTGATTCATGTACACATCCTCAGCCAACTTTCCATTAAGGAAAGCGGTTTTGACATCCATTTGCCATATTTCATAATCATGAAATGCTGCAATGGCTAACATAACCCTAATAGACTTAATCTTTGCTACCGGTGAAAAGGTTTCATCATAATCAACACCTTGAGTTTGAGTAAAACCCTTCGTAACCAGTCGAGCCTTATAAGTATGCACTTTTCCTTCCATGTCTGTCTTCTTCTTGAATATCCATTTGCACCCAACTGTTTTACGGTCTGGTACATTGTCAACCAAGTTCCAAACTTGATTGTCATACATGGACTGTATCTCGCTGTCCATAGCCTCCTTCCATTTAGCAGACTCCGGGCCTGCCACGGCTTCCTTAACACTGCTAGGTTCATCCAAATTTACTAGTGTACTATCACTAATAAACGTATCACCTTCCGTAGTAATATGAAAACCATAATAAAACGAAGGTGTGTTCCTAACCCGTGTGGAACACCTCGGAGGTACAGACTCGTCAGCTGGATCAACAGGAGTTTCCTCCTCAGGTTGATTGCTAGTGTCTGAGGTTCCTTCACCAATTGATTCTTGAATTTCTTCAAGATCAATCTGCCTCCCACTGTCTCCTTGGCTTATAAATTCTTTCTCGCGAAAGATCCCTCTTCGTGCTACAAAGACCACATTCTCACTGGGTCTGTAGAAGAGGTAACCGAAGGATTTCTGTGGGTAGCCGATGAAAATACACCTTTCACTTCGGGGTTCAAGCTTATCATGAGTTTCGCGCCTCACGAAGACTTCGCAACCCCAAATTTTGATGTGGTCCAAATTGGGAACCTTCCCAGTCCACATCTCATGAGGTGTTTTGGTAACCTTCTTTGTAGGGACTAGATTAAGGATATGGGCGGCAGTCTCTAAGGCATACCCCCAAAAAGAGATCGGTAACGAAACTCGACTCATCATAGAGCAAACCATGTCCAACAAGGTTCGATTATGCCTCTCAGCTACACCATTCAGCTGTGGTGTCCTGGGAGGAGTCAATTGTGAGACAATCCCACACTCCTTAAGGTAGTCAAGGAACTCGGTACTAAGATACTCACCACCTCGATCGGATCGAAGCATCTTAATGTTCCTGCCCAATTGATTTTCTACTTCCTGCTTGAATTCCTTAAACCTTTCAAAGGTTTCAGACTTATTTTTGATTAAGTAGACATACCCATATCTACTAAAATCATCAATAAAAGTCACATAATACCCATTAGCATCCCTTGTGGCAGTTTTGAATGGCCCACATACATCAGTATGTATTAGGTCCAACAAACCTTCACCCCTCTCACAAGTTCCAGTGAAGGGTGATTTTGTCATTTTTCCAAGTAGACAAGATTCACAACTATCATCTGATTTGAGGTCAAATGATTCCAAGACTCCACTCTTTTGGAGTTGGCCTATGTGTTTCTTGTTTACATGTCCAAGACGACAATGCCACAATGATGCTTTATCTAGGCTAGTAGAAGAATCAATATACAACACATTATTTCCTAAGTTGTCCACAATCGACACAGTTTCATACACACCATCACAAGGTAATGCTTTAAAATAAAACACATTATTAAAGAAAGCATTAATACCACCACATTTATTATCAAACGAAAAGGTAAAACCTTGCTTGTACAAAGCATGAAAAGAAATAATATTCCTCGCCATTTCAGACGAGTACACACATTTATTCAAATCTAATTTTAACCCATTATTAAGCAACAAAGTATAAACTCCAATCTTGGAAACAGGTGAAGCCTTCCTATTCCCCATGATTAAGTTTATCTTCCCGTGCTCCACATCCTCACTTCTTCTTAGGCCCTGCAAATCAGAACATATGTGAATACCACATCCTGTATCAAGCACCCAAGAGTTAGAATATGTTGAGTAATTAGACAATATAGTGTAAATACCTGCATAGGTGGGTTTCACTTTCCCATCCTTTAGATCCTGCAAGTACTTAGGGCAGCTTCGCTTCCAGTGTGCCTTTTCATGGCAATAAAATCATTCAACATCCTTGGGAATGGCAGAAGGAGTGACAGAACCGTTCTTAGTCTTTGATGAGGAGCCTTCAAGAGACTTTCCCTTGGTACCCTTCGAAGGGTGCTTCCTCTTTTTCCCTTTGCCTTGCCCAATAGCTAAAACAGGGGTAGAAGTTGGAGTAGGAGTAGTAGAGGTAACAACCGCTTTACCCTTAAGACCGGTTTCAGCGGTCTTCAAGAGTCCTTGAAGCTTGCTGAGGGTAACTTCCTCCTTGTTCATATGATATGTCATTCGAAAATGATCATAACAAGAAGGAAAGGAGTGCAAAATGATGTCAATTGCCAACTCCTCGGGGATGTTAACATTCAGCTTCAGCAAACGGTCCACATACCTTTGCATCTTTTGCATGTGGCCCGTGACGGATTCACCATCCTTCATGCAGGTAGTTATTATGGAGGAGATTATTTCATACCGCTCCTGACGAGCACTCTGATGGTACCTTTCCATCAGGTCTTGGTGCATCTCAAAAGGGTAGAAATCTTCATACGAATTTTGGAGCTCAGCTGTCATCGTGGCCATCATGATACATGCCACCTTAGTAGCATCTCTTTCATGAGTCCTGAATTCAGCGATCTCCTCAGGAGTCGCAGTAGACTCATCAAGTTCTTTTAACTCCTTATCGAGGACATATTCCTTGTCCTCGTAACGAGTAACCATCCTGATGTTCCTAATCCAATCCATGAAGTTGGAACCATCAAAGATGACCCTCCTACAAAGATTCATGAGAGAGAAAGAACCAGTTGGGTTAGAGCCTGAAGCATTAGTGTTGGAAGACATCTGAAAGAAGAAAGTAAGTTTAGATTAGATATTTAGGATCCTTAATAAGACACCCAAATGTAATATTAAGGCTAGGATCCAATCACAATATATTACACTTAGAAGAGGGATGTCGTAATCTAAGTAATAATAGATTTGAAAGGTAGGTGAATGATGATTCACCAATTTCCACCATGAAAACGAAATGATTTATTAGGTTTAATTGGATTTGAAATTCCTAGATTCTTTTGAGATTCATTGAACTTTTCAATGGCATGTTTCAATCTCGATTGTGCCCTTCAAGTTTTGTGACTGGGATGCCAAGGATCACAAAACAAGGTGTGAATAACCATGCTAATTCACTTGGTACTCTTAATATTATCACCTAATCAATGTGTCGGTTAACCACACACGCTCCATTGATCTATGACAAACATTAAGTCACCCTTCGTGATCCTTACTAGTCCTAGTTAGTGTGCCGGTTAACCACACACGCTCCACCAACGACTTGGTAAGGTACAAAGTGTGAATTCCATGGACTAGCACCATGTTCACATTTTTCCTAAAATAACTAAGATTGGGAATTAAAAGAGTTTAGTTATTTTATAATATTCATTATACTTTTAATGAGGATTTAAAGTCATTGTTCTACCCGTTCGGCTAACGACCCTCCACCGATCAAGCAAGCGGTGGGTGAGAGTATACACCCATTAAGTCGCCATTTTATAGGCAACAACCTTATACCCACCTTATAGACCGGCTTCGTGAATGAGGCCTACTAACGGTAAAACGACTTATTCTTATACATATATATAATAATTAACCATTAATGTTATAAATAGTATAAGGGTTGAATTTTAACTATTAAAACTCTAAGGTTTGGAATTAAAGTTTATTAAAGTGTGTGAAACTTTACAAATTCCAAAACTTGAGGGCAAGTTTTGTAACTTTGCAAAACTCTTCATTTCATAACTTATGAATTAAAGGTTCATAAAAATGAAGACTCTTCATTTTCATGTAACTTATGTGTTTTAAGTGTGTGTTAAATGAAAGTGACCTTTGGTAATCCATAACTTGAGGACAAATTATGGACTCCATTAAAACACATAAATGATAAAGAATTAATCCTAAACAATTCAGCAAATAATTCCTATCATTTTCTAAATTCATAAGAACATGAACATGATCATCAAAAATTCAAGAATTATATGAACACATAAAATCATGGAATTTTGATATATGCTATTGCAAATGGATTAGAACAACCATTACACCAACTAAAATAAGTTTTATAACACCAAAACAGTTTTAGGGTAATGTTTCTAGTCCATTTCCAGCAGCAAAAGTCGAGAATCTGCACTCTTTCGATCCTACTCGTCGAGTGCATGAACTTACTCGCCGAGTAGGTTGAAGTTTGCCTTGGACTCGTCGAGTCCCCCCAATGGACTCGGCGAGTCCACCATGCTGACAGCAACGATTTCGACTTTTTTCACTATTTTGCATCAAGTATCAAACAAGCAAGCCTAGGCTCTGATACCACTGTTGGGTTTTGAGCAATCTAACACTTCCTAAAATTGCATGCAACCCTAATAAACCTTGGATCTATGTTTGTCTAAATACATGCAAAATAATAATTTTCCAAGGTTTATAACCTATCTAACATGGCATGGGTAACATTTCAACATAAAAGAGTTAGAAGAGATTACATACCTTTTGGTGAGTTTGGTTCTAAGGAGTTTGAGGGCCAAGCACCAATAGTGTGAATGCCTCAAATTGAATCACAAACACCACAAACTCTTGGAAAAACTTTGAGAGAGTATACACCTTGTATAAAATCGGCCACACACATGCACACACACACACACACACTAGTTCACTAGTTTTCTCTTAGGCTCCATTTCATGCTCCATAAGCATGCTTATATAGTGTGCATGGTTAGGGTGAAACCCTAATAACCCATGTCTTTTCCTTTTCCAAGGATCCATGGGTTAAAAGCTCCATGGATCATCCATGGACTTCCACATAAGCCTAGCCCATTAACAAATGAGTATTAGCCCACACTATATAAAACAAATAGCCCATAATTTAATTAGTATTCCTTTTAATCTCTAAATTAATTCATAATTAATTTAAGACTAAAACTAATTAAATAACGTAACTTCATGTTAATATATTATAACTCATAATATATTAATAAACATATGTGTATAACTCTCATAAAATTATCCATAATAGTTTGGATGAGATGCAACCCAAATGGACCATGCCGGTCGGGTCAAGTATATACCAAATAAGTTATGGACTTAGACACCTTATCCAACACTAAGCACACCGCCACCAGACACGGCGGCTGGTGGCAGCCACCACCTCACGATGGTGGTTATCAGTTTTCTTTTTATTATTCCATTTCCAATTTTTTTACAATAACAATGAACTCACGAAATAAACGCACACACTAGACTAAATAACACACACCCGTAACCATCCTTGTGGTGGTCGACGGTGGCATGTGGCGGCAGCCACCACCCTATGGTGGCGGTGATGCCATTTTCGAGAACTTCAGCTATACACACACACACACACACAAACTGAAACACACACATCTTCACTCCTTTACTCGGAAAAGGAAGCCAACGACCCATTTGGTGGTATATGGCGGCAACAACGGTGATTTCACATCGGCAGCCACCATGGTTGATAGCCATGGTGGTTTTCCTTGAGATTTTTTGTCCAACGAGCACCCTTTACACGCCACGATGGAACAGAAACACAATCACGACAACAGCAGCAACAGAAGACGTCCGCTCTCTAGCATGTTGTCACACCCCAAAACCAAGAATGGCGGAAACGTTCCGGGGCGGAGGACGTCATGTAAAGTATCACAACACAGTAAATGTAAATAAGCAAACAACATCATCCATTGCATTAAATATATATAATTTTAATACAAGCGTGTTCCGTACAGTTTTAGACACCAAAAATACAATTTAAATCAAAATAGTATGATGAGTCTTGAATGCGCTCCATCTTCTCAAAAGCTAGCATCGGTACCTGACTACTGATGACCTGAGAATACAAGTTATTTTGAAAGAGTTTATCAGCATTAAGCTGGTGAATTCATAAGTATTTTAGTGTCGAGGTTTGTTATCAAAACGTTTGAACCTGTCGCAAGTATGAGTTGTAAATGTATGTAAGTGTTTGTAAAAGTTTGAATCTCTCAGAAAAACCTATATTTTCTGTTAAAGTAGCCCTCTACCAAGGCTTAACTGTTTTGTATGCTCGTTTGATGTAAAAGTGTGTAATTTCCCAAGTGTAACTATCATTTAACAAAATATAGTTTGTACATTAAAGTTTAAGTGAGGTTGTCACCAAAATGTAATGGGTAAATTATTGTGGTACGGTAGTTTTGATTTATATGAACTACTGCTGTACTAACTACCTTAAACCGGGTTTATATTAAGATATCATGTGATAAATTGCACCATACTATCGACTGGTAACATCGACAACGTATAGTCGAAAAATAAGGTATGACGTTTGGCACCCGCAGACCTGTCGGTCCCACTGTAGCTAGCAGCGAGGTGTAGGATAGTCAATCCAGTATAGATCTATACGCAAACTCACGCTCTCCCTCCAAGAGACTCTGGCTACAACTCGGGTCATGATAATTAAGACATGCTCCCATACAGTGGATCACAATTGTTAACGTATTCGTGTATATGCAATATAATGTTACTTGTTCTAGTATCGTTGTATATGTTCTCTTAGTAATAAGTATTGACTCCTGAATGAACTGACTCGTTGATCTAGAAATTGTAGTAGTATGATCCCGTGTTACCCCGATGGTAACTTACTAACGAGGTGCTGATAAGTATGAATATGGAAGTACTTTTATGTCAATACATGTATATATGATATATAACTAATATTGAAACGACCCTCGGATGGTCACCCGAAATCCCACCAGACCACATCTCAGTGCGCGAAAAGGAAATAGGGCGGATGACCTTCCTAAGCCCTTTAAACATTACTTATATATCTATACATATATGGGCATGCAAATTTATAGGTAGTAAAACAAAGTTTACAATAAAGCATTTGATAAGTAAAAGAGTTTGTAAAACATTTTGAAGTAAAACAGTTTGAACAGTGAGAAAATCATTGGTTTCCTAGTTATTAATCACATGTGATTAATGCAATCACATGTGATCGAAGCAATAACTATAAGTGTTTAACTTGTATTCCCCCCCATAAAGTATTTAAAACATTTAAAAGCATTTCAAAGGTTGAATAAAGGGGTATGAACTCACTTGGAGGCTTGAAGATAGCGAGATCGAAAACCGGGCAGAGTTTCGTCTCGGGAACGGATTTTTCTCGGGATTCTCGGGAATCTCGGGAGTAAAATCGACCCTCGGGACTTGAGCAAAAAGACCAGAGCTTCGGGTTTGAACGGGCACGGAAATCGAGGCAAGATCGTGAGAGAAAGAGAGAAAATGAACAAATTTTTCGGAAAGGCTCACATCCCTTTTATAGGGGTGCTGAACCGCCTCCGAACGCGGGGCGTACGGGCGTACGCAGCGCGTACCCGTACGTCATCGCTTACGTATTTCGGATGGGGCGGGTCGGATGGGACGGCGGGTTGGATAGCTTCGCATAGGGCGACGTGGACGATCCGAGGCCGTGCCCTCGAGTACGCGGCGCGTACCTCGGCCCTAGGCTGACTCCTCTTCGGATAATACCGAATTTTTATTAAAAATTATATATAAATTATTTATCAAACTTCAAAAATTCATATCTCCTTCATACGAACTCCGTTTTCGACGTTCTTTATATCCCCGCGAAGGTGAGACTACGATCTACAACTTTCATTTAGATTCCGTTGGCAAATTCCGAAATTATTTTTATTATTTATTTATTAAAATGACGTGATTAAGGAATTTCTTTAAAAATTCATAACTTCTTTATCTGACGTTGGTTTTTGCCAGACTTTTTACCGTTGAAATACCATTGTCGAGACCTTCGATTCTCGTTTAGGTCATTCCGGCCAAATGTCGCTCGATCTCCGTTTCGAGTTTTTAGCTGTCTGTTGCTAAGCTGCACTTGGTAAAATCATAACTTCAATATACGAAGTCGGATTTGGGCGTTCTTTTTACGTACGATCATGGTTTAATGATATTTAAACATAGAAGAATTTAAATAGAAACTTTTTGGACATTTTATTATCAAAGTTAATTTTATTAACTCAAAAATGTTTACAATACTTGACCTTTTAGATCATTACAAAGAGTTGAAATATCGGGTTGTCACACATGTCCTCGTCGTCTCCGGCAACGAGAGCTACGATGTACTGAAAAGATCGCACCCAGTGTCGACGATGCATTAACTGCGAACTATAGTCGATGGAACAGCGACTTGCTAAGGACAATCGGTTCAGCGAATCCCCTAACTGCACGCGACGTTGTTGACATTTCAATGGTGAAGGAGTGGCGGCAGCGGCTCGGCAGCGCAACGGCGACTGGGTGACTTCCACCTTCGATGGCGGCTGAAGAAGGAGAAGAAGAGAATGGAGGACGTCTGGTAGCCGCTAGTTGGTTGGAAAGTGATCTAGATGGACGGGGACGACGACCGGCGACTTGGAGGTATAAGGTGGCGGCTGAGAATGCTCCAAGAGAGTGATGGTGGCTGAGAGACGATGTAGGGTTAGGGTTAGTATGACAAGTGAGGCGACGGGTTTAAATCCCGTGTCATTGAAACTTCTTAGCATTTTGGCACTTCCGGTCCCTCCTCCTCACTTCTTCACCATCCAAGTCCATATTTTACTCTTCCCACCCATACCCCCATAATTCCTTTCATAACTAGTCCCACAGTTACCATTCAACCCCTAAGCTCCAAAGATCTTTTCAAAATAAGTCCTCGTAATTTTCCAAGTAGTCCTTGCCTTCATAATTATCTACGAAGCCAACCCGTAACTTACACTTTAACTCCCAACTTCTAAATTATGCCAGTTAACTCCTCGAAACCAACACCCTGCATAAATAATTATTTATTTTAGGCTACCATTCGTTCATTAACTTATTTATTTAACTAATAAATAAACGGGTGTTACATAAACCTTGGACTCAACTTTCCCCTTTTACCAAAATTTATAAGTCCTATAACAACGATAATTGAGTTAATCAATACGTTGATACAATCAAAGTATGCTGAACGGGCTGAAGTGGCGGGTAAGGGAGACTGTTAGATTTACTTTTTTTATTGTGTTAATATTTTTCTAAAATTATCAAATTTTCCAGGGAGGTTGTCTGGTGGGTTTACTCCTTATGTTGAGAGTAAGGTTGAAAAACATGTCAACAAGTCTTATAATTGGATGGTAAGACGTTTGTATGGGGATACATTTGAAGTCGATGACAATTTTGCCACCACGAACGTACAACTTGAACGAAGGGTATGTAGTTGTGGGAAATGGCAAAAAAGCGGTATACCATGTGGCCACACTATAGCATGTCTAAGAACCCGTACGTCTGAAGCCATTCACAAAATGGTTGATTACAATTTCACTAATTTCGTGTATCGACTTGCATATGGATCTGAGTTGGTGAATACTATACCATCACATGTGCTTTGGGAAATACCAAATGAAACGATGGTCCTGTTACCTCCCTCAATGCAGTAGTTATTCATGTAGCCCCTTTATATTTTATGTCGTATTATGTATTAGTTATTTATGTACCCCGTTTTTTTTTTATGTCGTGTTAGTTATTTATGTACCCCGTTTTTATTTTATGTCATGTTATGTACTAGTTATTCATGTACCCCGTTTATATTTTATGTTGTATTATGTATTAGTTATTTAATTTATTTCGTATTATTAGCGATTGAGGAAACAACATACATTAAAAGTAAGAGACATTTATTAAATAGTAACAAAACACACATACATCAACAATCAACTTAACTAACGACAATTAACTTAAACAACATGCATATTAAAAATGAGGGACATTCTTTAAAAAATTCCATGCATCTAAGTGGGTAAACTCGCTACCATCATATTTAAAACGATATAGTTCCAAAGCCACTTGTCGCAGAATGTCTTCATCCAAATTTTGCATGTTCATTATCCAACTCGTTATAAATACATTGAAATTGTTTCACCTTTATTTTCAAATTCAAAAACTTCGCTTTGACATCTCTTCTTCTTCGATATTGAGTACGCCCCATTAAATGGTGAAACAAATGATAGACACGAGACTAAAATGATCCAGCGCGAACTTGTGGGGGACCCGGTGGAAAATCCTCCTCTACAGTTATAATCCAAGTTTGAACCAAAGCGACCTCCTCTTCGTTCCTCCATATATGTGGTACAGGTGAGTCCATAATTTCAAGGGGGAAGCAATACGATATAATTTAAATGGATATTAACAACTTTTTATAGCGACTCCTTATTTCCCCAGTGCAATGGCCTGTCAACTCAAGTAGCAGTGTATTGTGTTTCATTCGACGGGGATGACTTGTCAACTCGAACAGTGATATGTTGTGTTATTAGTATAGTACACTGCGTTCGTCAGTTAATTTTGACTATGAATTGTAGACATATTAGAAGATTGGACTGCGATTTTGTGTATAAACTACTATAAATTGACATTAAGTTAAATAAATAGTTTACTAAACAACCAATACAACTGTTCAAATATTGTTTTTGAGATTTTACTCTCTTTGTTGCAATCAAAATGAGTTCTATATCATGGAGCAATGAACAGTTCTTGGTTCTTAGACGTGCTTATATTCATGTGTACGAGACAAGCAAGTTGAACGATCCAATGTTTTGGACCCGTTTAACCGATATTTTCAACGGTGAAAACTGAATGACTACAAGAAACGATCGTGATGAACTAGACATCTTACAAGATGGTATGAAATGAAAACCGAATTTCTATTATTCAACGATCTTTATACCAAAATTGACGACACCCATTTAAATGCTACTGAGGAGGTCATCTTGGAAGCTGCTAAGGAGGAATACAAGTCATTAAGTAACGGGTTGGAATTCCAGTTTGAAACCCCTTGGAATAGTTTGAAGTATATCCCGTTTGTTTAAAATCTATTTCAGTTTATTATGTGAGTTCACCTTTATTTTCATGTATTTCGTATGTATTGGATGCATTTCCTATGTTTAATTTCAATTAATAAATGCCCATTGCATTAGTTTTCACAATACATTAGAATACATTAGTAACAAGAATTCCATGAACCATTACAAACATTACAACAATTACATGAAAAACACGGACATACTACAAACAAAGCATTAAAATAAAACAAAAGTCCATGGGTTATTATTAACGGAAAATCGAGCGGTCTACATGAAATACTGATTATTTTTTACAACCTTACAAACTTCCTCATATTCGAAGTCTCTGCCGTCACGCTCACAGATGTAAAAATCTGTAACAACTTCCAAAAACTCTTCTTCGTCCCGACAACGCAGTTTGGTACTTTTCACATAATTACACGCTCGATTGAACCATGTCACTTCTTCCTCTACATCCATCCATTTAGTAACAAAATATGATTTTTCATGTTGTTGTCCTTGTCCCATCTCATGGTTGAACAAAGTTGTTATGCGAGTCCATTCATCACCTACTAGGCAATGGGGGGATCAAGTAACGATACACCATCCTTAACACTTTGCCAACATCGTGTAAGAACCAACACCTCATTTTTCGTCCATGGCCTTTCAGAATTGGAACCAGGTACTTCATTCCAAGAGCTTGCTGCATTCAACGACATTTCTAAATATTGGAGTTCATTTCTTTTTTATGATTTGGGTGTTTGGTTTTTAGATCTTAAACATCTATTTATATAAATAAATACAGGACTATGAATTACAACTTTGACTACGAAATGGTTGCATTTGGACTACGATTATCAGCTTTCTGCAGTGACTTATTATGTCAACCAGTCATTTATGTCTTGTCACTTAAGAGTTTCAATATGATTTGCAGGTTACTGCAGTGACTTGTCATTACTGTCTAGTCATTTCAAAGTTGGACTTGTCATTACTGTCTAGTATGTAAAAATACCACTTATAGCACTAGTTTATTATAATTTTGACCTTATTATGAGTTCCTCACACAAATTCGAAGTTTTCTCATGTAACGGAGTAGATTGTTACTACTGTGATTCAGTCGACCCTTTTTTTACACCCTCTTCAGCCGGGCCATATATGTCAGATGAAAATTTTGAAGAATTGAAGAAGGCTGAAGAACAACAAGAAGAGGACAAAGAGTCATCCCGGCTTCTCACCCAACGTGCTAATGATATTGCATCGGAATGCAAACAAGCTCAACAATGGATGGATCTAAATAAAAACAAAATCAAAGAGCATGAAGATTAGATAAAAAAGAGTAAGAAGACAATCAAAATGATTGAAAAATGGCTTGCTGAGAAGGACGAGCAGTTGAAACACATTATGGTGCAAAATGATCGTTTGGAAGACAAAATAAGAATTATGGATGACTATATAACAATGGAGAAAGAGAAGTACCCATTGCAGTTCCCTGAGTTTAAAAATTAGTTACAAAATTGTTGTAATATTATTATGATACAGATTAGGTTGCAAAAGGATCGTTTTTTTTTAAATAGCATGTTGTAATTGTTGTTAAAATCTGCAACTAAATATTATAATAAAAAAGCTTCATTAATTGTTATAATCTACAAACTAAACTAAAATATGAAAGCATAGCAATGTCTTGTAAGATTTAATAAAAAAAATTACAATACATAATAAGTTAACAACTCTTCATTTCAAGGTTGTTTTATATCAAATCAGCGTCATAGGTTTGTGAGCAACTCGCTGAACCACCAATATTAAATGTCATTTCTACAGTAGAAATTGTGTGACGTGCTCCACTACCAGACACCCTTCCAGTACAATTGTTTCTCGTGTGTCCTACTTGACCACATGTAGAACACTCATTTCTAATTGAACCCTCGCCTTGGGATGGAATGCGGTCTGTGTTTCTTGGCCTGCCTGACTGAAGTTTATCCATTATAGGTGGCTTAACATCATCAAATCATCGTGGATCTCCCATTCAGATGGCTTTGGCAGAGGGTTTATTGATTCCTCACATGTTTTCCTTAGTGTTTCGGTAAAGTAAGCATTTAATGCATACATAGAGCAGTCTTGGTAATTGTTGACTGTTGAACATCTTATGACATGAACACAAGGTATCCCATCAAGTTGCTAATGCCTACATGTACATGTCATATGTTGGAAATCAACAATCACATTTTGTGCCCCCTTTTTGACCTCGCATTTCGTATTTGAGATCATGCGAACATCCCACTTAGTAAATGTTTTTTTGTTTTCTTTTACAATTTCATCGGCCCAAGGGGCAAGTATTGTTGTTGCTTCCGCTAAAAAAACAGGCAAAATGAAGAAGTTAAGATCAATAACATCAAAATTAATAAAACATTAATATTAAAAATTTACTTAATACCTGCAAAGTTACGTCTTTAAAACCACCATTGTTGCATTGTTGCACGAAAAAAAAAATCGATCAACATATGTATTGACACCTTACGTGCGTGTCTAGATAATGCATTTATAGACTCCGCACTGTTGGACGACATAAGATTGTATCGGTTCCCTTTAAAATGTGCCATTGACTAAGTTTATGGATTTATACTTTTTAAGTACTCTCATACTGGTTCTTTTGTCTTTTTTATAACATCCATGGCAGCGTCAAAAGCATCAACTGTGTACACTCTACAAGCCTCCCAAAAAATTCATTTAACTGTGTTACTCTTCTCGAATCTATATACTATGTTGAAATACAAATGGACACCACAGATTCCATGATGAGCGTGAGGAAAAATGTTGGTAACGGATGTTGCTATAGATGGAGACCTATCAGATATAATTGTAAGCTCTTGCATATTTCTTATGCAATCACGTAGTTTTTGAAAAAACCATGTCCAAGAATCGGTACACTCATTTTTGCATATACCATACACAACCGGTAATATTTGGTTTTGTCCGTCCTTAGTATCTGCAAGTAACATGGTACCTTTGAACTCTCCCTTTAGGTGGGCTCCATCTACTACCAGGGTCGGTTTACAAAATTTGACAAAAGCGCGTACCTATAATACATTGTATATCTATTCAAATATACCAAAAAAATTAAAAAATTAATAAAATATTATAATACTAACCGAGCAACCGAGTGCGACGTACAAAAACTCAAAGCGATCATCACCATCTGTTTTAATATGTGTGACAGTACTCGGATTATGTTTGGCCAAGTTGTGGAAATAAGCTGGAAGTTTGGTGAAAGAATCCTCTTTCGTGCCCCTTAACGACAACAATGCATATTGCTTCGCACGCCATGCCTGATGGTATGAGATATTGATATTTAATTGAGCATTCATATCATTAACAATATCTTTTCCCCGATAAACTCTACTATAATCTTCAACCAAAACATCATCAATATATTCACCCAAAACATATTTTGTTGCTTGTCGATAATTAGGTTGCAAAATTATTGAAGAACAAGTATGTACATCAACAAATTTATTCACTTGGAAAAGTCCATCAGAAATTTTAATTGCTTTTGCTCTTAGTAACCAAGAACAATTTTTCGAAACACACACAACCTCATACCTTGATTTGGTGGATCTACTTGTCCTCGTCTGAAAACCTTCTCGAAGACATTTTTTTACCAATACACCGCTTTAAAAGTTCTTTGTTCTTAAATATACTCTCACATTCAATCTTTTGAAGATTCTTGTCTACCATCTGTGTTGGGATATCTTCATTAATATCAACTGGACATTCTGGTACAGGGGGCATACCGTAAAAAAGGTTATCGAGATACTTAGCTTTAACTTCATCACCCAAGTCATCTCTATCTGAATTGGTTTGTAGGTCGGTTATATCTAAACGTACATCAACAATATCAACATAATCCCCGTAAACATACTTTTTTCATTTTTTTGACTCTTTTTTTTTTTTTTTTTCCTTTTTACTTTTATCTACCACACGCTTATTCATAACTTTAACTTCTTGTTCGACAACATAATCACAACGACCACCGACATCATTAAGATATGTACCAACATCATCATCACCAACATACTTGTAACTCTCAGGATCCACATAGTTAATAGGTGAATAACTAACATTAACATTTTCAGCAACATTGTGAAACTGAGGTACACTAGGAGTTTTGAAAGTACCTATCAGATCGTTGCTCCCTTTATAACTGCATAAATTACCAACCCGCTGATTTCCATTGTGACCACCCTCATTAACCTCATCTACTTCATCAACCACCACAAACACTTTCACAACCATTCCTCCACTATATTTGATTATATTTATCAACATTCTAACATCCATGTCTTCAACTATAGTTATATAATAATTTAATTCAGAATGATGAAAACGAAGACTAATTCTATATTTGTCTAACAAACCAATTTTGCTTCTCACTAAAGATACAAATTCACTATAACTAATATACTCAGAAAATATCAAAGCAAATTCAGAAATACCTCCCTGTGGACATACGTATTCCAGATTTGTTTTAATAACTTGCCATCTCCCACCAGTTACAAGACAAACCAAATATTCAATCATTTTTTTAGAGAGATTTTAGAGAAATTTCCTAAACAAATAACTACTAAACTGATAATTTTCTACAAAACTTTTTATATAGTAACATTATTTCGTAGTCAAACCAATTGATTTCATAGTCAAAGTAAAAAAAAAAAGCAAATTCGTAGATGGAATACAGAAAAAATCGCAGATGGACACAGTCCATCTGTGATTTTTACCCTGAAATGCCCTATATATAGAAAAAAAAAATTAAAAAAACAATCCACCTGCAAATGTACAAGTGGCTAAAGCACACTTGTGCTTTAGCCACTTGTACATTCGTAGATTGAATGTGCAAATCGCAGATGAGGCTATCCTATATGCGAAATTCGTGACTATTTTTGCAAATTCAATTTATTTTTGACTATTTTTGTAATGTAATTAATGTAAATGATTATTTTTATACCATCATCAAAAATTAACCGATTAAGAGGCTCAACTTGTTTCATTGCAAAACCTTGGGGAGTGTTCTGCAATACAGACAAAGATAAAGAAAGAGGCCAAAGTCAAAGTGTAGTAATAACTAATAACCAGTTGCACACTCCAAAAAACGCCACCTCCTCCACCGTCAGCCTGCGCAGGAATTGTAACCCTTATCCGTCGACTTTCACCCAACGCCGTTCCAATTTCCAAGCAGTAATGGGCGGTGATACAATTTCTCTTCCGGATTCCTCCATTGACGATGAAGACCTATCCTCCATCAACCAGCAATTCCTTGATCGTTTGAGCGTAATACCCACTTCAAGGTTTGTTTTCTTCTCTAAAAGCTGGAAATTATTGAACTGCAAAACAATTTAAGATGAATCCTGAGTAATAATTTTTTGATTCAGGCCAGGTGGTTTGAAAGCCAAAACAACGGACGAGAACGAATCCATGTTTATAGAATATGATGCTACGAGCTTCCGAGATTCTTATAACACTTTGAAGAGCAAAGAAAATGAAACAAGAACGCACAGTGTCTACGCACAAGTTCTTAAGAATTACGATGAATTGAAGCACCGGGCTTTGAATATAGAGGTGGCTAAAAGTAAAATTTTGAGGTACTGTTTATCATCATATGAACCCATTAATGAGACTGTATCTTATAGGCGAAGTTCGATTTAAGTTGAGCTCAATTACTATCTTTACTTCTACCTTCAATTAGAAATCTATCAGAGTTTGTAAATTTCAGGCTCTAAAATCTCGGTAAATTCCTTTCCTGCTTTCTTTAGTTATTTCTCTGTATTGTTCATCAGAATTTTGAATCTGCAATATGAGGTAGCAGTAGCATATACAAACCCCCATAAATAGGATCTTTTTGAGAAACTTTTCAGTATTTTTTTCCAGCTATACCCCTGGATCATGGGTAGAAAACGTAGGAGGGATGACCATGAGTGACTACAACTTGCCAAAAACAACAACACTTCTATTAATCGGCCCAAAAGGATCTGGGAAAAGCAGTCTCATCAACAGAATCTCAAGGGTTTTTGAAGATGACAAATTTTCACCAGAAAGAGCCCAAGTCACATGTATTCTGTCATTTCACAATTCTGTGCATTATATATATACTTTCTGTATTTTCAATCATTCCAATGAAATTAATAATCTTGATTGATTGTTTCAGATAATTCATCCATTGGAAATGGAACTTCCTTCCTCCATGAATACATGATACCAAGAAATTCAACTTCTTTCTGCCTGTATGACACTCGAAGCTTTTCCAATGAGTTGTCTGAAAATTTGGAAATGATCAAACACTGGATGACAAAAGGTGTTTCTCACAATGAACTGGTGAAAAGGTTGAATTTTATAAATTATAATTTATTATTTCTCATCAGATTATCATAGTGTTCTACTGTTCTACCTATATTCTTATTCAAATGTTATTCCGGATATACAGTCCAACTTCAAACCCCAAAATGAAGGATAAATTCGTCTCTTATGAAAGAAGGAAAGTCAACTTTGTTATATTTGTGGTCAACGGGTTTTCAATTCTGAAATGTTTAGACAGCAATGGAGCAGACACACAGTATACAGAAACGGTTTCTAAAGTTTTCAGTTCACCATTTTTGTCTTTCAAAGGTAACTATGGAATATGGATTATGAAATGCCATTTTTTTTTTTCAGTTTTATTCTATGAGTTTTTTTTTTATATCTTTTTCACTCATATCATCCATTTTTTCAGATCATAAACCTGCTATTGCAATTACACATGGAGATCTACTTACATTATCTGAACGTGCACGTGTTTGTGTTCATCTTGGAGAGCTTCTTGGTGTTCATCCAATTAAACAAACATTTGACATTCCAGATAACAATGAAGTCACAACTGAGTTGACTATTGTTGACTTGCTGCGTTATGCTCTTGAGCATGCTGATAGAAACCTTCCTTTCAAATCCCAATCTCGAATCAACAAGGCAAGACTCTGAAACAAATCAATAATGATATGTTTCTGTTAATCTTGCATGTAACTGAGTTGACTATTTTACATATTTGCAGGGTTGTAGGATTCAGATATGGGCATGTTCAGTACTGATATTAGCTCTGGGAGTGTTCTATTTCACAGTTCATCTTCATGGGTTTCATTCTGACAAAATTCAAGAAGAAAGTGTTCATAAATCGGATCTTGAAATGAAGAGAGTTAACACAGAAAGTGTTGTTAAACCAAATCTGGAAATAAAGGAAGTTTGTAGGGGGAGGAAATCTAAATCTGAATCAAGAAAAGAGAGAAAGAAGGGAAGGGTTCGTGAACCAAGTGTGGAGATAGATTGGGCAAAGATTCGTCACATTTGGTAGGGGCAAATTTGTCATTTATCAACCAAAAAGGCAAAAACTAGGTATGTTTGTATAAGTTTGAGGGTATCTTGAACTGTGTAAATAGTAGTATATAACAACTGGGTGTGAATAAAAGTGGACTATTGATTGTGGAAGAGATTTCCCTTTTGGGTTCACTTCTTCATCAGACATGTAATCTATATAATAAATATACTAAACTATAAAAAAAGTTGTAAATCGTGTTTATAAAGAGACCATAATGATGAATTTACCTAAAATGTGTTTGTAGAAAGATTTTCTTGATCCATTAAGAGTTTAAGTCACTACTGTCAATCTTGTAGACTTGGATAATCAATAATGTAGATAAAGGTGGCATTAAATAAAGTTCAGGGGCCATTTTGTAAATTTATGGAAGTGATGGTCTAAAGTTGTCAATGTGATTTCCATGTTTGACTAACTCAAACAAAACGCATCAGGGGCGTTCATTCTTTGACTCCCACTTTCATGTTCATAGTGTGCCTTGTGTTTTCTCTTTGCTTCATGTATGATTACAAGTGATTGAATAAAAGATTCTTCAATTAGTCAAATCTTGTTCAAATTCTTTTTAATAACTTGTTCAAACTCTTGAATTGGCTTCCATAATTATAACCAGTTAGTTTTTCAATCTTGTTTTGATTAAATCCATTGTAATTTATTGATCTTCTTGTTTATTTATTGTACGACTTCCGTAAGAATATGTTGGGTTTAAAGTGAGCAAAGGAGTAAAAAGATTAGAGTTAATTGTTGAAAAGACTTCAAGGTTTTTATGCACAAGAGAAGTTTTTTTAAAATAAAATTTTGTTTGGTTTAATATAATAAATAAGCTTTAAAAATAATTTATGATAAATCATTATGAGTGCTCTAACATTAATTACCTTCAAGGTATAGAGGAGAGAGTGAAGGTAGGACCAAATCAATATGATTACTTGTTTTAGTTTTAACAGGTTTAGCCGTTTAGGTTCGGTCTAAAGTAAAGATGATTCCTAATACAAATCAAAATCAACACTATTTTTTTTTTTTTTTTTTTTTTTAATTTTTTAGTGCAATTTGTTAAAACAAATCTGGGAAACAATTGTTTATTTTGTAGTTAGCGACCACTATGAGATAAGTGTAATTAGTAGGTTGGAACTAAAATGTTTATAGGGTTCAGTTCTCTCCGGAGACATTGGTGGTGTAGTTTAAGATTATATTAGAAAACTTTAAAACAATTAGTTAAATTTTTTTCTATGGATAAAAATGTTCAAGTTGTTGCATGCCCTATTTTAAGGACTTTCCCTGTGTTCCTTCTCTTGCAATGCTCTACATTCTTTTATGACAACTTCACTCATTTGCTTTCATGTCATCTTTTGAGGATTTTTGGCTGTAGTCATCTTCAATCTTTGGGAATGCCCTGTATTGAGGACTCCCTTCTACAATCCTCCTCAGTTAAAGAGATGACATTAAATACACGAATGATATGGAGGTTTTATGCTCTCCTAGTGTACTCGACATAACCCGTTGTAGAAGAGGAACACCCCACAGCTAAGCTAATCATATTGCTTGGGTAGTGTTCTTTTTGGTTTAATGGTAACTCAACTACAAACAACCTTGCAAAACTAATTTGATCTTCTAGCATGATTGAAATTATATGAATATTAACATGATTTAAAAAATATGAATATTTAAATATACTAACATTCCAATTTAATCCTTTTTTATTTTAGGTATTTTTATAAGATTTATTAATTTGGTATCTTATAAAATGTAATTTTTATAAGTCATTATCAATTCTCTTATTCTAATAAATGAGTTAAATTAATCATATCAACAATTATTACTAGGAAAAACACATAAAACACTAAAGTTTCACTTGAATCCGGTTTAACCGCGATGATTTTGCAGGTAGTTTAGTTCTAAGAAAGTAACACATGTTTTAAAAAAAATCCATTTCCACAGCTACTACAAATGATAACATGAATATGTTTCTTATAGTCAACATAACAAGATATTAATGTAAAAATTCTACTACTATTTATTTCTTTTCATCATATAATTCAAAAAACAAATTACAAAACATGTATATTGGCTATTCATACAAACTATATAGTTTCAAACAATGTTATTTTCTTGTTTGGTACACAAAATAAAAATGGGTTTGTATATAGACACTTTTATGAATGTAAAATATAGATCTTGGTTGTTTTCATATTCTCCACAAAAGATAGAACATTTTTTTTTTTTTTTTTTTTTTTTACTTTTTGTTTGTGTATATGGATCATTCAAACAAACTATAAGAGTTCTCCACAAAAGATAGAACATTTTATTTACTTTTTGTTTATGTGTATATGGATCATTCAAACAAACTATAAGAATTCTATGATGAAAAGAAATAGATAATAGAATGTTTACATAAATATATTATTATTTAGAGTAGACAAAACTGCAAATTTAGTCCTTGTGGTTTGCAAAAAACTTTGGATAGGGTCCAAAAGTTTTTTAACTTGCATGGTAGGTCCAAAATCAAGGTTTTTCTGGGTTTTTGGTCCCTGATACACTTAAAAAGACGATTTTACCCTTGTGATTTCTTTTTTCTATTTTCTTTAATTATTTTGGTATTTAAATAATTAAAAAATAAATAAAAACTAAAATCTCTCTCTCTCTCTCTCCCTCATACATACACATAATTAAAACTTGTACCCACTACCCACCTATATACATTCGCTCTCTTTCACACACACAGTAAACAACTCAAGAAAAAACCCAACTTCCTTTATACCATTCCTGTTACACCCCTTCATTATCGCTCCCTCCGTGTACCCTATGGCCACCAGTATCTACCCTCGAATCATTTTGCAGAATCACCATCTTCTCCTCCGTCTGCCTGTATTTCACAATCTCCACTCTCCTCCAATTGGTCCCAAATAGCAAAATTAGGTTTTTTGTCAACAAATTATGGATCAGAATTGAGCAATGTTTGTCTCCGCCTTCAACAACTTCTCAACCATTTGAACGGATCGAGTTGCAAGTCCCAAATTAACGATCAATCAAGATGCAACTTCACAAATAATTTTTGTTTCTGGCCTTTTCGTACCTACTAATTGTAGGATCTGATCAGTCCCCATTTCATCCATATTCTTTTCGATCAAAGTATTGATCGATTGAGACGAAAGCTCAGAACACTTTGACGAATCGAAATGGGACCAACAAAAGTCTTTGGGCGGCGGCTATGTGAGAATACGATCGAAATGGGTTGTGGTGGTGGTGATTTTACATGAAGATTAATCGAAATATTTAGTTTTTGTTTCTAAATGGAATGATTTATATGTCATAAGATCTTCAATGTGTATACATTGTTAAATGGAGAGAGAGAGAGAGAGAGAGAGAGAGAGAGAGAGAGAGAGAGAGAGAGAGAGAGAGAGAGAGAGAGAGAGAGAGAGAGAGAGAGAGAGAGAGAGAGAGATTTTAGTTTTGTTTATTTTTTTTAATTATCTAAATATCAAAATAAATAAAGAAAATAGAAAAAAGAAATGAAAAGGGTAAAATCGTCTTTTTAAGTGTATCATTGACCAAAAATCAGAAAAAATTTGATTTTGAACCTGCCATGTAAGTTAAAAAACTTTTGAACCCTATTTAAAGTTTTTTGCAAACCACAAAAACTAAATTTCCAGTTTCATCTTTAGAGTATAAAAAATGCATTCATATTACCATCTTTGTAGATCAAAATAAAACGTGATGGTGGCTTTCAAGTGCTTCTTGTGATTACTAATTTGGTCCGAAAGTTATTTATTTTTGGTATTAAATGCATCTTAGATTTCTAGCAAATAATCAAATATTATTACCAATCAATATTCCGAATCAAACATCACAATTTTTTTTTCATCTTTGGATGAGATTCAACGGTTATATTATAAATTAATGACAGAGATCTTAATTCTTAACGTAAAAGTGTCCACCAAAAACGACAAAAGCCAAAACCTTCAACGGCACTTGCAAGTCGCAAGCAATATGGTCCAAGTTCAAAGATTTGATCTTTTTCCAAATAAAAAAAAAAAAATGTTTATGTATCTATCACACATTCCAAAATCAATGGCACTCCTTTCATCTCTACATATTCACACACTTCACACAAATTGCGCACACAGCACACATATCTCATCTCCCCTCTTCTTCCTTGGTACCCCGGTAACCCTCGTCCCCCTTTGATAAGATTCTTGAACCAGGTTTCATCCTTCCAAGATTCATTCAGTCGTCAACATATTTCTAGCTTTTTATCGGTGTTATCTGACCTGGGGTTTTCCTGTTTTGCCTCGTTTTGTTCAAAGATTATATACAGATCGTTCTGGCTGTTTTTTGGTATAGTAGATTGCATTTCCATTGAAAAAGGGATTAGGGTTTATCAGATTTGAACTGGGGTTTCTTATTTTTGATATTTATAATCAAAGATTTGATTTTGTTGAAAAAGAGAGAAAAGTTTATTTGTAGATTCGATTCAAACCCATCGGGGTTTGTGATTCATTCAATTAGGGTTTGTTCAATGGGAGCTTTGCATGATTGTCATTACGATTTGGGGCTAGAGAATGGGATAAACCCTGGTGGGTGTGTTGAGCTTGATTTTGAGCAAGACCCAGAGACTGTAGCCATTGAAGATGCTGTCAAAGTTTTGCTAGAGGGCTTGGGTGAAGACATCAATAGAGAAGGGATTAGGAAAACCCCTCTTCGTGTTGCCAAAGCTCTTCGCGAAGGGACCAAAGGTTCGCTCATTTTCATTATATCACCACTCTTATCTTCACTCCGCGTTTCATTTCAATCGTATTTTAGTTTGACAGTTTGCTAGAATTACATTAGAACTTTGGCATTTGGTTTGAAAGCAGCGACTTCAAACCCTCAACGAATCTAGAAAATCTTTCTAATGATTTTGAATTTCTTCTCCAGGCTACAATCAGAAGGTGAAAGACGTAATCCAAGGTGCATTATTTCCTGAAGTAGGAGTCGAAAATGGAGTCGGACAAGCTGGAGGAGCTGGTGGGCTTGTTCTTGTTAGAGATCTTGATCTCTTTTCATATTGTGAATCCTGTTTACTCCCATTCCAGGTCAAATGCCACGTAGGCTATATTCCATCTGGTCAACGTGTTGTGGGCCTTAGCAAACTCTCAAGGGTCGCCGACATCTTTGCAAAAAGACTCCAAGATCCACAACGTTTAGCAGATGAAATCTGTTTAGCTCTACAACATTGGATCAAACCAACTGGTGCTGCTGTCATTCTTCATTGCTCACATATTCACTTTCCCAGTTTTGCCCCTGGGTGTCTCGACTCTGATCACTCAAAATGGGTCAAGGTTGTAGTCGGGTCTGGTTCAGGTTCTTTTGAAAAAGACGATTCTCCCATGTGGGTTGACTTTTTGGGTCTTCTAAGACATAAAGACATCAATCTTGAAACCATTCTTTCAAGAACTAAAGCTTCTTGTTGGTGTCCTTCAAGATCTTTCAAAACTGGACCTTCAAAATCTGGAATGGTTGCTGCTGTGGGGTCCATCATACAATCCCTAGGTCAAGACCCATGTAGAAAAGAACTCATGGGTACTCCTAATCGATTTGTCAAGTGGCTCATGAGCTTTAAAGATTCAAACTTGGAGATGGAACTCAGTGAGTTTGATGGTATTCCTTTGAGAACAATTGGGCGTGTGAATTATAAAGAACATATCAAGTCTGAATTGAATTTATCATTATGGTCACTTTGTGAACACCATTTACTACCTTTTTATGGTTTAGTTCATATAGGTTATCTGTCTGATGAAGAAGTGAATCCGAAAGGGAAATCTCTTCTTCAATCAATAGTTCATTTTTATGGTTTCAAACTTCAAGTACAGGAAAGGCTTACAAGACAGATTGCAGAGACTGTTGCTCCATTGTTGGGTGGAGATTTAATGGTGGTTGTGGAAGCAAATCACACTTGTATGATTTCTAGAGGGATTGAAAAATTCGGTAGCAATACAGCCACAATTGCTGTTCTTGGTAGGTTCTCAAATGATCCAGCAGCAAGAAGTAAGTTTTTGCAGAGCATTCCTAGCTATTCTTTGTAACCGATAAGGTAAATTTACTCTAGATTGCTGCAATTTTTATTGTTAAACTTCACACTTCTATTAGTATATTGTATTTTTGCATTCATAGGGGTGTCTAATAAGGTGAAACGGAAGTATATGTCTACATTTACTCATTCATGGAGTTTCTTGTGAACTAAGAGCTAGATAGATAGTATAGAAGCACAAATCTTAAAGGTCTTTATTTTGCTAAACACATGGATTATCAATATGATCTCTTTCACACTACGAATCCTTGTGGATAGGGAAGCATGATATAACTAGTATACTTTAAGGTTGGTGTGTTGAATGTTGATTAATAAATTCATAGACGTTTAGAAAAAAATGTATGGAGAATATCTTGTAAACATTCTTGACATAATCCAAACATACTGAGTGGGAGTTTGGAATTGCTTATTTGAAATGGTTATTGACTTATTATGGTTTGAGTGTTTGACATCGGTAATAAGGAGTTTTAAATAGTTGGATATGAAGATTTGTAAAGCATTTATCGACTTAAACTAGGTTTGAGCCCCGTGTAGTAACCAAGGTTCTAAATAATGTAAGATGCGGCTTGACGGCAAGGTAAAAGTTAAGTTATGATAAGCCTTGGTGAATCATGATATTTTTCAAGGCGTGACTGAATTATATACATTAAAAGATATAAATCATATAATTATTAAATTTTATCAAATATATGAAGTTTTTAGAATTGTTATATTAATATCTAATAGAAAAAAGTTAATAAAAACTCATTTATTTTAGGTCCAATAAAAAAACAAAAAACATCCGTGCTTTAAAAAAAACTCGTGTCATAACGCGATAAGGTACACCTTGACACGTTATTTGGGTGTCACGTTTAACAAACCTGCTTTGGACGTTTTCGTAATGGTTACACTACGTTTCGTGCCATGGCATTTCTTAAGGCTGGCCATGACGCGCTTTTTAGAACCATGAGTAGTACATATGTTTATTAAAAATAAAATTTTAATATAAATGTATAAGCATTATTTATTTATTAAAGTAATATTTTTACATAAATATAATGTAATAAATAAAATAAGTATTTCAATAAATAATAAAAAATAATGATATTTTAAAAAACAATGCCTGATATATAGTGATTTAAAAACTAATTATAGAAGATTTGAAACAGAAAGTAAAGAATCGACTTCAGAGTATTTATTTTGAAATTTAATAGAATGATTTAAATAATAGAAACTCCAAAAATGATAGAAACCGCTAGGGGTGTTCATGGTTCGGTTTGAAACCGTGAAACCGGTCAAACCGGGCATTGGTTTGGTTTCGCGGTTTGTATTTTTCTTTACAGTTTGGCTTGCGGCTTCAAACTTTCGAAACCGTAATGAACGGTTTGGCTTATGGTTTCAAAATTTTTAATCCGTAAAAAACCGGACCGGACCGTATGATTTATAGATAAAAACTAATTTTTTATATGTAATTATATATAATTTTATGCTCCATCGTTTGTAAAAAGAAGCATTATATTAATAAAAATAGTATTATATTATGATTATGCTTCATCGTGTCTAACAGTGAAGTGTTAAACATTATTTTAGACATTGACCTACTTCATTTGCAATCATCCATTTATGATTTTTCTTTTTCATAATTACCAACTAATGATATTTGTTTTTTTAGGCAAGATGATATCACAGTATATACTCTTTGAATATAAGATGTGCATACATGGTATGGGTTTTAGAATCTGTCTTCAGTCGTTAAAGAGTTTTTTTTGTATTTAATAAACGATATATTTATATATATGTAATTATGTTGGATTAAATGTTTAATTAATTTGATTAAAACTAAGTATTTTTATATAGTTCTACGTATAACTTTACATACGTTACAACCACGTATTCGGTATTCACCAAGCGCTGTATATATATATAAAGCCCAAACCGTGAAACAAAACCGGAACCAAACCGTTAGTAACGATTCGGTTTGGTTCGGTGTAGATTTTCAATGGTTCGGCTTCATTTTATGATTGATAGAAACCGTTACTAACGGTTTGGCTACGGTTTGATATAAAAACCGAAAAAACCGGACCATGAACACCCCTAGAAACCGCAGAGACTGCTTTCGGTCTTAAGATTGAAAAAATGAATGGTCAGGATTTAATTTTATTTATTGTTAAAATCTTGCAAGATGATATGATATTTTAGTAATTAATTATGAGATTTTGATAATTTCTAGGGAATGTTAATTGTTTGGAGGATATAAATGACAAAAGCAAAAAAATTAAAAGAAAAAAGGAAAATTCGGTCATATGGCCTCTCCAGGAGCTGACGCGTGCCCCTATCCAGCATGACAAGTGTCCACAGAGGTGGATTCAATTGAGAAAATAAAAAAGATTGAGAATAGTGGAATCATTCTAAGTCACTCATTTAATATAATCATAAAAGACACGGTGACAAACTTGTAAATATCGTAATAACCTTCAATCTCAAATACGTAACTATAGAGAATTCGATAACAGTTCGTTCATCATCAAAATTTTTCCTCCAACCTTCAATAATCATCCAAATTTCTTCAACTAAACCGGAATTTCTTCGTTGTTCATGAAATTGGAATCAGAGTTTTGGACTCGCAGTCACAGTCGACATTGAAGGACTCAGAATCGGTACTCATAGGTTCCCAATCGGATTTTTGAAAATCAAAATCAAAATAAGAAATCGATCAGACATAGGATGTCGCATCCGAAGTCGAAATCGGAAATATATGATGATTTGGAATTGATAACTTGATGTTTTTAACATTATTAAAATAGTTAACTTGTTTGCACTCCAATTGTTTGATGAAATGCATAAACTGAATTACCACGTTATATTCACATATGAATATGTTTTCCCACCTGAATCAGTATATGATTATTAAAAACACAAAACAAATATGCAAGTTTTTATGTTATTCATATGTGAATAACATATAAAAATTATATATATTTGTCAAAATACCTTCAAATATTCATAAGTGAATATATTCACAAGTGAATATACCTTGTAATATTTATATGTGAATATACTGTGTAATATTCATAAGTGAATATATTATCTAATATTCACAAGTGAATATACTATGTTATATTCACATGTGATATACCATGTAATACTATGTAATATTCACATATGAAATATAATTTAATACTCATAAGTGAATATATCATCTAATATTCACAAGTGAATATACTATGTTAATATTTACAGGTGAATGCATCATCCAATATTAAAATATGAATATACTATGTTTATTATATGCTGTATTCATATATGAATGATATTTAAAATGTACAAAAAAATCATACTTTTTGTTCATAACTGAATAACGAATGTACTGTAATAAAACGTGATGCATTTTTATTCACTTATGAATAACGATAGCTGAAAATATAATTTTTTTTATTTTATCTTAAAACTATATCAATATGGATGTCTATTTGTAGAGAATAAAAAATCATGAATTTTGGTATATTTAAAATTATTTTTCAATAAAAATAACTTATAAAAATTAAAAAAAAAAAAAAAAAACTATGTTTTTGTATATATTAAGGTAATGATTAATATAGTTTAAGGAAATATATTTTATTGGAAAACACATGTGCATTCATTTCTCATTTCCATCGGTACGTTGGAGGCTTTTGCGGAAAAAAATAAATGATTGGCTGAGAATGATTCACCCATTCTCAACCTTTTTTTTTCTCAATTGAACCCTCCCCTATATCCGCATAGCTTTTTCGGCCATAACTTTTTTTTTCTTCGATTTTTTTTAAAAAAAATCGAAGTTTTAAAAATTAATTCTCTACAAAAGGAGCACAATAATGAAAATTTGAAAAAAAAATTTATTTTTTATATTTATAAAAAAATTCTACAAAAATTATAAAAATATAAAGAATACTTCTACTCACTATTTTAATGACTTTGTAAAAAGATTTTTTAAAAACTATGGTGTTGTAGATATTAAACTTGATTTTAAAAGATTAAAAGAAGTTGTTGTTGTTGTTGTTTTTTTTTTTTTTAATATATATATATATATATATATATATATATATATATATATATATATATTAAATAATGAACATAATATGATCTAAATAAAAATGATTCAAAATAATTATGATTAAAAAATATTACAATTCAATATATTTATGATCATTAACTTGTTATGATCTAAAAATATTTTAATTCAAATATTTATTGATCCTTAATTATTATATGTTTTATTATTCAAAATTAAATGATTCAAAAATTATAATGATCAAAAGGTTGTATTAAACAAATTTTTTATTTAATTCAATATGTTATGATCTATATTAAAATGATCCAAAAATATATGATGCATAATATCGTTATGATTCAAAATATTACGATTCAAAATTTTATGATCCAAAAAGTATGAATGGAAAATATTATGATCATTAATAATTTTTTTATTTAAAATTTTATAATTATTAAAAATTAAAAAACTCAAACCGATATTTAGTTTAAACGATAAAAAAACAAAAAAAAAACCTTACTATCTTCAATTATGTAGTAAACATATTAAAAAAAAGAAAAAAATATTTTTTTTAGCAAAAACGAAAAAAACAAGAAAAAAACGAAAAAAAAAAACATTTAAACCGAGCATATATCTATTTAAGAAAAAAAATTGAATTTTTTTAACGAAAAATAAAAAAAATGAAAAGGAAAATGAAAACTCATTTAAATGACGTTTCATGTACGTTCATCGCATATGATTATTCCCTCGAGTCCGTATTACATTCCATTTACGTGCACTGTGTGCGAACGCGTCACAACCAAGTAAATGAGTTTGACGTTTGTGTTATTTACGAAATGATTGATGGAGAATAATCCTCACGGTTTCTATCGGATTCGGACCACAACTTCGAACGAAGTACCAAGTTCATAATCGGCTCGTTGGGCCGCCCAATATAGTGCGACATCAACAACATCGCCTCTAACACTGCTGCTACGTCGCCCCCTTTCTCGATCTCTCTCTGTATCCCCCTTGTATACAAGAGAGGGATGATGAGAAACATGGGAAAATAAAAGGAAATAGGTGAAATTGAGAAATTATAAGAATTACTAAAGTTGTAATTACTGTTATACCCTTTTGACAATGTTAAAGTTACACTTTAATGTCAGTAGTTTAAGAATTTACATAAATGGTCCGATTAGTAATAGTCCTAGATCAAGATATTTACATGGTATAGATTTGTTCTCGCGTTCTCAACCTTTTAGGTGTTCTCATTTGATCCTATATATATATATATATATATATATATATATATATATATATATATATATATATATATATATATACACACACACACACGTTACAACCCACGAAATCAACTGGTAAAAGATTTATAAAATTTTATTAAACTTATAAGATATAAGTTTTGTTTAGACTTTTATATTGATTATTTAACATTAATATATATTTTTATTTGAATATCCAATATACGTTAAAAAAATAAATTTTTTTTGAAAAGATTTTTTTTGTTAGATCATATAATATAACTCTTTTAATTAATATAAGGAAACACTTTACATTTGTAATTTCATTTAATCAAACTCTTGCATGCGTCTAGTTGCAACTTGCGTATGAAGGTTGGACAAACTTGGTAAATATAAATGTAAAGCGAAATAAATACAACATTAAGTCATTAATTGTAAGCTCGTAAAATCTTTTTTCTTAGAATTTTAGATTGTACAAAAGGATAGGATTTTCAAAATAAAAGACAAATATTTATATTTAAATACAAACATCTAAAAGAAAAAAAAAACTTTAGAAACAAACATTTATATTTAAATGAGCCATCTAAAAAAGAAAATTAATTTCATAGATTTTGTAGTATTTAAAGCTTCTACACATAAATATTTAAAAAGACGATTCAATTTGTCATAATTTAATTCGTAAAATTTTGAACTACTTGGAGTTTTGGATTGGTTCCGGTTCTGATTTTATTTGAACTGCAAAATCTTGGGAAGTGCCCGAAAACCAAACAAAGTTTCTCCAATAAGAAAATTTCCCAAAAAGTTTCTACAATAAAGGTGATTTTTTTTGTTAGAGTTACATTTATGTCCATTGTGGGTATAGATATAATGTTTATGAAAATCATGTTTGTAACACCGTAAATTTCAAAACAAAATTTTCAAACTTTTATAAAACATAATTCATTTAATATTCAGAAAACAACCATATTAAATTATCCAATTCAAGTAAATACAAAATCCCAAGATCTCAAATTCATAACTCCTATGCGTGTGTACTGATCAAGTCGGCGTCTTACCGCGATCGTCACTAGTACCTGAAACAAATAACATCAAACATTGTAAGCACAAAGCTTAGTGAGTTCCCCAAAATACCACATATAACACATATTAGCCAGTCGAGGCTATAACTCTGTGGGTCCGTGCACCCAAACTCTGTGAACCCTCAGGTTCTAACTCTGTAAACATGCACAAAATAAATCACATAGAAATAATGCAGTACAACACATAACATATGTAGCATACAAATACTCTATCATATAACTCTGGTTACCTACTCAAGGTAAAGTATAGTGAGAAGACTCACCTCGCGTGTCTCGGTAAGTCGTAAATCCTGAAATCACTAGTGCTCGATCTCCCGAGCTATAGTCCTCCTATATCACAATACATCTCTAATTAACACTTTCCCAACTAAGGTTGACTACTCTTTAACAAGTCAACTTAGGTCAACGCTGGTCAACGGTCAACGGTCAACTTTGATCGGACTCGGTGAGTGCACTATAGTGACTCGG
Organism: Lactuca saligna; assembly: GCF_052625555.1. Classification (NCBI taxonomy): domain Eukaryota; kingdom Viridiplantae; phylum Streptophyta; class Magnoliopsida; order Asterales; family Asteraceae; genus Lactuca; species Lactuca saligna. The sequence goes on along the minus strand of NC_136425.1, from coordinate 10,746,672 downwards.
CGAGTCTGAGCGTATACACTAATTTCCCTGGAATCCTCCCTTGACACGTCGAGTATTCTCCTAACTCGACGAGTTCCACCTGGCATGAGTTGTGGGGCCACCACGACTCAACTCGCCGAGTCTCAAGAACAACTCAGCGAGTCCAACTTGATTCAGTCCACCTGTCCACTCTGACTCCCCCTGACTCACTGAGTCAACCCTCCCCAACTCGGCAAGACCACTCGCTGTGTGGTCGGGGCAATATTCATACTACTCGCCGAGTTTGTTCTTCGGACTCAGCGAGTCCGTGCCATGCAGTGACTCAAACTTGCTCATAAGGTCAGATCCAGTCTATTAACCCATAGATCCAGTCCTTCCAAGCTTATTTAGCACGTAAAGTCACTATCTTGATGCACATACAATATCTATATGACCATATATGATGCTTTTGTCTCAAATACTACTACTCAAGGTCATAAACTCCATTGCTATACATAAAGCTTGATGAGTGAGGTTCTCTGGACCTCTATGGATCCAGATCCAGAGCCTCAACACAAGAAGGGAACTATTTGACATCAAATCAACCCAATAATGTCCATAAGAAACCCTAAATCCCATTGTACTTCACAAAACAGAAGATGAGCCGAAATCATACCTCTAGATCGATGATCTAAGCTTCAAATCCACAGTATAGCAACCTCCTTTGCTTCCTCTTGTCTAGAACCTCCTCCTTCTTTGCTAAATAACACACACAAGGTCAAGAAATGCTTCCTTTCTCTCTCAAAACGTTCAAGCACTCAAGGGTTTCTCTCTAAGGGTTGGGTGAGCACAAATGACGGCCATAAGACCCTTTAAATAGGTCTCAAACCCCGGAAATTAGGGTTTCACCACACAACATGGACTCGCCGAGTCCGAACGCGAACCCGTGCCCAATACCGCGATCCTACTCGACGAGTTTGAGCTCCAACTCGCCGAGTCCACTCACAATTTCCAAAAATAAGCCAAAATAAATACCTGGAAATTCCGGGCTGTTACAATGTTTCTTTCATTACATCTCTTTGAATATTTTTTAATTTGAGGGTTGTCATAATATTAGGATTTAATAACAACAATATTTTATAGGATATGGCAAGATGGTGAGTTGATATTGATTTAGTATAGCTAAACTAAGAGTATTAAGAGCAGAAATCAAAACATAAAATAAAACCTATCATGTCTATCTATTAAAAAAATATTAATTTCTAAAATAGCCTTGTAACAAAGAAAAAGACCATTTTTTAGGTTTACTTAAATGGATTCATTTTTTCTTTTTTGGAATTTGTTTGAATAAATTTTACATATATAAAAGAATTTTAATTTTTTTGATTTATAGTATAATTATTAAAAGAATTCTTAACTTTGTATCCATATAATCACAATGCTAAATTAAAACATTATTTTCTTTTCATGTGTTTTTCTCGTACCAATGTGCTAAAATAACAAAGGACTTTCTTGTATTTTAATTTTTTATTAAGCAATAACCACTGAAGATTTTAATAAAAAATCATATTGATATTTGGTATTGGTGGTATGAAAGTAAAATGTTATGATAAAAAAAATCGAAATAACGAATTTGATTACCCAAGGAAATAATTTAAGTTAACCAATCAACAAAAATGAAGATTAATATTTGCATTTGTGATTGAATACAATCAAAACAATTTTGTGTTGGTGATTTTAGTGTCACCATGTCATTTTAAGTAACCATAACTAACATGTGAGCTAAGGGGCTTAATAATTTGTACTCTAATATATGTACGGGGTTGTGCGGAGTGCACGTATGTATTAGATCGAATTAGAAGCCGGTTCGACGACTAGTTGGGGGTCCGGGGGCAGCGCCCCTGGGTCCGGGGTTTCCAAAGGGTAGCACCCCTTTGGCGGGGTCTAGGGAGCACCCCTAGCGGGCTCTAAGGGGCAGAACCCTTGGTTGGGGTCCCACTAGTTTTGGTAATTATGGTAAAACTAACGAAACTCGTTAGTTTTGGTAACCCTAAATCCTTATTAAATCCGGATTAACATTACTTGCTTCAAAAACAACTAATGACGACCCAACCCTAATGAAATCCTAATCCTGTTTAATATATAAACAGTTCTTCCTCTTCAAAAGAAGGTTACGATCTTAACCTCTCGTTTTCATCATACTTTCACATAATCCTCTAGCATATTGACTTACGATTTCTGTGCCTAGAATCGTAAGTGTCCACTTGGATTATCCTAGGCTGAATTTCTTGTAACCTAGGCATATGGTAGAAATATCAGTTCGAAAAGTGATATCACGATCCAAATTAATATCCAGATCTCCACCACAAACCGTAAATTTCCCTACAATTTGTCTTATATCATATGCTTTCCTTCAACTTTTATCTATTGAATATCAACTTTTAAATTAAATTTGAAGCAACTAAATAGATATTAATATCAATCATAAGTCCATTGCCTATAAGGCTACCATATAATATAATATCTTTACATTGAAAGCTTAAGATTAAATTGTTTGGTACATAAAAAATAGCATGACACTTGAAAGATTTCCATCAAAACCTTGCCATCTTTTTCCCTTATCGGCTACACAATTGAATCATAATCAAAGTTATGCTTTTAAAAAAAAATAAATTTGTGCTAAATACCCCAATTCCAACAAAGTTCAAAATCAATACACAGGTTTGTTAACCATTATGTTGTCTTTTTTTTCAAAAAATTACAGTTATACCCTTGTAATTTTTTACCTGAATCATAGACCACCAAATTTTTTCTCATCAAATAAAAAGGGCAATATATATATATATATATATATATATATATATATATATATATATATATATATATATATATATATATATATATATTAGTATACTCATTTCCGTCTACACGTTACATTAATGTAAAAAATTTAATAAAGAATTTTTAAACGCCATTATCAAAATCATAGTATACTCTTGATATCATCTTTAGAAACATTCATTCCCCCGATAGAACTTTCTAGAATCTAATCCCAACCTTTCTTCTATTGTTGTACTTTCCCTTTCGTTTTGATTCATATCCACTCAGGTCTAGGTAAGAACAATTCAAATTCTTGTGTTTGTGTGTGATTTGAAGTTGAATATTAGACTATTTTTTTTCATAGATTTAAAAAAATCTACAAAGTGTTATAAGTTAAAAAGAACGACTCTATAGATATGTTCAGATTAAATGCTTATTGTATTAAGTTCATTGACTCATGTCAATATTGCTTTGAAAGTCATCACATTTTTCTCTCTATGTGTGTGGCTTAATGCGTCAGATGACATAGGGTTTACAAACTACTAATTAGGTTTATCTCTTTTTCTTAATTTATTTGTTTATTTTTTAATGTGACCATTCTTTTTTCATTCTTCATTCTAGAGGCATAATGTTTTTCCTTACATTACTTTTAACCATATGTATTAGACCTAATTAAATCCTTTAAAAAAGATGACAAAGGGGAAAAAGTGAAAAGTTTGAGAAATTGTAATAAGTATAACCAACTGATCTAAATATCTCCATTATTAAACAAAAATACAAAAATACTTTTAACCATATGTATTATAATCTGTATTAATTTTATTTTATTTTTCAATCAAATGTTATTAATTAAATATAATTAAAGTGAGAAAGTTTAAATTTTGAAATTTAAATTAAAGAACCAATTATTAATTTAATGTAATTAGAGTGAAAAATTTAATTTGAAATTTGAAATGGATAATCAATTATTAATTTAGTGTAATTAGATTGGAAATTTAAAATTTAAAATTTCGAAATTTATAATTAATAGGTTGACAAGTGGCCCGATAGATGATATATAACATTAATAGGAAATTCTAATTGTATGATATTTATCAATATGAGATTAAACCTATTCTTTTATTAGAATAAGGACTAGTTTATAACCCATGTGCACCATGATTATAAAGTTAAAATTGGTATATAAATCAGAAAATTAAGAAAATTAAGTTGTTCAAATAAACATATATTATTAAAAAATAAGGAATTATAAAAGAAAAATGAACTGAGTCTTATTAACAATAATAATAAAACATGTTATGAGAAATAATATTTTACAAACAATTTACAAATTTCTAAAAACTTATTTATAAACAACATTATAAGTTTTATTTGTAAATATATCATTATTATCTAAAATTAACAATTTTAATCATTCATTACTTTGAACTCTAGATAGAACAACATATAATTGACCATGTGTAAAAATTGGATCTTTAAAAAACAAACCAACTTTAGATAAGGGTTGTCCTTGGGTCTTGTCAATTGTCATTGTAAAACAAAAGGTATTGAAATCATTCCATGTGTTGTACATTGGTTATATGGAAGGTATTCAATACATATCAAAATTAGCTTATTATTACCGTATTTTAGATTTTTGAATGATAAATTATGTTGATTTGGTCAATGATGTTTATTAATTTTGATATATGTTTAATTTCTTTGAAATTTTGCTATTTTTCAGGAATTTGATATGCATACACAAGGTAAATAAGCGGGAAAATATGTTTCTGAACTTATGAAGTTTTTTTCATACGACAAAAGAAAAATTCTTAATTGTAATTAAAAAACTTATTAATTCGTTATAAAAAATTAAATCATGAGTATTTTAATATATATGCGGGTCTAATATATCTCTCGTGACGTTGAAAAATCTCAAAATCTACTAATCTACTAACATTAATACTTCTTGACTTTCTTGAAAATGTAAACATAATAAGTATAACAAAATTGGGTAAATATCCCTTAATCGGGGGATAGGTATGGTGGGTAATATTACTTTTAATTATTCTCATTGTAAGTTATATTTAATCTACTTATTTGAAAATTCTTAATGATTAAAAAAAATAGTTTCGTTGTGTTTTTTTTTTGTTAATTTAGGATTACAATTTAATTTTAAAATTATAATTTATAAATTTTAACTATTTATAGCATAGTCTATCAATTTTTTTCAAGTTTAACTAAAATTTTGATTTAAGTTAACCGTTTACCATTATATTGAACTTAATAATATAACTATTATGCATAAAATCATAAATTATACAAAAATCGTGACTTTAAAATGACAATTGCTCACATACAACAACATATATAAACTAATAAGTTAGCTATAATATTTTTAAAAGTTAAAGTCATAATTTTACAAATAGAAGTAAAATATAATATTTTAGTATTGTAGTTTAGTTAATTTATGGAGTAAATTATATGAATGGTCCCTATGGTTTGAGGTAATTTGCGTGTTTGGTTCCTAACTTATTTTTTTTAACTTGTAAGGTCCTTACAAATTGTTTTTGTTGTGCTCTTGGTCACTGTCTTACCTAAAGAGACTATTTTGCCCTTGATATTTTAATCTATTTAAATAAACACACCCCCAACCACACTTCCACCGCACTTTACCTTACCTTACCTACCCCTACTTTATTTAAATAAATTAAAAAATAAAGTGCAAATAGTATTTTTAGGTAAAAAGGGACCAATCACACAACAAAAACAAACTATAAGGACCTTCCGAGTTAAAAAAAATAAGTTCGGGACCAAACGTGCAAATTACCTCAAACCATAAGGATCATTCGTGTAATTTAATTTAATCTATGATTAGAAGTTAGTTTTTTTCATTAATTTAACATTATTAACCAATTTTTAATAGTTATTAAAAAGAAATTGGAAATTTATGAATGTTTCAAATGCATGTGGTGCAAGTAAAAATGTCTCATTTATAAGTATGCTAGGTGAATGTGTGTGTGTTGCGTAGAAACACCTATATAGTTGAAGTCTTTATAAAAATATGTTTTTTTTTTAAAATATAACAATAAAGTTGTTGTTAAATTTGATATAATAATTCGTATACTAAATTTGATATAATATATTAATTATTTTAAATTATATGATAATATACATCTGTTATAACCGCATAATCTCAATCATTTGAATGATTTTTACCCGTGAGTTACACATGAATAAAAAATAATTATACGATATGGTTTAATTTTATTTATAATTGTTGTTATTGTTAATTAATTTTTTAAAATTTATTTGCTTAATGTTTTAATTTCTATCATTATAATTATGTAAAACATTAAACATTGTTTCTTGATTTTAAAAGTAACAATATAATCATTTATATAGAGTTATTTTTAACTATTGTTATTTTAGGTTATTTTAAGCTACTTATTTGAAAACTTTTTACTATTATAAAAATACTAATATTACAATTTAGTTTTTGCATTTATTACTACAATTTATCACTTTTAACTATTTACAAAATATTCTTTGGTTTTTTAAGTGGAATTGAAATTTATATTTAAGTTGACGATTTAATATTATATTTAAATTAACAATTTAAGTATTTTGTCCAAACTGTTTTACAGTTGTAGCTTTAAACTGATAATGGTTTACATACAATAACATATTAAATTTAATAAATTAAGTATAATATGTTAAAAGTTAAAGACATAACTTTATAAGTATAAGTAATATATTATTTTCAAATTGAAATTTAGTTTATTTATTATTACACTTTAGGTTTGATATTTATTGAACATTATTAACAAATTTATAATCATTATTAGAAAGACACTACAGTTTATCATTTTTAACTATTTACAAAATATTCTTTGGATTGTTTAAGTTCAACTAAAATTTATATTTAAGTTGACTCTATAATGTTATATTTAAATTGATAATTTAAGTATTTTATACAAATTGTTCAAAAATTGTATCTTTAAAATGATAATGGTGTACATCCAACAATATATTAAAACTAATAATTTAAGTATAATATGTTAAAAGTTAAAAAAACATAACTTTATAATTACAAGTAAACATACTATTTTAATATTAAAATTTAGTTTATATATGATTACACTTTAAGTTTGATATTTATTTAACCTTATTAACCAACTTATAATTATTATAAGAAAGAAATTGAAAAGTTATAAGAGTTTCAATGAATGTGGTGAAAGGAAAAATGCATGGAAGGTGCAAATGAATGTGGTGAAAAGAAAAATACTTCATTTATAAGTATACTAAACAAGTTCTCGCACACTACACAATGCAGTTTAAAAATATATTGTTAAAATATTGAAAAATATATGTTTAAAATGGTTATGTTATTGATATTAACTTTGAGATAATATTTTTACACTATTTGTATATATATATATATATATATATATATATATATATATATATATATTAAATGTTTTTTTTTTTTTTTTTTTTTTTTTTTTTTTAATATTTACCGTTTTAACTATTTCAATTTTAGGTGTACAAAAATAACTTATATTTTATTTATCCCTATTAATTTGTTGTATTTATTTGAAGGTTTTTATAAATTTATTTTTGTATATAATAATTTATTATTTTCTAAAACTTGAAATTTTTTAACTATAACTGAACGGATCACCCCATATATTGAATGACTAAACATTTATAATCATTATTATCGTTTTAGTTTTAAGGGCTAATATGTATAATAATTATTATTGTTTGACAATTTAATTGCAACGTTGATTAATTATTTATAATAATATTTATTAAAAAATATATTTCTATATATATATATATATATATATATATATATATATATATATATATATATATATATATATATATATATATATATATGCGCCAAATGTTAAATCATGGGGAGTGGGATAAACAAACAATAAAGGTGGCCGATTAGATGTTCCAAATGTCAAATCATGGGAAGTGGGATAAACAAACAATAAAGGTGGCCGATTAGATGTTCCCATTTTCAACTCTAACAAAAAAATAAAATCTTTAAAATCTTTTTGTCAAAATCTCATTATGTCATTTCCAATGAAAACTTAAAACTTTACTAACTATATTTTTTTTGAAAGTAGAAACCAAAAATTACCTTTTTTTTTTGCTATAGTTCTAACAAAAAAATAAAATCTTTTAATAAGTAAAATCTTTTTGTTAAAATCTTGTTATCATTATGTCATTTCCAATGAAAACTTAAAACTTTACTAACTATTTTTTTTTGAAAGTAGAAACCAAAAATTACCTTTTTATACTATAGTTTTAATATGCGTTTGATATATTAACCATTCACCATAAGTTGACATATTACCAATACAATTTATATAAGTTTGTATTGGTTTTTTAAAGATCACATGCTTTCCATATTCTATAAGTATAATATGACTATCTAAAGTTAATCGATACTTTTTTAATATGTCAACAAGAATGAATAGTGGATTGTAATTCAATTAAATATTCTCAAACCTATTTGTTTTGTTTTATGACAAAATTCGATAAATGACCAAAGAAAAACACATTTCAGAAAATGACCAAAAGATCCGCAGAGCACCCTCTGCAGATCTATTAAGTCCTCTGCGGATTTGCTACACCTCTGCGGAACTGAGTGTTTTTTTTTTTTTTTTTTTTTTTTTTTTTTTTTGTTAAATTTTGTTTATTAATATTAAAAGAATTTTAAATATATTAATACATTATGTGATTATTATGTAAACAAATTGAGAAAAAAAAGTTTTTTTTTTCATTTTTTTTGCGTTAATTTTAGTTTATTAATATATATATATTTTTTAAATACACTAATACGTTATGTAATTATTATGTAAAAAATTTGACAAAAAAAAGGTTATTTTTTTTTTAAATACACTAATACGTTATGTAATTATTATGTAAAAAATTTGACAAAAAATGTTTAAAATAATTAATTGTTTTATGTAATACGTTTGCTAATGTTGTATGTTTTTAATGTATTTGTACTATTTTGTATGTTATGTTCTACAGAATAAAATAGAAGTTAACTTAACTGTTTCATAAATAACCTAATACAAACCAAATACATAATAATGTAATACAAATCGGTGCATATAAATAACCTAATTAAAATTATACAAATATTTCATATTTTTTGAGGGTCGGCGTTGAAGACATAAGTTAAACGGGTCCAATAACTTGGATCATTCACCCTGGTGGTCTCATGGATATTAATATATGCACGAGTTAGATGGAGGTTATCCTCAGCGCTCCATGGTGTGGAAGTCATTATGATGGAAAATATGAGGGTTAATTTTTCAAAAAAAAAAAAAAATGAAATGAAGAAGAAATGGTACAAAATCGATGAAAGGATACGCATGGTAAAGTGATTTTATATTACATATTCCGCAAAATTGTTTGGTAATCCGCAGAGCTGTTTGTCAATCATTTTTTTTATTCTCTAACAGTTCTGCGTATTCCCTTATGTAAAGGTGTACATTAATCCGTAGAGGTGATTCCAAGAAGAGAATACGTATGTACATTGATCCACTGATAGCAATTTTGTGGATTAATATTAAACATACGTTCATTATTTTTAGCTTTTTTTTTTTTTTTTGTCAAATTTTATACATAATCATATAAGGTATTAGTGTATTTAAAAAATTAATACTAATAAACAAAAATGAACGTAAAGGAAACGAAAAAACGAAAAAAAATTAAAAAAAAAATCACAAAACAAAGATTCCGCAGAGCTGTAAAGGATCCACAAAGCCTTTAATGGATCCGCAGAGGGTGCTCTGCGGATTAAAGATAAGTTCATTATTTTTAACCTTTAATGGATCACCCGAGTTAGACCTCATTCAAAAAAAATTTATATTAGTATATTTAAAAAAATTATATAAATAAACTAAAATTAACGCAAAAAAAAATGATAAAAAAAAACGTTTTTTTTTTTTTCTTTTCATAATAATCACATAACATGTTAGTATATTAAAATAAAAAATTAATATTAATAAACTAAAATTAACGCCACAATTCCGCAAAGGATTTAATAGATCCGCAGAAGGTGCTCTACGGATCCTTTGATTATTTTCTGAAATGTGTTTTTCCTTGATTATTTTCTTCAAACAGCCCCTTTTTTTTGGTCATTTCTCGAATTTACTCTTGTTTTGTTTGGCAAACACAACTTTATTTGAAATGATGATAACCCATATCTTCCAGAATTATATTTTAAATAACGAAACAAAGGCGGATAAAAATTCAAATCGTATCACAAATACGAGTTTTTATCATTTTATAGAAAAACATATTAAATTTCTCTGGTTAAGTTGAAGATAAAAACCATTTACAAAAAGCAAGTCCTATAGATTAATAAGTTATGTGCTATGGATTTATTTTCAAAACTATGACATATATAATATTATCAGATGTTACTATAATATTAAAATATTTTCACCAACCTTTTCAAAGACAATAGAATTGAAGTTAAAGGAAGAAAAAACATTAATATACATGTCTCTTGTGGAGGTTCTCGTTTTAGTAAACACAAGAGTAACATTTTAAAACATTAAACATGTAAACAAAAAGTATCGGATCAAATAACAACTTCATGCATTAACATATTTCAACATGTCAACTCCAGAATTATATTCAAACAGACCCAATAATCTTTCTACATATAATCGAACAACATAACCATAATCCAATCACAATTTCAAGAAACTGCCCCCCTTGCAATTGTGTCCTTGGAAGAACCTTTATCATTCGACGAGATCAAATCAGCAATCTGGGCGTGTGGCTCGGATAGGGCTCCCGGGCCTGACGGTTTCTCTTTTGCTTTTCTAAAGAAGCACTGGGAGGTAATTGGTTGTGACTTCTATCTAGCAGTTAAGCATTTTGAAGCCACAGGGCTCATTGATGAAGGATGTAACTCATCTTTTATCACTCTAGTCCCAAAGGTCTAAGACCCGATCACGCCAAACGACTTTCGCCCTATCAGCCTAATCGGATGTCTATACAAAACGATTTCAAAGGTCCTAGCTGAGCGGCTAAAAAGAGTAATCCATCATGTGGTTAGTAAAGAACAAACAACTTTCATCAAAGATAGGAACATCCTAGATGGGCCTTTAATCCTCAATGAAGTTATTAGCTGGTTAAAGAAGAGCAAAAAGAAAGCGTTCATATTCAAAGTTGACTTTGAAAAAGCTTTTGATTGTATCAGCTGGGATTTCTTGGAGTCAATCATGCAGCAAATGGATTTTGGGGATAAATGGAGAGTCTGGATTCGTGGATGCTTAGCTTCAGCAAAGATCTCGGTTATTATTAATGGTGCAGCAACAAAGGAATTCAGAATGGAGCGGGGTGTAAGACAGGGGGATCCGCTGTCCCCTTTTTTGTTTATCATAGCCGCTGAAGGACTCCATGTAGCCCTAGAATCGGCAAGGGAAAAAGGTGTTTATAGCGGCGTTCAGCTCCCTCACTGTGGTCCAACAATCTCGCATCTACAATATGCTGACGATGTGATATTTTTGGGATCATGGTCGTTGGAAAACACTAAAAATCTGATCAGAATATTACGGTGTTATGAGCTAGCATCGGGGCTCAAGGTTAATATGTCAAAGAGCAAAATATACGGGCTCGGGGTCCAATCCTGTGAATTGGAATTGGTGATCCGCAGCTTTTGCTGCTCGATCGGTTCATTCCCGATTACCTACTTAGGTCTCCCAGTTGGTGTGTCGATGGTCCGTGAAACTCATTGGAAGTCCATTGTCGAAAAATTTCAAGCGAAACTTTCGAGATGGAAAGCCTCCACCTTGTCGTTTGGGGGTAGATTGACCCTATGCAAGTCTGTTCTAAGTAGCCTTGGCTCCTTTTATTTCTCGCTTTATAAGGCCCCTGCAAAAGTACTTAAAACCCTGGAAAGAATTCGGATGAAATTTATCTGGGGCGGGAATTTGGAAGCAAGTAAAATGGCCTGGGTTGCTTGGGAAAAAATTCTAGCATCCAAAGAAAGAAGGGGACTCGGGGTTGGCAGTTTGAAAGCGCAGAATATTGCTCTTATGGGTAAATGGTGGTGGCGATTCAGAACCCAACCGGACAACATTTGGGCCTTGGTAATTCAAGCCATACATGGTTCAGAGGGTGGTTTGGCACGTCCAAAGGCCGTTAGAAGAAGAAGCAATTGTTGGGGCTCGATAGCTTGCCTGCCTTCAGTTTTAAAAAAAGATCAGGTGCCTTCCCTTACTTTCTTCAAAACTCATTAAATCTTGATGGTTCATACAAATGGTCATGGTTACTTGATCACTCGGGTGTTTATACTGTGTCATCACTTCGGAAGTATATAGATAACCGGACCCTGCCCCATAGTGATGTTGTTTGGAATTGGAACCCGCTTGTGCCGGGTAAGGTAAACATTTTAGCCTGGAGAGTCAGTCATGGTAGGCTGCCATGCATGGAGAATTTAAATAAGCTTGGTATCAGTTCTTCAGACTTATGCCAAATGTGTCATGAAGCCACAGAATCGGTTGACCACATCTTTATGGGCTGTCCGATTTCAAAAGATGCATGGGCGCAGGTTTGTAGCTGGTGGCGGTTATTGGGGAATTATTCAAGCAACTGTAAAGAGCTGCTAAAATGTAAAGAATCTTTAGGGGGTCATAATAGACTGGAAAGGATTCATGAGGCTATAATGTTGGTTTTCTTATGCGTAATTTGGAGATACAGGAACAACAAGTATCATCGATCAAACCAAACCTCTGGCTCAAAATCGACTTTGGCTTTCGAGGTACAAACATTTTCGCATCTTTGGATCAATGCGAGGAATCGGAAGGGAAGGAAGCTTAGGTGGCTCGAGTGGTGTTGTGACCCAATATTGGAGTGCTATGGCAGGATGTAGTCTAACTTCTCTTAGCTCCTTTTCCAGTTCTTATTTCTTTTCTTTGTCAGTTTTTCTGCTATTCTGTTTGCTTGAATTGGTTTCTCTTTTGATGTTGTGTTGTTTTCTTGAGACTATTTGCACCTCCTAGCTTCTGGCTAGAGTTTTCGTTTTTAATACATGCCTGCCGTTCTAAAAAAACAAAAAAAATCTTCATCCACAACCGAACCACGTATGCTTTAGTCCTTCAAACTTTTATACTGGCACAAAAACCATACGAAAATAAGTAAAATCTTAAATAAATCGGATATCATGTAGAAAAAATTGAATCTCAAACTAAAATATAAACCAAATGATAAACAAACACAGGTCTAGGATTTTCAAACCAAATAAAATGTGTATGTGTGTGTGTGTGTGAGAGAGAGAGAGAGAGAGAGAGAGAGAGAGAGCAGAAGCGAAGGTGGTGGTGTGTTAATGGCAATAATGGTGAATGTGATGAATGATGAAAATAGTAGACACTTTTGCTAGGTTTTCTTAGAGAGAGCAAAAATATGGGAGTTAGTCAGAAGTATAGGATTTTGAAATGAAGATGTGAATTGTGTGATCTATGTTTTATAATGTAAATATAAGTTTATCATATGATTATTGTGTTTGTGTTTCTTTGTGCAAAATGTACAGTACAGTACTTCACACATTGATAGTGATACATTATACTGTGATTGATAGTGGTTGTTTTTTATTGGTTTAAAAATGTTCATATGGATTATAAAATTTCAATCTATACCATCCAAAAAATATTAAGGTTATGAGGAGTGGTCACACTCACCCCCACTGGAAAGTACTGCATCATGTGCGCCACGTCAGTTTTACACCCAACTCACCACCAACCTACTAGACATAGGAAATGGTCACCACTTCAAAACATTTATTTATTTTTTTAACACTAAATTAAATAAAAACAATAATTAATAAAAACATAATAATAATAATAATAATAATAAAGTCTAGGGTGAAATTTGTAAATTTGTAAACCAGTTTTGAGGAAGAAGATCAGGGAGGAGGTTTATTATGTTTTTCACCCAAACTCAAGGAACTATAATTGACAATTTTTGAAAAATGTATCTTCTTCCTGATTAAACGACATCTTCATTGTCTTCCTTCATTGTTAAATACCTGCAACTGTGAAAGTTTTTTTTCTTTGTGTATTGCCTCCAAACGAATCCAATCAGTCAAAACAGGAAGCCAACCAATTGGGAGCATCGTCTTCGTAGAGACGCCACATGCAAGCCATCAGACTTGGGGGTGGTGTTCACGCGTGGGGAAGGCTGTCACCTCAGCCCAAGACGCATGAAAACACCCCCATGCCGGGTAGCCTAATAGTTCATAACTCATCTTCTTGTTTTTAAGACTTAGTCTTAAAATTTGGTGGGCCTAAAATTATATATATATATATATATATATAATATATATATATATATATATATATATATATATATATATATATACTAGCCGTTTGCCCACGCCAAGCGACGAGCGATGCAAAGTTAGGGATAATGTAGGAGAGGGCAACAACATGGATTGGGTTTTTCTTTTAAGCGAGGGCGACAACATGAGTTCAACAACGAATACTAGGATATTATATAGAGTTTATCTGATAATCTGGTAGATCGATTCAATTTTTTAAAAATGCAGGAATAAGGAGTCAACTTTGACCAATTTACTTCATTATGAGTTTGTACACTTTAAAATTTATTGTTTGACCATAAATCTATTTTAGAGGCGATTAGTTCTTTGGTAAATACTAACTCAATATAAGAGTTATAACTAAGAAATTTTATGAATTCAAATTTGAATATTATAAACGTAGAAATAGTCAAATCTTATGTTATATTTAATTTTGTCATATCACTTAAATCTCAATGCAATAATTTTATCATTTAATTAATTTTAGGTATGATGTCCTTAACTTAATAAACATCGAATTAAGTAAATTAAAAAGGACTTTTATTTCTTTATATGAAATCTATATCATTAATATTTAATTTATGATAGATAACCTATATTTTGTTATAAATTTGTTAAATATTAAGAGACATACAATATTAAAATTGATTATTAATAGCAATGAAACAACGTTTTTTGCAAGAAAAAAAATCTTAGTTGTTTTATTTGTAAATTTAAAATTAATGAAGTGTTTAACTTGTTTTCTAAATTTACAACAAAAAAAATGTACTTAATTTATTTGCATTTTTTTTTATAAAATTTAATATATTAAGTTAAGACTTCATAGTTATTAAGTCGGTTAAATTTAAAGTCGTAATTTCAAACTACTTTTTATTTTACATAAATAAATAGATATTTGTTTAATTTTAGTCTTCACAACGCTTGTTTACATTGTAATTTTAATCATTAGATATAAATTATGTATAAATGTTATCGTAAATTTTAAATTCAATCTTATTGTTTAAGCCACTTTGATAAATAAGTTATCAAAAACGATTTCTAATTTTGAAACTTTATTAATCGTTTGCTAAATTTGAATTAATTTTTATAAGCTTTAATTTTTGTAATTAGTTTTGTTTAAATTTAAATAATTCCACGAAAACGTATTAGTAATATATCAAGAATACAAGTTTTTGATATAATTTACCGAAAACTTATAGAAAAAAAAACATAATTCATTTCATATTGTAAACTACAAATTAAAGTCCAATATAAGACTACAAACATTTCATAACATTTCATGATTTGACAGGTTTAGTTTTCTTACATTTTCTTGCAGTATCCACCTCTTACCCATTTTGTCAAAAGATTTTCATTTTAATTTTGCAATTTGTCATTTCTTACATCCAAATTATCTCCTTACACAATACACAGTGAGATTGATGAGAAAATACCATGAGAAACAACACAAATACTAAACATGAACAGGAACATGAACATCCAAGCAAACTAACAAATTTTGAAATTGAAATGCTGGATGGTCTAAGTTTGTAGAAGAATTATGGAAAAGATGCTTCACCCCTTGGAACATTTAAGATTTCAAAATAAAACCCTACATAATGGAAATTTGATATGTTAAGCCAAGTAAATCACAAAATCAAGATATTATCACCTGTTTGAAACTAAAAAAAATAATGAGTATTAATAGGAACCTAGAAGATGATATATGTTTACCATACTTTTGGAAGTAATTTTGAGTTTTGATTTCCGAGATTTTTTTCATTAGAGCTGTTTTAAAAAATAATAACAAACTCAAACTCACCATTTCCCTCATCTTTTTAATGTTCTGCTTCACAACCCCAAGATCTGAAAAAAAAAAAAAATAAAAAAAAAAACAAAAACGATTATAATATGTTGTAGAAAGAAAAGAAAATGGTACATAAGTTAGCATGCATGATTAATTGTTGATTGTGTCTACAATGTGAACACGTCTACACCTGTTTGTGTTGGTTCAGACCCTGTTTCACACAGCAAAAACTGAGTAAAAAGAGAGAAGATGCTGGGTAATTTTTCTGTGTTTATTCCCATTCAATTAACTCATCGACTACAAGGATATTTAAACAAGATAAATTCAACTACTTATCATAAAATTACTGCACCTACTGCCCACTAAATCTCTAGAGCCAACGTGGCCATATACTTAGTCATGCTCCTAACAAAAGACTAAAAAACTAAAATACCCTTCAATAAAACACATGACTTTGATTTGGTTTTGGATTAACACCAAATAGTTTTGATCGTTCTCCCTTTTTAACACTTATAGAAGTCGTAATCTTCTGGTGGTGGAATGGATAAACGGTGATCTTTCAGTTTAAACAAAATAAAAGGAAGCATAAATCACCATATAGGGGTGTTTGGATAGTAAAAAAAGAGGTGCTTATTGCTTATTCCCACAATAAGCTAATTTAAGTGTTTGGATAAAATCCAGCTTATTAGGCTAAATAAACTAATTTTAATAAGCATTCCTCCCCATGCTTATTGCTTATTGCTTATTCCCACCACAAATAAGCTATAAGCAATAAGCTAAAAATCTAATCCAAACACCCCCATAATCATGATAAAGAGAAAAAACAGAGAGAAAGAGTTTCAAGAAGGTAGATTCTTACCAACATCCCAAGAACCCTACATGACATGTAGACAACGGATCTGAGATAAGAAGCAGGAGGAGAGACACTATGAACATGTTAAATTGGGTCTAATTATAAGCAATAAAAGACCTAAAACTCAAACATTTATTACCTTTCTCAAATAAGCCATAAATCAACAGTCATTTTTGGATTGAAGAAGCAAAACATCGACATTTTTTGATGGATTCATCTCCCTCGATCTGTTACCAAGAAATTGTGTGCGTATGATGGTTTTATACAGAGAGTGGTGAGCGGTCTAGGGTTTTCAGAAAGAGAAGAAACTTCGGTGCAACGGTGCTCCGACAGTGGTGATGAGTAGTATGACGCCATGACGGTGGTGGTGGGTTTACCGGACGATGAGGGGATGAAGGCAGTCGGTTTAGCAGCAATGCAAGAGTGGTGGTTGGCGGTGGTTGTTGAGTTTTGTTGTTGGGGTTTCCACGAAACAAATTTGGGTGGGAGACATGGCACTGTTGTGAATTTGTATGAATTTTTCAGCGGCGACCGATGAATTCAAATGAGAAAGCCAGGTCAAAAGCCGATATATTTTCCAAAAAAATTGCACATGGTTGCGTATTCGACCCAAACTTTCTTGACCTTTTCTATAATTTACTGGATATGATCTATCTTCTCACCGATGCATAAAGTGATTGTAAATAATGCAATAAGTTTTGGACGACTTAAAATTGAGCGTTTTGACCAAAGATGCTTTATAAGGTAATATATATATATATATATATATATATATATATATATATATATATATATATATATATATATATATATATATATTCAAATCTGTATGCAATGTGTAAACTGCAATGCTATAATAGGTTGCTATTATTTGTCAATGTTCTTTAAAGTAAACCACTATAATGGAAAAAAAGTATGTTGCTAATATTGACAATTTTATTTAAAGTACACTACCGTAATGGAAAAAAAATGCAACACTATAATTAGGAAATACAATATGCAATGTTATTTAGCACAATAGAGAAAACATCATAATATAATCATTTAAAATACAATGTTATTTAAAGTAAACCACTACAATAGAAAAGAAAAACATAATATAATCGTTAAAAATAAAATGCTATTATTGAAAAAAAATCCAAAATATAATGTTGTGAATAACAAAAATATTAAAAAGTACAACGCTCAACTAGAAAAGAAAACAATACTTAAAGTACAATGATATTATAGAAAACTTAAAACAAAATCAAATATCCAAAATAATAAAAATATACAAAAGTAAGATGTTATAAATAACAAAAAAAAATTTCAAATTCTGTTCATTTGCGTATCTTCTTTGTACTATGCAATAATTTTTTTTCTTTCTAAATTCTATTTGTTATTGAGTATTCTTTACAATCATTATGAGCTTAGAAATACCAACCCATAATTGATTTAGAAATTAATTTTGGATTGTCCCTCTTCTGTGACTTTTTTTTGAGTATTTTACTCATCTAAGATGTAAACATGTATTACATGATTGTTTGTTTAAGATAGAATTTGGTTGTCATTTTCTCTTTGCTCCTCGGGTATATATATATATATATATATATATATATACACACACACACACACACACACACACATACATACACACACATACTTGGGAGCTAAGAGGAAATGTTGTTGGATTTTTCTTGAACATACAATCATGTAATGCACGTTTGCACGTTCACATATGAGATAAGTTATTCAAAAAGTAGGTTTAGAAGCCTACGCTTGTGAGTATCCTATCCGTTTCCGAATTGTTGTTCCTATTTTGGGGAACTTTTTGATCATTTACTTTATGAATACTCTATGATTTATGTTTTCCGTTGAGTAAACCCTAAACCATAAATTATGTTTCAGCTGCATCATGTCTATTGATAAAATTTGGACTGCTAATCCACATTGCAACTATCCAGAGTTCGAACAAAGACTCAAATATTTAATCAAGATGTCCAAGTCACATGTTGATAGTAACAGTAAAATCAGATGTGTGTGTGTGTGTGAAAAATGTGATAATTGTTACTTGAAGATACCAACAGCCGTGAAATCTTGTATATTTGTAAATGGTATTAATAATTCGTACAAAATGTGGAACTATCATGGGTAACCTTTAATTACCCCGATTGTAGATGTCGTAGCGCCATGTAGTGAAATGGCTGATGTTATTGACAATATGATGTGGGAGTCGAGAGAAAATGATACCAACCTCGATGAAGGGACCTTGAATATAGAGGGTATCGGTATGGATGATGATTTTGTATAGTTAGAAGAAGTGCAAATTGATTTGTATCATGGTTGCACTTTTTCTTCCCTTGATTTTTTAGCAAAGTAAATGCTTATCAAGGTGAACAACAAATGGACTTACAATTAATTTGATCCGGGATATTGACTTTCTAGATAAGGGGAACTAGCTCACTAGCGAAGTCCTTGAGTTGTTGCAATCAACATTTTCCAAAGAAAACAAGGTTCTCCGTTTTATTAAAGTAAATTTTGTAGATGTCGTAGAGCCAAGTAATGAAATGGCTGATGTTATCAACAATATAATGTGGGAGTCGAGAGAAAATGATACCAACCTTGATGAAGGGACCTGGAATATAGGGGGTAGCAGTGTGGATGATGATTTTGTATAGTTGTTAGAAGAAGTGCAAACTAATTTGTATCTTGGTTGCACTTTTTCTTCCCTTGATTCTTTTAGCAAAGTAAATGCTTATCAAGGTGAAAAACAATTGGACTGACAATTCATTTGATCAAGTCCTTAAGTTGTTGCAATCAACATTTCCTTAAGACAACAAGGTTCTCCTTTCACATTATCTAGCCAAAATAAAAGTGAGGAAGATTGGTATGGGGTACAAGTTACTAAATTTGTGAAAAAACGATTGTTGTCTTCTTTGAAAAGAACACGAGTCATTGCAGATTTGTCCCATAATTTACTTAGCTAACTTTTTTGTTTTTATAGACAAAGATTGATTTGGATCGGGTTTCCCTGGGTCCAGAGAGTGCTAGACTATCAGAGAGTTTTGATGCAACTTTAAGAAAACATTTTGGAGATCGTAAAGCTAATGCAAAAAAAGAATATATTTTTTTTGACAGTCGGAGGGTATGAGAATATCCCAAGAGCATTAGCCACCTCCTGGAATATATGGATAATGATAATGGGAAGAAAGAAGTTGAGTATTTCCAAAAAGATGAACACAAAAGTTCTTCAAAAAGAAACAAAAAAGTCCGTAAACTGCAACAATACGCAAACCGTGAGATCATAAAGCTAATGCAAAAGAATATTTTTTTTGACAATCCGAGGGTATGAGAATATCCCAAGAGCATTAGCCACCTCCCGGAATATATGGATAATGATAATGGGAAGAAAGAAGTTGAGTATTTCCAAAAAGATGAACACAAAAGTTCTTCAAAAAGAAACAAAAAAGTCCGTGAACTGCAACAATACGCAAACCGTGGGGGATGAGCTCGTATAGCAGTACTTTCTACAAAAAAATGTATGATATATGTAATTGTTTATTTAAAGTATAATCTAATTTTTAACGTCAAACAGAACCTGAAGAGAGTTGAAATGTTTCACGCTGCTCATACCGATAAGAAGGGTGTGATAACGAACAACAATACCTAAGTATTTAATTATAATTTTATCATATAATTAGGCTTTTATTTGTACTTAATTATTAATTATTTTTGGGAAACACATAACTAGTTAGTGTACGAGTTCTTAGAACAAACTCAAGGGTTAAATGGAATAAGAGATCTAAGACACACCGAAGAAAATGTTTGTTTTGAGAAAATATTAGGTTCTCGGCATGGTCATATTAGAAGAATTGGATGAAATCCTTCTACCATTCCGCCAATTACACATCCATCACAGCCACTACCATAATCACTACCATGGTAAGTAAAACATGACTATTTAATTTCAAAGTCATATATATATATATATATATATATATATATATATATATATATATATATATATATATATATATATAACTCTAAATATTGTGTAAATGTATGACCAATTCTGATCTAATCACCATTTAGGGGTAGTTATTCTACTTTTCATACCTTATATTAATAACTATTAAAACGATTTATTGAGATTTAGTCAATCCCATTAATTTAGGGACAAGTTTGGCACTTACCACTAATTTATGATCATCTTCGTGTTCATCTCTCACCCACCCTCCCTCTCTCTCTCTCTCTCTCTCTCTCTCTCTCTCTCTCATCTTTATCGATGGTAGCAGAAGAAAATGTCTCACTTTTCTTTTCAATCCTTAAGAACTGTGAGTCATACTATTAAATCTTTAGGTAATTTAATTTTTCTAATAGGCATTTGAATTGTCTCGTTATGTTTAATGGATGCAGGTCTTGATAGCGCTTTTTGAGATGAGGAAAACGAACCCTAAAGTTATTTCAATCAGGTTATCTTCTCATATATCCCTATGCAAACACAATATCGTCTTCATTTGCTTTTTAAATGCTCCATTAGACACTAATTCAGGTTGCAATTCACACGGTCTTTATGATTTCTCGTCTGATGCATTCATGCCCCCATCGTAATCGATTCTATAATTTATCTAATTATCAGATTTTTGAAACATTGTTGACGATTTCGCATCCACACATATTCTCGCCTCCAATCACCAACAATAATTTCTAAATCAATTGGAGTCTTGGAACAATTCTCTCATTCTCCAAGGAATAAGGTATGTAAATCGTTTGTTTGTTTCAAATTTTATAATCTTTATCTGATTATATGATTTTGGTATGTATATTTACCTCTTTGGTTTGACATTTTAATTGCGTTGGATTGAAATAATTTATATTTGTGAACTGACCAGGTTGTTTTTTTGTTGCTTTCAAATATATTTCTAAAATTAGATTGTTTTCTTTTGATACTTAAAGAATAACTAGTGGCTACGGTGGTTGTTTTTAGTAGTTGATTGTGATGGTTGCTTACAAAATCGTTTGTGATATTCTAGATTTTTTGGTAAAATTCGTTGGATACTTCTCTGTGACTTGAGATTTATATGATTTGTATGATAGTATCAAAGAATGAATTGAATGGTTTGTTTTGCGGGAATGAAAGATAAAATTGTTTGTTTTGTGTGATATAATGGAGTCGATGATTCTTAAATGGATATGGTGAATTTTTTGATATGGTTCATGATGTTATGTTTCAGATTACGGCAAGAATCAATGATTTCACATGGAGTGTGGAATGGACATGAGTATTGGTCGTCGATCTACCAAAAAGAAAGCTCTGTTTATGATCATATGTTCTTATTCTTCAAATGATGGCGCAATAATGTTATTCTTCAAGAATATGTCTTACTTCTTCTATTCTTATAGATTCCTATTTTTGTTTAAAAAATGTTTGTATTCTTAAAGAATAGATCAGAATATGTAACATTATTTTAAATAAATTTAATTTAAGAATCAGATTGTGTAATGCTCATATTCTAATAGGATGTTACGTGTTTTGTGAAAATTTACCAATAATTCTTATGAGAATTCCATTTCTCTCATATTGTAATTGATTAAAAAACTCGGAAAAAGAATCAAAATTGATTGAAAGTTCTCACTTATTCTCACATAATATGTATTTTTACAAAAGGGTAAACATAATTTTATTGGATATGTATTCTCAAAGAATACATCTTCCCCATTTTTAAAGAATATACATTCTTCAAGACTCATCTATACCTAATTTTAAATAATGTATTATCATATAAACATAAATCTAATTTTCTTCTAAGAATGATTATAGTAACCGGTTGTTTATAATTTTGATGATCATATAGTGATTTTTTGATAACTAATTTATTTTTCAAAAACATTAATTTAGATATTTAATTGTTTGATTTTTTTATTAGTTAGTTTGAATTAGTTGACTAAAATATAAGTAATTTTACTTTCTCTCTCTTAATCAAATATCATAATTGCTTGTATAATTAATTAACGATAATTATATTATATATGTTATCTTATGTTAATATCGTGTACCCTACGATCACAACCCTTTCATTATTTTAATCTAATGGACAAAATTTGATCATATATTCACACAATATTTGTCATTCACATTTGATCCTAACCTTATATATATATATATATATATATATATATATATATATATATATATATATATATATATATATATATATATATATATATATATATATATATATATATATATATATATATATATATAGGAAAAGTGAATATATCCTTAAGGGTATATAAACTTAGGTACCCAAACTCACCATAATACGTTATTTTGTTTGATATATTTATTATAATGTTGTTCAACTTCAATCCTTAACTTGATTTAATTTCAAGATTTTCAAAATTTCATTATTATCTTCCTCTTACATCACATCTTTTTGACGAACATCAATTACGCTATATATATTATAATTGAAAATGAAAATTATGTAAGAAGAAAATAAATGTGAAATTTTTAAAAATCTTTGAATGAAATCAAGTTAGAAGTTGAATTATAAGAGCATTAGACAATTACAATGTATATAAATGATACAAAACGACGTAATATGATGAGTTTGGGTACCTAAACTTATATACCCTTAAGGGTATATTCACTTTTCCCATATATATATATATATATATATATATATATATATATATATATATATATATATATATTAATAAATGCATGTTGAGTTGGTAATTTTGGTTTATAATGATTATTTGGTAAAAACTTTAGTAATTGGTTTATGTGTCCCAAGTGCAAGAAATAACAATGCACTTTGGTATCAATAAACACATGTTGATTTCGTAATTCTATTTATGCAAGAAATAACAATGCACTTTGGTATCAATAAACACATGTTGATTTGGTAATTCTATTTATGTCCCAAGTGTAAGAAGTAGAAATGTACTTTGATAGTTGTTGTTTATGTTGATAGTTTAACTTATAAATTTATATATTTTGTTATTTATTATGTAGTTGGAAAAATCTTCATACATTGCTTATTGACCCAACATGTAGGGAGGAACTTTATGTATTTTTTCTTTCGGGGAAACCACCAAGTGATGATCAGGGAGGAAACAAGGGGAGTGAAAATGATGGTTCGTGAGATTAATTGTGTTTTGTTAGACTTGTTATGACATAACTTTATAATACTTTTTTTTTGTTTATTTTGTATTTGTATGAAATTATAACACTTTGGTACTTAATTGGATGTCGTGATGTAATTTTTTTTTTTTTTCTGCATTTAATGTTTTGTTTTTTTGACTTTAATGTCGTTACGTATCGGTTATAAGTGGCGACAATTATTTTTAGCGACGACATTTTGATCAATAGCGACGAGGGTCGTCAAATGTGATTCTCGTTATGATACAATATAGGATATTTAGAATATATGTGAGTACACTTTCTCATTATTCAATCGGCAAATATATAAAGTTGATTAGAAAGTTGAATCCTTGCCCATTTCAAAAACATAAATACCAAAACCAGGATATATCAAATACAGTACTTATGTATTAATACCGTCTAATCTAATAATATACACCTAAATTTTAACATCTTTGTAGATCCAATCTAGAGTACTTCCAAATATTTGTTATCGTTTGTATGGGGGATGTATGTACACTACTAGAAAAAGGTTAATAGAGTACGGTTGAAATTGTGAATATAATACGTACATAGAGGGCGTATTAGTAGAGGGGTGTATTAGATTACATGCATAATAGAGTACGGCTATTTGACCGTATTATATTATCCTATCTAGTTTACAACCATCGCATGCATACAATCATCTAATACGCCATATATACACATCTAATACACCAATAAACAACCGTACTTGATGTCTCACATCTAATACACCAATTCCATTCCAATTCCACTCCAAACAGTCAATTCCAGTCCATGGATGCTCTGGAACACATGGATCACCATTCCAACTGAAACAAACTTTTCAATTTCTGCAAAGCTACTATATGATTACCATGGATCAATCTCTACAAAATACAAACCTACTATATGATTCCATTCCAACCATAAGAAGTGGGACATCACTGATCATGTTTTCATTTTCAGTAATAGAAAAAAAATTACAATGAACTTAGTTCATTAAACAGAAAATTTTTTGTTAATGTCACATCTCTAACCTCTCTTTCCCCTTTGTCACCTCTAACCTCTCTTTCCCCTTTGTGGTTGATTCATTGTATGCCTACAAAAATTAACAATAAAACTTACGATTCAAAATCTCAAATAACTTTTAATGAAGAAAACTCAAATTATAAGACCTTGGCCATTAACAACTTCATCTATAGCAATGCAAGGGTGAAAACTTCTCCAGAACATAAAAAATATGAGCAAATACAACATGAAATACAACTTGTGTACCTTACAAAAAGGCTTCACTTTATCACCAAAAGTTCTCATCCATGTTTTAACACGTTCCTCCAATTCCTCACTAGAAAATGGTTTTTTGTCCTTCCAAATGTTCTACAAACAAATTAAGATAAAAAATTTGTTATTTAACAAAGGTGAGCCTTTATTACAATAAACAAAAATGAAAAAAAATATATATATCTAACAATATACTTACTTTCGGAAATCCATGTTGTCGAAAAAGTACAAACTCATGCATCCAGTTCATAACGTAGTAACCACACTCCCAATCGGACAATTGTTGATTACACTAAAACAATTATATACGTATGAGAGTTTTCTTTTCCGATATATATATATATATATATATATATATATATATATATATATATATATATATATATATATATATATATATATATATATATATATTAGTTAGTAAGATTAATTACCTTGGGGAAAATCCAAGTCATTGGACACAAACATGATTTGTTGGTTTTTGTTTTTTTAAACCTTGTAACAGCCCTAAAACAAAAATAAACAACAATGATTTGTTAAAATTTATAAAAAGATATATCATTTCGAATACTAAAATAATAAATTTCTTACTTATTCACATGTTCAACTATTGTGTAGTCTTTCAATGTCTTTGTCTGTCTTGCAGAATCCAAAATGTAGCTTTTATATTGATGAGGACAAATCACTATCAACATCCAATGTCTCCTAATAAAGATTAAACAAATTAAACATAAACAACTTTTGATTAAAAATATCATAACAGTAAAGACATTTAGAATATCATACCTTTCCCAATATGGTACAAGAAAAAATTGTTTTTCCTCATGAAAATTCATCATATCAACAAGATCATTGATGACATGATCTGTTTCACCCCTATCATCGTATTCACATCTCGTAAACGTGATACATTGTGGGTTTATAAAACCACATTTGTTATCCATTCTTGATACAAGCATGAGTGAATGTAGCATTCTGAAAACACAATATATATTATAATGGTAAAATAATATGAAACATTAATATCATAAATGTTAAAGTACTTACATTTGATACCAGAGAATACAACTAATATCAAGTTGTTCTTTGTTCAACATCTCCATAATGGCCACTGAGCTAATCACGGTTTCAACACTCGCAGAGTTGAAGATCCCGGGTTCAGACACAATAGGAAACGACTCCGGAATGTTGTGGCTCTTAAACAGTTTCTTTGGCATCATGGGTTCTTGCATCGTTTTGTATAACTTTTCCTTTTGTACCTACATTAAGAAACCAAACAATTATCATGAAAATTGTATTGCTATGAAACTAATAACAATGAGAGAGAGAGAGAGAGAGAGAGAGAGAGAGACGTAGGTTTGTGCCATATACCCTATTTTCTGCTTCATCCCCCATCATCTCTTTAGATGCTTCCAGTTTCCTTCTTTTCTTTCTAGGAAGATTTTTCTGCCACCAAAAAATAGTAAAAAATACAGTATATTTCTGTGGGCTAAATGCTAAAAATAGCATCCAACTTTCATATATTTTCATTGTAACTTTTTATCTTATTAAGGCATATTAATATATAATATCTTTCAAAGAAATCAAAAGAAGAAAATTATGCACCTCGTACTCTTGCTTTTTCTTTGCTTTCTTCTTATGCTCTTTAGCTTCTTCAACATTCACGTTTTCTTTCTCTTTTTCCTAAAGTCCAAATTAAAAGATTATATTTTAATATATGTAGTTTTTTTTTATGGCAAATTAACTATAAATGAAAACAATACCTTTCCAAAATTGTAAGTTAGAGTGACTACCTGGTCATGAAGAATAGGAGCAGCTTGGGTCGACATTGATAATGGTTCAATGAGAGGTCTTTTATCTTTCTGCATAATTGAAATCGAGTTTAGTAAATAGTCAATGATGCATGTGATTAGATATTAATGTACCTTAATAAGAGTAATTGAATCTCTAGGCCATTGAATAAAACTATGAAGTGTCTGCCCTAGATTATATACACCTTCAATTGGCGAGATTGGAAGAAGGAAAGAATGATGATCTCCATAGATAATATCGACTGATACCCTCAAATGCCCTGCTTCTAGAGGAACCGAATGAATTACACCATCTCCGAAAGGGAAGACGGTTCCTTTGGCTAATGATGGGCGTATTGTGCCATATGGTAGCATCAACTCGCAGTCGGTGGCTTCCTACAAACAAATATACAATTTTTTAATGCAAAGTTATATTATCAAACATGCAAACAAATATATATGTTAGAAAAAATAGATACCGTTATCTTATGCAAATCATCCAACAATGTCGTGGATGTCTTCGATCCAACACTTGTCGTCTTCACCCGAGAAAAATTTGTGTCTTCCGCCATATCAATTGTCTTATCTTGCTTCAACGCAGCAACCACTATCGGTACTAATTGTTCCGACATCTCAGTCATTAACCTATCTTTGATCTTGTCATAAAAGTTGCTATTCAACATCCTCGTCTCTAGCTTTTCTTGCATCTGTTCAACATCGGGTAACTCATGTTCTTTCTTTTTTCTTTTATAAATCATTGATTGCTTTAATCCGATATTATGACCAACTGCCCTCGTGCGACCGGAATGTTCCCGTCCTAGTACCTCCGCCAGTAGATCAGATCGAGGTCCAAGCTCCAACACTCCTTGAGATAACAAAATATCTTTTTGGATCTATAAAAATGCAAACAATACAACTGTAAGAGCATTTTATTTAATAAAGAACTTTCAAAGGCCACTATCTTACAATCTTATCTGCTAGAGGTTCGGTCTCTGGCGTTATAACCAACTGCCCCGATGCATTGCGTTTTCTCCTGGCATAGAGAAAATTCCTTGCCCGCTTGCTTGATATATTGTGACCTTTTATTGTTACACCAGATGTTGCCTCTTCATCCCATTTGCTTTCATTACCACGATACCCGCTTGGGCCCAACCGAGGATGGTTCTTGTTTTTATTTGCTGCCTCCCTTCCTTTTCTTCTTAATTCCTTTACAAATGAATTGTCCAATTAGAAATAGTAAAACACAACAATATTATAAACTCAAACAGACCTCAAATTCTTCCGTGGATTTTAGAACAATAAACTTTTTCCACATTGCTTTGTCAAGGTACGGGTATTCTTTTACTGGATTGACACCTTTTTCCCACAACTTAAGAAGCGCCGACTTGTAGGCCTTCCATTGCGTGTTGCAATCTCTAAGTACTTGTGCTTTATGATTATCATCTCGTATATGCCAATAATTCTGCTTTTTTAAATAAAAAATGAAGATAACAATTATTAGGTAAATGATATGATACAACTTGTATGATAGAAGATAATAACATGGCAGGAAATTGTGATTGCTACTATTAAATGATATCAAAAGTGTGTTGAAATGAGTTTTACCTTTATGTTCAACCACAATTGATCCTTGTCACATTGATCCACTAAATCCCAACTATCTATAAGGATAGAAATCATCTTCCTCGTAGTCACTCCACGATAACCGGTGAACTTAAAGCGGTTAGGTCCAATAGCTCTACCGAATTGATCAAACTCAACTGTTAAATTTGATAGATATTCTTTGGAATGATCTCTGATCAATGTCACACTTCTCTTTTTCTTTTCTTTACGGTCCATTGTATGCCTACAAAAGCATAAACACTCGTATAATTAATTCTAAGAGTCTCAAACACCAAAAAAAAAAACAAAAATTTTATATAAAATTGAAGATGCCCAAGGTAAGTTTATGCTCTTTTCAAAACAAATTCAATGCTTTATGTACTCTTGATTCATATATTAACTCAAATAATGATTGTTAATATGTATACCTTGCTTCAAGATGTTTTGTTTTGGGTTTATCAACACTTCTTTTTCTAGTTTTTCTTTCTACCATACGGATCCTCCTGCTCTTGGTTGTTTGCACTAGTACCTCATCCATATGTAATGGTAAATTTCCAATGTATAACCTCAGACCTGTTGATAAAAAAATGAGCATAAAAATGATCATAGAAAATGATGAGGGTAAAGATATGTTAAAGATTATGACTTAATCCAACTAATGAGAAGATGATGAAATAATAATCGATACCCCACAGCTAAAGGCAATTGAAGTGAAATTGAAGGAGATTGGAATAGTCTCTGAATCTTTTGGTCCTGTACAGAAAATTTCAAAAGGATCAATGTGATTGAAGATTACACAAATAAAAAATCGGTTACTTTGTAGTTTTCATTCCATTCTAAATGCATATTTCTACTCAATAGTGCAAAGGTGGCAACTCAGGGGAGAAGAAACTCTCTCTTCATTTCTGATGATTAGTATGTAAATTGCCTCATATTCTTAAAATCGACTTTATTTATTAAAATTATGACATGGAATTTTATAAAACATTTTAGTAATTCAGCTGTGTTGACTTGTTTTCGAGCCAAATGTACTCATTTAACTGTTATATTGACCTAATATTTCTTTTATTCTTTAATTTCAAGCTTTTGCAGATGTTAAATCAAGTTACAAAAGGATGAATGCACTCCCTAAAGTACCCTTATACACCTGCCCAAGTGAATTTTGACAAATATTACCTGAGGAAAACATCAACCAAATCCCCATTTTCTTTTAATCTACCCTTATACACCTGCCCAAGTGAGGCTGCTGCTATTGGAGAAGTGGTGAGCTCTGAATAGATGTTTGGTGAAAGTGTATGATGAGATTATTTTGATGAAGGCAAAGGGATTTGTAGCAAATTCTTTCTATAGCGGTTTAACTGCTACTGAGTTTTTCTATAAGAAAGAATATCATTTGCTGCTTTACAAAACCCTATAAACGACATCGTTTGCTGCTTTACAATTAAAACCCCAATTTTGGGGAAAAAACAAAACAAACACCGTGTTTAGGTGTGTGCTGTCATAAAAATCAGAAGTGATGAGGGAGGAGCTGAGACGAGGAGATGGAAGTGGATCGAAGTAGGAAACACAATTTGAGGTTATTTGGTTGAAAGAAATTGAGATGCAGAGGGCATATCAAGCGTACATGGGTTGTCAATCCCACTGTGCTGTTGTGTAGTCAAGGGAACACAACTAAGAGGAGGGTAGTCGCCAATAGCGGCATCATTGAGAGGGAAACGACGACGCAAGCGATGCCGCCCAGCTGGAAATCGCCGGAAAAGGTTTTGTGATGATATCTTATTATGACATTCGACATGCACGAATTGCAATGAGGGAGCTTCAGAATAAGCCTCTGAGAAGAAGAAAGCTAGACATTCATTTTTCTATCCCTAAGGTTTGTTTTTTTGTAATTGTGGCATAAATGTAATATTATTGTTGTTATTTACTTATTTGTATTTGTTTTTGATATACATACAGGATAACCCATCAGAAAAAGATATTAACCAAGGGACTCTTGTTGTTTTCAACTTGGATTCATCAATTTCCAGTGATGATCTTCGTCACATATTTTCAGCTTATGGGGAAGTCAAAGAGGTGATATTTGTCATTTGACTTTCTTTTCCAAAGACTTCAATTACTTTCTTCAGTTCTGTGAATACATTTTGACTTTTTTTAAGAAGATTAGGGAAACACCAAACAAGAGACACCATAAGTTTATTGAATTTTACGATGTTAGAGCTGTTGAGGTGGCATTGAAAGCTCTAAACGGGAGTGAAATTGCTGGCAAAAGGATAAAACTTGAACACAGCAGGCCTGGTGGTGCTCGTAGAAGGTATATATATATATATATATATATATATATATATATATATATATATATATATATATATATATATATATATATATATATATATATATATATATATATATATATATATATATATATATAAGTGGAGGGACTTCAACAGTTAAAAAGGAATTTACGAGGGACTAAAGTTGCCAATTCACATTTATGTAGCATGATGCAACAACTGAGTCAAGAACTGGAACAAGATGAAGCTCGAGCTTTATGGCACCATGTTGGTTCACCTGTCATCAACTCTCCACCTGGTTAGTAATTTAAAAACTTATTACTTTTTATCGTTAACACCTTTTTTTGTTTTTATTAATTTTGTTTTTGCAAAATGCCACCTGGCAGGAAGTTGGTCATCAGGTTTTGGAACCCTTAGCCCTGTGAACACCACCCCTTTACATGGGCTTGCATCCATACTTCCACCACATATATCAAACCCCATGAAAATTTCACCAATTGGAAAAGATCAACAATCAAGTTCAAGATCTTTCCCTGATCATCATAACACATCATCATCTTTTCTTGATTCCAAATTTGACCCTTCTTCTAGTATTGGTACCCTGTCTGGCCCTGAGTTTCTGTGGGGTAGTCCAACTACTTATTCTGACCACCAAAGTAATTCTTGGCGGGCATCTCCGGTGGGCCCGTTTAGTCCTAGTCAGCATGGTACATTCCTGGGACCACCACATCATCATGTAGGCTCTGCGCCACCTGGCATACCTCTTGACAGGTCAGAGAGATCATTCATGTATAACGGAAGCTAGATGGGTTCTTTTGGTAAAGGACAGATGTTGTTTGGTAATGGTACTTCATATCAAGGAAGTTGGACATTTTACCATGATTATTGTATTTTAAGGAATTATCATACAAAGATTTTTATTGCTAATGTTTAGCTATTTTGTTTGTCTTAATGAATGGGTTCCATGTGGATATAAGTTTCTCCAGTAATTTACATATGAAGGTTACAATTTTCTCAAAACCTCATTGATTTTTTTGCAGGTCATCGTTATGGTAGATAATCTATGGTTCAGTTAAAGAGGAAGGGTAAAAGGGGAAAACAGTCCTTACCAATGACCAATAGGGGCAACAGAGGTAATTTGGGGACTACTATGAAACTCAAGGCAGGAAGGGTAAAAAGGGAAAACAGTCATTGTTGGGTTTAATGTTCATCACTCTTGTTTGGTAGATTTATAAGTTTATTGTTATTAGTTGTAATTAGTTGCAAGGATTTGGTAACTTTCTATATGGTGCTGTCATATTTTTGGCATTTTTTGTTCCGGTTTGTAATATGTACATTCCCAACCATTAGTTGGGTTTTTTTTTTTTTTTTTTTTTTTTTTTTTTTTTTTTTTTTTTTTAAATAACATTCTTATTTCAAATCTCAAAAAGAATATGTTGATTAGTAGAAGTAGTTTACTGTTGCATTATACCTATTAACAACATTATACTTGAATCAATTTTCTTTTTAACAAAATAATACTTTCAACAATAGGATTATACTTTCATGTTGTACACATAATAGCATCGTACTTTCAGTTTTTACACATAATATCCACGTACTTTCATTTTTTACACATAATACCCCCGTACTTCCCTTTTTTACACGTAATAACATCGTACTTTCAGTTTTTATACATAATACCCCCTACTTTCATTTTTTACACATAATTGCATCGTAATTTCAGTTTTTACACGTAATACCCCCATACTTTTGTTTTCTACACATAATAGCATCGTACTTTCATTTTTTACACACAATACCCCCGTACTTCTATTTTTTACAAATAATACCCCCGTACTTTCTTTTTTACACATAATAGTAGTAACCATTCAACATTTTCATTCCAGAATAAAATGAAGATAAACTTGTGTAAGTCATGACATAAGTTGGATCATCTGGTGGTGATAGCAGCTGTGTACATTGATGGATAACAGTTGCTTCTGCCTGTAAAATTACAAAAATACCCTTACTACTATCTAAAGTTGTAAACACATCAATGATTCATATAGCCAAACAGAAAGTAACCTGTTTCCATATGATCCATATAGCCAAACACATCAATGTGGAGTTAAGAACATAGAATTGTTCTTAACTACAACTATCATTGTTATTGTCCTTCAGTGTCGTGTCCGTCTGTGTTGCTGCAAACAAAAATGTATTAAATACATACATAATACTATCCTCATATGTTTCAGATTTACATTCAAATTATATTTTTTATTTTTAGATTGAACAGAGGGGTTTATTACCTTTCTTCAACATATGCTCCTTCGTTATGGTCCAATCTTAAGTAAGCAGCGTCATTAATATCGACATTCATAGATGGAATACCAATAGAAAATGGAGGTAGGTCGTCAAACTGGTTATATTCTTCCTCGTCCACGACATTTTCAACTCCGAGTATACGTCGTTTACCATGAAGAACAATGTGCCATCTCGTGTCCATTGGGTCCTCAACAAAGAATACTTGGTTAGCTTGCTTAGCTAGAATAAATGGTTCAGATACATAACCGTTTGTAGAAAGATTAACAAGTGTGAAACCGTCTTCATCAACTTTAACACCTCTTCTATTGTCAACCCACTTACACTTGAACACGGGTACTACAACCGAGGAATCATAGTTCAATTCCCAAATTTCTTGAATGACACCATAATACGAGTCTTTGGCTATACGTGACCTTCCCTCATGATTTGCACTAGAGTATTCGGTCGACATGGCTATTAGCGTCACTCCACTATTTTGTAGTGTGCTCTTTCTATCTTGGTTTTGGGTATAAAATGTATACCCATTAATGTCATAGCTTTGATATGTTGACACAGCATTTTGCGGACCATACCCCAACACCTGCACTAATCTATCAACATCTTTTGTCCTTAAGCTTACTTTCACCTTATCTTTCAACCATTGTGGAAATTTTTTAATATGCTCGTTAGCTAACCATTTTTCGGTCCTCCTACTATTTCTTGATCGTAACATTTCCATGTGTTCCTTTGCATAAGGAGCAACAGATGTCATGTGTTGCAGGACTGTAAAGTGTGCCATGTGGAATTCGTCTCGATCAGGAATTACCACTTTCGATCCAATTATACCAACTCCTTGAAGTCTACCTTCATGATGTGATTGCGGTATTCCAATAGTGTTGACTCCTTTGAGATAGTTTGTACAAAACTCAATCACTTCCTCTGCAGCATATCCTCTAACAATACTGCCTTCTGGTCGATGTCGGTTCCTTACATATCCTTTTAAGACACACATATATCTCTCGAAAGGGTACATGTATCGCAGAAACACCGGACCACAAGCCTTTATTTCTCTTACAATATGGGATACAAGGTGAACCATGACATCAAAAAATGAAGGTGGAAAGTACATTTCAAGTTCACAGAGAGTGAGGATAATATCATGTTGCCATGAGTCCAAAACTTCAGGATCAATCACTTTCGAATGAATCATGTTGAAGAACAAGCAAAGCTTTGTTATTGTATGTCGGACATGGTCCAGAAGTATTCCACGAATTGCAATAGGAATCACATGTGTGATTAGAACATGATAATCATGTGACTTCATACCAATCAATTTCAAGTCTTTCATTGACACCAACTTCTTGATGTTTGCAGAATAGCCAGATGGCACCTTGATACCATGTAGGCATTTACAAAACTTTGTTTTCTCATCTTTAGACAATGTATAGAAAGCTGGTGGTAGATATGTACGTCTTCCTTCTTTCTTAATAGGAGCAAGCTCTGGACGAATTCCCATTGCAACCATGTCATCTCGAACACTAAGCCCATCCTTTGATTTTTTTGGAATGTTCAACAACAAGCTTGTTAAGCTTTCAGAAACATTTGTCGTAATATGCATGGGATCAAGACAATGTCGGACTTCCAACGTTTTCCAGTATGGTAATTCCCAAAAAATAGACCTTTTCTTCCAATTGGTCGGCTGATTGTTTTTACTGCGTTTTCCAAAAACAATCTTTAAATTTTGAACTTGGGAAAATGTCATTTTTCCATCCATTGGGAGATTCATATCTTCATCCTCGGTTTTACCGTCAAACAAGTTTCCCTGGGTACGATACAAATGATTCTTTGGAAGTGATCGTCGATGTCCCATGTATACATTTTTTTTACAGTTTTTCAACCACATCGACCGTGTGTCCTTTTGACAAACTGGACACGCCTTCTTTCCTTTTGTACTATATCCGGACAAATTTGCGTAAGCTGGAAAATCACTTATAGTACAATAAATCATTGCATGTAGCTGGAAATACTCTTTCTTGAATGCATCATAGACTTCAACTCCCGAGTTCCATAATTCTTTCATGTCGTTAATTAATGGTGCCAAAAACACATCAATATCGTTACCGAGTTGTTTCGGACCTTGAATTAGCAATGACATCATGATGTATTTCCGTTTCATACATAACCACGGTGGAAGATTGTATATGCAAAGAAGAACCGGCCATGTGCTGTGACTACTTCTCATGTGTTTGAACGGATTAATTCCATCTGCACTAAGTCCAAATCGGAGATTTCTAATCTCATTACCAAATTCTTCAAATTCATGATCAATGTTCTTCCATTGCGGAGCATCAGCCACGTGTCTCATCTTTCCATCTCTTTTACGCTTCTCAGCATGCCAACGTAATAATTCTGCATCTTTGGCATTTGCAAACAATCGTTTCAGTCTTGGTACAATGGGCAAATACCATAATAACTTGGCAGGGGGGCCATTCTTTGTCACATCACTATTATATTCTGTTTGTTTCTTCCACAAATAACGCGACCTTCCACATGTAATACATTCATGTAGATTTGCATGCTCATTTCTATACAACATACAATCATTTGGACATACATGTATTCTTTCGATTTCCAAATCCATTGCACACATTATTTTTTTCGCTTGGTATAGTGAAACAGGCAACTCATTACTTTCAGGGAGCATTTCATGTATAACCCCTAACAGTTCTGTGAAACTTTTATCACTCCAACCATTATTTGCTTTTAGGTTAAACAATTTCAGGACAGCAGAAAGCTTGGAAAATTTCATGCAGCCGTCATACAACGGTTTTTCAACGTCTTCAAACAATTGTTGAAATTTTTCATAATCTCTATCAGGCACATTATCTTCAATATCATGTAACATGTCATCTAGGTTATCATGGATGTCATCTTCTGAATCATCTATATCATCGTAACTAGATTCAACATCAATTGTGTTATGATCAATCAATAACTCGCCATGTTGTGACCAACACGTATATCCATTCATAAATCCTTCACATATCACATGTTCTTCTATTATATCCAAATCATAGACCTTTTTACAATTTCGGCACATTTTACAAGGACACCAAATGTAAGATTCTCCTTTATGCACCCGATGATCCTCAGCAACTTTAAGAAATTTCTTGACGTTATGTAAATATTCACTGCTAGCCCGTGGTAGTCCATACATCCAAGTTTCACGATACATCTGTGTGAAATAATACCACAAAAAGAATGGATTAGAGTCATCCCACAAAATAATAACAATGTATTTTCTTGTATTTACAAATAATAGTATAATGCTTATATTGATAGTGAAATGTAAGTGCATTGCTATTATAGGTACAAAATTATCACACAACCTTCCACAACACAGCTCATTACTTTTTATATCAACTTTGTTACAATTTTTGTGACCTGAATCAGACAAATATATCATGTTTTACCAAAAATGTTGATCATTAATAAACCTGTTTCAAGGATAATTTGGTCAAGATAAAAGATTTAACCACCAATTTTATCATTTTTTACAAATCAAAAATATTCTATTAAATAGTTGATTACATTTGAATTGATACAATTATTAGAAGAATATGATAAAAATGAAAGAATAACCATTGTTTATGAGGTACAGAGGGAATCTGTATCCTTTTAGTTGATGCAAACTCAAATGCTTACAGTAAACAAAAAATCAACAATTAACCACCAATTTTATCATTTCTTGAAAGATTTTAGCCAACATTTCAAGATTATTAAGCAGGTATACATATTATGTTTGCACTATATATGTGTGTATTATGGAACTTAATCTAATATTTCGACAGACTTGATGAAATAGGGAATGTGGTCTCTGTGAGTAAGAAGTTGATATATTGAAATTGATTGGTATGAACTTAGTACTCAAGGACTATTAAGGACTTGATGAAATAGGGAATGTGTTTGCATTTTAAGTTTTCAAAATAGAGGTTCTACCATTTGATTTTGCGTCTCCATCAAAGCCAAAACGCTTCCTTGTCTTTCGTGTGAACAATTGTAGTTCCTTTGTATTTGTATTTTTCTCTTGTTTTTCTGTTGCAAAAACATAAATCAAATCTCTTACCTTTAAATTTGAACCGCTACCTGTGTTTGTCTATTGAAAAAACAGAAATCAAAGCTCTTACCCTTTAAATTTGAACCGTAGGTCCGGTGGTGGGATTTTCAGGTTGGTTGAATTATTGGAGGTGCCAGGCGAGGCGAGGCGAGGTGAGGCGAGGCGATGATGATGGTGTTGCGACAGGGGAGATGGAGATGAAGGACCGATTAGTGTGGGAGGAGGAAGTATGTGAGGAGGAGGAGGCGTATTCAATTTAGGTATTAGCCGTATTCAATTTATGTATTAGTCGTACTTAATCAAAATGGGGGCGTATTTTTTTAGTTATCTGATTTTGTTTCTAGTACATCTCATTGACCGTATTAGATGCTGCAATTAACCGTATTAGATGTGCAATTGTGTGTATTATATTTATTTATTCTTTATAGTACGGGTTTTTTTACAACCGTATTAGATGGGGGTGTACTCTATTACCAATTTTCCAGTAGTGGTAGTTGTGAAGTGTAACATCCGGATTTTTACCAGGTATAATGTAAGTTTAATTGTGTTGTTTTGTAAGAGGGACTCGGCGAGTCAGGGCTCAGACTCGCCGAGTAGGGACGCGGGTTTGAGCGAAGGTGCGCGCTTGGACTCGGCGAGTCCAGGGCATGGACTCGGCGAGTCTGCGCTGTGTTAAGAAACCCTAAATCCCCGGGTTTGTGGCCTATTTAAGGGGCCTTATGGCCGTCATTTGCGCTCATCCAACCCCCAGAGTGTGTCCCTAGAGTTCTTGAGCGTTTGGTGAAGGATTGAGAGCAAATCTTGACCTTGTGAGTGTTGTTTAGCAAGAAGAAGGAGGCTCTAGGCAAAAGGAGGCAAAGGAGGTTGCCATTTCGTGGATTTGGAGCTTGGATCATCACCTTAGAGGTAATATTTCGGACCATTTCCTGTTTGGTGAACTTGATGCAAGTTAGGGTTAAATATGATCATTTATGGGGTGATTTGGTGCCCTTTTTGTTCCCTCTTTGAGTGAGACCATGGATCTGGATCCATAGAGGTCCAGGGGGCCTCACTCATCAAGCTTTATGGGTAAAAATGGAGTCCTTGGCCTTGTGTTGAAGTAATAGAGTCAAAATCATCAGTTGTGATCATGTAGAGGTTATTCATGCATCAAGACTGGGACTTTACGTGCTAAGTAAGCATGGGGGGACTGGATCTATGGATTAGTGGACTGGATCTGGCCTTTAGAGCAAGATTGAGTTAGTGCATGGCATGGACTCGCCGAGTCCGAAGAACAGACTCGGCGAGTAGCTTGAATGTTACACGACCACTCAGCGAGTGGCCTCGCCGAGTTGGGATGAGCGAACCCAGTGGGTCAAGGGGGAGTCAGGATGGACAGGTGGACCGAGTCAAACCGGACTCGCCGAGTCGTTCTGGAGACTCGGCGAGTTGAGTCGTGGTGGCCCCACAACTCGTGCCAGGTGAAGCTCGTCGAGTTGGGAAGGGATGCTCGACGTGTCAAGAGAGAGTTTCAGGGAAATTGGTGATTTCGCTCAGACTCGCCGAGTCGCTATAGTGCACTCGCCGAGTCCGGTCAAGTTGACCGTTGACCAGCGTTGACCTAGATTGTCCTGTTATGGTATGGTTAACCCTAGTTGGGAAAGTGTTAATTAGAGATATATTGTGCTATAGGGGGGACTTCAGCTCGGCAGATCGAGTGTTTAGCAATTTCAGGGTTACGGTTTACCGAGACACACGAGGTGAGTCTTCTCACTATACTTTACCTTGAGTAGGTAACCAGAGTTATGTGATAGAATATTTGTATGCGATGTATGTTATGTGTTGTACTGCATTACTTTTATGTGTTTGATGCTGTGCATGTTTACAGAGCTAGAACCGGAAGGTTCACAGAGTTAGAACCTGAGGGTTCACAGAGTTGGGTGCACGGACCCACAGAGTTATAGCCTCGAGTGGCTAATATGTGTTACATGTAGTATTTTGGGAAACTCACTAAGCCTTGTGCTTACAGTGTTGATGTTATTGTTTCAGGTACTAGTGACGACCGTGGGAAGGCGCCGGCTTGATCCGTACACACACGTTTGGAGCTTGACATTTTGATCTTGGGATTTTGCAATGTATTGTTGAACAATTTAAAAGGAGTTGTTTTTATGAATATTGATGGAACTATGTTTTTATAAAATCGGAAATTTTGTTTGAAAAATTGAGTGTTACATGAAGTGTCTTTAATTAGGAAGGACGTGACATCGAGGACTAAGAACATATGCGATAGGACATCATGATTTTGCCTCTATCCTATCATTATTTACACGTTTAAAACATGAAATGGATGATTTAGCCATATAATACTTTATTGCAGAACAAGATAATTAAAAGTTCCAAGAAATCATATGAACGAGGTCTAAAATAATAAATTATCAAATTAAGAGTAACAAATTAGTAACAAACCAAATAGGACAGCTAATAGAACGTGAATTAAACTGTGCACCGTGTATGAAATAAGCACTTCGACCCTAACAATGTAAGCATAAGGTTAGGGAATAAAAACAAATGTTAATCCATATATATGGTCACAAACAAACTTCATAATCAAGCTTTGGAGATTTAAATTGAAACAAAGCTTGGCTATTGAATAATGATCATCTGTTGTTTTGTAAAAAATCTATACCATATAAACTCTTTCAATTAAAGCTCTTCCGTTTTTTTTTTTTTTTTTTTTTTTTTTTTTTTTTTTTTTACTGAAAGTGAATATCAAACTAGATGAATAACAAGAGATTAAAATCATTTAGGTCTTGTGTGTTATTTAATTTAGCATAAGACATTAGACATGACAAGTGATTCAATTGAAAATGATGTTAGTAGGTCCACTCAAAAAGATGGAAGGACAAATCCTCACGCTAGATCTCCTATCTCCGAAAAAGTAGTGAATAACCTTCATTACCAACAACAAAAGTACTCATAAAAGTTAAATTGTTCACTCTCATATGGTCACTTAATTCAACTTGATAAAAACATCTCCCATCCAATTCCATCATAAAACAATGTGGCCTTAAACCTTCATGTATACCCGGGGTTGATGTGGCAAGGACCACTAACCATGACTATCCCGATGTTTAGTGGTGGGTAGTGATTATGGTGAATTGTTGTCATACCACGGATCACCACTTCCAATTAAAAAGAGAGGGATATAATGGTTATCTCTCTAACTTTTTCTATCCCTCTACAATAATATATATATATATATATATATATATATATATATATATATATATATATATATATATATATATATATATATATATATTATTTAAAAAATAAAAAAAATAAGAGAGATATAATGATGGTTATCTCATTGGTTTAGAAGTTTAATGTGGTGATAAAGGGACATCACCAGTATAATGGTTAGTGCTCACCAGTATAATAGTTAGTGGTAGGTATAGGGAATCGCCTTGGAATCAAGCTAATAGATTCATATTTGTCGGTGTTCAAATTGTGATGACGTCGTCGACTATTCCTAAATTTCTGTATCCATCTAGAATGTCATTCACTATAAATATTAAGTGCTGGTTATGCTTCCAAAGTAAGAAAACAAAAATACAAAACCATATCAACATGGAAGCTTTTACTCAATTGTTACCCGTTCTAGGGCTTTTGCTTTTACTTCTACTAT
Source organism: Lactuca saligna (assembly GCF_052625555.1). Lineage (NCBI taxonomy): Eukaryota > Viridiplantae > Streptophyta > Magnoliopsida > Asterales > Asteraceae > Lactuca > Lactuca saligna. Next base: position 10,705,745 of record NC_136425.1, on the reverse strand, counting down.
GTCTTTACAAAAGAAGCATAAGAAACAACACAAATTACTAAGGATTAAAGAACAAAAAAGTAAATAACATAGATGTTTCACCAAATTGTCTTTCACCAAGAAAGGGGTTGTTTTCACCAAGAAAACGAGGTTGTTACAAGGACGGTCACCAAGACATTTACCTTAGGGTTTCACACTAATGTTGAATATATACTAATCTCTACAAGTATATCCCTTGAATGAAGGGATTGTATCTAATCTATACTAAGAACCGATCTTCATCACAAAGATATCGAATCGGCTATCTATTTTATATTTATATGTATCATTACCTAATATACAAAAGATTACATAGATTAACTATCTTCATGCTGGTGTTGATAGACTTGATATGCTGACGCTGATAGTGATGTCGACGCTGACGCTAACAAATAGCGTGTAATGTGTTGTTAAGACCTTCCTAAGATTAATATCTGTGAGTTGGACGTTTAATCTTTAGGTATTAAGAGCTTAAAAATGTGGTTTTGGACACCAGAGGTTTACGCATTGCGTAACCTCTATGTACGTGGGGCGTAACGAGTTTTGCCCGTGATCTTTTATGTCAACAACTTTCTATTATATTTATCACACACAAACCATTTTCAATCATACCACAATTTAAACATTTGCATTCAAAAAATGATTCCAAACAACCCTCAATTTACCCGTTGTAGTAAATCGTGTGTAAATGTTCGTCCGTTGGAGTCGTCCATTTACCAACCACAAATTGATTCATCTCTTATTTTGCCCTACCAACCTCAACAATTTTACTACCAGCAAATATCACAACAATATTACACGATGTAACCTTTTAGCCCAACCGTGCTTCAAAAAAATTCTCGTTTGGAAACGATCTCGAGATGGTTTTGGTCGCTAGAGTGGACATCATGAAAAAATATAACAAATAGTGTTTAGTGTTTTTATTTAAAAATTTGTCGTTTTTATGTAGTTTTTTTTATTTGTCGTTTTCAGGTATGTAATAGTTTTAATAAATTAATGAAGTGTTTTCTTTTTATTAATTTTATTAAATTACATTTTATTCAATTGATAAAAAGAAAATTAAAAAATTAAATGTTTGGCATAAGACGGATTAGTTTTGTAGGATGAGGGAAAAATAAATAAATGAAACGATGATATATGAGTGTAAAAATATGTTACTTGTGGTATAACATTCTGATCCAGAGTATTTTCAAAGGGTTTTCTATAAATACCCATCTTTTTTTTTTTTTTTTCCAATTCCATCCCTCTTGATTTATTATTTTTTTTGTTGTTTTTTTTTGTTTTTTTTTCCTATTTTGTTTTTTTTTGTTATTATTATTATTATTATTATAATTATTGTTATTATTATTATTATTATTATTATTATTATTATTATCATTTTAATTTTAATATTATTATTATTATAAATTTCGAACAAAATTTTATAATTCAGACGACGTTATAAAATTCGAATGATTATATAAAATCGGTTTTGAATAATTTTTTATTTTACATTTTAATATTATTATTTTTATTATATATATTTATATATATATATATATATATATATATATATATATATATATATATATATATATATATATATATATATATTAAAGTTCTCAACAAAAGAAATAGTAAACTTATTATTTTTTTGGCAAAATTGGTCCCTGCACTTTGCTCCTTAGTTTTTATATATTTTGATATTTTTGGTCTTTGCAATCAATATTTTTACATATTTAATATTTAAAGTTTGGTAACAAAACTTTAACAGTTTGACAACTTTGATTCATTTTCAAAAATTTACTAATTCCTACCATTTTTAATTCTTTAGCCGTTTTGACACTTCTGATTCTTGCAGTCAAAAGTTTTACATTTTTTTCATAAAAACATGAAAAAAAACGTTTTGGGGCAAAGCCCAGAATTTTCATTCTTGCACTTTCTATGTTTGTCATATTTATCGATTCGGAAACAATATTGAAAGCTTTTAGCCCCGCGTAGCGGGGGTAACCTTTTTAGTTATTATTATTATTATAAATTTCGAACAACATTTTATAAATCGGATAACATTATAAATTTGAACGACTATATAAAATCGGTTTTTAATTCTTTTTTATTATATATTTTATAAATCGGTTTTTAAAATCCGATAACATTATAAATTCGGATGAAATTTTAAAATTCGTACAACATTATAAATTTGGACGACATAAACTTTGTTTTTATTTATTAGGGATATATTAATTTGTTTGTTGTTACATTGGATGGTGCGTTATAGGGATTGAAAACAAACTTTAATTTTGTTTTATTTTATATAGTCGTTCAAATTTTATAATGGTATTCGAATTTATAATATCCGAATTTTAAAATATTATCCAAATTTTATATGGTTATCGAAATTTATAATAATAATAATAATAATAATAATAATAATAATAATAATAATAATAATAATAATAAAAAACAAAAAAAACAAATAAAAAAAATGAAAAAAAATAATAATATCAGAACAAATATAAAAAATTGATTAGGTTGATTTTAAATCTTTATTATTGTTTGCAAAGGGATGTATATAGCTCTAAAGTGTCTATTAGAGACGTCACATCGAGGACTAAAAACATATGCAATAGGATGGCTTTGCTTCTATGCTATCACTGTTTACATTATTTACATGTGTAAAACATGAAATGGATGATTTAAACATATAATACTTTATTACAGAAAGAGAGTTAAAATTCAAGAAATCATATGAACAAGGTCTAAATTAATAAATTATCAAATTAAAAGTTCAAGAAATCAAAGATGGAGTGACAAATATTCGTTTTTAAGTCTCTAAACTATGCAAAAGACACGAATGTTCTTATCAACTTTAATCTTGTTCACCAAGTTTAGGTGTGTAAGGCTTCACGATGTTCTGCTTAAGCCGGCGGTAAGGTGACGGTGGCTTGCTTTACCACGAATAAACACCACCCTAATATTTTTTTTTTGCCGATGGTAAATTTTATAGGTAATATTCCACCAGTGGCAAATTATGCTATCTAACTATTGATTCATCGATGAGAATTTAAGTTTTTATTTTTATTTTTATTTCATACGCTAAAAAATATCAGTATACCCTTCTTATTGGTAAGTAAATTGTAGCACGAATAATAAAATCCTTAGTGGGCCCTATGTGTCATATTTTTAGGATCGGCATAACAACTACCAAAGCCTAACAAGATGTAACCTTATCAAAGTGTAATGAGGTCATCACTACGTGAACACTAGATTTTTTGTTTCGGTCTAGACTGTCATTCATTATAAATATGAAGTGCTGGTTATGCTTCCAAAGTAAGAAAACAAAAATACAAAACCATATCAACATGGAAGCTTTTACTCAAATTTTACCCGTTCTAGGGCTTTTGCTTTTGCTTCTACTATGTCATTACAAAAGAAGCATAAGAAACAACACAAAAAAAGGTATCAAACTAGTAGCTCCAGAACCATTAGGGGCATTGCCTTTAGTAGGCCATCTTCATTTCCTACGAGGTCAAGCTCCACTAGCACGGGTACTTGGAAAAATCGCTGATGAATACGGAGCCGTTTACACTCTACGGCTTGGTAGTCGTCAAGCATTGGTTGTGAGCAGTTGGCAGATGGTCAAAGAATGTTTTACCACCAATGACCGGAATTTCGCAGCTAGGCCCAACATGGCAATCAGCCGGCACATGGTTTATAATAAAGCTGGTTTTGCACTGGCAACATATGGACCATATTGGCGAGAGATCCGAAAGTTGGTTACTTCTGAACTATTTACAAGTAATCGTCTTGAAAAGTTCAAGAATGTTCGTAGCTCAGAAGTGAAGACCTTCATTAACGAGCTCTTCTTGTTCTCTTCAAACAAAGCAAACAGAGCATCCGTAGTGGACATGAGCAAGTGGTTTGAGAACATTACGTTCAATATAACTATAAAAATCTTAGCCGGGAAAAGATTTTCTAAAACGGGTGGCAGTGAAAGTAACAACGAAGACTTACATGTACATGAAGCAATAAAGAAAGGGCTGTATCTTAGTGGCGTTTTTATTGTGTCTGATTTCTTTCCATATCTGGAATGGATGGATATTGGAGGGTATGTGAAAGCTATGAAGCAAGTGGCGAAAGAGGTTGATGAAGTTATCGGAAAGTGGCTTGACGAACATGTTGAGAAGAGAAAAGAGTATGATGGTGAAAAGGAAGCCGATTTCATGGATGTGATGCTCTCAACCCTGTCAAAAGATGCTGAAATGTATGGCCACGGGCGTGAAACCATCATCAAGGCTACAGCAATGGTTAGTAACATACTTTTGCTCTCTCGATTTCTACATTTAATCGTCTCTTGAAAGCAATTAAATGCTATTTTTTTTTTCCATAGATTCTCATGCTAACGGGTTCAGAAAGCACTGCTTTGACACTTACGTGGGCACTCTCTTTACTACTAAACAATCCTCACATATTAAGAGCTGCCCAGAAGGAGCTTGATATGAATGTAGGAAAACAGAAATGGGTCGAAGAATCAGACATAAAAAACCTAAGGTATCTACAAGCCATAGTGAAGGAGACACTCCGAATGTACCCACCAGGACCCTTGGCAGGACCTCATGAGGCCATTGAAGACTGCTGTATTGGGGGTTATCATATCTCCAAAGGGACTCGTCTGATTGTTAACATATGGAAGCTACATCGTGACCCGGAAATTTGGTCGGATCCTCATGAGTTTCGACCAGAGAGGTTTCTTGAGGAACACTCGGACTTAAATTACCAGGGTCAGAACTTTGAATACATTCCTTTCAGCACTGGAAGGAGAATGTGCCCTGCAATCACATTTGCTTTCCAAGTAGTTCACTTGACACTTGGTCGGTTGCTTCAGGGGTTTGATTTGTCGACACCAATGGGGAAGCCTGTGGATATGAGCGAGGGCTTGGGCATTGCCTTGCCTAAAGTAAGGCCACTTGAAGTGATCATGACTCCTCGGCTTTCTCCAGAGCTCTATCAAAACCTCTGACATCAATCAATATTGGGATATTATTCTGGACGATGTTGCTAGCTACTTATGCCATATATTAAGAAATAAGACCGCATCGATTTATCTCAGCGTTCAGTGAATAATATACAATGCTACTGTTTTTATATAAACTAGTAAAAAAAACCCACCCCACTCCCATGGGTTGGAATAAGTTAAGCAAAATCAATGTAGGCTTGATTCAAATCAATAGTAAAAAGGTTTAAATGTAAGAAATAAAATGCATATTTCTATTTATTTATTGATTTTTGAAGCTAAATTTTCTTTTGGTGTGGTACGTACCTGAATGATCATTGTTATTGGCTATGCTCACAAATTTTTTTCAATTGGTGACCTAGCCAGGCAGTTGCTATAGTGTGCTGATCGTGCACATCAATTCTTCATGGTCTTGTACTCGTGATGTCTAGATATGTACAAAATTAGACTCATAAGAAATTTCTGTCCCCTTTATTTTATTTTTTTCCTTCGATAAAAAATTCATATAAATGATGAATGAATTACTACATTACATTACCAAAATGAGCAATGTAAAACACAAATAATCAGTATACTCAGGACCAAACATATATAATTCTTCCCTCAGACAAAAATTTCTTTTTGGCATTTTTGCACGTTTAAAAATGAGTAGATTTATTGAAAAAATCTTAAATCTCCATTTCAAAGGTGTAGGCAAGTTGATGTTGATTACATTTTTTAATTTTTTTTGAATTGTTTCTATATACTTGAAGTCTTTTTATATATATTCTTGTAAGTGCGACGATATATATATATATATATATATATATATATATATATATATATATATATATATATATATATATATATATATATATATATATATATATATATATATATATATATATATATATATATATATATACTAGTTGTGTATCCACCACAAGGAAAAAGGCCATTACTGGCGACCAAAGTCGCCGATAAAAGTCTCAATAGTCGCTGGTAATACTAATAGCGGCGACGCGTCGCCGGTAATGAGTCATCACTACTGCTTAGTCGCTATTGGGCACTATGTCGCCGCGCGTCGCCGGTAATGAGTCATCACTACTGCTTCGTCGCTATTGGTCACTGTATCGCCGCTAATGAGAAAAGTCGACGCTATTGATTATGTCGTCACTAATGAGTTCTGTCGCCCCTAATAAGTATGTCGTTGGTAATAACACTTGTTGCCAGTAATAATAGTTTTCATTTTTTATTTTTTTTAATAAATGATTTTGGTTGGCGGTGATAATGTCGCCGGTAAAAGTGTCGCCGGTAATAACAATATTCAATTAAATATCAAAAATAATAGTGTCAACGCTAATTACAAATTAAATATTAACAAACATCCGATTAAATATCAAAATAATAGTATCAATGCAAATTACAAATAAACATCCGATTAAATATCAAACATAATAGTGTCAATGCAAATTACAAACAAACATCTGATTACAATTAAATATCAAAAGTCATAATATTCGAGTAGCAAAGCAACCAAATTTTTACAATCTACAAAGTAGCAAAGCATGACAACATATGCAACTAAAACGCATCCTTACATACCACCATTTTCATTCCCATCGTTTCCTTGATTATTGTGGGATTGAAAAAATGAATAAAGCTCATCCCTACATGCCAGGTCGCTGAGCATTGCACGAAGATTTTCCAACTACATAATTAATAACAATATATATATATATATATATATATATATATATATATATATATATATATATATATATATATATATATATAAACTTATAAGTTAGATTGTCAAACATAAACAAAAACTATCAAAATACATTGTTATTTTAAAACTAAGATAGAAAACCAAAGTACATTGCTATTTCTTGCACTTGGGACAAAAACCCAATTACGAAACTTTTTAGCAAATAATCACCACAAAACCAAAATTACCAATTCCACATGAATTTTACGATGCTAAAGTAGATTGCTATTTTTAAACTAAGATAGAAAACTAAAGTACATTGCTATTTCTTGCACTTGGGATTAAAACCAAATTACCAAACTTTTTAGCAAATAATCACCACAAAACCAAAATTACCAATTTAACATGCATTTTACGATGCTAAAGTAGATTGCTATTTTTAAACGAAGAGAGAAAACCAAAGTACATTGCTATTTCTTGCACTTGGGACAAAAACCAAATTACCAAACTTTTTAGCAAATAATCACCACAAAACCAAAATTACCAAATTCAACATGCATTTTACGATGCTAAAGTAGATTGCTATTTTTAAACTAAGATAGGAAACCAAAGTACATTGCTATTTCTTGCACTTGGGACAAAAACCAAATTACCAAACTTTTTAGCAAAAAATCTCCACAAAACCAAAATTACCAATTCAACATGCATTCTACGATGCTAAAGTAGATTGATATTTTTAAACTAAGATAGAAAACCAAAGTACATTGCTATTTCTTGCACTTGGGACAAAAACCAAAGTAGATTGTTTTACCTGTGATTGTTGTGATCGTTGCGAAGGTTGTGAAATCGGCAGGAGAGCAGAAGGTTTACGGCCAATGTCTCTAATATGGCCACGTCGCTCTCCTAATACTTTCTTGAATGCAGCTCTTTCTTGAGTGGGGGTTAACTCACTTTCACCTTGAGTTTGTTCTAACAGCTCTTCAACTAACCGATTCTGTAACTCCCAAAAGTGAGTAATAATTAAGTATAAATAAACATTTAATTATATGATAAAATTATAATTAAATACTTACGTATTGTTGTTTCGCCTCAGCAGTAACAAATACACCTTCTTATCGGTATGAGCTTTGCGAAACGTTTCCACTCTCTTAAGGTTCTGTTTAACTTTAAATATTAGATTATATTTTAAATAAATAATTACATGTAAAGTACGGTACCTTCTTATAGTAAGTATTGCTATACGAGCTCGAACCCCCATGATTCACACTTGTTTGCATTTCACGGACTTTTTTGTTCCTTTCTCATGCAATTCTGTGTTCGTCCATTTGAAAATACTCAACTACCTTCGCCCAGTTATCAACTAGCATACCCTCCGGAGGATTGGCTAATGCTCCCGAGATATCATTATACCCTCCAACTAACATCAAATATTCTTTTGCATCAGCTTTACGTTCTCGATAACCTTTTAACAAAGCTTCTTGAAAACTCTCTGTCAACAGATTAGCTTGTACATCCTGGTACATCTAATCCAAATCAAACTTTGTCTACAAAAAAAAAGTTAAACAAGTAAAAAAAATTATAGTTAACCATATAAAATATATTTAAATAAATAATTACCGCTAAATGTTGTAACACGGTATTCTGTATTGAAGGGGAAATTTTTTCCAAGTCCATTTGTCAAACGGGACCATCTGCCACATTGTTTTTCCAACTTCTCGGGAAAACATGTATTTCGGCTCTTTGATGGGATCAAATGTGATATCCATATCATATTGCAAGGTAATTAGTTTCCCTTGGTTTCGTAAAATTGCTTTTTCAAGTTTTATGTTTTTTGCTATGCCTCGAACTTTCCTTTGGGCACGTTCCTCAACTACAAATATAATTAAAAATTATTAGAAACGATATTTAATTTATAATAATTGAACAAAAATATTAAATAAAAATTCATAATAATATTTACCGTCTTGCTCATGCTGACCGACACCTCTACCACCTGGGATAGGTGGGTTCTCAGCTCTGTCTCCCCCTTGTCCACGACCCATGACAGCAGCCATGGTATACATAAACAAAATTCATATGCTCATCATTTCCTGAAAAAACTATAACATATACAAAAACATGTTACAAACACATATTACAAACACATAGTACAAAATCCAAATAAAGTTCATATTACAAAAACACATTACATAAGAACTATTCTAATCTGAATCTTCCTCATATCCTTCAGTGTCTTCTTCGGTATCATAATCAGAATCGATCTCATCGTAATCAGTCTCGCAATCATAAACATCATTGACTCTACCAGTTGGCGGAGGAACTTCATTTGCACTTTCTACATCAACAATGACTTTAGGAATATTTTAAAAGTTCATACTGAAATCGATAAAAAGTGGAGCATCGGATGAAGAGATATTTTGAAGCACATTGACATTGTCTACATTTTCGTGTGAGACATTGTCAACATTTTGAACAAGGTCATTGTTCGATGGTAGATCCCAAATACTTCGATGATTAACATGCTCGACACCACACCGATGGTTATTTTTTGGCTCTCTGATGCAGAACACTTGTTTGGCTTATGAAGCATATATGAGTTGATCATCTTTGTATGCTTCGCGTCGTGTGTCGATACTGGTCAAAGTATCACTAGAAATAACTCATGTTCGAGTATCAAACCACTTGCAACAAAATAGTACAGTTGAATAATCATGTGTATACCTCAACTCTATAATCTCTTCTAACTGGCCATAATATTTTTTGCCTTTCTCACCCACTGCTAAAACCCCAGAGTTTTGTGTTGTATGTTGTGTGTCACGACTAAGTACCATAAACTCAACACCATTGATTATGCATGCGGTGTAAGAATAAGCATTCATTTGCGTACCCATTGCAAGAGCCGACAACTCTTTGTGGAATTCTGGAGAGTTTTCTATTTTCATTTTATGAACCTACTAATTATAAATTAATATGTATTATGTATTCGTTAGATCAATGAAACAAATTTGTTTATTAATTTATATTACCTTTTCACAAAACCAATTACGAAATTCTCTCTTTTCATCACTTTGGGGATGCTTAGATTTGAATTTCCTATGTTGATGACCAAAAGATATAGATTTAAAAAGATAAAAAAAATTAAGGATGAAAGTTAGAGATAAGATTAATTACTTGGTATACTATCTGACTTGTTCACAGCTATTCAATACAAACCATTCCATGTTATGCATTTCCAATAAATTAAGAGTTTTGATTTGAGTTGTGCTGGCCGGTCGACATTTAGACTCAAACATCCAAAACTTTGTTTTTTCAATGACAACATCTACATTTCTTTCCGAACGATTCTTTACTCTTGAAGGTACATCGAACAAAATGATAAAGCTTCTTCAACAACATAACCCTCAACTATAGAACCTTCCGGCTTTGCCTTGTTTCTGACATAGTTTTTAGTCTTTTCATGTACCTTTCGAAGGGATACATCCATCTCATACATACCGATCCTCCGATAATCGCTTCATTAGGTAAATGCAAAACTAAATGAACCATAATGTCAAAAAACGCTGGAGGATAAATCATTTCCAACTTGCACAAGATTGCAATAATGTTTACTTTTGCTTTCCTCATATCCTCCACCTTCAATGTTCTGGAACAAATTTTCTTAAGAAACGTACAAAGATCTACAATAGGTGTATACGTATCTTTGTCTAACAACTCTCTTACTCCAATCGGTATCAAACGTTGCATAAGAATGTGGTGGTCATGCGATTTCAACCCAATAATGTTAGTATTGGTATCTTTCACTTTCTTACTGATGTTAGAACCAAACCCATCCGACAGTTTAAACTCTTTTATAAATTGACAAAAGAGTTGTCGAGTAGACTTCGTGAAAGAGTATCATGCTTGGGGTCTATGAAACTTGTCACCATTTTTTTTGAAACCATTCATTTCTCTGAATGTTTAGAATTCTCAAGTCCTCTCGTGCATTTGATGTGTCTTTGCTTTTATCGTTCATTAGAAGAGTACCTAACAAACTCTCGTCCACACTTTTCTGGATATGCATGAGATCTATGTTGTGTTTCAACTGTAGAGAAGACCAATACTCGAGTTCGTAGAAAAGGCTTCGTTTCGACCAGTTCAACTCATAATCTTGTCGCTTTGGCTCCCCGCCTCCATGCTCAGGATGTTTAATTACCCGGTTTACGAGTTAGTAGGCGATCTAGTTGCTCTTGTATGTCATCATTACTAAAGTTTCTGGGATCGGGTCTTGTCTCTTCCATACCGTTAAAATCCAACCTCTTTCTTAACGGATCATTAGGATCTAGGAAACGAAGATGACCGATATATACGACTTTGTTTGTTGCACGGTACGAAGGAGTGTCTTCATTGCAAGTAGCACATGCTCTATACCCTTGCCCACTCCAACCTGATAGACTACTACGAGCTGGCCAATCGTTTATTGTCCACAACAACATAGCTTTCATCGTGAAGAATGTGTTTGTCGCCGCATCTTTAATACGTATGCTTGAGTTCCACAAATGTTTAAGCACTCCCACCAACGGTCTAAGGAAAACATCCATATCCTTGCCAAGATCTTTCGGTCCTGGAATCAACAAAGTCAACATGAATGATGACTCTTTCATACAAAGCCAGGGTGGCAGATTGTATGTGGTGAGTATGACCGGCCATGTGCTATCTGGATTACACATGTTTCCAAATGGATTGAAACTATCAGCTGAAAGACCTAGGCGTACGTTACGGGGTTCACTCGAGAAGTCGGGGTATTTTTTTTTATCAAAATCTTGCCAATGTTCCCCATAACAGGATGAAGCATCACACCATCTTCTGAATGTATGGTACTATGCCAAATCATATTTTTGGTAGTGTGCCTCGAACAATATAAACGTCGTAGTCTAAGGGTAGCACCTTATGAGGTACTTTCTTACCCTTGGTGTTTTTATCGATCCATCGGCTCTCTTTACAAACGGGACAAACTTGCAATGAATCGTGTTCTTTCCAAAAGAGACAACAATCGTTTTTGCACACATGTATCGACTCATACCCCAGGCTAATAGACTTTAGTTTCTTTTTGGCTAGATAATGTGAAAGGGGAACCTTGTTGCCTTTGGGAAATGCTAATTGCAACAACTCAAGGAGTTGATCAAATGAACTATCAGTCCATTTGTTGTTCACCTTGATATGCATTAACTTTGCTAGAAACTCAAGGGAAGAAAAGATGCAACCAAGATACAATTGAGTTTCCATTTCTTCCAACAACTGTGCAAAATCATCATCCACACCGCTACCACTTGTATTCGAGGTTCCTTCATCAAGGTTGGTATCATTTTCTCTCGACTCCCACATCACATCATCGATTAAATCGGCTATTTGGTTACTTGGCAAGACGATTGGAGGAATAAAAGATTCACCATGATAGATCCAAATTTTGTACGACTTACTGAAACCATTTATAAATATATGTCGTTCAACTGCAGTTGGGTACTTGAAGTAACGGTTATCACATTTTTCACACGCACATCTGATTTTACCATTACTATCAAGGTGTGACTTCGACTGCTCGATAAAAGCTTTGAGTCCTGCTTGGAACTCGGGATGGTTTCGATATGGATTATTAGTCCAACTTTTATCAATAGACATGATGTTGATGAAACATAATTTTGGGTTTAGAGTTTAGTATACAGAATTAGCATTTTTTTTTCAATTATAAGAATTCACATACTTTTACATAATACATAAGGATATGAAATTCAGATACTTTTACATACATATTATGTTGTTGTGTTGTTGTTTTTTACCGTCGAGATTAATATATATATATATATATATATATATATATATATATATATATATATATATATATATATATATAAAATTTATAACATTATATAAATATGTTGCAAATAAAATATTTAAAAACTAAAAACTTTCTAGTATTTGTATATAAATCTTTAAACAATTTTATAATTTTTTTGTGTTTTTTTTCCAATTATAACAATAATTAATTTTTATTTTCTTTTCAATTATAGCATCCTACTTATAAGAAAATCACATAATTTTACATAATACATAAGAACATGAAATTCACATACTTTTACATACATATTATGTTGTTGTGTTGTTCTTTTTTACCACCGATATATATATATATATATATATATATATATATATATATATATATATATATATATATATATATATATATATATACACACACACACACACACACAATTTATAACATTATATAAATATGTTGCAAATAAAACATTTAAAAACTAGAAACTTTCTAGTATTTGTATATAAGTTTTTAAAGAATTTTATAAATTTTTTTTGTGTTTTTTTCCAATTATAACAATAATTTTTTTTTATTTTTATTTTTTCCAGTTATAGCATCCTACTTATAAGAAAACCACATAATATTACATAATACATAAGAATATGAAATTCACATACTTTTACATACATATTATGCTGTTGTGTTGTTTTTTTTTTTTTTACCGTTGAGATTAATATATATATATATATATATATATATATATATATATATATATATATATATATATATATATATATATATATAATTTATAACATTACATAAATATGTTGCAAATAAAACATTTAAAAACTAGAAACTTTTTAGTATTTGTATATAAGTTTTTAAACAATTTTATAATTTTTTTTGTGTTTTTTTTTCTAATTATAATAATAATTTATTATTATTATTTTTTTCAATTAGAGCATCCTTTAACCTATTTTTATGGTAACCGATTATTATTGGTTATAGAAATATAACCTTATAAATTATTTTGAAGATTATAAGTTAACTATATAACTTATTGGTTAATTAATTTGGAGTTAGCTTGGGTAAAAACTAGAAACTTTCTAGTTTTGTATATAGGTTTTGAAACAATTTTATATTTTTTATTGTGTTATTTTTTTTTTTCAAATTATAACAATAATTTTTTTTTTCAATTATAGCATCCTACTTATACCAAAACCACATAGTGTTACATAATACATAAGAGGATGAAATTTACATACTTTTACATACATATAGCACATATACACCAAATACAAATACATACAAAATAACATCCTACTTAAACAAAATACACATAATTTCACATATATACATAATGACATCTTATTTATACCAAATACAAAAGTTTCACAATCATATACCACATTTACAACAAACATACATACATTCACATACACAAAATAACATCCTACTTATAACAAATACATATAATTTATACCAAATATTAATATACCACATATACATCAAACACACATATATTGGCATATATATACCAAATTCACATACATTCAAACAAATACGAAATATACAATCTAATTTTCAAATATGATAATTTTCACATAATTTCACATATAAATACAAAATTCATAAAAAAATGAAATAATAGAACCTGTAGTGTCGGAAATCAACGCATATGTAGCCGGAAAAACTATTCTTCACCCGAAGGTACCCTCACCGGAAAAACTGAACAACACCACCAAAATCACTGAAATTGAACAATTTATTGCAATTTAGTCATCAAATTCAGCTTTTAATAATCATCAAATGTCCCTAAAGGCTAAACTACAAGTGGGAGTTATACAACTAATTGCTATTCAATATCCACAAACAAGAAATTGAATAACTTGTTTCTAATCCAAAACAACACCACCAAAAACAAGAATATGAACAATTTATTATCATTCAATCACTAGATGAAGCTACAAATCGAAATTAACATACAAATTAAAAATGAAATTACCAAATCAATTTACCTTTCTTCAAGAAATGGAGTTAGAAATTGATCCCAAAAACTTTAACCACACCTAGAGAAATTTGCTTGGAACAATGTGGGGATAAATTTGCTTGGAAGAAGCAAATTGAAGAGAAAAACGGCCAAATGGTGAAGGAAATTGGAAGCAAATAGAAAGAAGAATGAAGAATAGAGGGTTTCTGCGCGCGTTCTTTTTTTTTTTTTTTAATTTTTTTTTAATATGCGAGAGGCAATAGCGACGACACCTAACCCTTTACCGGCAACAATCACTAATAGCGGTGACAAACTGGAGGGAAGGGTACCGTATCATTTTTAGTGAACTATTAGCGGCGACTTTTTTTAAACTTTAGCGGCGACATATATGTCACCGGTATTAGGTTAGACAGGATAAGACACCCCACCCGTTGGATTGGATATCTCATCGAACGGTTCAGATGTAACATAGGGGGAAAGTGCGGATTCGGATGACAACCCTTTAGCGGCGACACTATTACCGACGACACTGGTTTTTAACGGCCACAATATCTAAAGTCACCAGTAAAGCCCTTTATCGCGAGTAATAGTGTCGCCGCTAAACGTTATATTTCTTGTAGTGATAAATGCAAATGCAATGAGACAAAAAATTTATTGTAAACCGAGAATGAAACATGCACATTAAGGCAATTCAAACTGATCAAATGTGCTACCAAGGCTTCAGGATTTTGCTGCCAAGATAAAAATTATTGCAAACTGAAATTGTTTCTCGACGATACTAGTCCACTGCAATTCATGAAAGATATTTTAGGGATTCTTTTAATTTTCCACCCAAAACAAACCTTGTATTTGATATGTCATATGTAGCCTTTAATGACACACAATGTATTCCATTAAAGACATTTTCCTAATAGTGCCCAAATGCTTTGTATGTAGTTTTGCTTTGGTTATCAGCCGTCACGATGTGAGATGAGAAGAAGAGGTCGATAAAGTGAGGGAGAAAGTAGCGTTACAACTTTAGGAGGAAACCATCGTAATTAAGCAAGAGAAAGAAGAGAAAATGGAATGGTAAGTTCTCGGGATACAATTATGATACCATATTAATGTTGAATCCTCGTTATCCCATCAAATGATACAATAGGAGTATATATATACAAATACAATAACCATTGGGCAGAAACATAAATGGAATATAACATGAGCTACAATATAACAATATGAGCTAAAATCTATATATACACTAACATTTTTAATATAAAACACTCTTTAAATTGGGGCCACACTGAGTAATTGTAAAATTTGCTTTTTATTCGGCATAACACATGCATATCACTCGGCATAACACATGCATATCACAACAAGCTAACTAGATTGGGAATGAGATTAATGTTAATAGGATCGAACACCCAAAAAGATAGAGTGACAAATATTCGTTTTTAAGTCTCTAAACTATGCAAAAGACACGAATGTTCTTATCAACTTTAATCTTGTTCACCAAGTTTAGCTATGTAAGGCTTCACGATGTTCTACTTAAACGCCGGGCGGTAAGGTGACGGTGGCTTGCTTTACCACGAATAAACACCACCCTAATATTTTTTTTTGCCGATGGTAAATTTTATAGGTAATATTCCACCAGTGGCAAATTATGCTATCTAACTATTGATTCATCGATGAGAATTTAAGTTTTTATTTTTATTTTTATTTCATACGCTAAAAAATATCAGTATACCCTTCTTATTGGTAAGTAAATTGTAGCACGAATAATAAAATCCTTAGTGGGCCCTATGTGTCATATTTTTAGGATCGGCATAACAACTACCAAAGCCTAACAAGATGTAACCTTATCAAAGTGTAATGAGGTCATCACTACGTGAACACTAGATTTTTTGTTTCGGTCTAGACTGTCATTCATTATAAATATGAAGTGCTGGTTATGCTTCCAAAGTAAGAAAACAAAAATACAAAACCATATCAACATGGAAGCTTTTACTCAAATTTTACCCGTTCTAGGGCTTTTGCTTTTGCTTCTACTATGTCATTACAAAAGAAGCATAAGAAACAACACAAAAAAAGGTATCAAACTAGTAGCTCCAGAACCATTAGGGGCATTGCCTTTAGTAGGCCATCTTCATTTCCTACGAGGTCAAGCTCCACTAGCACGGGTACTTGGAAAAATCGCTGATGAATACGGAGCCGTTTACACTCTACGGCTTGGTAGTCGTCAAGCATTGGTTGTGAGCAGTTGGCAGATGGTCAAAGAATGTTTTACCACCAATGACCGGAATTTCGCAGCTAGGCCCAACATGGCAATCAGCCGGCACATGGTTTATAATAATGCTGGTTTTGCGCTGGAATCAGGACCATATTGGCGAGAGATCCGAAAGCTGGTCACTTTGGAACTCTTTACAAGTCATGGTCTTGAAAAGTTTAAGAATGTTCGTAGCTCAGAAGTGACAAACTTCATTAACGGGCTCTCTATGTTTTCCCAAAAAAATGCAAACGAAGCATCCGTAATAGACATGGGCAAGTGGTTTGAGAACATAACGTTCAATATAACTATTAAAATCTTAGCCGGGAAGAGATTTTCTATCACGGGTAGCAGTGAAGGTAACAACGAAGACTTACATGTACATGAAGCCATAAAGAAAGGGATGTACCTTATGGGAGTTTTTATAGTGTCTGAATTCCTTCCATATTTGGAATGGATGGATATTGGAGGGTATGTGAAAGCTATGAAGCAAGTGGCAAAAGTGGTTGATGGAGTTATCGGAAAGTGGCTTGACGAACATGTTGAGAGGAGAAAAGAGTATGGTGGTGAAAAAGAAGCCGACTTCATGGATGTGATGCTCTCAACCCTGTCAAAAGATGCTGAAATGTTTGGCCATGGGCGTGAAACCATCATCAAGGCGACAACAATGGTTCGTAACTAAGTTTTGCTCTCTCTATTTCTACATTTAATCGTCTCTTGAAACTTGAAAGCAATTTATATATAACATGGTTAAAATGATTTTCATAGGTTCTCATGATCGGGGGTTCAGAAAGCACTGCTTTGACACTTACGTGGGCACTCTCTTTACTACTGAACAACCCTCACATCCTAAAAGCTGCCCAGAAGGAGCTTGATATGATTGTAGGAAAACGGAAATGGGTCGAAGAATCAGATATAAAAAACCTTAGGTATCTACAAGCCATACTGAAGGAAACTCTCCGAATGTACCCACCAGGTCCCTTGGCACCCCCTCATGAGGCCATTGAGGACTGCTGTATTGGGGGTTATTATATCTCCAAAGGGACTCGTCTGATTGTTAACATATGGAAGCTACATCGCGACCCACAAATTTGGTCGGATCCTCATGATTTTCGACCAGAGAGGTTTCTAGAAGAACACTCGGACTTAAATTATCAGGGTCAGAACTTTGAATACATTCCTTTCAGCACTGGAAGGAGAGTGTGTCCTGCAATCACATTAGCTTTCGAAATAGTTCACTTGACACTCGCTCGGTTGCTTCAGGGGTTTGATTTGTCGACACCAATGGGGAAGCCTGTGGATATGAGCGAGGGCTTGGGCATTGCCTTGACTAAGGTGAGGCCACTTGAAGTTATTATCACTCCTCGGCTTTCTCCAGAGCTCTATCAACACCTTTGACATCGATCAATGGGATTATTCTAGAGATGCATGATGATCGATGCTGCTAGCCACTTATGCCATATATTTACACATGTAAGAAATAAGACGGCATCGATTTATCTCTGTGAATAATGTAGTGTTTTGTATAAAACGCTAGTGCTTTTATATAAATAAAATATATATATATTTAGTACCAATCCATTATATTTTCAATTTAATTAGGAATCCATAGTATTTTAATTTTTTACTTAACCTAAAATATATTTGCTTGATTTTTTACTAGTGAAAATTTATATTTTATCAAAAATAGAATTCTACATCGTTATATATTAATATCTACAAAACCTTAGTCCATGAACGTGTTGGTGCCCTCATCATTTTTATTTTTATATTTATTTTGGTAAAATTCTTTATTTTAAGTTATTAATAAAAATGAAATTTCAAACAATTATAACTTTTTCTCTACTTTATAAAATATATTATTTGTTAGCATATTATTATAAATCATCTTCATCTATTTGTACTATAGTTCGTTCCATTATATTTGGCCCTTTATCATGGGAAAATATCTAGATTACATCCATCTTTCTTCACAATGATTGGATCGTCTTCTACAGGATCATCTTCTACTATTTCTGATAAACCTTCCTCTATAATTAATATCAAACATTTTGTTGGTGTTCGGTTTGGATAGTGTGAACTACGGACATTTGACATGAACATTTTTAAATCCATTGTATTGGATATGGTGTGAGCGATATCTTGAAACTCCCACCTGAAAGATTCCTAGAGATAAAGTCAAAGAATGGACCAATTGAATGCAAATGTTAAGTCATGGATGTATGCCACTCTTGAAATATCTCTACTACATCTGATCTTTCAATAAACAAACAACTGCATATGATTTTTGGCAGATTCTTGAAAAGGTTTTTCGAACCAACAAAGCAACTAAGGTAATTCAATTAGACAATGAACTCAAGAATATCACTATTGGCACTTCTACTGTCACTAAATATTGCAATCGTATCAAAAACCTCATTGATCTTCTTAATAATATAAATGCTAAAGTTTCGGAACCTAACCTTGTTGCTTACGCTTTGAATGGGATGTCTCCAAAATTTCAAGTTTTTGCAACCACAAAATATAGGCCCTAAAACGTAGAAAATCTAAAATTTAAGCAAACCACTTATAATTTTTCACATTCTATTGCAAAATACATAAATTAACCTTTCATTTAATATAAATACACAAAAAATAAATTTGCTTCTACACTACACGAAAACAACCATCATTCTAATAATCATTAAACTTAAATGCAATGTTTAAACACTTCTGTCCTCGGAAAAAAACTATAAAAAATACAGAAATGAAATCAAAACCTTTTAATCAGAAAAGAAAAACAATAACTTACCTTCTAACTTTCAACAGTGCAAAAGTTATCTAAAATTAGAAACTTCTAAACCTTAAAGCTAGATTAATAATTGACAGATTGTTCCATCAATTCTTATGAATTCCAGCCAACATAAAACAATAATAATAAAAAAAAAACCCGGTTTACTTCTACACAAAATTGGGGTTATTTCATGGTGACAGCGAGGGTTATTTCACGGACAACAGCATCTGCGAGGCAGAGAGAATCCCACAAAAAAAATGGGGTTTTGGTTGATACCAAGTCAGTACATCCAATGGTGGGCGAAACCAACCTAGGCTTCCACTAGCTCTAGGGATGTCAAAAAGTCACGTGAGACCCCAATCCCATGGGGGCCCAGTCCCGTATGGGGCATTTGTTGAAAACAATTCGGGACGGGGACGGGGCGGGGGCAAGATTAACCCTCATTTTAATTTCGGGGGCGGAGGCGGGGTTTGGCAGTTCTGCCCCGAAACTCTAATGGGGGATCCCGTTAATAAATTATATATATATATATATATATATATATATATATATATATATATATATATATATATATATATATATATATTGACATATGTTAATTATATAAATATAATAAACAATAAAATAATTTTTAAATACAAAAATTCAACAAAAATATGTTTTTAAGTTGTTTCTATCATGAATTATGATATAAATAACTATTTGTTAACAAAAAAATAGTTTCTTTTAGCCCAGATAAGGTATCCCAAAATCAATCGGGGGCGGGAGAACGGGGGCGAGGGCGGGGGTAAGAAGGGGGATCTAGGGGTGGGGGCGGGGGTGGAAAGGATGGAGATTTCGGGGGCGGGGGAACAGGAAAATTTTAGAGGCGGAGGCAGGGGATGCAATCCCCATCCCGTTTGCCCCCATTGACATCCCTATCCATCTCCTCATGTGACTCCTCATCTGCTCCAAAATGGGCCTAGATAAGTTGTGGTCCAACAGAGTACAACTTATCATCAGCATCAACATCAATTTTTTTTTGCCTACATCAAGCGTATAATATCAACCACCCACCTTAGCATTTTTCGTGGCCCAGCAACACCAATTCTGTAAATCTGGTGCCCATTTCCCTTCTATGGAAACCATATCTACATCTCATGTCCACGCCAACATAAGTATTCTTAAGTCTGATACTCGTTTATTTTCTTCATCTATTTTAGTATGAGATAGATCTTCTATACATGTGACTATAATGGGACATTACACTCTTTCTTACTCTAATATATTTCACACCTTACATCTTAAAAATGTTTTGATCACACCCTCAATCATTAAAATCTAATCTTTTTTCATCTTTTTGTTTGTGAAAATAAATGTTCAATTGAATTTAACCCTTTTGGTTTTTGTATTTTCACACCAAACAAACTATCGTGCGATGTGAAAGCATTAGTGACCTCTATCTATCACCACACCAACTCATCAAACGTTACTTTCCATTGGACCATCCTTTGGCATTAGTGTCTTGTCTTGGTCACCCTAGTCATCATGTTTTCAAGCACTTGGTTCATAATAAGCTTATTTCCCGTTCTTGTAAAAAGGACTCTCATGTATGTCATCCATGTCAATTAAGCAAACATGTAAAATTTCCTTTTAGCTTATCTTCAACTATTTCTAAGTCTTCTTTCGAACTTATGCATTATGATGTTTGAACATCTCCTATTGAAAGTAATGGAGGCATTATATATATATATATATATATATATATATATATATATATATATATATATATATATATATATATATATATATATATATATATATATATTGGATGATTTTTTTCATTATGTGTGAGTATATCCTTTACGTCCCAAGTATGATATATTTGATAAATTTGTTCAATTTCTTTCATTTGTCGATAATTAATTTAAATAATGATACCAAATCTATCCAATGTGAAAATGAAGGTGAATATGACAATCTTAAGTGTCACACCTCCGACTGGCGACAGAAGTGTCGGGCTGTGTGCTGCTTATTCATGGACCATTGTAATTAAACATGCATTGAATAGTACAAAAATAACATAAAGAAAATACATATTTCTATTATTATCGAATAGAGGTTACATTGTTTCATTCTTCAAGTACATAGTTACATAATATTCAAAATACCATATGCGCCGTAAATAAATAGGCGTTAAATACAAAATTATTGAACCGTGATTGATAACAAAACTTCCATGTGCGTGTAACAGTCATTCTCTTATGTTCATCAGGATACATGTGTTTTGAAAATACGTCCACATAAACTTGTTAAGCTCATAGGTTTTGACTATGTGTACTTTTATAACAGAAGTATGTTTACATAATATATAGTTGTTTTTTCAGTTTATAAAAATATATTATTTATAACCGACAAGTTTATAATTTTTATGTATAATTATTTACCTAACTTATAAAAAAGTATACTTTTAAAACCAATAAGTATGTGTATAAGTATTACCCGACATATATATAGTCGTATTTGTAATCGTGTTGTGTGTAAATGTTTACTTATAAAAATATAATACTTGTATAAAAATACAAATATTTATAAAATGTTGGAAAATATGTGTTGGAGCTA
This sequence comes from Lactuca saligna, assembly GCF_052625555.1. NCBI lineage: Eukaryota > Viridiplantae > Streptophyta > Magnoliopsida > Asterales > Asteraceae > Lactuca > Lactuca saligna. Next base: position 10,683,641 of record NC_136425.1, on the reverse strand, counting down.
CATATAAGTCTATTTCGCCTTATATGAGTGTTTTTAGAGTGTACTTGTGTAACACCGTAAAATTTAAACAAATTTTCACATTTTTAAACACTTTCTTTCTAAACACATTTATTAACAAAATCTCATTGTATCATAACTTTGTTTCACAAAATATTTCCCAAGATTAAAATACATAAAAAACCCATGCGTGTGTACGAATCATGCCGATGCCTTCCCGCGATCATCACTGGTACCTGAAACACATAACACATAACACTCTAAGCATAAAGCTTAGTGAGTACCCCAAAATACCATACATAACACATACTAGCCACTTAAGGCTATAACTCTGTGGGCCCGTGGGCCCTAACTCTGTGGACCCTCTGGTCCTAGCTCTGTGAACCTTCCGGTTCTAACTCTGATATACTCTGATATACACATGACATAAATCACATAGAAATAATGCAGTGCAACACATCACATAATAGCATACAGTAACTCTGCACATGACTCTAATTACCCCTCAAGGTAAAGTATAGTGAGAAGACTCACCTCAGATGTCTCGGTAAATCTCTGACTCGGTAGAAATACGATCCAGCCTCCACCTAATCACATAAAGTAATACTCTCATAAATATAACTCTCAGGACTAGACTCAACCCTCTCTAGGAACCCTCAGAAGGGTAAAAGACCATTTTACCCCTCCTTTGGCTCAAAGGCCCTCATTGTTGACCAAACCCTAAAAGTCAACCAAAGTCAACGGTCAAACTTTGACCCGACTCGTCGAGTGCACTTGGGCAACTCGGCGAGTCCACACATGTCCACTAACTCCCTAGTCTCACTTGGCATGTCGAGTCCCTCCCCTTGCTCAACGAGTCACACCTGGCATGAATCGCGGGGTTACCCCGATTCAACTCGCCGAATCTCAAGATCAACTCGACGAGTTCCATCTTGAACTCTAGTCCTCTAATCCCTCTCTGACTCACTAAGTTATTCCCCCAACTCAGTAGGTCTACTCGCTGAGTGATTTACGGGAAACCCTAACCCTACTCGTCGAGTCTGATCTTTGGACTCTGCGAGTTCATGCCATGAAAAAACTCCATTGACCTCCTGAGGTCAGATCTGTTCCTTAAACCCATAGATATGACCTTCGCAAGCATGATGATCACGTAAAGTTCAAACCTTGACACTCATATAATATCTAGATGGTCCTACTTGGTGATTTAGCCCCAAAAATAAACTCCTAAGTTCATGGCTCCCAAAATAACCCATAAAGCTCCAAGGGTTAAGGTCTCGGGACCTATTTGAGTCCAGATCCAAAGCATAAACTCGAGAAGGGACCAATTGCTCCACATATCCATTCTCTAAAGGGGTTAGAAAACCCTAACTCTAAGAATCAACACCAAAACTAAAGAATGTCTGAATAAATACCTCAAGATGAAGTCTCTGAACTCTGAAATCACCAGATCCGCTCCTCCTTCAGCCTCCTCTTGGCTTGGTCACCTCCTCTTTGCAATCACACCAACAAAATGATCAAAAGTGGCCTCTCCTCCCTCACAAACGCTCTAGATCTCTTAGGGTCTCTCTCTAGGGTTTGGTAGCCGCAAATGACGGACTTAAGGGCCTTTAAATAGGTGCCAAACTTAGGGTTTCATTAAACAGAGTGGACTCGCTGAGTCCACTCATGGACTCGCCGAGTGCACTCATGGACTCGCCGAGTCCACTCATGAACTCGGATGAGAATCCGCAACCATACTCGGCGAGTCTAAGCACCAACACGCCGAGTCCCTCTACAAACTCCCAAATAAATGAATACAATACTCCTAACGCTTCATTGATGCTATAAAAAGATAATAAGGGTATTTATCACCCATTACAACCCCTCTCTATGAGTTATCTCTACCGTAGGCCATTTTTTCTTAATTTTCTGGTAGCCGATGAAGCCCTGTGACCCCCTGAGTACCCAATTTGTAGTAGTCATCGAGTAGAAGCTCTGCCTACTCGTATTCCGAAATTTTAGTCAGGAAAACTCTGTAAGTATCCCTACACTTACTCTGCTTCAATGCAAATTATGGATATCATCATAAGTCATGATTATGAATATGTAATTAAGATTTATCAGTAATTCCAAGTCGTTATATTAATTGATCTACTTACAGGAGTGATGTTTAGGTTGGATTTTGTGAGGTATTTAAAGTGGGATTTCCAAAAATTATACTTTGTATACCAAACAGACCCTACCTCCAATATGATCATACCTAGTTGTTCCTTACTTGATAGATCTTGATGTAAACATTGTGATTAGTGAGGAATCCAGACTATCATTAATTGCTAGCAATATTAGAGTAAAACTTAGTGACATTCATATCTAGGTCACATCAGAGGATAAGTAAAGGAGTTTGGTGGTACGCTGTCGAATTCTCCAGTCACCTACATAAGTTATGTGAGTAGTTAGTTACTTTCAACAAATATGTAGATACAATTATTCTAAATGCTTAAATGTTATGTGTGTTGTCTTGTTGGGTTTAATTTGTGGGCCTTATCCAAGTGGGAGACTGTTGGATTAGTATCTAAGTCCATAACTATATTTGGTATGTACTTGACCCGACCCGGCATGGTCCATTTGGGTTGCACTTCACCGGCACAATTTATATGGATAATCTTTTGAGAATAGTATATTTATGATTATATTAATATATTATAAGTTCTAATATATTAATATGAAATTATATTATTTAATTAGTATTGATCAAGAATTAATTTAGAATTAATTCAGTGATCAAAATGAACGAAGTAAATATGGACTCTTAGATATATGTGTGTGATGGGCCAAGTTCATTTAAGTTGGGCTAAGCTTTCATGGATAGTCCATGGAGTGTTTAACCCATGGATCATATGAAATGAAAGGTCATGGGTTTAACCCTAGTCTACACACTATATAAAGATGTCCTTGGTTGGTGAAATGGGAACTAGTGTAGGTACACTAAGAGGGCTAGCCGATCTCACTTGAGAGAACCAAAGTATTATTCTCAAAGTCTTCCAAGGTGTTTTGGTGTTTTGTGATTCCACTTGAGGCTTCCACACTATTGGGGCTAAGCTCTTAAAGCTTGAAGACATCAAGCTACACCAAAAGGTATGTCATCTAACTATTCTTTGTAGTATAGTTGCCTTATAGTATGCTAGTTAGGATTAAAGTATTGGAAAGTTCTTATTTGCATGTATAATAGAGAAAACATAGATCCAAGGTGTATAGGGTTGCATGTACACCATAGGAGTGTTAGAATGCTCTAAACCCAACACATAGTGCATAACATAACTGGGTGCTAACTACCCCTTCAGTCCTGTCGACCGATACCTTGGCTAGCTTATCAGGGTGCTGGCATCCCCTTTCGGTCCTGTCGACCGGTACCTTGCCTAGCATATCAGGGTGCTGGCCTCCCCTTCAGTCCTATCGACCAGTATCTCTCCTAGCATATCAGGGTGATGGCCTCCCCTTTGGTCCTTTCAACCGGTATCTGGGGACTATTTTTCCCCTACCACTACCACATAACATCATAGCACATATGTCATAAACTGTCTAACATAACTAGGTAGTAACTACCCCTTCGGTCCTTTCGACTGAACTGGGGTCTAACCTACCCATCCTATCACATATCACATAACATCATAGCATTCTAGCACATAATCATAAAAGATAGCAACATACCAAATAATTATCACAAAGACAATTATCTTTACTATAAATCTTACTAGTGGGCCGACCTTGGTGCCTCCGACCCACTTCTACTAGAAGGTAACTCAACTCAGTGTCGTGAAGTGTCTGAACTGTCCTCGCTGTCTAGATCAACTCCTCTCAAATCCTACACATAATCATCTTCCTTAGTCACCATTTCATGGTCAACTTAGTTCAAAATCAAAGTCAACACCATGGTCAAAGTCATCTGTCGGTCAACTTGTTGATTTGGTCCACCAACTTGTCGAGTTCCCTGATACAGAGTCGGGACCCTTTGCAAGTGACTCAGCGAGTTCACCATTTGACTCGCCAAGCCCATCTTCATGCTAGTTGGGACGTTTAGTCCTTGACTCGTTGACTTCATCTTCATGCTGGGTGATGCTCTTAGTGATGGACTCCCGAGTTCTTCCTTGACTCGCCGGGTCCATCTTCATATTCTTGGGACATAGCCTTGAACTCACCGAGTTAGTTCATACACTCGCCGAGTCCCATGATCTCCCGGTCCTTAATGAGCCCAACCGACTGAGTGTTCTTCTAACTTAACACATGGTCCATTATCAGAAGGGATTTTGTGGGAACTATAACCTGACTCGGCGAGTCACATGAGTGACTCGTTGAGTCCCTCTATGTCCAAAACTATACACTTGATTTCAGTTGGTCTTAATGCATCCACAACATAGATCTGACTTCCTAGGGTCCATAATACAGGTAAAGTCCCAAACTTGACGTCCATGCATGGGGTAATTGGCTCAAATGGCCCTAAAATGGAGTCTACAAGATGCATGGGGTGCTTATGGCAATAAAGTTGGCACCTTTATGCCATAAGAACCCTCAATGGTTACAGATATGAAGTCATACCCACTTAGAACCACCAAATCTCGAATGTGACTCTATAAAAGTTTAGAAAATGTAGAAATGAACCCTAACTAGAGATCTAAGAGATAAATGGTCAAGGTTGAAGCTTTTTACCTCAAATGAGTTGGAAATGGGACACAACCTCTAGATCTACTAGCTTCCACTTGAGCTCCCAAGCTCTTTCTTCCTTCTCAAGCTTCACAACCACCAAAAACACACAAAAATGGCTCAAGAACACTTAAACATGGTTAGGGTTTCAATTTAGGGCTTTCTGGACACAAAGAGGCGATGAGGGAGGCTACAACAGGAGTGTTAAGGTGTTTAAATAGGGTGCAAATGCTTAAATTAGTGTTTCATCCAGACAAGCCTACTCATCGACTCCGTGCTTCCGACTTGTCGAGTAGGTTGTCCTTCCCGCGTCTAAATTTTAACCTCTACTCGACGAGTTAGGGCCTCCAACTCACCGAGTCCCAAAATAATTATGAAAAAATGTATATTTAATTTACTTACCAGGAACCAGGCGCTACAAATATCCCTCACTTGTTTTAGACTTCGTCCTCGAAGTCTGTGACTGCGTCTGGGAAATGCTTGGGGTAGTGCTCCCTCATCTCGTCCTCCGACTCCCAAGTCCAGTCTGAGCCCTTGCGGTGTTGCCATTGCACCTTCACTAGCTTGACCCTCTTGTTCCTGAGGTCCTTTGACTTCTTGTCGATGATAGCTATTGGCCGATCGATGTAGTTCAGGTTTTCATCCACTTGAATATCCTCTAGAGGCACCATTGCTGAATCATTTGCTAGGCACTTCCGCAACTTGGAGACGTGAAATATGCTATGAATCTGGCTAAGTTCGGCTAGCAGGTCCAGCCTATACGCCACCTTGCCCACCCGGGATGAAACCCTAAAAGGTCCAATGTACCTGGAGCCCAACTTGCCCCGCTTCCTGAATTGGATGACACCTTTCCAAGGTGACACCTTCAGGAGGACCATATCCTCGACCTGGAACTCCAGTTCCGAACGACGCTTGCCGGCATAACTTTTCTGCCGACTTTGAGCAGTCTAAAGCCTGCTCCGGACCTGCTGGATCCTCTCCATCATCTTGAGCACCACTTTGGTGCTCCCCGTAACCGTCTACCCAACCTCACCCCTGTGTATCGGGGTCCTGCACTTTCTCCAGTATAACATCTCGAAGGGAGGACGACCAATACTTGCATGGTAGCTATTGTTGTAGAAAACTCTACCAATGGAAGTTAGGTATCCCAGCTACCACTGATGTCTAGAACATAAGCCTGCAGCATATCCTCCAATGTCTGAATGGTCTGCTCGCTCAGACCATCCATCTGCGGGTGAAAAGTAGTGCTAAAGTGCAGGCGAGTGCCCAAATCGTCATGGAATTTCTTCTAGAATCTGGAAATGAACTGCACGTCTCCCTTTGAAATCATGGAGACTAGGACTCTGTGTCGGGCTACCACCTCTCGATTATAGATGTCGACCAGCTTCTCGGCCGATATTCTCTCCTGGATTGGTATGAAATGGGCACTCTTGGTCAAGCGATCAACGATGACCCATATGAAATTCACTCCCCGTGCAGTTATGGGAAGCTTCGTGATGAAATCCATGTTAATATCTTCCCATTTCCACATAAGGGTATCCAACGACTGTGTCTTGCCTTGAGGTCGTTGGTACTCCACCTTGACCTTCCTGCAGGTTAGGCACCTCTTGACGTACCACACTACATCTCACTTCATGCAGGGCCACCAGTAGTTAGGATGGAGATCTCGGTACATCTTCATCACCCCGAGATGGATAGAAAACCTTGATTTGTGGGCCTCATCCATCAAAATCTGCTGCACTCCACCCTAGTACGACACCTAGACCCTCCCGTGTAGGGTCAACAATCCGTGGCTGTCATAGACAATCTAGGCCACCTAGCCTATAATTTGTTCGGACTTCTGGTGCTCCTTCTTCAAACACTTGACCTACGTCTCTCGGATCTGCTCCAACTGCAGAGTCACTAGTTTCATCCTCAAACAAATATCTTTGATCGGGGCTGCCTTGCGACTGAGCACGTCGGCCACAACGTTGTCCTTTTCCCCGGGTGATAAAGGATCTCACAATCATAATCATTTACCATATCTAGCCACCGACGCTGCCTCATGTTCAGATTCGACTGATCTATGAGGTACTTCAAACTCTTATGGTCTGTGTAAATGGTACATCGGACCCCATAAATGTAGTGCCGTGAAATCTTGAGGGAGAAGACAATCACCCCCAAATCCATATCATGCGTCGGGTAATTCGCCTCGTGAGACTTCAGCTGCCTCTAGGAGTATGCAATGACATGCCTCTCTGCATCAATACTGTGTCCAAACCCGAAATACAATGGATTTCTTTGTCAGTCGGGTCAAGGGCACGACTATCTTGGAGAAATCCTGAATGAACCTCCGGTAATAGCCTGCCAATCCCAGGAAACTACGAATCTCAGATGGAGACTTCGGAACCTCCCATCTCATCACGGCCTCCACCTTGGCCGGGTCAACCAAAATCCCGTTCTGGTTGACAAGGTTCCCAAGAAACTGCACCTCACGCAATAAGAACTCACACTTGGAGAACTTGGCATACAATCTCTCCCTCCGTAGGGTATCCAACACCTCCCGCAAGTGCTCCTCATGTTGCTCCTGCGTCTTGGATTAAACCAAGATGTCTTCAATGAAAACTATCATAGATCGATCCAACATCAGTCTGCATATGCGGTTCATGAGGTCCAAGAACACGGCAGGAGCATTGGTGAGCCCACAGGGCATCACCACAAACTCGTAGTGGCCATAGCGAGTTCGGAAAATAGTCTTATGTATGTCCTCATCTCTGACCCTCATCTGATAGTAGCCTGACCACAAATCTATCTTGGAAAACCAAGATGCCCCCTGAAGCTAGTCGAAATGATCATCAATCCTCGGGAGTGGGTAATGGTTCTTCACTGTTACCTTGTTCAGCTCCCGGTAGTATATACACATCTGATGCGACCCTTCCTTCTTCTTCACAAACATAATCAGGGATCCTCAGGGAGAACTGCTCGGTTTAATGAATCCCTTGTCTAATAGCTCATGCACCTGTGTAGTCAGCTCCTGCAGCTATCGGAGCCGCACCAGGGACGAAGTCAATCCTGAACTCTACGTGTCACTCTGATGGTATCCCAGGTAGATCCTCTGGGAATACATCCACATACTCTCACACCACTGGAAAATCACTCACAGTCGCCTTACCCACCTCCCGAGTATCCATAACGTAGGCGACATACCCTGCGCTACCCTGCTATAGATAACGTCTAACCCTTGCTGCTGATCAAAGGGTTGGTCCTTGTTGTGGTCTCTCACCCTGAATCACCAACTCTCCCCTACTTGGGGTCCTAACTCAGACCAACTGTTGTGTGCAGTCGATCACTACCCCATTGGGGCTCAACCAATCCATGAGTATAATAACTTTGTTCACATGCAATGGAATGGGAACCAAGTCTACTAGGTAGCGCTCCTCATACAGCCTCAGAACACAATCTCTAAAAACCTCTGATGCTCGTACTGATCAATCGTTCGCAATCTCGACCTCTAGAGGGCAATCCAACATTCCTAAAGACTCAGGGAACCTCTTGCTCATGGCAAGTGAGAAAAATGATCGGGTAGCCACCAATAGCCTGCCAATCCCAGGAAACTCCAAATCTCAGATGGAGACTTCGAAACCTCCCATCTCATCACGGCCTCCACCTTGGTCGGGTCAACCAAAATCCCGTTCTGGTTGACAAGGTTCCCAAGAAACTGCACCTCACGCAATCAGAACTCGCACTTGGAGAACTTGGCATACAAGCTCTCCCTCCGTAGGGTATCCAACACCTCCCGCAAGTGCTCCTCATGTTGCTCCTGCGTCTTGGATTAAACCAAGATGTCTTCAATGAAAACTATCACAGACCGATCCAACATCAGTCTGCATATGCGGTTCATGAGGTCCAAGAACACGGCAGGAGCATTGGTGAGCCCACAGGGCATCACCACAAACTCGTAGTGGCCATAGCGAGTTCGGAAAATAGTCTTATGTATGTCCTCATCTCTGACCCTCATCTGATAGTAGCCTGACCACAAATCTATCTTGGAAAACCAAGATGCCCCCTGAAGCTAGTCGAAATGATCATCAATCCTCGGGAGTGGGTAATGGCTCTTCACCGTTACCTTGTTCAGCTCCCGGTAGTCTATACACATCTGATGCGACCCTTCCTTCTTCTTCACAAACATAATCGGGGATCCTCAGGGAGAACTGCTCGGTTTAATGAATCCCTTGTCTAATAGTTCATGCACCTGTGTAGTCAGCTCCTGCAGCTATCGGAGCCGCACCAGGGACCAAGTCAATCCTGAACTCTACCTGTCACTCTGATGGTATCCCAGGTAGATCCTCTGGGAATACATCCACATACTCTCACACCACTGGAAAATCACTCACAGTCGCCTTACCCACCTCTCGAGTATCCATAACGTAGGCGACATACCCTGCGCTACCCTGCTATAGATAACGTCTAACCCATGCTGCTGATCAAAGGGTTGGTACTTGTTGTGGTCTCTCGCCTTGAATCACCAACTCTCCCCTACTTGGGGTCCTAACTCAGACCAACTGCTGTTTGCAGTCGATCACTACCCCATTGGGGCTCAACCAATCCATGACCATAATAACTTTGTTCACATGTAATGGAATGGGAACCAAGTCTACTAGGTAGCGCTCCTCATACAGCCTCAGAACACAATCTCTAAAAACCTCTGATGCTCGTACTGATCAATCGTTCGCAATCTCGACCTCTAGAGGGCAATCCAACATTCCTAAAGACTCAGGGAACCTCTTGCTAATGGCAAGTGAGAAAAATGATCGGGTAGCCCCCAATAGCCTGCCAATCCCAGGAAACTCCAAATCTCAGATGGAGACTTTGGAACCTCCCATCTCATCACGGCCTCCACCTTGGCCGGGTCAACCAAAATCCCGTTCTGGTTGACAAGGTTCCCAAGAAACTGCACCTCACGCAATCAGAACTAGCACTTGGAGAACTTGGCATACAAGCTCTCCCTCCGTAGGGTATCCAACACCTCCCGCAAGTGATCCTCATGTTGCTCCTGCGTCTTGGATTAAACCAAGATGTCTTCAATGAAAACTATCACAGACCGATCCAACATCAGTCTGCATATGCGGTTCATGAGGTCCAAGAACACGGCAGGAGCATTGGTGAGCCCACAGGGCATCACCACAAACTCGTAGTGGCCATAGCGAGTTCGGAAAATAGTCTTATGTATGTCCTCATCTCTGACCCTCATCTGATAGTAGCCTGACCACAAATCTGTCTTGGAAAACCAAGATGCCCCCTGAAGCTAGTCGAAATGATCATCAATCCTAGGGAGTGGGTAATGGTTCTTCACCGTTACCTTGTTCAACTCCCGGTAGTCTATACACATCTGATGCGACCCTTCTTTCTTCTTCACAAACATAATCGGGGATCCTCAGGGAGAACTGCTCGGTTTAATGAATCCCTTGTCTAATAGCTCATGCACCTGTGTAGTCAGCTCCTGCAGCTATCGGAGCCGCACCAGGGACCAAGTCAATCCTGAACTCTACGTGTCACTCTGATGGTATCCCAGGTAGATCCTCTGGGAATACATCCACATACTCTCACACCACTGGAAAATCACTCATAGTCGCCTTACCCACTTCCCGAGTATCCATAACGTAGGCGACATACCCTGCGCTACCCTGTTATAGATAACGTCTAACCCTTGCTGCTGATCAAAGGGTTGGTACTTGTTGTGGTCTCTCGCCTTGAATCACCAACTCTCCCCTACTTGGGGTCCTAACTCAGACCAACTGCTGTGTGCATTCGATCACTACCCCATTGGGGCTCAACCAATCCATGACTATAATAACTTTGTTCACATGTAATGGAATGGGAACCAAGTCTACTAGGTAGCGCTCCTCATACAGCCTCAGAACACAATCTCTAAAAACCTCTGATGCTCGTACTGATCAATCGTTCGCAATCTCGACCTCTAGAGGGCAATCCAACATTCCTAAAGACTCAGGGAACCTCTTGCTAATGGCAAGTGAGAAAAATGATCGGGTAGCCCCCAATAGCCTGCCAATCCCAGGAAACTCCAAATCTCAGATGGAGACTTCGGAACCTCCCATCTCATCACGGCCTCCACCTTGGCCGGGTCAACCAAAATCCCGTTCTGGTTGACAAGGTTCCCAAGAAACTGCACCTCACGCAATCAGAACTCGCACTTGGAGAACTTGGCATACAAGCTCTCCCTCCGTAGGGTATCCAACACCTCCCGCAAGTGCTCCTCATGTTGCTCCTGCGTCTTGGATTAAACCAAGATGTCTTCAATGAAAACTATCACAGACCGATCCAACATCAGTCTGCATATGCGGTTCATGAGGTCCAAGAACACGGCAGGAGCATTGGTGAGCCCACAGGGCATCACCACAAACTCGTAGTGGCCATAGCGAGTTCGGAAAATAGTCTTATGTATGTCCTCATCTCTGACCCTCATCTGATAGTAGCCTGACCACAAATCTATCTTGGAAAACCAAGATGCCCCCTGAAGCTAGTCGAAATGATCATCAATCCTCGGGAGTGGGTAATGTTTCTTCACCGTTACCTTGTTCAGCTCCCGGTAGTCTATACACATCTGATGCGACCCTTCTTTCTTCTTCACAAACATAATCGGGGATCCTCAGGGAGAACTACTCGGTTTAATGAATCCCTTTTCTAATAGCTCATACACCTGTGTAGTCAGCTCCTGCAGCTATCGGAGCCGCACCAGGGACCAAGTCAATCCTGAACTCTACCTGTCACTCTGATGGTATCCCAGGTAGATCCTCTGGGAATACATCCACATACTCTCACACCACTGGAAAATCACTCACAGTCGCCTTACCCACTTCCCGAGTATCCATAACGTAGGCGACATACCCTGCGCTACCCTGCTATAGATAACGTCTAACCCTTGCTGCTGATCAAAGGGTTGGTACTTGTTGTGGTCTCTCGCCTTGAATCACCAACTCTCCCCTACTTGGGGTCCTAACTCAGACCAACTGCTGTGTGCATTCGATCACTACCCCATTGGGGCTCAACCAATCCATGACTATAACAACTTTGTTCACATGTAATGGAATGGGAACCAAGTCTACTAGGTAGCGCTCCTCATACAGCCTCAGAACACAATCTCTAAAAACCTCTGATGCTCGTACTGATCAATCGTTGGCAATGTCGACCTCTAGAGGGCAATCCAACATTCCTAAAGACTCAGGGAACCTCTTGCTAATGGCAAGTGAGAAAAATGATCGGGTAGCCCCCAATAGCCTGCCAATCCCAGGAAACTCCAAATCTCAGATGGAGACTTCGGAACCTCCCATCTCATCACGGCCTCCACCTTGGCTGGGTCAACCAAAATCCCGTTCTGGTTGACAAGGTTCCCAAGAAACTGCACCTCACGCAATCAGAACTCGCACTTGGAGAACTTGGCATACAAGCTCTCCCTCCGTAGGGTATCCAACACCTCCCGCAAGTGCTCCTCATGTTGCTCCTGCGTCTTGGATTAAACCAAGATGTCTTCAATGAAAACTATCACAGACCGATCCAACATCAGTCTGCATATGCGGTACATGAGGTCCAAGAACACGGCAGGAGCATTGGTGAGCTCACAGGGCATCACCACAAACTCGTAGTGGCCATAGCGAGTTCGGAAAATAGTCTTATGTATGTCCTCATCTTTGACCCTAATCTGATAGTAGCCTGACCACAAATCTATCTTGGAAAACCAAGATGCCCCCTGAAGCTAGTCGAAATGATCATCAATCCTCGGGAGTGGGTAATGGTTCTTCACCGTTACGTTGTTCAGCTCCCGGTAGTCTATACACACCTGATGCGACCCTTCTTTCTTCTTCACAAACACAATCGGGGATCCTCAGGGAGAACTGCTCGGTTTAATGAATCCCTTGTCTAATAGCTCATGCACCTGTGTAGTCAGCTCCTGCAGCTATCGGAGCCGCACTAGGGACCAAGTCAATCCTGAACTCTACCTGTCACTCTGATGGTATCCCAGGTAGATCCTCTGGGAATACATCCACATACTCTCACACCACTGGAAAATCACTCACAGTCGCCTTACCCACTTCCCGAGTATCCATAACGTAGGCGACATACCCTGCGCTACCCTGTTATAGATAACGTCTAACCCTTGCTGCTGATCAAAGGGTTGGTACTTGTTGTGGTCTCTCGCCTTGAATCACCAACTCTCCCCTACTTGGGGTCCTAACTTAGACCAACTGCTGTGTGCAGTCGATCACTACCCCATTGGGGCTAAACCAATCCATGACTATAATAACTTTGTTCACATGTAATGGAATGGGAACCAAGTCTACTAGGTAGCGCTCCTCATACAGCCTCAGAACACAATCTCTAAAAACCTCTGATGCTCGTACTGATCAATCGTTCGCAATCTCGACCTCTAGAGGGCAATCCAACATTCCTAAAGACTCAGGGAACCTCTTGCTAATGGCAAGTGAGAAAAATGATCGGGTAGCCCACAATAGCCTGCTAATCCCAGGAAACTCCAAATCTCAGATGGAGACTTCGGAACCTCCCATCTCATCACGGCCTCCACCTTGGCCGGGTCAACCAAAATCCCGTTCTGGTTGACAAGGTTCCTAAGAAACTGCACCTCACGCAATCAGAACTCGCACTTGGAGAACTTGGCATACAAGCTCTCCCTCCGTAGGGTATCCAACACCTCCCGCAAGTGATCCTCATGTTGCTCCTGCGTCTTGGATTAAACCAAGATGTCTTCAATGAAAACTATCACAGACCGATCCAACATCAGTCTGCATATGCGGTTCATGAGGTCCAAGAACACGGCAGGAGCATTGGTGAGCCCACAGGGCATCACAACAAACTCGTAGTGGCCATAGCGAGTTCGGAAAATAGTCTTATGTATGTCCTCATCTCTGACCCTCATCTGATAGTAGCCTGACCACAAATCTATCTTGGAAAACCAAGATGCCCCCTGAAGCTAGTCGAAATGATCATCAATCCTCGGGAGTGGGTAATGGTTCTTCACCGTTACCTTGTTCAGCTCCCGGTAGTCTATACACATCTGATGCGACCCTTCTTTCTTCTTCACAAACATAATCGGGGATCCTTAGGGAGAACTGCTCGGTTTAATGAATCCCTTGTCTAATAGCTCATGCACCTGTGTAGTCAGCTCCTGCAGCTATCGGAGCCGCACCAGGGACCAAGTCAATGCTGAACTCTACCTGTCATTCTGATGGTATCCCAGGTAGATCCTCTGGGAATACATCCACATACTCTCACACCACTGGAAAATCACTCACAGTCGCCTTACCCACTTCCCGAGTATCCATAACGTAGGCGACATACCCTGCGCTACCCTGCTATAGATAACGTCTAACCCTTGCTGCTGATCAAAGGGTTGGTACTTGTTGTGGTCTCTCGCCTTGAATCACCAACTCTCCCCTACTTGGGGTCCTAACTCAGACCAACTGCTGTGTGCATTCGATCACTACCCCATTAGGGCTCAACCAATCCATGACTATAATAACTTTGTTCACATGTAATGGAATGGGAACCAAGTCTACTAGGTAGCGCTCCTCATACAGCCTCAGAACACAATCTCTAAAAACCTCTGATGCTCGTACTGATCAATCGTTGGCAATCTCGACCTCTAGAGGGCAATCCAACATTCCTAAAGACTCAGGGAACCTCTTGCTAATGGCAAGTGAGAAAAATGATCGGGTAGCCCCCAATAGCCTGCCAATCCCAGGAAACTCCAAATCTCAGATGGAGACTTCGGAACCTCCCATCTCATCACGGCCTCCACCTTGGCTGGGTCAACCAAAATCCCGTTCTGGTTGACAAGGTTCCCAAGAAACTGCACCTCACGCAATCAGAACTCGCACTTGGAGAACTTGGTATACAAGCTCTCCCTCCGTAGGGTATCCAAAACCTCCCGCAAGTGCTCCTCATGTTGCTTATGCGTCTTGGATTAAACCAAGATGTCTTCAATGAAAACTATCACAGACCGATACAACATCAGTTTGCATATGCGGTTCATGAGGTCCAAGAACACGGCAGGAGCATTGGTGAGCCCACAGGGCATCACCACAAACTCGTAGTGGCCATAGCGAGTTCGGAAAATAGTCTTATGTATGTCCTCATCTCTGACCCTCATCTGATAGTAGCCTGACCACAAATCTATCTTGGAAAACCAAGATGCCCCCTGAAGCTAGTCGAAATGATCATCAATCCTCGGGAGTGGGTAATGGTTCTTCACCGTTACCTTGTTCAACTCCCGGTAGTCTATACACATCTGATGCGACCCTTCTTTCTTCTTCACAAACACAATCGGGGATCCTCAGGGAGAACTGCTCGGTTTAATGAATCCCTTGTCTAATAGCTCATGCACCTGTGTAGTCAGCTCCTGCAGCTATCGGAGCCGCACCAGGGACCAAGTCAATCCTGAACTCTACCTGTCACTCTGATGGTATCCCAGGTAGATCCTCTGGGAATACATCCACATACTCTCGCACCACTGGAAAATCACTCACAGTCGCCTTACCCACTTCCCGAGTATCCATAACATAGGCGACATACCCTGTGCTACCCTGCTATAGATAACGTCTAACCCTTGCTGCTGATCAAAGGGTTGGTACTTGTTGTGGTCTCTCGCCTTGAATCACCAACTCTCCCCTACTTGGGGTCCTAACTCAGACCAACTGCTGTGTGCAGTCGATCACTACCCCATTGGGGCTCAACCAATCCATGACTATAATAACTTTGTTCACATGTAATGGAATAGGAACCAAGTCTACTAGGTAGCGCTCCTCATACAGCCTCAGAACACAATCTCTAAAAACCTCTGATGCTCGTACTGATCAATCGTTCACAATCTTGACCTCTAGAGGGCAATCCAACATTCCTAAAGACTCAGGGAACCTCTTGCTAATGGCAAGTGAGAAAAATGATCGGGTAGCCCCCAATAGCCTGCCAATCCCAGGAAACTCCAAATCTCAAATGGAGACTTCGGAACCTCCCATCTCATCACGGCCTCCACCTTGGTCGGGTCAACCAAAATCCCGTTCTGGTTGACAAGGTTCCCAAGAAACTGCACCTCACGCAATCAGAACTCGCACTTGGAGAACTTGGCATACAAGCTCTCCCTCCGTAGGGTATCCAACACCTCCCGCAAGTGATCCTCATGTTGCTCCTGCGTCTTGGATTAAACCAAGATGTCTTCAATGAAAACTATCACAGACCGATCCAACATCACTCTGCATATGCGGTTCATGAGGTCCAAGAACACGGCACGAGCATTGGTGAGCCCACAGGGCATCACCACAAACTCGTAGTGGCCATAGCGAGTTCGGAAAATAGTCTTATGTATGTCCTCATCTCTGACCCTCATCTGATAGTAGCCTGACCACAAATCTATCTTGGAAAACCAAGATGCCCCCTGAAGCTAGTCGAAATGATCATCAATCCTCGGGAGTGGGTAATGGTTCTTCACCGTTACCTTGTTCAGCTCCCGGTAGTCTATACACATCTGATGCGACCCTTCCTTCTTCTTCACAAACATAATTGGGGATCCTCAGGGAGAACTGCTCTGTTTAATGAATCCCTTGTCTAATAGCTCATGCACCTGTGTAGTCAGCTCCTGCAGCTATCGGAGCCGCACCAGGGACCAAGTCAATCCTGAACTCTACCTGTCACTCTGATGGTATCCCAGGTAGATCCTCTGGGAATACATCCACATACTCTCACACCACTGGAAAATCACTCACAGTCGCCTTACCCACCTCCCGAGTATCGATAACGTAGGCGACATACCCTGTGCTACCCTGCTATAGATAACGTCTAACCCTTGCTGCTGATCAAAGGGTTGGTACTTGTTGTGGTCTCTCGCCTTGAATCACCAACTCTCCCCTACTTGGGGTCCTAACTCAGACCAACTGTTGTGTGCAGTTGATCACTACCCCATTGGGGCTCAACCAATCCATGACTATAATAACTTTGTTCACATGTAATGTAATGGGAACCAAGTCTACTAGGTAGCGCTCCTCATACAGCCTCAGAACACAATCTCTAAAAACCTCTGATGCTCGTACTGATCAATCGTTCGTAATCTCGACCTCTAGAGGGCAATCCAACATTCCTAAAGACTCAGGGAACCTCTTGCTAATGGTAAGTGAGAAAAATGATCGGGTAGCCCCCAATAGCCTGCCAATCCCAGGAAACTCCAAATCTCAGATGGAGACTTCGGAACCTCCCATCTCATCACGGCCTCCACCTTGGCCGGGTCAACCAAAATCGCATTCTGGTTGACAAGGTTCCCAAGAAACTGCACCTCACGCAATCAGAACTCGCACTTGGAGAACTTGGCATACAAGCTCTCCTTCCGTAGGGTATCCAACACCTCCCGCAAGTGCTCCTCATGTTGCTCCTTCGTCTTTGAGTAAACGAAGATGTCTTCAATGAAAACTATCACAGACCGATCCAACATCAGTCTGCATATGCGGTTCATGAGGTCCAAGAACACGGCAGGAGCATTGGTGAGCCCGCAGGGCATCACCACAAACTCGTAGTGGCCATAGCGAGTTCGGAAAATAGTCTGATGTACGTCCTCATCTCTGACCCTCATTTGATGGTAGCCTGACCACAAATCTATCTTGGAAAACCAAGATGCCCCCTGAAGCTAGTCGAAATGATCATCAATCCTCGGGAGTTGGTAATGGTTCTTCACCGTTACCTTGTTCAGCTCCCGGTAGTCTATACACATCTGATGCGACCCTTCCTTCTTCTTCACAAACATAATTGGGGATCCTCAGGGCGAACTGCTCGGTTTAATGAATCCCTTGTCTAATAGCTCATGCACCTGTGTAGTGAGCTCCTGTAGCTATCGGAGCCGCACCAGGGACCAAGTCCATCCTGAACTCTACCTATCACTCTGATGGTATCCCAGGTAGATCCTCTGGGAATACATCTACATACTCTCACACCACTGGAAAATCACTCACAGTCGCCTTACCCGCCTCCCGTGTATCCATAACGTAGGTGACATACCCTGCGCAACCCTGCTATAGATAGCATCTAACCCTTGCTGCTGATCAAAGGGTTGGTCCTGGTTGTGGTCTCTCGCCCTGAATCACCAACTCTCCCCTACTTGGGGTCCTAACTCGGACCAACTGCTGCGTGCAGTCGATCACTACCCCATTGGGGCTCAACCAATCCATACCTATAATAACTTTGTTCACATGCAATGGAATGGGAACCAAGTCTACTAGGTAGCACTCCTCATATAGCCTCAGAACACAATCTCCAAAAACCTTTGATGCTCGTACTGATCGGTCGTTCGTAATCTCGACCTCTAGAGGGCAATCCAACATTCCCAAAGACTCAGGGAACCTTTTGCTAATGGCAAGTGAGAAAAATGATCGGGTAGCCCCCGAATCAAACAATACCTAACTGGAATACCGTTTACATGGAACGACCCTAAAAGGCACATAAAACATATATATAAATTATAGGGTTTTGAGCATTCGAATACTCCTAAGGGTACATGTAACCCTAAATACCTTGGATCTATGTTTTCTCTATTATACATGAAAATGAGATATTTCCAAGGCTTTAATCCTAACTACCATATTATGAAGTTCTTATACTACAAAGTACTAGTTAGATAACATACCTTTCAATGTAGCTTGATGTCTTCAAGCTTTAAGAGCTTAGCCCCAATAGTGTGGAAGCCTCAAGTGGAATCACAAATCACCAAAACACCTTGGAAGACTTTAGAGAATATGGATACTTGGTTCTCTTTAGTGAAATCGGCTATCCCTTCTTAGTGTACCCACACTAGTGCCCATTTCACCAACCAAGGACATCTTTATATAGTATGGAGACTAGGGTTAAACCCATGACCTTTCATTTCATATGATCCATGGGTTAAAGACTCCATGGACTATCCATGAGATCTTAGCCCAACCTAAATGAACTTGTCCCATTCCATATATATAAGAGTCCATATTTAATTAGTTCATTTTGATCACTTAATTAATTCGAAATTAAGTCTTGATCAATACTAATTAAATAATATGATTCCTTATTAATATATTAGAACTTATAATATATTAATATAAATCATAAATATACTATTCTCAAAAGACTATCCATATAAATTGTGTCGGTGAAGTGCAACCCAAATGGACCATGCCGGGTCGGGTCAAGTACATACCAAATATAGTTATGGACTTAGACATTAATCCAATAGTCTCCCACTTAGATAAGTCTAAAACTATTATTGAGTATGACTTCAAAACCTAACTGGCAATCGTAGCTCTTAAAGCCGTTGTCGAACTTTGATCTTGTCAACGAACTTGTCCATTAGATAAGGGATCATATATTCCTCCATTCTAGATATCATATGGATTGAGACATGGATTATAATCATTCTCTCTGTCTATTTGTTGTTTCCCGATTTCCGATTCATGACGACTGACTAATTGAACAAATCAAATCAGTCCTGGCCCGGCCAAGCACTTCCATTTGTCATCATCAAATCATCGAGGGGCCCACATATATCGCTTTTATCCCGAAGGTAAAAGGAATGGATAAACTTCAAATCATATGGCTTGTTAAACTACTTGTTGAATCATACACAAAGGCACGTTTTATAACACCGAGTTACCGAATGCGTTTTCGTGCAATCAATGTACAACCAACTCATAGTAACAACTCATATCTCTAGGTTTGAAGAATATAAGATATTATCGTGTCATGATCACTCGTGATAAAATCCATGAAGTGATTTCAATGAGCGCGGGTTGAATCCAATACTCAGAACTTATGAGCACTCATGAGTGTTGTAGCCATTTGTCCAACACCTTAGACCTCTAGAAGCTAACCCATTACAGTCTTAATTCATATCTACTTCCAATATATGACCGACTGTGGATGGTTTGAGTAACTTAGTCATTCCGGAAGAATAACTTAGTTTATTCTGGAAGTCAAAACATGCAAAATGAAACACAATAATAATCGAATCCAATATGGTCTCAGAACTTATGAATATAAATAAAACACCTTTTATTTATCACCATATGATTACACATTATTTATTGTATACTGTTTCAGCTATCAACTTTATTCTTGAATTTAAAACAATAGTTGTCCCATGCTCCAAGCATGTACACTATGTTTTCTAAACACTAGTCATGCCATACACCAAGTATGCATACTATGTTTGTCTATGATCTTTACTTTGTGAAATAGATTAACTAAACATAACTCCAATGATCCTTTTTTCACAGTCCCAAATCATTACTGCAAATGCAAGAATTCCAAATTCATGCCATTTACAGAAATCCGTTAGATTCTAAACTTATATGCATTGATCCTCTTGTAATGATTATGCACAAAGTCAGAAAGATTTGACAACAACCATTACAGAGCATTCCAAAGGAGATCAGCTCCTTGGAAACATCCTTCTTGCATTAAGTTTCCTAATCTTACACAGGTTGTATAATAATTTCTAACTTTGAAACAATGTCCATATTCCATTTTGACTATCACTTATGAACAAGAGTTGCCTCCTTACAGATTATGTCAATATGGTCCTTCCAGAATTAACACTATACTTCCAATTTTCCTTGAGCAACCAATCTTTGGTAAACCTTAGATTGTCCTCAACGATTGCTTAATCATTTTAGTCATATCCAATTCTAGACCTTTTCCTTTCTTAATGCCCCAGGCATTTGGAAATTTTGGAAAGGATGAATACAACACATGTAATCGATCCTATATCCGAAGCATATGGGACATGATTCATGATGTCTCACATAAAGACTAAACCAGTCTTTTGCTATAACATTTCCATTTCTATTTGCCAAGTTCTCATAATTTAGATTATGAAAAGGGATGCTGTAATCATAATCGAATTTTAGAACGCACATAATGGACCCATATATAGAATTTCCTTATGTTGAGCCATTCCAACATGAAATTCATATATATATATATATATATATATATATATATATATATATATATATATATATATATATATATCCTTGACTAAATACGATTAAAACCTCAATCTAAGCTTTTAGATTTGAGATGAAGTATAATTTCCTCTCCCTTAATTATAGCAAAACAACTCTTTCCCAATTGAAACTTTGTTTTCTATAATTAACATTGCTAACTTGCAATCTTTATCATAATTATCATGCTCCCACTAACATGATGATTATGAGCATAACACTTATGCTCCCAATAGCTTTGACATGTACTCAGAAATCAACTGACTTTCTCACCAAAGATCAGATTTCTGATACTAGATTTTTTTCGATAAAACTTTATCAAAATCATACACCTTGCCTTAGATAACACACTTGTGTGTCTAAACAATTTTAAGAACTATGAAAAGGGATGCCGTAATCATAGTCTCGATTGTTTAGACCTTTGCCACTTCTCACAAGTCCAGGTTAGTGTGTCGGTAAACCACACATGCTCCACTAACGACTTTGAGAATGCAAATATTACAATTGCTATCTAGCTAAAATCTACTTAGTGAAAGAGTTTCCTCACCATCATTTTCATGAATCGGAGAGAAACCTTATGACACTTAGATTTACTGGTGTATGTGTTCTTATCCATGTGAATTGTCAAAACCATAGTCACAAGACAAGGATAGTGACAAATCCAAACTCATATGGACTGAATTCAATCGTGATTTCTTGCCACCTGGCAGATCAAGAGCCTGCCATTGCTTCCAAGTTGTTGCGCAACCAATTGAGAACTCTAAGAACTCATATGAAAAGCGAACTTTAACTGGAATGGGCACATAGTATGTCAACATGATAGGTTATAAACCTCAAGTCGTGTGCTAGTGAAGAACTTCAGGTTTTATTCTTGATTAGTTCTTGAGACTTTCAAGACCTTTAAGACTCCCACTATCCTCTTGACCTATAAGACTCCCTTTTCAAACATCCAAAAGATAGTGCAGATTCTGATCAAGACAAACATTTCACACAATTGGCCTTAGTTGGTCTTTGTTTTATCCAAAACATCACAACTTACCAATTTCAAATGTACAAGAGTAGGATACTTTTACTCTTACATTTGACAAGTGTTTTAAACCTTCTTTAAGACATGTCACTCAAGTTACAATTTTAGAGTATAACTCTAAGAATTGTTTTTGGAACGAAGTATGAATCATCTTCTTGATTTAACTATTTCAACAATTCAAGATTCCTCTTCTTAGTCATAAGAATGCACTAAGACTCCTTTAGAAAAATAATTGTGCTATGGTTTCTTAATCATTAAGATGATCACAAAACTGATACTAAAGTACTCTTCCATCTTTTCAGATTTGAGAAACTTTTATCTTTTTGACTAAGTTGATTCATCTTATTCGCTCTGCCTTACATTCGAACCTTTTCCAATGTCTCAGAGTTACACTTAAGCTTGTAAGTATAATCATATTTACTGAGCTTTAGTAAACTATGACGAATAGTCTCATCGATTATTTGTGGTGGACTTAACCAGTGCACAAGAATGTGTACTCGATCCCTTAGTCCTTTACTTAACTCACACATCCATGTGAACAAGTAGTTAGTCTTAATTTTTCCAATGCTTGAAAGTTCTCATCCATCATGCTATACAACTTGCATGATTCCAAGTTTCGGTCCAATTGAAACTTGGTGATGAGAACCTGTCCTTATTTGGTAAATTTAGAAAGAATGAAAGAATCAATTTCATATTTCCAGTCTTGTTATTAATGGAATCTTATAAGCAACAAAATTTTCACAGACGCCATTGTAAGGATATTTTAAAATAAATAAAATCAGAATTTTTCGTTTTATTTTAAAAACTTTACGGAAGAACTTATCCTTACAATCCATATGAAAATTTGTTGTTATCTATTCCTAAGCAATATCTCATAACTCCTAAGAAGTAGCTCAAGAATCCAATCTTCAAACTATGCGATAGAAATACATCTACGCGATCTGATTCAGCATATTCTTTCTTTAAGTTTCTTTACTTTCCTTTGATTCTTAAAACAACAACATGTGACCCAGTCACATAATGTATCAAGAATCTCATAATAGAAACTTAGCAGAGTTAGATAGCGGACTTTACCTAAAGTAGAGTCAAAATTATTGACTTTAGCATCCTTAGGTAAATTTGGCAGCTTCGCAATTAATGCCCCTTCCTTTGGCAATGGACCCTTGATAATGAGACTATCTCAGACTTAGCCTCCCTCTTTTCCATTTGGTCAACCGAGTTGACTATGTCCGATCCCTTTCCATTGGGAAGAGAGAGCTTTGCTGGATATTCAATGTCATCATTGTCAATATCCATAAAGTTTTAGGAAGTTGATCTTAGCAAATGGATAAGATCATTAAGGGTCTCGTCTTAGTCTTTTTCATAGGAGTCCCAAAGGAATTCACTATGTGACTTAGAAAGTGATTGAGCCACTAACTTTCTCAAGACTTTGACACCCAACTCTCCCGACTTGTCAATATGTGACTACATCTCCAAGATATGACCACACATAGACCTGTACTTGCCAATAGGGATTGAGTGACCTTAAACTTTTCAAGAACTTGTGGGTTAGGGAGAATAATTGGAGGAGGTGAAAGAAGTATGATTTCCATGGGACATCATCTTCATTTAGGAAAGCTTGTCTCAAGAGATTTGGGAAGATCATAAATGTCTAAACCAGACATCTTTTGGGAGATATTCAAGATAGTTGATCTTAAGTCCTTAATATGACACCCAATATGAAATATTAAGGCTAGCACCCAACAAACTATTTTATAACTTAGAAGAGGGATGCCGTAATCCAAGCTATAAAATATTTGAATGTAGGTGAATGACGATTCACCAATTTCCACCAAGATAAACGAAATGATAATTAGGTTTTAATTGGTTTTGAAACTCCTAGATCTTTGAGATTCATTGAACTATTCAATGGCATGTTTCAATCTCAAGTGTGCCCTTCAGGTTTTGTGACTGGGATGCCGAGGATCACAAAACAAGGTGTGAAGTAACCATGCAAATTACTTGGTACCCTTAAGTGTTTACCCCTCAATCGATGTGTCGGTTAACCACACACGCTCCATCGATACTATGATAAACATTAAGTTACCCTTTGCCTACCTTGTTAAATACGAGTTAGTGTGCCGGTTAACCACACACCCTCCACTAACCGTCTTAAACAAAGTGCAAAGTGTAATATCATGGATTAGCACCTTATTCACATTTTACTAAGTAACTAAGATTGGGTATTATTAATAGTTTAGTTACTTGGTATTTATCATTAATACTTTTAATGAAGGGAGAATTATAGTCCTGTCAAACCCGTTCGGCTAACGATCCTCCACCAGTCAAGCAAGCGGTGGGTGAGAGTGGACACCCATTAAGTTGCCATTTTATAGGCAACAACCTTATACCCACCTTATAGACCGGCTTCGTGAATGAGGCCTACTAACGGTAATACTGACTTTACTCTTATACATATATATAAATATTATTAACTTATAATATTATAAAGTATAAGGGTTGAATTTTAACTTTTAAAATTCTAAGGGCTAACTTGGAATTAAAGTATTCATAAGTGAACACTTTTCAAATTCCAAAACTTGAGGGCAAGTTTTGAAATTATTCAAAACTAATTAATTCCATAACTTATGTTTTAAAGTAGTTTTAATCCAAAAACTCTTCAAGTTCCATAACTTGAGGACAAGTTATGGAAGACTTTAAACTAATAAAAGAATGTTCCTTTTCTTTATTTTATAACTTATGGAACTAATTAAGGTTACATTTTTTTTTATTAATTATTTAATGAAGAGACTCTTGAACCTCCATAACTTGAGGACAAGTTATGGAGTCATAAAACAATTTAATGAGGAGAAAGACTCTTCATTTTGTAACCTATGACAACTTTTATGAGTTTTAAGATTCATAAATGTGACCTTTAAGTTACATAAACACATTTTATGAACTTCTTTTAGATTAATTTGGATTAAAACCAACTATCACATAATTTTTTCATTAATCTAAATTCACTCATAAAAACAAGGTAACACAAAAAACTTTTGGTGATCCATAACTTATTCTTAAGTTATGGAATTCTTTAAAACATTAACATCAAATTTTGTAACTCCATAAAAACTTTGAATCAATTGTTTTTTTTAAAACCTTTTCATATTCATAACTTATGGAGGTTTCAAAAAATAAAACTCTTTAGATCAAACTTTTAAAACTAATAAAATAATCATATCATTTTATATTTTACTAAATTTGACCTAATTCAACTCATATAGCAAATTATTCAAATTTTACAAATAATTAGTTTTTCACAAGAACAAGTAATTATCTTAAAATTTGACAAACTTCATGTTTTTTTTTCCTTTTTTTTTCAACTTTGAAAATAAAATATTTGCATCAATATAACAGAAAACAACCCGTGGCTTTGATACCACTGTAGGGTTTTGAGCATTCTAACACTCCTAAGTGTACATGCAACCCTAAATACCTTGGATCTGTGTTTTCTCTATTATACATGAAAATGAGATCTTTCCAAGGCTTTAATCCTAACTAGAATATTATGAAGTTCTTATACTACGAAGTACTAGTTAGATAACATACCTTTCGAAGTAGCTTGATGTCTTCAAACTTTAAGAGCTTAGCCCCAATAGTGTGGAAGCCTCAAGTGGAATCACAAATCACCAAAACACCTTGGAAGACTTTAGAGAATATGGATACTTGGTTCTCTCTAGTGAAATCGGCTATCCCTTCTTAGTGTACCCACACTAGTGCGCATTTCACCAAACAAGGACATCTTTATATAGTATGGAGACTAGGGTTAAACCCATGACCTTTCATTTCATATGATCCATGGGTTAAAGACTCCATGGAGTATCCATGAAAGCTTAGCCCAACCTAAATGAACTTGTCCCATTCCATATATATAAGAGTCCATATTTAATTAGTTCATTTTGATCACTTAATTAATTCTAAATTAAGTCTTGATCAATACTAATTAAATAATATGATTCCTTATTAATATATTAGAACTTATAATATATTAATATAAATCATAAATATACTATTCTCAAAAGACTATCCATATAAATTGTGTCGGTGAAGTGCAACCCAAATGGACCATGCCGGGTCGGGTCAAGTACATACCAAATATAGTTATGGACTTAGACATTAATCCAATATAAATATCATAAGCAACATAAAATAAGAGCTAGGGACAAGAAAACCTACCCGTCACCACATCGGGTGCGGCATGCGCCCCCTCAACGGTCAACTAGAAGGCTCGACTCCTCACCACTGGAGTATCTATCTAGCCCTGTCGTCCATCCGTAACCAGGATTGTTTTTGGCCTTAGACCGAAAATTACAAATGCCTAGAAAAGCAAAGTATAAACCATATTTTAGACCCAAAAATGGTGTACTTTGGTACGCATGGCGTACCCTAGCATGTAAGGCTTTCCCCTTCGGATAACCATGAAATGCGTACCTCTTACTTCAAAAATTCATAACTTCCGCATACAAGCTCCATTTTTATGTTCTTTATATCCACGCGTAGGTGAGACCGTACTCTAAAACTTTCATTTAAACTTCGTCGGCTAATTTTGAATTTATTTATAAAGTTGTACTTTTAATATGCCGGAACAGGAAAAGTCTGTTAAAAATTCATAACTTCTTCATCCGACGTCCGTTTTTGTCTGTCTTTTTACTGTTGAACTACTATTGATGAGATCTTCAATTCTAGTTTAGGTTGTATCGGTTAAAAATGGCTCGAACTAAAATTCGAACTCTGGGTTGCACACTACTCTGCCAAATCTTAGAAAATTCATAACTTCCTCATAATAAGTTAGATTTGGATGTTCTTTTTATGCACGCTCTTGGTTTAACGTATACTACAACTTTTATTTAGATCACTAAGGCTAAAAAGCACTTTATCATAAACTTACTTTTTACGTCACGCAATGTCGTGCCGGTTTTGTCGCGAAACTTCGACATATCATATCTTCTTCGAGATAACTCGGATTTCGGCGTTATTTATATCTCCAGAATCTTTGTCACGACCACCATAACTTTCTTCATGGATATCGGGATTATCTAACGTTTTATTTTTTACGCTTATTTTTATTATATCTTTACAACCACATAAAATCACATAATTCACATAATATCCAAGTAACTCATCTTTACTACTTTAAAATAGGTTACAATGGCTGACCTAGACTATTATATAATCATACCATTGCTTAACTTAAACCACG
This sequence comes from Lactuca saligna, assembly GCF_052625555.1. NCBI lineage: Eukaryota > Viridiplantae > Streptophyta > Magnoliopsida > Asterales > Asteraceae > Lactuca > Lactuca saligna. The sequence continues at coordinate 10,656,679 of NC_136425.1, read as the reverse complement.
GGCGTTACAATTCTCTCCCCCTTAGGAAGATATCGTCTAGGAATCATGCATCAGCAAACAAATGTGGATAGCGACTCATTATGTCACTCTCCCTTTCCCAGGTGAGATTTGGCCCATTCGAATATTTCCATCGCACAAGCACTAAGTAGACCATCGTGTGTTGCAACTTCTTCGTCTTACAGTCAACAATCGCCTCCGGTTCTTCAATTAGCCTCTTATTTTTATCCATCCTTAACTTAGAAATTGGAATTATGTCGGGAACTTCTCCCGTTAACTTCCTTAAATAGTATATGTGGAAAGTGTTATGAATACCATCTAGTTCTTCTGGTAGTTCTAGCTTGTAAGTTTGGTTTCTCAATTCTCTGAAGAACTTTGAACGGTCCAATGAATCTTGGACTCAACTTTCCCCTTTTCCCGAACCTTATAAGTCCCTTCCATGGTAAGACTTTCAACAAAACCAAATCTCTAACTTCGAATGTCATTGGTCGTCTTCTCTTGTTAGCATAGCTCTTTTGACGATCTTGAGCTGCTAACATCCTTTCCCTGATCACTTTCAACTTTTCAACAGTCTGATGGACTATCTCGGGGCCCATAAACTGCTTTTCTCTAGCTTCAAGCCAATAAGACGGCATACGACACTTTTTCCATACAAAGCCTGGTAAGGTGCCATCTTGATTTTTGAATGGTAACTATTGTTATAGGAAAATTCTACCAGAGGTAAGTGCTCATCCCAGTTACCTTGGAGTTCCAAGGTACACGTATTTAGCATATCTTATAGTGTTTGAATCATCCTTTCACTCTGACCATCGGTCTGCGGATGGTAGGTTGTACTTAAACACAACTTCATACCCAATTCCTCTTGTAGACTCCTCCAAAACCTTGACGTGAAACGACTGTCACGATATAATACAATCATTAAAGGAACACCGTGAAGTCTTACTGCCTCTATCACTTAAGCATTTGCAAGCTTATCCATAGACCATCTTTCATTGGATACTATGAAGTGTGCACTTTTAGTGAACCGATCAACGACCACCCAAATCATGTCTTAACTGTCCTTCGTTCTGGGAAGTTTAGTGACAAAATCGATGGTGATGTCTTCCCATTTACCCATTGGTACAGGTGAAGGTTCTAAACTCCCATATGGTTTCTGATGTTGTGCCTTAACTTTTACACATGTTACACACTCGGCCACATACTTTGCAACATCGAGCTTCATTCTCGGCTACCAGTAGTAGGGTTTCAGATCCCTGTATATTTTTGTGCTACCGGGATGAATCGAGTACATGGTCTTATGAGCTTCCTCTATTAGAAGATCTCTTATTCCTCCTATCTTAGGTACCAAAATCCTAGCTTAGAATACCTTTAGCCCTTGACTGTTTGTACCGAACACTAACATTTTCCCAAACGTTCTTCCTTTCAGTCATTTTTCTCTGAAGCTTCTTCTTGACCTTTCTTGATGCTATCCATAATCATTGAGAAAACTTCAATTCTTAACGCTCTTGGCCTTCTCCTTTTAAGGCTCACTTTTCAGCTTAAAGCACCAGCTACGACATTTGCTTTACTAGGGTGGTAAAGTATCTCACATTTGTAATCCTTAAGCAACTCTAGCTAGTGTATTTGCCTCATATTCAGTTGTTTTTTATCAAAGAGATACTAAAGAATCTTATGATCAATGAAAAGTTTGCACTTCGTGCCATAAAGATAATGCCTCCATATCTTTAGTGCGAATACGACCACTGCCAACTCCAGATCATGAGTGGGGTTGTTCTTTTCAGCTTCTTTCAATTGTCTCGATGCATATGCTATCACCTTATCCCTTTGGGTCAGAACACAGCCTAACCCAACTCTAGATGCATCACTATAAACTAAAAAGTATTCAACTCTGTCAGGTAAAGAAGGAATATATGCTTCACACAACTTCTTCTTTAACCTCTTGAATGCTTCTTCGTGTTTCTCACTCCAAGTATAAGTAGCTCCTTTATGGGTCAAAGCTGTCAATGGAGCAGCTATCAAAAAAATCCTTGGATAAACCTTCAGTAATATCCGGGTAATCCCAAAAGGTTTCGAATCTTCATGGGACTTTTCGGTCGTTCCCACTTCATCACAACTTCAATCTTTCTTGGGTCAACCATGATCCCTTCTTGGTTAACCACATGACCCAAAAATTGGACTTCTCGAATCCATAAATCACATTTACATAACTTTGCATACAACTTCTCCTTCTTTAGAACTTCTAAAATACTTCTCGCAGGTGCTTGCCATGCTCTTGCTGGCTCTTTGAGTAAACCAGAATGTCATCTATGAACGCTATCATGGATTTATCGAGGAATGGTTTACAAACCCTGTTCATCAGATCCATGAATGCTGCTGGAGCATTGGTGAGTCCAAATGACATAGCCAAGAACTCATAGTGTCTGTACCTCATTCTAAATGCGGTTTTCTCAATATCTTGCTCCCTCACCTTCAACTAATGATATGCTGACCTAAGATCGATCTTTGAGAAATAGCTTGAACCTTGCAGGTGATCGAATAATTCATCAATCCTTGGCAATGGGTTCTTGTTCTTTACTGTTTCCTTGTTTAGCTCTCTGTAGTCTATGCACATCCTCATGCTTCCATCTTTCTTCTTTACGAATAACACCGGAGCTCCCCAGGGTGATGAACTAGGTCTAATGAAACCATTGTCCAACAATTCCTGAAGTAGCATCATAAGCTCCTTCATCTCCGTTATTGCTAATCGGTATGTTGCTTTCGCTATTGGTGTTGTTCCTGGTAACAAGTCTATTCGAAATTCTACTTGTCTATCAGGAGGTAATCAAAGAAGATCTTCAGGAAAGACTTCCGGATAGTCACACACCACCGATATACTTTTCATTTCCCTCTTCTCTTTCTTAGCATCGATCACGAACGTCAAGTATGATGTGCATCCTTTAGACAAACATTTTATGGCCTTCATCAGGGAAATGATTCCAGAATTTACTCTGCGCTTGTCCCCGTACACCATAAATAACTCTTTTCCAAGCGGGTTTACCCTCACTATCTTTTTCTTGCACAATATGTCAGCATCATTAGCGCTAAGCCAATCCATTCCCAGTACGATGTCGAAACCATTCAACTCAATGGGTAACAACTCCTCGTGGAATTCATTTTCGTTCAAGTCAATGACGATATTCTTAATGTAATCGCTAACAGGTATGAATTTTCCACTGCAAACTTCTACAACTAGGGCATTATCAAGTTTTCTATAGGCAATGCTAGTCTTCGACCAAATTTATGTGATATAAAGGAGTAATTTGCTCCGGAATCAAACAATATATAAGTAGGCAATCTATTTACAAGAAAGGTACCTAAAGCGATGTAACGCCCGTAGATCCGGGCTAGTCAATTTAGAGATAATAGGGGTTGAAAATGACTCTTCGACAAAATATTATTTAGAATAAATAATTTGAACCAAGTTGTAGTATATGTCACAAGGTGTCCGTACATATAAAGAACGCCAGAATCCGAGTTATAACGAAGAAGTTATGACTCATCGAAGTTTCGCGACGGAACCGACACGGCACTGGGAAGCGTAAAAAGTGAATTTACGATAGAGCAAGATATAGCCTTAGTGATTTAAACAAAAGTCGTAGAATATGTTAAACCGAGAAAATCCATAAAAAGAACGCCCAAATCTGACTTCGTATGAAGAAGTTATGATTTTTCTAAGATTCGGCTTAGTAGTGTACAGCCCGAAACTCGAATTTCAGTTCGAGCGGTTTTTGGCTTATGTGACCTAAATGAGAGTTGAAGATCTCATTAATAGGAACTCAACGGTAAAAAGACAGACGAAAATGGAGTTCGTATGAAGGAGTTACGAATTCTTCGCGGTCATTTAATTATCTAAACGCCTCGTACTGTTAAATTTAAGATCGGTCGAGAATTAGCCGATGGAGTCAAAATGAAAGTTGTAGATATTATTTTTACCTACACGTGGATATAAAGAATGTAAAAAACGGAGGTCGTATGTGAAAGTTACGGATTTCAGAAGTCGGAAGTGTGCTGTGCGAAAATGGGTGATGTGGCTCAATCTTGGCCATTGCTTTCTCCCCAAGTCTTGCCACTAGATGGTGACATGTGGCACCAAGTTCAGCCATTTTCACCCTATAAATGTCACCTCTCCCACCCTCATTTTCTTCACACCTTTCCCATTCTTTCTTCTCTTTACTCTCTCTAGAACCTCTCTCTAGCCCCGAAATCCCCCGAAAAGCCTAGGGAACCTCCCTAGCACGAGGCGGAAGCCCCGGAGTGCTCGACGGCTCCGAGAAGAAGAGCTTTTTGGCTCGGAAACGCTGCTCCAAGCAAATCTTGGTTTTCTATAAAAACCCGTTGTAAGTGAGCTATGCCTACGCTATTTTTAATATAGTTTTTATTTAATTATATTAACGTTATTAAGAACATATAATAGATACTTGGGCTATTATTATGGGTTATATACGTATTTATCGCTTATATAATAGTAATAATAGCTAGACTATTAATTAGTCTCGGCGAATAATAGACTAAAATCTATTGGTGATAATACTAGGTTTCGTCGAAGGAAATTATTTTAAAGTAAACGAAGCGCTGTCCGAGTACCGAGTAACCACCTTCTCAAGTGAGTGCATGGTCACTTTCATCTTACGCATAGATATGAAGTATTTTAATATAAATTGCGTGATGTGTGTGCATATTGTCTGAATACTTGTTGTCTATGTTGGGTGAAAGATTTTTATACATGTTTTAAATGATTTAAACTGTATATGTATTTTATATCTACAAAATGTGTTGGGTAAAACATGGGTAGATGAAATAGTTGTTTTGTGATAACACGATGGGAGACATCAGTGTTGTCAGTGATCCAGTCATCTAGTGGAGTATAGATGATGACTATGGACGATACTAGACGGTCCAGTGGAACGATAGTAGGTTCGTAACATGTAGGTATTTTTGAACTAGGTGCTCATTAGGTATTTTTGAACTAAGTGTGTTCACTACGTATCTTTGAACTGAGTGTGTTCACTAGGTATTTTGAACTAAGTGTGTTCACTAGTTACTTTTGAACTAAGTGTTTACCAGATGTTTCGGACTACGTGTTCACCAGATGTATTCTATAAGCCTTGGTAATGATGGAATTCTTGTCGATTCCTTAGGATGATCCTTAGGAATAAATAAACGAGGAATAGTTGATTCTTATGGTAGATCCTTAAGACTAAAGAAGATAATGGGGATGGGTAATTGGGTTGGTTGTTTGATTGTTTAAACATAATAATTATATTATTGTGGGTTGAAAACCCCATGTACTCACCAGGTTTCCCAACCTGACCCACTCAGTTTATTTATATCACAGGTGTTGATACGAAGTCACTTTACACTGAGAGATTTAAAGAGATGTAGATCACTAGTGTAAATAAATGTAAGTTCTGTTTATGTTTATGTTCCTGTATTGATGATGACATCCCAAACGTTTTAAAATGAATAAAGTACGTTTCTTCGGAAATGTTTTAATAACGTATTTATCATGTTTTTCTGGGAACAAATTCCGCAACATTTTTATTAAAAGAAGAACTCTGATTTTTATAAAGCATACACAAAATCTGTCTTTTCTGGCCGTGAAAATGGGGATATCACAAGCGATGTCCGCTGCATCCTTCGCGACTTCCAGTGTCATTTGGAAAGCTCTCGCCTTCGGCTTTGGTGGGATATTGGGCCTTGCTGCCTCTTTCTTATTCGGGAAGTCCCTCGAGATGTGCCCATCCTTATTACACCCATAACATACTTTCTTGTTGAAGGTACACTAATTGGCAAAGTGCCCAAGCTTTCCACACTTAAAACAATTTACTTCCCCGTCATGTTTCCCATGGTAGTTTGCTTTCATAATATACTTTGTAAGGTATAAAACAGGAGCATTAAATATGATTAAAGTTGATAGAGAAAGAAGAAGCTATGAAACTTCAATTTAATCTTTGTCACGAAGCAAACAATACATATGATGGGAATCAGGACTTTCATTCATTAGAGGGTCCCCCAACCAATCAATTTAAAATAAAAATTTTCACTTTTCACACCATTTTGCTTCGCCTCCTCCTCCTCTAGAACCAGACTTGAGAATTTACTTTTCTTGTTGGATCTCAAAGATCCATCGAACTTTCTTTTCTCACCAACCTTAGTTCTCTCCACACCCCTTTCCTTTAACTGGGTCTCACCTTCTTGGATGCTCTAATGGCTACCGTCAATGTGCTTTCCATTTTGATTGTTGGGCCAAAGTCTGATGGAAATCCGTAAGCAAATTTCTCTATCTTGGCAAGTTCATTCGACACCAAGTAAGGAAATAACTTCATCTTCTCGATGAACGCAATAGTATAGTCATCAATGCTCATTTCCCTATCTTTAAGTTCTAGAACTCATTGTTTAGATCTATCAAATATATTTTGGAGAAGTACTGCATTTTCAATTGCTCTATGAACGCTTCCCAAGACATTTTCAGAGCTTCTCCTCATGGCATCGTATCAGCTAATAACTTCCACCAGCTTAAAACTCTGGTCTTCAGTTGTCTGACCGCAAAGACGGTTTTCTGCTTGTCGCCACAGTTACAGCTTTCAAATACCATTTCCATTTTGGAGATCCAATCCATAATCTCTACAGGATTTGGGCTTCTGGATAGACTTGGTGGTTTGGCGCCCAAGAAATTATTATACATACGTCCATCTCTGTTGATTCCCCTCTCCGGGTCATTCCTTTCTGCCACTAGGGGTTCCACTTGACTGATAGTATCATTCCTCTAATTGTCTGTCATTTATTTTAGGGTTTTCAATAGGCATCAAATGTTCATCCCTATTATTCAGCAATAGTTGTCTCATCTCTTCCCTTTGTGCAGCCATCATTTCCCGAATCATGGCTTGTACTCCAGCCATAGTGACTGGCTCTTGTGCAGCTTCTACTATTGGCACGTGCTCAATCACTTGGAGACGAGGCTACTGATTCATGTTTTCATTTGCGTTTCCAGCTCCATTTCGGGTTCTTGCTATTTTGATCTATACACCAAATTAGGAAAATTTAGATCTTTATTCACGATAGACGTTTAAATCCTCCTTATCACTTCGGAATGTTACATGCTAGTTCTAATATCGTAGTCGTACGCTTAGAATCTTAAACAAATAAGGTTTCCAGATCCAGTCCACAACAGACCACATACTCGAAAAAATAATAGCATATACGACAATCATATAGCATTTAGCACATAAAAGCATTTTAGGCATTTTTCCTAAAATAAACTAGTGCTCGTGTCTAAAATATGGTAGACACTCATCTCACTATCATTGCTTAGCATTCTACGTTTAAGTCTAGAAATCCTACAAATTCCTAGTTCGCTTAAAATAATGCTCTGATACCAACTGTGATATCCCCATTTTCACGGCCAGGAAAACCAATTTTGTTTATCCCTTTATAATAAAATCAAAGTAATCTTTCAAAGAAAAGTGTTGCAGAATTTGTTTCCAAAACAAAATATGATAAAATTTTATCAAAGCATTTCTTAAAGAAATGTATTTTCATTATATTACAAAACTCGGGATGTCATCGTCAATACAGATCAAAAGCAAAAACAAAACATCATAAGCCATAAGACAAAATTGGCCTTGAATACAATATAGGCCTTTACAATATTCTATATATTTTCTACTGGCCTATAAATCCATAACCTCTCGTTAGATCATCCAACTATGCTCCTGCCACTACCTGTAATACAAGAAATTGAGTGGGTCAGGTTGGGAATCCTGGTGAGCATATAGGGTTTTTAACCCATAATAAATAAGTTTATTAATTTCATCAAACCAAACAAATCCTGATTACTCGTTCTCGTTATCCTCACTTTACGTCCCTAAAGCATCTATTAATAGGGACCTAGCCTAAGGATCATCATCGGGTGGACTCCACTGTTGAGGGTATTCCTCCGTCATAAATGTCCTTAAGGTAACCATGAGGGTGATGGAGTACACCGGTGAACACATCGTTCACAAACACTATAGGTAGCGAGCCTGCTAGCGTTCCACTGGACTGTTTAAAAAAGTCTGTGGTTGTCATCTATAATCCACTAGATGACCGGAACATTGTTAACGTAGAGGCCTCTCATCATTTTATTTCATCACAAGTCAAATATTTCATCTACGCATGTTTTACCCAACATATTTGTAGATTATATATATATATATATATATATATATATATATATATATATATATATATATAGTTCTGAAAAACGAAGTTTAAATCTTTCACCCGTCATACATCTCAGGTAAACAGACAATATATATACACATAACACGTAATTTATATAAAATAGTTCATATCTATGTGTAAGATGAAAGTGACTACACACTCACATGATAATATGGTGATTCAGGCAACACTTCGCTTCTTAAAATATTCTTCTTTGATGAAAAAGGGAGGTTTGCTTAAAAACCGAGCTCTGCGGGGGCAAAGTTTCTAAACCGAAAAACCCTTTTTCTTGGAGCCTTTGGGCGATCCGGGGCTTTCTTCTAGTGCTAGGGAGGTTCTGTAGGCTTTAGGGTGATTTACGGTGGCTAGAGAGAGAGTAGAGAGAGAAAGATGGTGTAAAATGTGTAAAGGAAGAAGGCTGCCTCGCGCTCCCTTTTATAGGGCCGAAGCCTCACTGTACGTTGGGCATACTTCGGATCTATGCGGGGCGTAGTGGATACGCGCCCGATATTCGGTGGTGCATCGTGGCTACTTCGGGACAACAGAATGAAAGGAGACAGTGGAGTGTACCAACTTCGTACGCAGGGCGTACTTCGATATACAGGGCGTACGCTTACACGTGAGGCATTCCCCTTTAGATAACCTTGAAATGCATACCTCTTACTTCAAATTCATAACTTTCGCATATGAGCTCCATTTTTTACGATCTTTATATCCACACATAGGTGAGACCATACTCTACAACTTTTGATTAGACTCCGTTGGCTAATTTTGAATTTATTTTTAAAGTTATATCTTTAATATGTCAGAACAGGAAAAGTGCGTTAAAAATTCGTAAGTTCTTTATCTGATGTCCGTTTTTTTGTCTTTTTACCGTTGAACTACTATTGACGAGATCTTCGATTCTCGTTTAGGTTGTGTTGGTTAAAAATGACTTGATCTAAAATTTGAACTCCAAGCTGCACACTGCTCTGCCAAATCTTAGAAAATTTATAACTTCCTCATAAAAAGTCATATTTGGATGTTCTTTGTATGCACACTCTTGGTTTAATGTATACTACGACTTTCATTTAGATCACTAAGGCTAAATAGCACTTTATCAAAAATTCACTTTTTACGTCACGCAATGCCGTATCGGTTCTGTCACGAAATTTCGACAGGTCATAACTTCTTCGTTATAACTTGGATTTCGGTTCTTTATATCTCCAGAATCCTTGTGACAACCACTACAATTTTTTTCATGGATATCAGGCTTATCTAACATTTTATTTTTTACTCTTATTTTTATTATATATTTACAAACAAGTATATAACCACATAATTCACATAATATTCAAGTAATTCGTCTTTTTTAGTTTAAAATAGGCTACAATGGTTGACCTAGACTTTTACATCATCATACTAATGCTTAGCATAGAAACACAGGCGTTACATGGGCTTAAACACCTAATCGAACACTTCTTTCAATGATCTCCATATTTATTCACCTTTTTATTTACCAAGAAAAAATATCTCCATTATAACTTTCCAGTGATCATACTCTTCAACAATTAGCAATGGGGAACGCGTTGGGAAACCCACGATATTTTTTTTTTTTGCATTGAATACATTTGTTGAGATTGATTATAAGCAGAAATAGAAGTTAAGATATTAGAGCTGAAGTGATATATAGAATAACTTTTATCCTTAACATAGAAATGATTGAGATACCAATGTAATCTACAACAAACTTTAATCTCTTCTTATGGATTCAAAGGACAGCTACTTAGGCTCTCATACCAATTAAGAAAGAAAAGAACAACACGGGCAAGGTTTGAGAACTTAAACCTTGAATTAACTTAAAATCAATGTCTACTAATGTGACAACCAGAAAAAAAGTTGCTTTGTAAGTCCAACAGTCAACTCAACTAAGTGTCAAACTCGACTCTACTATCGTTTAGTCTTGTTTAGAGTCTGTTCAAAGGTTCAAAGCTCAGTACATTCAAGCATTGAGTAAAGGATTGGATCGCGTACACTTTAAACACCAAAATCTAGCCATACACTACGTTTGAGGGAGTGTACGGCCGTACACCCACGTTGGGTCGTACACACCCCTCCCTAAGTATGTATTCCCTTCATTTTCAAGTCATTCTTCAGTTTCCCAAGTCAAGAACATCGATTTCTCTCTCAACTATCATCTCGTTCTTTAACTTGATCTTCAAAAAGTGGTAAGTGATTCTTACATCTTTCTTGTTACCCTTCCTAGCCTTGTAATCACGTCTTGATTCATCCATGAAAACATCTATTTTGGCTAGATCTTCAAGTCTCACCAATAACACACGCTTGATATTGGTGATTGTGAACCCTTTTGAGCCTACATATTGTAAAAACTCTTTCACAATGCTTAAATCTTGTTTAGAACACTGGTTTAAGCCCTTGAAAACGCCCAGAACTTATGATGAAAAGGTGTGTACGACCGTGCAACCATGTGTGGTCGTACACCCCTCAGAACACCCTCAAACACCCATCAAAACACCCCTAAAGGCTTCCATATTGTAAGTACCATCCCCTAAGCTTGTTACTTACTAGATATGAGCCTTATAAAACGTCTAAACCAAGTTCATCAAGGAGTTTACACCCCTTTGTTTAGTTCTTAAGGGCCTCCAAAGTTCCTTTCTAGCTTCAAGACTTGATGAGCAATTATCCCACAAGCATCCCTACCTTGGAAAATGTTATTATGCACTCATTACCATGAGTGTGCGGTCGCACACTCCTCTTATTGGCCGTACACTCCCCTTAGTTCAATCACATGTGATTCCAGCACTTGATCAAAGTGTTTCCTAGTCCCGTGAAGTGTTTCCTTGCATTTGGTTGTTTCTAAACACTATATTTATGCCAAGATATGTCATTATATGTCATTTAGGACTTGTTAAGTCTCGGGACTTCATTCGTGGAACTTCTCATCCTAACACGCTTATTCGTTTGAATCACCCACATCAGGTGAGTTCACACCCCGTAATTTATCTTTTAAACTGTTTTAAATACTTTATAATGGGAGAATACAAGTTGAACACAATGATAATTGTGTTAATGTTTTTTATAAATATCTTTCAAAAGATTGCTTATGTCTTTTATAAGTGGTCAAAACATTTCCAAGGCTATTTTCAAGTTACGATACTTTATAGTTTAACAAAACTCCATTTTTAAAGTACAAGCATAACTTAGTAGTAAAATGAGTCTCTTCAATAACAGTTCAAGTACATACTAGTAAACTATTATAGCTATAGCTTAGGGGTTCAGTTCATGCTATAACAGGTACAGAGATAAAAATGCGATAAAAAGTACAAAGAGGAACATATTATAACAAGTACTAGGAAAAACACATTAATATATCTTTTCGGGTTTACGTTGACACCAATATGATTTCACGTACCAGGGTTAGCAGACACGATGTGATAAAACTTAATAATATATATTTCCGGGTTTGCGTTGACACCAGTACGATTTCAAGTACCAGGGCTAGCAGGCACGAGGTGATAGTTATATCCAACCTAAGTTATTTGTAACAGGTACATCTGTAAAGTACCCAACGATAATAAACAAGATACATAACGTATTCGTAACATGAACATTCAGTAGAAAGGGACCTATAATGCTAACCTTATGATTCCTCAATGTATATAGTAAGGGATATATATTAATAGGATCCGACAAGTAATAGGATGTGTGCTTTCCGCTTCATTTCCTGTTCCTTGTTTGGTTGTGGGCTTAGAGCAGATTCACCCAGCCTATTATCCATTAGATCTTAGTTATATATATATTCCGTATACATTAAGTCATCATGAGGGGTAACAGTTATGGTTCAGCTCATAAGACAGTAACTCAATGCACAGTTTTCTAGTACGAAACATACTTTTCAAATAGAACTTATGATATACAAAACTAGAAACTTACCAGTAAAGGGTTTAATCCATTTTATTAGACCACCATAACTTAAAGGACCTTAAGTGGTTAACTCCATAATACCTTAGTGATGGGTTTTAGCCATAAGAACTTTCCTATGTGCGCATGCAAAACCCTAATGCTTGGATCTAGGCTTTCTAATTAAACATGCTTTGAATCCAAGACTTCTAATGGCTAATTAGAATAAATTACAACATTGAAATAGATCTAGAATCATACCTTTGGATTCCTTGTTGATCTTGTTGTCTTGGAGCTCCTAGAGTCACAAATGTCACTCCTCTAATGGCTTACAAACACCAATAGCAAGAAGGATGATTTAGGAGAGAGGAGAGGGGAGGAATTCGGCCAGAGTATCTCTACTTTAGATGATGTGTAGAATTCTCTCACCCCTAGGGTCTATTTATACTTGTAGACTCCTTAAGGATTACAGCTTTAACCCTAATTGGATAACTTAGACTTTAAGTTAATCCATATCCTTTCCTTGATAACCCTATGGACGATTTTGGCTTATCCAAGCCCTAGAAATCGTCCATCCTATCTTGGATAAGGATTTATAGTCTAAAGTGTAACTATCAAACAATTGACAGTTTATACCCTCTTATTTAATTAATCTCTTTAAGTCACCAAATTAATTCCAATTAATCTATGACTTATATTAATCAAATAACAATATATTATTCCTTATAATATTTACTCTCTCTTAACAAATCATCCATCAAGTTGCTATGGTGAAGGCAACCCAAAAGGACCATGCACAACCGGGTCAAATACTTGCCTAATATAGTTGTAGCCTTAGACACTATTCCAACAGTCTCCCACTTGGATAAGTCTAGTAAATATACAAGTACAATTCGGTTTGCAATCGTAGCTCTCAAAGACGCTATCAAACTCTGATCTAATCAATCTTGTCCTTTAGATAAGGGATCGTACAGTCCTCTGTTAGATATCATGCTGACAATCCTATGGAATGGTTAGTCTAGCATTTGATTTCTCGATCTCCGATTTATTTGACATAGAACTTAATCAAACACATCAATTCAGTTCTGACCGGGCCCGGCACATAAGTCAAATCAAATCATCGAGTGGCCAAGATATCTCTTCTACCCTCTTAGGATAAAATTTACAGATAAACTTCGACTTATATGCATTTACTTATTCATTAACCAACTATACACAACAATGCGTTTTATAACACCAAGTTACTGATGCGTTTTCGCATTATCAATGTACAATCAATTAACAAATAATAAACCATATATCTAGGTTTTAAGACTATATGATATTATCGTCTTGCGATCACCTTTTATATCGTATTCCATAAAGTGATTTCAGCAAGCGCGGGTTTGTTCCAATGCTCAAAACCAGTTCATAAGCACTCATGAACATTGCAGCAACCCTTGCTATGTCTAACACCATTTAGACAATCTACACACCAATTCATGACAATCTTCATTCATATATACTTCCAACATATGAACGATTGTGGACAATTTTGAATAATTCGATTATTCCTAATAAATTCAATTATTCTGGAAGTCAAAACATGCAAAGTGAAACAATAGTTAAACAATTAACATATGACAGTAACTTTAATTATAAATAAAACTCCTTTATTTAATCAATAAATGTTAATTACATTTATCTATTATACGTTTCTAATACTATCTAATTTATACTAATATCATCCTTCAGCCCAATACTCCTAGCATGCTGCAAGTGCTTAACCCTACTCAGTCCCTTCGTAAGCGGATCTGATGGGTTATCTTCTGATGATATCCTCTTAACTATGAGTTGTCCTTGTTCTACACGATGTCTAATGAAGTGATATTTTCTGTCGATATGTCTTGATCTACCATGATCCCTCGGTTCCTTGGTCAAGGCAACCGCACCTTCGTTATCACAGAAAATCTCCATGGGCTCCTTTATGGCAGGCACAACTCCAAGATCACCAATGAAGTTCTTTAGACATATTACCTCCTTCGACGCTTCGCTCGCTGCGATGTACTCTGATTCGCACGTTGAATCAGCTACGGTTTCTTGCTTGGAACTCTTCCAAGTTACTGCTCCTCCATTTAGGGTAAAGACCCAGCCCGACTGCGAACGGTAGTTGTCCCTATCGGTCTGAAAACTGGCATCACTATACCCTCGCACCTTCAAGTCATCACTCCCTCCAAGGACTAAGAACCATTCTTTCGTCCTCCGAAGGTACTTAAGGATGTTCTTTACCGCAATCCAATGTGCTTTGCCAAGGTTCCCTTGATATCTGCTAACCATGCTCAAAGCGAAAGCTACATCAGGGCGAGTACAAGTCATAGCGTACATGATTGAGCCAACTGCGGAAGCATATGGTATTCGGCTCATTTCTGCTATTTCAACTTCAGTACTCGGACTTTGAGTCTTACTCAACTTGGCATTTCCTTGTATCGGTAGTTCTCCCTTCTTTGAGTTTTCCATACTAAAACGTTTTAGTACCTTCTCTAAGTAAGTATTCTGACTAAGTCCAATTAGTCTCTTACTTCTTTCTCTTACTATCCTTATTCCCAAAATGTAAGAAGCCTCTCCGAGGTCCTTCATAGCGAAACACTTCCCGAGCCAGGACTTGACTTCCTGCAGAGTCGGGACGTCGTTTCCTATGAGTAATATGTCATCGACATATAGAACGAGGAAGCTTACTATACTCCCACTGGCTTTGACATATACACAAGATTCGTCTTCGCTTCGTACAAATCCAAACTCTTTGACTTTCTCATCGAAGCAAAGATTCCATCTGCGAGACGCTTGCTTCAGTCCATAAATGGACTTTTCAAGCTTACACACTCTATTTGGATGCTTTGGATTCACAAACCCCTCTGGCTGAGCCATGTAAACATCCTCAGCCAACTTTCCGTTAAGGAAGGCGGTCTTGACATCCATTTGCCAAATTTCATAATCATGAAACACAGGCGTTACATGGGCTTAAACACCTAATCGAACACTTCTTTCAATGATCTCCATATTTATTCACCTTTTTATTTACCAAGAAAAAATATCTCCATTATAACTTTCCAGTGATCATACTCTTCAACAATTAGCAATGGGGAACGCGTTGGGAAACCCACGATATTTTTTTTTTTTGCATTGAATACATTTGTTGAGATTGATTATAAGCAGAAATAGAAGTTAAGATATTAGAGCTGAAGTGATATATAGAATAACTTTTATCCTTAACATAGAAATGATTGAGATACCAATGTAATCTACAACAAACTTTAATCTCTTCTTATGGATTCAAAGGACAGCTACTTAGGCTCTCATACCAATTAAGAAAGAAAAGAACAACACGGGCAAGGTTTGAGAACTTAAACCTTGAATTAACTTAAAATCAATGTCTACTAATGTGACAACCAGAAAAAAAGTTGCTTTGTAAGTCCAACAGTCAACTCAACTAAGTGTCAAACTCGACTCTACTATCGTTTAGTCTTGTTTAGAGTCTGTTCAAAGGTTCAAAGCTCAGTACATTCAAGCATTGAGTAAAGGATTGGATCGCGTACACTTTAAACACCAAAATCTAGCCATACACTACGTTTGAGGGAGTGTACGGCCGTACACCCACGTTGGGTCGTACACACCCCTCCCTAAGTATGTATTCCCTTCATTTTCAAGTCATTCTTCAGTTTCCCAAGTCAAGAACATCGATTTCTCTCTCAACTATCATCTCGTTCTTTAACTTGATCTTCAAAAAGTGGTAAGTGATTCTTACATCTTTCTTGTTACCCTTCCTAGCCTTGTAATCACGTCTTGATTCATCCATGAAAACATCTATTTTGGCTAGATCTTCAAGTCTCACCAATAACACACGCTTGATATTGGTGATTGTGAACCCTTTTGAGCCTACATATTGTAAAAACTCTTTCACAATGCTTAAATCTTGTTTAGAACACTGGTTTAAGCCCTTGAAAACGCCCAGAACTTATGATGAAAAGGTGTGTACGACCGTGCAACCATGTGTGGTCGTACACCCCTCAGAACACCCTCAAACACCCATCAAAACACCCCTAAAGGCTTCCATATTGTAAGTACCATCCCCTAAGCTTGTTACTTACTAGATATGAGCCTTATAAAACGTCTAAACCAAGTTCATCAAGGAGTTTACACCCCTTTGTTTAGTTCTTAAGGGCCTCCAAAGTTCCTTTCTAGCTTCAAGACTTGATGAGCAATTATCCCACAAGCATCCCTACCTTGGAAAATGTTATTATGCACTCATTACCATGAGTGTGCGGTCGCACACTCCTCTTATTGGCCGTACACTCCCCTTAGTTCAATCACATGTGATTCCAGCACTTGATCAAAGTGTTTCCTAGTCCCGTGAAGTGTTTCCTTGCATTTGGTTGTTTCTAAACACTATATTTATGCCAAGATATGTCATTATATGTCATTTAGGACTTGTTAAGTCTCGGGACTTCATTCGTGGAACTTCTCATCCTAACACGCTTATTCGTTTGAATCACCCACATCAGGTGAGTTCACACCCCGTAATTTATCTTTTAAACTGTTTTAAATACTTTATAATGGGAGAATACAAGTTGAACACAATGATAATTGTGTTAATGTTTTTTATAAATATCTTTCAAAAGATTGCTTATGTCTTTTATAAGTGGTCAAAACATTTCCAAGGCTATTTTCAAGTTACGATACTTTATAGTTTAACAAAACTCCATTTTTAAAGTACAAGCATAACTTAGTAGTAAAATGAGTCTCTTCAATAACAGTTCAAGTACATACTAGTAAACTATTATAGCTATAGCTTAGGGGTTCAGTTCATGCTATAACAGGTACAGAGATAAAAATGCGATAAAAAGTACAAAGAGGAACATATTATAACAAGTACTAGGAAAAACACATTAATATATCTTTTCGGGTTTACGTTGACACCAATATGATTTCACGTACCAGGGTTAGCAGACACGATGTGATAAAACTTAATAATATATATTTCCGGGTTTGCGTTGACACCAGTACGATTTCAAGTACCAGGGCTAGCAGGCACGAGGTGATAGTTATATCCAACCTAAGTTATTTGTAACAGGTACATCTGTAAAGTACCCAACGATAATAAACAAGATACATAACGTATTCGTAACATGAACATTCAGTAGAAAGGGACCTATAATGCTAACCTTATGATTCCTCAATGTATATAGTAAGGGATATATATTAATAGGATCCGACAAGTAATAGGATGTGTGCTTTCCGCTTCATTTCCTGTTCCTTGTTTGGTTGTGGGCTTAGAGCAGATTCACCCAGCCTATTATCCATTAGATCTTAGTTATATATATATTCCGTATACATTAAGTCATCATGAGGGGTAACAGTTATGGTTCAGCTCATAAGACAGTAACTCAATGCACAGTTTTCTAGTACGAAACATACTTTTCAAATAGAACTTATGATATACAAAACTAGAAACTTACCAGTAAAGGGTTTAATCCATTTTATTAGACCACCATAACTTAAAGGACCTTAAGTGGTTAACTCCATAATACCTTAGTGATGGGTTTTAGCCATAAGAACTTTCCTATGTGCGCATGCAAAACCCTAATGCTTGGATCTAGGCTTTCTAATTAAACATGCTTTGAATCCAAGACTTCTAATGGCTAATTAGAATAAATTACAACATTGAAATAGATCTAGAATCATACCTTTGGATTCCTTGTTGATCTTGTTGTCTTGGAGCTCCTAGAGTCACAAATGTCACTCCTCTAATGGCTTACAAACACCAATAGCAAGAAGGATGATTTAGGAGAGAGGAGAGGGGAGGAATTCGGCCAGAGTATCTCTACTTTAGATGATGTGTAGAATTCTCTCACCCCTAGGGTCTATTTATACTTGTAGACTCCTTAAGGATTACAGCTTTAACCCTAATTGGATAACTTAGACTTTAAGTTAATCCATATCCTTTCCTTGATAACCCTATGGACGATTTTGGCTTATCCAAGCCCTAGAAATCGTCCATCCTATCTTGGATAAGGATTTATAGTCTAAAGTGTAACTATCAAACAATTGACAGTTTATACCCTCTTATTTAATTAATCTCTTTAAGTCACCAAATTAATTCCAATTAATCTATGACTTATATTAATCAAATAACAATATATTATTCCTTATAATATTTACTCTCTCTTAACAAATCATCCATCAAGTTGCTATGGTGAAGGCAACCCAAAAGGACCATGCACAACCGGGTCAAATACTTGCCTAATATAGTTGTAGCCTTAGACACTATTCCAACAGTCTCCCACTTGGATAAGTCTAGTAAATATACAAGTACAATTCGGTTTGCAATCGTAGCTCTCAAAGACGCTATCAAACTCTGATCTAATCAATCTTGTCCTTTAGATAAGGGATCGTACAGTCCTCTGTTAGATATCATGCTGACAATCCTATGGAATGGTTAGTCTAGCATTTGATTTCTCGATCTCCGATTTATTTGACATAGAACTTAATCAAACACATCAATTCAGTTCTGACCGGGCCCGGCACATAAGTCAAATCAAATCATCGAGTGGCCAAGATATCTCTTCTACCCTCTTAGGATAAAATTTACAGATAAACTTCGACTTATATGCATTTACTTATTCATTAACCAACTATACACAACAATGCGTTTTATAACACCAAGTTACTGATGCGTTTTCGCATTATCAATGTACAATCAATTAACAAATAATAAACCATATATCTAGGTTTTAAGACTATATGATATTATCGTCTTGCGATCACCTTTTATATCGTATTCCATAAAGTGATTTCAGCAAGCGCGGGTTTGTTCCAATGCTCAAAACCAGTTCATAAGCACTCATGAACATTGCAGCAACCCTTGCTATGTCTAACACCATTTAGACAATCTACACACCAATTCATGACAATCTTCATTCATATATACTTCCAACATATGAACGATTGTGGACAATTTTGAATAATTCGATTATTCCTAATAAATTCAATTATTCTGGAAGTCAAAACATGCAAAGTGAAACAATAGTTAAACAATTAACATATGACAGTAACTTTAATTATAAATAAAACTCCTTTATTTAATCAATAAATGTTAATTACATTTATCTATTATACGTTTCTAATACTATCTAATTTATACTAATATCATCCTTCAGCCCAATACTCCTAGCATGCTGCAAGTGCTTAACCCTACTCAGTCCCTTCGTAAGCGGATCTGATGGGTTATCTTCTGATGATATCCTCTTAACTATGAGTTGTCCTTGTTCTACACGATGTCTAATGAAGTGATATTTTCTGTCGATATGTCTTGATCTACCATGATCCCTCGGTTCCTTGGTCAAGGCAACCGCACCTTCGTTATCACAGAAAATCTCCATGGGCTCCTTTATGGCAGGCACAACTCCAAGATCACCAATGAAGTTCTTTAGACATATTACCTCCTTCGACGCTTCGCTCGCTGCGATGTACTCTGATTCGCACGTTGAATCAGCTACGGTTTCTTGCTTGGAACTCTTCCAAGTTACTGCTCCTCCATTTAAGGTAAAGACCCAGCCCGACTGCGAACGGTAGTTGTCCCTATCGGTCTGAAAACTGGCATCACTATACCCTCGCACCTTCAAGTCATCACTCCCTCCAAGGACTAAGAACCATTCTTTCGTCCTCCGAAGGTACTTAAGGATGTTCTTTACCGCAATCCAATGTGCTTTGCCAAGGTTCCCTTGATATCTGCTAACCATGCTCAAAGCGAAAGCTACATCAGGGCGAGTACAAGTCATAGCGTACATGATTGAGCCAACTGCGGAAGCATATGGTATTCGGCTCATTTCTGCTATTTCAACTTCAGTACTCGGACTTTGAGTCTTACTCAACTTGGCATTTCCTTGTATCGGTAGTTCTCCCTTCTTTGAGTTTTCCATACTAAAACGTTTTAGTACCTTCTCTAAGTAAGTATTCTGACTAAGTCCAATTAGTCTCTTACTTCTTTCTCTTACTATCCTTATTCCCAAAATGTAAGAAGCCTCTCCGAGGTCCTTCATAGCGAAACACTTCCCGAGCCAGGACTTGACTTCCTGCAGAGTCGGGACGTCGTTTCCTATGAGTAATATGTCATCGACATATAGAACGAGGAAGCTTACTATACTCCCACTGGCTTTGACATATACACAAGATTCGTCTTCGCTTCGTACAAATCCAAACTCTTTGACTTTCTCATCGAAGCAAAGATTCCATCTGCGAGACGCTTGCTTCAGTCCATAAATGGACTTTTCAAGCTTACACACTCTATTTGGATGCTTTGGATTCACAAACCCCTCTGGCTGAGCCATGTAAACATCCTCAGCCAACTTTCCGTTAAGGAAGGCGGTCTTGACATCCATTTGCCAAATTTCATAATCATGAAATGCGGCAATTGCTAGCATCACTCTAATAGATTTAATCTTCGCAACTGGTGAGAAGGTCTCATCATAGTCAACTCCTGGAGTTTGAGTAAAGCCCTTCGCAACCAATCGCGCTTTATACGTGTGTACATTCCCATCCACATCGATCTTCTTCTTGAAGATCCACTTGCACCCAACGGTCTTACGTCCGGGCACATAATCAACCAAATTCCAAACTTGGTTATCGTACATGGATTGGATCTCGCTATCTATTGCCTCTTTCCATTTCGCAGACTCTGGGCCTGCCATGGCTTCCTTATAGCTATTAGGTTCATCAAGATTTACTAGTGTACCATCACTAATATACGTGTCCCCTTCGGTAGTAATATGAAAACCATAAAACTGGGGATGAACTCTAACTCTATCGGAACGTCTAAGAGGTAAGGACTCGTCAATCGGTTCAACCGGAGTTTCCTCCTCGGGTTGAATGCCAGCGGTAGAGGTTCCTTCATCTATCGACTCTTGAATCTCTTTAAGTTCGATTTGCCTCCCACTGTCTCCTTGGCTTATGAGTTCTCGCTCTCGGAAAACTCCTCTCCTCGCAACAAAGACAACATTATCTTTCGGTCTAGAGAAGAGATATCTAAAGGATGTCTGCGGGTAGCTGATGAAAATACATCGCTCACTTCGAGGTTCAAGCTTGTCGTGAGTATCTCGTCTTACGAAAGCCTCGCAACCCCAAACCTTGATGTGTGCCAACAAGGGAGCTTTCCCCGTCCACATCTTGTGAGGTGTTTTAGCAACCTTCTTAGTAGGGACTTAGTTAAGGATATGGGCGGCAGTCTCTAAGGCATACCCCCAAAAGAAGATAGGTAGTGAAGCACGACTCATCATAGAGCGAACCATATCCAATAAGGTTCGATTACGCCTTTCTGTCACACCATTCAACTGTGGTGTCCTAGGAGGCGTCAATTCCGAAACTATTCCACACTCCTTGAGATAATCGTGGAATTCAAGACTTAGGTACTCTCCTCCTCGATCGGATCGAAGCATCTTGATTTTCCTGCCCAATTGATTCTCCACTTCATTCTTGAACTCTTTGAACTTTTCAAAGGTTTCTTACTTTTGCTTGATTAAATAGATATACCCGTATCTACTATAATCATCGGTAAAAGTCACATAGAAGCGGTTCCCATCCTTCGTGGTTGATCTAAAGGGTCCACATACATCGGTATGTATTAGGTCCAATAGCCCCTCACCCCTTTCACAAGTATTTGTGAAGGGTGACTTAGTCATCTTTCCAAGTAAACAAGACTCGCATGTGTCATCTTCCCCAAGGTCGAATGACTCCAACACTCCATCCTTTTGGAGTTGGGCTATGCGTTTCTTGTTGACATGTCCAAGACGGCAATGCCACAAAGATGCTTTATCCAAACTAGTGGAAGAATCAATATTCAAAACATCATTTCCTAAGTTATCAACAATCATAACAGTTTCATATATTCCATTACATGGTATAGCTTCAAAGTAAAAGACACTATTTAGATAAGCCATAATAGAACCATTCTCATTATTAAAAGAAAATCTAAATCCTTGTCTATATAAACCATGAAATGAAATGATGTTTCTAGCCATTTCTGGCGAATAGCAAAAATTGTTCAAATCTAAACATAAATTATTCCTAAGCACTAAAGAATACACTCCAATCTTGGTAACAGGCGACGATCATCTTTTTTCCCCTTGATTAGATTGATCCTTCCTTGCTCTACATCCCTACTTCTTCTTAGTCCCTGCACATTTGAACAAATGTGATAACCACAACCGGTGTCAACAACCCGAGAAATAGCATGATTAGAATCATTAGATTTAATTGTGTATATACCTGCGAAAGATGGCTTGATCTTTCCTTCTTTGATTGCTTGCAGGTATTCTGGGCAGCTTCTCTTCCAATGTCCTATCTTGTGGAAGTGGTGGCACTCTGCCTCCTTCGGGTTAGGATAGGGCTTAGAGGGATCAACTTTGGTCCCACTAGAAGAGGCACCATCTCGGGCTTTAACCTTGCGATAGTTCTTTGATGAAGCCTTCCTCTTCTTTCCCTTTCCTTGACCAATTGCCAAGACAGGAGCAGCAGATGGATTGGGAGTAGGTGCAACAGACTTGTCTTTGAAGTTGCTCTCAGCGACCCTCAAAAGACCTTGGAGTTTGCTTAGGGTGACCTCCTCTTTGTTCATGTGGTAGGTCATCCTAAATTGGTTGTACATCGGAGGCAAAGAGTGAAGCACCATGTTGATCACCAAGTCTTCCCCAAAGTCAACATTTAACTTGCGAAGGCGATCGACATACCTTTGCATCTTTTGCAGGTGCACGGTAAGAGATTCTCCATGACCCATCTTAGCGGAAATCATGTTAGTGAAAATCTCATAACGCTCTTGTCTCGCGTTTTTGTGGTATCTCTCCAATAAGTCTTGATGCATCTCGTATGGATACATGTCCTCGTAGGACTTTTGGAATTCGGAGTTCATGGTGGCAATCATGATGCAATGTACCTTCGTTGCATCTCGCTCATGAGTCTCAAAAGCGGTGATTTCGGCCAAAGTAGCGATTTCGAGGTTGATTTTCTCAAGCTTTTTATCGAGGACATACTCCTTATCCTCATAGAGAGCAATGGTGCGAATGTATCTTATCCATTCGCTAAAGTTCGTTCCATCGAAGGTGACCTTTTGGCAAAGGCTCATCAACGTGAAAGAACTCGCAGCAGCGTTGTTTGTGTTTGACATCTATAGAAAGGACAAAGATAGATTAGAATAAGAATCCCTAATTATCACCCAATAAAAAAAATTAGGGTTAGGATCCAACAATAACATTTTCATATTAGAAAAGGGATGCCGTAATCTAACATGAAAATAAATTGAAGGTAAGTGAATGACGATTCACTAATTCTCCATTACAAAACCTAGACTATTAGTCCTAAGTGTATTGAGAATTCCTAGGTTCGGATGAGATTCATTGAAACTATTCAATGGCATGTTTAAATCTCGATATGCCCCTCTTGTTTGTGACTGGGATGCCGAGGATCACAAAGCGGGTGTGAATTACCATGCAAATTCACATGGTGCCTTCATTGTAACGATCACCTATTCGATGTGCCCGTAAACCACACACGCTCCATCGAACTATGATAAACAATGAATCACCCTTTGCCACCTTTGCTTAGAACCAATTAGTGTGCCGGTAAACCACACACGCTCCATTAACTTCTTAGCAAGGGTGCAAAGTGTAATTTCATGGGATTGCATCAATTCACTTTTCCTAAAGTAACTAAGATTGGGAAATTTTTAAAACGTGTAGTTACTTTGTATTTCTTATTATACTTTTAATGAGAGGATGAGGTTGCCCTATCCTACCCGTTCGGCTAACGACCCTCCACCAATCAAGCAAGCGGTGGGTGTGAGTGTACACCCATTAAGCACCATTTTATAGGCCGCAACCTTATACCCACCTTATAGATCGGCTTCGTGAATGAGGCCTACTAACGGTAAGACTAGCATTTAGTTATACATATATATATTATTCTAGTAATATCATATTAGTATAAGGTTGTGTTTTAAACCTTTTAAAACGTAGGGTTTGAAATTTAAGTTGTCTAAATTAAAACTTTTAATCACAAATATAAATTTCAAAACTTGAGGGCAAGTTTTAAACATTTAAAACATGGAGGATCAAATAACAAATAATTCCAATTAACAATTAATATCCTAATTATCTTTATTTGATTTATCCAAGATTTCTTTTAAGATAATTATCAAAATAATTAATCAATTATCATATAAGTAAATTAAATATTTTATTAGATGATAAATATCTTTAATTAGATCAAGATTATAGTCATATATATCAAAAAATCGAATTAGGGTTGATCTAATATGATTAAGGTAAGTTTCCATAAGATAAACATGAAAAAATCCCGGTTTTGCCTAATCCTGACGCCCGGACTCGCCGAGTCAGGCCTACTCGCCGAGTCCACTTTGGAACTCGCCGAGTCCATGACTCAGAAACCCAAAAATCGAATTTTGCAGGTTTGTTTCAGTTAATCAAGCAACAATTTAAAGAAAACCAAGCTGGGCTCTGATACCACTGATGGGTTTTAGCCATAAGAACTTTCCTATGTGCGCATGCAAAACCCTAATGCTTGGATCTAGGCTTTCTAATTAAACATGCTTTGAATCCAAGACTTCTAATGGCTAATTAGAATAAATTACAACATTGAAATAGATCTAGAATCATACCTTTGGATTCCTTGTTGATCTTGTTGTCTTGGAGCTCCTAGAGTCACAAATGTCACTCCTCTAATGGCTTACAAACACCAATAGCAAGAAGGATGATTTAGGAGAGAGGAGAGGGGAGGAATTCGGCCAGAGTATTTCTAATTTAGATGATGTGTAGAATTCTCTCACCCCTAGGGTCTATTTATACTTGTAGACTCCTTAAGAATTACAGCTTTAACCCTAATTGGATAACTTAGACTTTAAGTTAATCCATATCCTTTCCTTGATAACCCTATGGACGATTTTGGCTTATCCAAGCCCTAGAAATCGTCCATCCTATCTTGGATAAGGATTTATAGTCTAAAGTGTAACTATCAAACAATTGACAGTTTATACCCTCTTATTTAATTAATCTCTTTAAGTCACCAAATTAATTCCAATTAATCTATGACTTATATTAATCAAATAACCATATATTATTCCTTATAATATTTACTCTCTCTTAACAAATCATCCATCAAGTTGCTATGGTGAAGGCAACCCAAAAGGACCATGCACAACCGGGTCAAATACTTGCCTAATATAGTTGCAGCCTTAGACACTATTCCAACACTTAGTTTATACATAAGGGTTATATATAATTAATACCCGATAGGTAGTTGGATGTGTGTCTTCCGCCTCATTTCCTGTTCCTTGTTTGGTTGTGGACTTAGGGCAGATCCACACAACTAACTATCTGTTTAATATTAAATTATATATATAACCAGTATAAACTAAGTGATTATAGAAGGAAACACTGTGGTTACTATTTTTATTATAACAAATAAGGGTTTTCTTAACGAATATTTTCATCAAATATAAAGGAACTATTATAGTTAACTCCGTGAGTACCAAGTGAATACACCAGGGTTACATACAAAATGATCTAACAACCAATGGGATGTGTGCCATCCGCTTCATTCCATGTTCCTTGTTTGGTTGTGGGCTTAGGGCAGATACACACAATCCATTGTTTTTTTACTCTGAGTTATATATAACTTTATCCATTTAGTACTCATAGAAAGGATTATAGAATCATTTTTACTTATCTTTCAACAAAGCAAGAAATATAATATTTTCTGGAGGAACATGCGAACTTTTCTGAACATAACTTACAAGTTACTAAACTTTTTTTACAACATACTTACATCACTAAAATCTTATAAACTCACCAGCTTAATTGCTGATAAACTCTTTCAAAATAACTTGTATTCTCAAGGAACTAGTAGACAGGTACTTGCGCTGGGAATTCAGAAGATGGAGCAGTATAGCTTCAAGTCTTGTTTTGTTATTTCCTTATGTAATCTATGTTTTGTGAACACACACTTTGTAAAAACTCTCTTTCTAATGAAATGGTTGTTTACACTACTAGAAAAATAACCTTTTACGACGTGCGAACCATGACACGCAGTGATTTATGATACGTAAAGGTGAGTGTCTAAAAAATAATGTCATCTCTTCCAAAATTTAAAGGATTTCAGACGCGCATTTTTGCGGGCCCTAAAATTAGTGTCTAAAAAAAAACACGGAGGGCACCTGCGTGTCGTCTACGACCGTCGCTTTATAAATTTTAATAGAACGCGCGCGTTCCATCCGGGGAAAATGAAATCCCAAAAACTTAAAATCCCTGCCTTCCTTTTTTTTCTCCCTCCACTTTAATTTCCCTAGTAGCTAGGGCTTTTTTTTTAAGAACTTGCCCCGATTATGCCCTCCTGTACTGCTCATTCTCTCTTCAACTTCCCTTTCTCGCCTTCTCACTTCGACAAACCCTTTCTCTTCTTCTCAGTTCTCGACGTCGACAGCTTCTCCCACCTCCGACGTTTCTCTTGGTGTTGGCGCCTCCCACCTCTGACCTCCGTCTAGCCCCGCCCCACCGTCCAATGCTTTCCAGCGTCACCCAGCCGATGGAGCCCCTCATCTCCGACAATCTCACCTCGCCTGCCCTTGCCAGCAACATTAGGTCTGGTGACCTAGACTGAGAAAACTCAGAGCCTTCGGAGGAGTGGTGGCACTACTCAAATCCCAGCGACGGAAGGAAACTCTCTATGACAGCAACAGAAAGTCAGAGACTGGAATGGGAGAAAGAGAAATAGAAATCGAGAAATCGACTTATACAGTAAATGGGGAAGAATCGATGATGCACGCAACATGTTTGATAAAATTCCTCATCCGCCATGGTCTTAATCTACAAGTCTCTCTCTCTCTCTCTCTCTCTCCCCCATACTGCTCGACAACCACCCAGGCACCCACCACCCTTCGTCTTCTCTCTGGTTCACCACACTTCTCCTTCCTATGTTTGTTAGATTCGTCATCTGATTGGCGAGTGTTCTGTAAAAAATGATTTTTCCGTTTCATATTTTATGGATACCTCAATCTTCTATGATGATTATGAATGTAGTCATAGAGTACTCGCTCCACTATCATTTTCAATCATTTTAGGGCATGGAGAGGTAATTTTTCTAGTCGGGGAGGGTTTCAATTATATATCTACTATATCTATTTCTAACTTTTTTACATAGGATCGTTATGATTTAGGTTTCAGTTTAGCTTCCGAGACACCTCACATGATAAGTGCAGCTGCTAAAGGCATAACTCCATTGAGTTATGAGTTTACTTATCTTGTATCCGTTGCTTTTAGTGTTTTTCAAGTTCTAGTTGTTGACAATTATCAATATTTTTTTATGTAACCCAATAAGTGTATTCCACCTGGCCGATAAATAATCCATCCAAAATTCAATCCCCCTTTTTTACCCGGGCTAATTCAGTAACCCAAGTACTCTGGGGACTGGGGGGTTCGCCACTGGAACAAAACTGTAGGGACAATTCCAATCTCTCATAAGTTTCGTTAATTTGAATATTTGATTTGTTGTGATGTGGCTTAGATCTTAATTACACTCGGATGCTCGCTTAGAAATAGATAATTTTTACAATTCGATTCACCCTTAATCTGTCATTTCGTTGTTGTAATGCGGCTTAGATCTTAATTACACTCGGATGCTCGCTTAGAAATAGATAATTTTTAGAATTCGATTCACCCTTAATCTGTCATTTCGTTTTTGAAATCATTGATCCATCGTGATTGG
This sequence comes from Lactuca saligna, assembly GCF_052625555.1. Classification (NCBI taxonomy): domain Eukaryota; kingdom Viridiplantae; phylum Streptophyta; class Magnoliopsida; order Asterales; family Asteraceae; genus Lactuca; species Lactuca saligna. The sequence goes on along the minus strand of NC_136425.1, from coordinate 10,628,740 downwards.
GCTTTATGTGAGCATCTTCGTTTTCTAGATTTGAACTTTGTGGAATATCTAATATTACGTTAGATTTGCCATTAATTCGATAATTTTTTGAAATTTCAATTAGGCTTAGCATTTTAGGGCATGACCGTTTGGAATCTGTGTTTCTGTTTGGTGTTTTGGTTTCGTTGCCTTTATTTGTTTCGTGTTTTCATGATGCATCTGAACTGTACTGGTTTTAGGTGTCTGATAATATACTGTACATATGAAGTGATATAGCTGTATTTTTCTTTAGCATGCCAGATGTGGCGTCTAATTTTATATCTAACTGTAACTTCTGTAATTGTGATTGATGATTTTGGGATTTTAGGCTTACCATCCGGGTTGATTACTAGATATGGGGATTTACCTAAGCACACCTAAAACTGATAAAACATCCGACGATGGTGAGAATGAGAAACTGAGATATGGAGTCTCATCCATGCAAGGATGGCGCACATCAATGGAAGATGCTGTAAGTCCCTAGTATAGGCTACTTGTTAGTTATATAAGCTATTGTTCCTGTTTGGATTTTCTATATTCTAAAAAGGTATGATAGTTTAATGCTCTTGTAATCTTGTTGAATTTTCTCTATATCTCTCTATGATACAACTTTCAGTCAGCCCAAACATTGATCACTATAGTAATTAACCAAGATTTTATGTGTCAATATGAGGTGTTTGGTAGCATGCTGCTTTACTTGACTTGGACAACTCCACATCTTTCTTTGGCGTTTATGATGGCCATGGAGGTAAGCATATGGATATAGATTATATACACACATGTTTGTTTCTTCATATATAAGGTGTCCTCACTAAGCTTTTTTTTTATCTTTCAGGGCAGACAGTCTCTAAGTTCTGTGCCAAGTATCTTCACTAGCAACTCCTGAAGCAGGAAGCTTATGCTGCTGGTGATATTGGAACTGCTGCCCAGAAATCTTTTCTCAGGTTACTCTTCTATGTTATCTATTCACACTAACCAAATACATGGCTGTTTTGTCTTGTCTGTTATCTGAAGAAATTGGTATCATTATGCAGAATGGATGAGATGATGTGTGGACAACATGGCTGGAGAGAGTTGGCTATATTGGGAAATAAAATGGATCAATTCAGTGGCATGATAGAGGGACTAATTTGGTCACCAAAGGGTAACGATTTAAAAGGTCTAAATGATAATTGGTCTACTGATATTGGGAAATAAAATGGATCAATTCAGTGGCTTGTTAAGCTCTTTCAATTTGTTAGGACATACAACACCTATCCAGGCTGGGTCCCTTCTACTTGTGGGCCCATTTCTTGATTACTGGTTAACTGGAAAAGAGAGTCAACATGTTTAAATATGATATTTCCTCTATGGTGAGTAAGAGTATATTTATACAACTAAAAACCAGTAATTGTTAACAGAATCATGGTTTTATTTGTGTAGGATTTCTTGGTGTTATTGATAGAGGATAAGGAATTGGTCGAAAATCCTATGATTGATGCTTGGTTGCTGACGAATAGAAAAAGTCCTTGGGTTGGGAAGAAAGAAGGGTTACAGGGATGTTGGATCTTTTATTGAACTCACTCCTTATGCATCTGAAGTGGTAAGTCTATTTGTTCCCTGGAGGATAATATTGTAATTGTTCTACTTGTTCTAAAGCTACATCCCTATCATATACACACAGTTAAATTTTACGAATTTATCCCAACCTAATACCCATACGCATATGTCCATTTTAACACACGCCTACATTCAACTATCTGCAATAGAAAACCATCATTTAGAATAACAAAAATATATTAAAATTTAAATATAAGTAAGCATATACCTGCAACCTAACTTCTAGAATAAATTTCAACTGTGTCTTGGGTTGGCATTACCTCTCACTAAGTTTTGCAAGCTGAAATTTTACCAGATGTTAATAAACCTAATAAAATACTAAAAAAAATACTTTTTAGTTTTTAATATAATATTACCAAAAAAAATATTGGAATTCTAACTTACATGAACTATTTGCATATGCAGTAAATCCGCAAGTGCTCCTTGCCTCGACTGTTAATGTGAAAAAAAGAATCAAAGTATTATGTATCAGAAACATAAATTTAAAAATATATAGAAAATTACAATTATGCCCTTGTATACTGATTGGTTAGTAGCCCAACGTTCATAATAGTGAGTATATCTCTCTAAAGAATTCTTTGCCATTTCACTTCTGTGTTCAGATTTATCATACTACAAATAGAAGTGGAATGAATTACAAGATTAAAGATTTGAGACTTTAAAAAATGAATAATTGTAATGTTTTATTGAATTTAGAGTAAAATACAATTAGTTTTATTACATGATGTTTATAATTCATGCATGTTTACAGCTGCATTTGCAACCTTGTTCTAACAACAAACCCACATGTAGTATTTAATTGTTTACTTACGGTTGTGCCCCTGAACTATTATGTATTAACATCCATAAGCCTTTTGTTCTCATGTTAGTTAAGATTCATAAAGATACTTATGTTCTAGCTGAATATAAATAAGTCTTTCTAGTAGCCCCACCCTTATCCTTAGCAACATAATTAATTACATTAGCATCTAATGTAATTCGGTTCTGCTTACAGTAACGAGGAAGAAGCAAGCCATTGTATCTAGTAGTTTTGGAGGAAACGAGACTCAAGAAAAAAGCAAACACACGGAGAGTTGTTGGCAGATAGTAAGCTAGATAATGCAATTGTATATTCTGCTTCTCTTGAGTTCATTTTTTTATAACATTTACTCACTATTGGAATAATTATTTGTATTTGACATATTAGTGAAATGAATTATCTTTGTTATTTATGGTATTTTATTTGTATGACATTAAATTTTATGCAATGGATTGTATTTTTTGTATATGATATTTATTTTCTATTATGAGACATTAAATACAAATTTAATTTGAAAATTAGTAAATCTGTAAATATTTTTCTTAAACATTTAAATTTATGATACGCAAAAATGTGTGTCATCTTCATTTATGACGTGGCCTTTCTTGACAGGGGCTTTCTTGATACGCATTGCGTGTCATTAACACGCGTGTCATAAGGTTACGACACGCGAATGCGTGTCGTCTTCCTTTATGATAGGGCCTTCCTTGATACGCATTGCGTGTCGTAAATGAGCGTCATAAATGCGTCGTCTATAGACGACGCGCAAAAGCGCGTCGTTTCTCTTTATGACAGGGCCTTCCTTGACACGCATTTGCGCATCGTCTGAGCCTTTTACGACGCGCAATGAGCGTCGTAAAAGGCTGTTTTTCTAGTAGTGTTATTAGTTTGATTACTATGATGCATGTCTTGTGATATTAAACATAACGTCTTCCACCCCCGAACGTTTCTGCCGTTCCGGTTTTGGGGTGTGCCAGATTGGTATCAGAGCATTGTTTATAGTGAACTAAGTATATCAACCGATAAAATATATACAACTATAAATACAATGAGGATTAAGTGCTCTGAATAATAATATATTTTAAGAATATAACAATAAGTTATAAAAATATACCTACTTGCTTATACATGCATACATACTGGAACAAGTATCACAAGAAGAACATAAAAAAAAGTATTTAAAGGTTGAATATTGAGGTCAAACCTGGGCAGTTATGTAAACGTGTCTAGGATCAATATATCATGATCAACTATGTTCATTTGAGATGTGACCGACATGTGCTTGGGAGTGATGTGGTGTTGCAACGATGTTAAAACTTACCTAACTCAATACAAAGGATCTATAGATCAGAACATGAAAGTTAGAATACTATGGGAGTATTCTATGACACTATAACATGATAACAAGTTTGAAACATACTAAGTACATTACAATAAAATACTTTAGGAGTATTTTAGGAACTATAAAAATAACTTGAGTGATAACTTAAAAGACCCTTACTGATAGGTCTATAATCTTGCAATGTATACTCCCAAGGTTTTATGTAATTGAGATTTTATAGAATTAGAATTTGTGATCTACGCTTCACTACCTGTTCCTTGTTTAGTTGTGGTTTTGGAGTAGGATCATTTATTCGAAGGTCTATTTAATCTTGAATCATATACAACTTGTATACATTGTATAATTATAGAACGACTCTGTAAGGATCACCCCATAAAGTTACCCTAAAATATCATAGATTCTTTAGACACCTCCATTCTCGCACGACAAACCCAGATATATGTAACCACTTCCTCATAGTAGCCAGCAGAAGAGTCAAGGAGGAACAAGAGCAAGTTCATGAGAAGTTTGCAAAGAAGGATCAACCGAAGTAACCAAAATGTCATATACATCACACTAATAAATAATAATCTTGGTTAGCTTAATGAGTTAGTGAAAACACTACTCACCCTATGTGTTAGGATTATTTTCTTTACATCCAACTAGTAACAGTTATTCAGGTCACATATATTCATTTGAGGATAGCCATTTCTAATTCATAAAGTTTATTCAGTATAGAATCTATTATGAATTGTTTCCAGAACCCTGTGGAAGTCAGGATCAGATACACTCAGAACTAGGATAAACTTATCTCTTAGCTTTCGATTTTATCCACTGCTATAGACTTATTCCATCTCATCTTTGTATTCTTAGCAAAAGATGCTTCGTGGTAGACCGGTAAGGCGCGTAGTCAACAGCACGACATAGAATCCGCCACCGCAGTTCGACGTAGCTTCTTTTTCAGGAAGCGGTAATAGTAGCAGTGGCAGCCTCCCTAACCCAAATTCATGCAAGTGGTATCAGTGGATCTAATAGCGTTGCTCACCCAACCAACCACGGAGATACCCATGGGAATGTTCGTATAAGGACTTCATGAGCTGCAAACCTAAATCCTTCAATGGAGATGGAGGAGTCAGCGCTCTGATGCGATGGTTCGAGAAAACAGATTCGGTCTTCGAAATCTGTTTATGCCCAGAAGGGAGCAAAATCAAGTTTGCTGCCTACATCTTCTCTGGCAGAGCCCTAACATGGTGGATGTACCAATGTAAATTTTCAAAAGAAAGTTTTCATTTAAAATCATATAAATCCTCATGACACATTTTATTAAAATCTCATTTGTTCAATCCACAAAACATAACTCCATGTTTTTGTAATTAAAAATCCAGGATTCTTATAACTATTTATCTGGTGTGTACAATCAACCGGTGCCGTCTCGCGATCCTGAGAACCTGAAACACATAACACATAACACGGTAAGCACGAAGCTTAGTGAGTTCCCCAAGATACCACATAAAACACATATTAGCCACTCGAGGCTATAACTCTATAGACCCTCTGGTCCTAACTCTGTGGACCTTTCGGTTCTAACTCTGTAAACTATGGAACACACACACAACATAAATCACATAGAAATAATGTAGTGCATCACATCATATATATATATATAGCATAGAAAATACTCTGCCACATAACTCTAATTACCACTCTTGGTAAAGTATAGTGAGAAGACTCACCTGGAAATCAGAAAGCATCTGTCCTCACACTTGAATCTTGAACTCGCCACTGTAAGATCTGAAGCTTGAAATGAAGATGAGATTGATCTACCAAATCTCCTCTGAGATCCTTGCAACTCCTTTGATCTTCTTCTCTAAGAAATGGCCTCCAAGAAGCCTCTTTCCTCTCTAACTCATAAATAACTCTAGGGTTTCTCTCAAGGGACGAAGACACTGTTGGGAAGGGGCCAAGGAGGCTATAAGTGCCTTTAAATACGTCCCAAACCCCAAAAATTAGGGTTTCTCTGCCCAACACTTACTCGGTGAGTCCCTCCTTGGACTCGTCGAGTCCACTCATTAAATCCATGGGAGAAACCCGACTCGACTCGGTGAGTTGGACCCTCAACTCGTCGAGTCTCTCCTTTAAATCACAAGATTAACCTACACCAGAATACCTATGAAAATCTGGATGTTACAGTGGAATGGTCATGTTAAGTCACTAACTCTATCAGTGGCTAACTCGATAGGCTAGGAAAACTTGAAGGAAATGATGATGGGAGAGTACTGCCCAAGGGGCGAAGTACAAAAGCTGGAACAAGAACTATGGGAGATCAAGATGGTCGGCTCAGACATAATGGCCTATACTGAAAGGTTTAGCGACCTGGCCATACTGTGCCCCGGGATGGTTACCCCGAAGAGCAAGAAGATAGAAACATACATCTGGGACCTAACTGCCCCGATCCAATGAGATGTGTTGTCTTCTAACCCAGCCACATTCGATATTGCCAAACGCCTGACTCAGCAGCTCATCGACCATGGAGTCTGCCATGGTATAGAAGTCCCAGTTCCCGAGCCATCAAAGCAAGAGGACTATGAACGGAATTCGGGGAACAAAAGGAAGAACAAGTGAACAACACAGGAACCCCCACAAGAGCAACAAACGAGTACTATGTATGCCACTACAATGCATGCTGCTCTAGAATCTGTCAGTCGATATGCTGGAACCCTCCCGAAGTGTGGGAAGTGCGACTATCACCACAGCAGAGTATGCTGGGAAATGCAATGTCTAAACCGCCACTGAAAGGGACACACAGTCCGTTTCTATAGGGAACCGGCTCAACCAATCTGCCAAGTCCTCGGAGTTAAAGTAAACCAAGCCTATTATGGTTGTGGTGAAACTGGACACTACCAGAAGGACTGTCTGAAAATGAAGAACTCAGGAGCGGTTGGACGAATTCTGATGATCACCGCAGGAGAATCAACCTCGGAGTCGCCTGCGAGCAGTGGTACGTTTCTGAAATAGTAATTATTTTAAAAATTAATTTAATCTTATATATAAGATTAAAAATTAGGGAAAATACTTAAAAGTAACTATAATAACTCACCTATGGAAACAAGTCAGAGGATTCAAGAGAACTAAAAGATCCATCCAGAGAAGCTATGATGGCTTAGCATATACATCAGGGTTGTGCATAGTTAAGATGTTGTAGAATTAGAGTGAGTGATTCCGTCTTAATTCCTGTTCCTTTTTTGGTTGTGGATTTGAGGCAGAGTTACTCAGTCGACTCTCTTATTCATCTTAATTATTCATAACTTATATATGACAGGCGATCGTAGTGGTACCAAGGAGGATCGTAGTATAAACTATCGATACTAGTTATCAAAGCACTTTCATTGTATGTAATCGCTCATCACGGTACGATACATGGAAGTGTTAACATCAAGGGAAAACAGAGAGCACTAAGAAAAGTTACAAAGAGTACATTATCGAACATACTAGGAGTAAATTGTCAAACACTCTAGGAGTACATTGTCGAACATGTTGGATTAGTGTCTAAGTCCGTAACAATATTTGGTATGTACTTGACCCGAATGTGCATGGTCCTTTTGGGTTGCCTTCACCAAAGCAACTTGACAAGGTAATTTAATATGAGAGAGGAGATATTATGATTTATTAATATATTATAAGAATAATATATTAAAAGAGAAATCATATTTATTTGATTAGTATTAGTCATAAATTAATTAGGAATTAATTTGGTGACTAAAAGAGACAAATTAAATAAAGGGGTATAAACTGTCAAACGTGTGATAGTTGAGTTTTGGACTAGGAAACCTAATGGACTAAGGGGGAACGAAATTATGATGAAGGATCATCATATTTTCGTCCAAGGCCTCATTCCAGAAGGTTCCTTGGGCTGCTTGGTGGCTAAGCTGTCCATTAGGGTTTTGACTGAAACCCTAGCACCCCATAGTATAAATACATACCCTATGTTTCAATTTAAGGCCACTTGATTCCAAGGAAACCCTAGGGCCGAAATTAGCATCATTCCTCTCTCTCCCTTAGTTTCCTTCTTGCTTCAAGGTGTTTGTGAGCCATTAGAGGCACTACAATTGTGGTGCTTGCTTTCAAGAGTTCAAGAGAGTTCAAGAGATCAAGGAAACTAGTTGTTATTGCTATATAACAACAAAGGTATGTTTTCTACACTTCTATGTAAATTTCGAAAATTATAGAAGCATGCCAGGGTTTATTTTGTGTTCATATAGTTGTATGTCTTATAGTGAAAACATAGATCCAAACTAGGGTTGCATGCACACATAGGATTGTTTGTAAAAAACATAACAGTGGTATCAGAGCCATTGGTTTTTTGTTTTCAATTGGATTTGATGCATATTATGAACTTGACAAATTAGGGTTTAAGGCAAGTAAACCCTAAGGCTTGGTGATTTTCGCAAATTAGGGTTGCAAAACCCTAGTTGGCGATTTTTTTGATAGGGTTCTTAAACTTTTTTTTGCCTAGCCTCCAAATTTCGAAATTAGGGTCATGAAACCCTAGGGATTTCGAAAATCCCTTGTCCCCAAGATAAGATCCCAAGATTTTAGGGATATGGATAATACTATCTTTGTGATTATCAATTTAATTGTTTAAACTAGATAATTGAAGATCTTGTATTATCTTTTCCATATATTTAAAAATAAAAGGATTAAATAAATTAATAGTTTAATTTTATGATAATCCCTAAAGATTTAATACTTCAAATTAATTGTTTGATTTTGATAATTATTAAATTAAAGATTTTTGGTGTTTAAAATTTTAAATTAAATAGCCTTAATTCCGAAAATTTTAAATACACATTAAGATACTAGTATTTTTGAAATGTTTTAAAATACACCCTTATACAATTATGATATTATACGATTAATTATTATATATGTATAAGAATAAGCTAGTCTTATCGCTAGTAGGCCTCATTCACGAAGCCAGTCTATAAGGTGGGTATAAGGTTGCTGCCTATAAAATGGCGCTTAATGGATGTACACTCACATCTACCGCTTGCTTGACTGGTGGAGGGTCGTTAGCCGAACGGATAGGATAGGGCACTTAATTCCTCATTAAAAGTATAATGGAAATATTAAAGTAACTACATTGTTTTACAAATTCCCACTCTTAGTTACTTTAGGGTAAAATGTGAAAATGATGCTAATCCATGGAATTACACTTCGTACCCTTGTCAAACGTTGATGGAGTGTGTGTGGTTAACCGGAACATCAATTTGGGGATGACATTAGTAGCGAAGGGTAACTCGATGTTTGTCATAGATCAATGGAGCGTGTGTGGTTTACCGGCACATTGATTAGGTGATAAAGACATTGAGTGCACCACGTTGATTCGCATGGTTATTCACAAATTTGTTTGCGATCCTCGGCATCCCAGTCGCAAATTTGAAATGCATATCGAGATTTAAACATGCCATTGAAAAGTTCAATGAATCTCAAAGACCTAGGAGTTTTCAATACATTTAAAACCTAAATTGCTTTTTCGTTTTTCATGGTGAGAATTAGTGAATCGTCATTCACTTACCTTCAAATTATTTACTTTTAGAGTACGGCATCCCTTTCTAAGTTGTAAATAATGTTGTTGGATCCTAGCCCTAATTACTCATTTGGGTGTTTAATTAGGGATTCATTTCTAATCAAACTTTGTTCCTTTCCTTTTTCAGATGTCTGCAAACAACAACAACAACAACGCTTCTGGGCCATTCTCGTTGATGAACTTGTGTCAGAAAGTGACATTTGATGGTTCAAACTTCAACGAGTGGATGAGGTATATCCGCATGATCACACGCTACGAGGACAAAGAATATGTCCTCGATGAAAAGCTTGAGAAGATCATCCTAGATGTTGCTACTCTTGAGGAATTGGCCGCCTTTGAGGTCCACGAGCGTGATGCCACGAAAGTTCACTGCATCATGCTGGCCACCATGAACCTCGAACTCCAAAAGTCCTATGAGGACATGTATCCATATGAAATGCATCAGGATTTGCTGGACAGGTATCACCAGAGCGCGAGGCAAGAGCGCTATGAGATCATTACTAACATGATCACCGCTAAGATGGGGAGTGGAGAATCCCTAACCTCTCATTTGCAAAAAATGCAAAGGTATGTTGATCGTCTTCTCAAACTTAATGTTAAGTTTGATGAGGATTTGGCTATCGACATAATCCTCCACTCCTTGCCCTCCTACTACAATCAGTTTAGGATGACCTACCATATGAACAAAGAGGAGGTCTCCTTGAGCAAGCTCCAAGGACTCTTGAGGACTGCTGAGAGCAACCTCAAAGACAAATCCGTTGCACCGTCCCCTGCTGTGGCCGCTCCTGTGATGGCGATAGGTCAAGGAAAGGGTAAAAAGAGGAAGGCTCCATGTAAGAGCCACCATAAGGGGAAACCCCGTGATGGTTCGTCCTCAAGTGGGACCAAAGTAGGCCCCGCTAAACCCTCTTCCGATCCTAAAGAAGCAGAGTGCTTCTATTGCCACCAAAAGGGCCACTGGAAGCGAAGCTGCCCACAATATCTGCAGGACATAAGAGATGGGAAGATCAAGCCCACATTTGCAGGTATGTATTCTATTAAATCTAATAACTCATCATTTGCTACTTCATGGGTTCTTGATACAGGATGTGGTTACCACATTTGTTCTGATTTGCAGGGCCTAAAAAGAAGTAGGGAGATGGAGCATGGGAAGATGAACCTGATTATAGGAAACAGAAGATCGTCGCCTGTGACCAAAGTCGGTGTTTATTCTTTAGTGTTAAGTAATGGGTTAGGAATAGATTTAGAGAATTGTTGTTATTCGCCAGAGATGGCAAGAAACATTATTTCTTTTCACGGGTTGTTTAGACAAGGTTTCAGATATTCTTTTGATAATAGTAATGGTTCTATTAATGTTTATTTGAATGGTGTCTTTTATTTCAATGCATTACCTTGTAATGGAATTTATGAATCAGTGATGATTGTTGATAATTTTGGAAATAATGTTTTGAATATTGATTCGTCTACTAGTCTAGACAAAGCATGCTTGTGGCACTGTCGCCTTGGCCATGTCAACAAGAAACGCATAGCCCAACTCCAAAAGGATGGAGTGTTGGAGTCATTCGACCTTAGGGACGATGACACGTGTGAGTCTTGTTTACTTGGGAAGATGACCAAGTCACCCTTTACTGGCACTTGTGAAAGGGGTAAGGATTTATTGGATCTCATACACACCGATGTGTGGGGGCCCTTTAGATCCACCACAAGGGATGCTTGCCGCTTCTACGTGACTTTTACAGATGATTATAGCAGATATGGATATATCTACTTGATCAAGCAAAAGTCGGAAACCTTTGAAAAGTTCAAAGAGTTTAAGAATGAAGTGGAGAATCAGTTGGGCAGGAAAATCAAGATGCTTCGGTCAGACCGAGGAGGAGAGTACCTAAGTCTTGAGTTTCACAACTATCTAAAAGAATGTGGAATCGTTTCATAATTGACGCCTCCAAGAACGCCACAATTGAACGGTGTGGCTGAGAGACGTAATCGGACCTTGTTGGACATGGTTCGTTCTATGATGAGTCGGACTTTGTTACCAATAGCTTTCTGGGGGTATGCCTTAGAGACTGCCACCCATATACTTAACTTAGTTCCCACTAAGAAGGTTTCCAAGACTCCTCACGAGATGTGGACAGGGAAGGCTCCCTCGTTGGCACATATTAAGGTTTGGGGTTGCGAGGTTTTCGTACGAAGAGAGACTCACAACAAACTAGAACCTCGTAGTGAGAAGTGTTATTTCATCGGCTATCCGCAGAAGTCTTTTGGCGACCTTTTCTATAGACCAAGTGACAATGTTGTTTTCGTTGCTAGAAGAGGAGTTTTCCGAGAAAAGGAATTGATAGGCCAAGAAGACAGTGGGAGGCAAATTGAACTTGAAGAAATTCAAGATCAAAGTGATGAAGGAACCTCTGACACTGGCACTCAACTTGAGGAGGAAACTCCTGTTGAACCTGTTGACGTGTCCTTACCTCTTCGACGTTCCTCTAGGGCTAGTGTTCCACCCCAGTTTTATGGTTTTCATATTACTACTGAAGGGGATACGTTTATTAGTGATAGTACACTAGTAAATTTGGATGAACCTAGCAACTATAAGGAATCCATGGTAGGCCCAGAGTCTGCAAAATGGAAAGAGGCTATGGACAGCGAGATTCAGTCCATGTACGACAACCAAGTTTGGAATTTGGTTGATAATGTACCAGGTCGTAAGACAGTCGGGTGCAAGTGGATCTTCAAGAAGAAGACGGACATGGATGGGAAAGTGCATACTTATAAAGCACGATTGGTTGCGAAGGGCTTTACTCAAACTCCCGGAGTTGACTATGAAGAGACCTTCTCGCCAGTTGCAAAGATAAAGTCTATTAGGGTGATGCTTTCCATAGCTGCGTTTCATGATTATGAAATATGGCAGATGGACGTGAAAACCGCTTTCCTTAATGGAAAGTTGGCTGAGGATGTCTACATGAATTAGCCAGAGGGTTTTGTCGATGTGAAGCATCCAAATAGAGTATGCAAGCTTGAGAAATCTATTTATGGATTGAAACAAGCATCTCACAGATGGAATCTTTGTTTTGATGAGAAGGTTAAAGAGTTTGGCTTTCTACGAAGCGAAGATGAATCTTGTGTGTATGTCAAAGCTAGTGGGAGTATAGTAAGCTTTCTCGTATTGTATGTCGACGACATACTACTCATAGGAAACGATGTCCCAACCTTGCAGGAAGTCAAGTCCTGGCTTGGGAAATGTTTTGCTATGAAGGACCTCGGAGAAGCCGCTTATATTATGGGAATAAGAATAGTAAGAAACAGGGAAAAGAGACTGATAGGACTCAGTCAGGATACATACTTGGAAAAGGTGCTAAAGCGTTTTAGTATGGAAAATTCCAAGAAAGGGGAGTTGCCAATCCAAAGCAATACCAAGTTGAGTAAGACTCAAAGCCCGAGTACAGAAACAGAGATAGCAGATATGAGCCGAGTACCTTACGCTTCCGCAGTAGGCTCTATCATGTACGCTATGACTTGTACTCGCCTTGATGTGGCCTTCGCTTTAAGCATGGTCAGCAGATATCAAGGGAATCCTGGTAAAGCACATTGGATTGCAGTTAAGAACATTCTTAAGTACCTTCGGAGGACCAAGGAATGGTTTCTAGTCCTCGGTGGGAGTGATGACTTAAGGGTACAAGGGTACAGTGATGCTAGTTTTCAGACAGATCGGGATAACTTCCGATCGCAGTCGGGCTGGGTCTTTACCCTAAATGGAGGAGCAGTGACTTGGAAAAGTTCCAAGCAAGAGACCGTAGCTGATTCAACGTGCGAATCAGAGTATATTGCAGCGAGCGAAGCGTCAAAGGAGGCTATATGGTTGAAAAACTTCATTGGAGACCTTGGAGTTGTGCCATCCATAAAGGAGCCCGTGGAAATTTTCTGTGATAATGAAGGAGCGGTTGCCTTAACCAAGGAACCAAGGGATCATGGCAGATCTCGACATATCGACAGGAAATACCACTTTATTAGACATCGGGTGGAAGAGGGACTCCTCGTTGTGAAGAGGGTATCGTCAGAGGATAACCCAGCAGATCCCCTTACGAAGGGACTGAGTAGGGTCAAGCACTTGCAGCATGCTAGGAGCGTAGGGCTGAAGGACGATATTAGTTTAGATTAGATAGGTAGGAAACTTGTAATAGATAATGTTATATTCAACAATGGATGGTTAAATAAATGAGTGTTATTTATAAGAAAGTTTCTATCTTGTGTTGATTATTTATCTATTGTTTCGATTTTGCATGTTTTGACTTCCTGAATAATAAGATTATTCGAACAGTCCACAATCGCTCATATGTTGGAAGTAGATATGAAGGAAGATTGTCATAAATTTGTTTGTGGATTGTCTGAAAAGTTTTAGACATAGCAAAGGTTTGCTGCAAAGTTTATGAGTGCTTATGAAATTTGTATTGAGCATTGGAATAGACCCACAATTGCTGTATCACTTCATGAATGTTGTCACAAGTGATTGCAAGATGATAATATCATATAATCTTTAAACATAGAGATATGGTTATTGTTTGCTAGTTGATTATACATTGATAATGCGAAAAACCGCATCAGTCACTTGATGTTATAAAACGTATTGTTGTGAGTGGTTTAACTAGTAAATGATAAAGGCATATTAGTCAACGTTTTTCTGTTCCTTTTATTCTATGAGGATAAAAGTGATATCTTGGCCACTTGATGATTTGTTTTGACTTATGTGCCGGGCCCGGTCAAGATGAAGTTGATGTGTTCAACTGAGTTTTATGTCGAACAAATCAGAGATCAAGAAATAAAATACTAGACAATAAGTATTGTTAGCATGATATCTAGAACAGAGGATTATACGATCCCTTATCTAAAGGACAGATTATTGGTCAGAGTTGACAGCGGCTATTGGAAGCTACGATTGCTATCGGGTACAGAAGTCATATGTGAGATATAGTTACTAGACTTATCCAAGTGGGAGACTGTTGGATTAGTGTCTAAGTCCGTAACAATATTTGGTATGTACTTGACCCGAATGTGCATGGTCCTTTTGGGTTGCCTTCACCAAAGCAACTTGACAAGGTAATTTAATATGAGAGAGGAGATATTATGATTTATTAATATATTATAAGAATAATATATTAAAAGAGAAATCATATTTATTTGATTAGTATTAGTCATAAATTAATTAGGAATTAATTTGGTGACTAAAAGAGACAAATTAAATAAAGGGGTATAAACTGTCAAATGTGTGATAGTTGAGTTTTGGGCTAGGAAACCTAATGGACTAAGGGGGAACGAAATTATGATGAAGGATCATCATATTTTCGTCCAAGGCCTCATTCCAGAAGGTTCCTTGGGCTGCTTGGTGGCTAAGCTGTCCATTAGGGTTTTAACTGAAACCCTAGCACCCCATAGTATAAATACATACCCTATGTTTCAATTTAAGGCCACTTGATTCCAAGGAAACCCTAGGGCCAAAATTAGCATCATTCCTCTCTTTCCCTTAGTTGCCTTCTTGCTTCAAGGTGTTTGTGAGCCATTAGAGGCACTACAATTGTGGTGCTTGCTTTCAAGAGTTCAAGAGAGTTCAAGAGATCAAGGAAACTAGTTTTTATTGCTATATAACAACAAAGGTATGTTTTCTACACTTCTATGTAAATTTCGAAAATTATAGAAGCATGCTAGGGTTTATTTTGTGTTCATATAGTTGTATGTCTTATAGTGAAAACATAGATCCAAACTAGGGTTGCATGCACACATAGGATTGTTTGTATAAAACATAACAAAACACACTAGGAGTACATTGTCGAACATACTAGGAGTACATTGTCGAAAACATTAGGAGTACAACATCGAATATCTGACGTTTCTTTCAAATCGGCCGAAACTTTTGTTCCGTAAAGAGTTTGTTACTATCATTCGTCATGAATTGGCGTGGTCCTCACCATACTAAGTTCATATGTTTCCAACGCCTCGATCGTCAGTTCGCGAAACCTTTGTCGTTCGTATCGATAGTCCGACCTAAAACTCAGTTTTTTCTTTCGTATTCTAAACCATGAAGTACTCACGCAAAGAGTACCTTGCCTTCTGAAGCCTTGTCACCTTATACTCCACAGGACTTTCCGAAATACCACTCGTCCAATAGACCAAGTTCGAGCACAGAGGCTAAGGATGAATACAGCCCACCTATCACTATTCAGTGTATACGTGAGGGTGGTATATGATTACAATTACACATATTTAGTATGTGTGTTTCCGTCCTATCTCATGTTCCTTGTTTGGTTGTGGACTTGGGGCAGAGTCGTACTTCCAACCGTCTAACTAATCTTAATTATATACGACTTGTATACACGAGGTAATGATAGATGGACCAAGTATGAATCCTATCATGGATATTAGGGCAAAGTTGCCAGGTCTACGAGTGAGTATCCTGCACATCAAAGGAGCGCAACCTTAGTAGTACTTATAAGAAAGCTAATTTCGGGAAGAAATTCATTCTAACGGAAGGATGATGTGACAACCCGAATTTTTTTTGCTTTTTAAGTCCAACAGTGAACTCAACTGAGTGTCAGACTCATTTCTGCTATCATTTAGTCTTGTTTAGAGTCCATTCAAAGGTTCAAAGCTCAGTAGATTCAAGCATTGAGTAAAGGATTGGATCACATACACTTTAAACACCGAAATCCAGCCGTACACTCCATTTGAGGGAGTGTACGGCCGTACACCCATGTTGGGCCGTACACACCCCTCCCTAAGTATGTATTCCCTTCATTTTCAAGTCATTCTTCAGTTTCCCAAGTCAAGAACATCGATTTCTCTCTCAACTATCATCCCGTTCTTCAACTTGATCTTCAAAAAATGGTAAGTGATTCTTACATCTTTATTGTTACCCTTCCTAGCCTTGTAATCACCTCTTGATTCATCCATGAAAACATCTGTTTTGGATAGATCTTCAAATCTTACCAAGAACACCAAGAGCACACATTTATTCTTGGTGGTTGTGAAACCTTTTGAACCTTCATATCGTAAGTACTCTTTCCCAATGCTTAAATCTTGTTTAGAACACTAGTTTAAGCCCTTGAAAATGGCCAGAACTTATGATGATAAGGTGTGTATGGCCGTGCACCCATGTGTGGCCGTAAACCCCTCAAAACACCCCTAAAGGCTTCCATATTGTAAGTACCATCCCCTAAGCTTGTTACTTACTAGATACGAGCCTTAGAAAACGTCCAAATCAAGTTCATCAAGGAGTGTGTGGCCGCACACACTCCATGTGGTCGTACACCCCTTTGTTTTGTGCTTAAGGGCCTCCAAAGTGCCTTCCTTGCTTCAAGACTTGATAAGAAATTGTCCCACGTGATGGGTTTCGAGCAATACATCATTCCTATGGTGTACATGCAAACCCTAATATCTTTTGGATCTAGTTTGTCTAATGAACATGCAGTTGAATATCCAAATCCATAAACCCTAGATCTAACATATTATGAATCGAAATAAGGTTTAGAGATTACCTTTGATTGTTATATAGCAATAACAATTAATTCCTTGGCTTCAGAAATCTTAGTGCCTCAAGTGTTGCACCTTTAATGGAGTCGCAAACACCACTAAGCAACTAGATGAAGAAGAAGGAAAGAGGAGGCACCCAAAACGACTAGAAACCCTAGAGGATTCATTCCCCATGTTTTTGGATCCTTAGGGGTCTTTATATACTTAGGTTATTAGGGTTTTGAACTTAGGAAACCCTAATTTGACTACTTAGGCCCTAAGCAGTCCATGGATTCCTTTAATTATATCCCTTGGACGAATTCCTTATGGGTTTCCCATATAATTCGTCCAACCTATATTATTAGGTGATCCATCACTACTAGAAAAACAACCTTTTATGACGCTCATTGCGCGTCGTAAAACGCTCATACGACGCGCAAATGCGCGTCAAGGAAGGCCCTGTCATAAAGAGAGACGACGCGCATTTATGATGCGCATTTACGATGCGCGGTTATGGCACGCAATGCGTATCAAGGAAGGCCCTATCATAAAGGAAGACAACACACATTTGTGTGTCGTAACCTTACGACACGCGTGTTTATGACACGCAATGCGTATCAAGGAAGCCCCTGTCAAGAAAGGCCATGTCATAAATGAAGACGACATACATATTTGCGTATCGTAATTTTAATTTTTTTTATAAAAAAAGTATTTATAGATTTACTGATTTTCAAATTAAATTTGCATTTCACGTCTCATAATAGAAAATAAAATACCATATACAAAAATATAATACATTGTAATACATTGATATTAAAGGGATCTGATTGTACACTGTTATTAAAAGGTTTTCCCTAACTATATAACCTAATACTACATTATTATAAAGGGCACCTTCTTTTTTAAGTAACTTATCATTAAGCTGTCATAAGAAGCTTTGAAACCCTTCATGTATCCAACCAATGATCATGTCTATTAGCTTAAATATGAATCCCAATTCTTAATGAAGAACAACACAGAAATCCTACACAATAATCATGTCAGTTGTACAATATCAATATCAATTAATTAATAATACACATGGTATGTATGTATGAGAGTGGAATCAAAATGATCTACCAATAAGAGTTGTGTATTGCCTTGAATCAAAGTATTTTTGATGGCCTCAAGGGCAACTCCCAAAGGACACTCCTTACCTGTGCCATCTTCCTTTGGAATTTGCAGGAGTGTCTGGCAGTTCAAATTAGAAAAGAAAACCAACCAAACCATTACACTTTTATCCTTGTTCATGTTAAAAAATTCCTTTCTATACATATACATATCTAGAGAGAGACAATTAATCAGCACAAAACATACCACCAGACCTGGAAGGCTGCCCTGGCACATAACTAATTGATATTATGCACGACTTGAATTCCATAATGGAGATGAGTAATTGAAGGGAACCAATAGTATATAAACAGCTCAAGACAGAAAACTTACCGTTGACGTGACAAAATATAATAAACCAAAGTGCCATATGCTTTAAGAAAGATTTGTAAAAACCTAATCATTGGTTCAAAAACAAAATATATTGAACAAAATTCATTTCATTTGATCACGAAATGAAAAGGGTCAGCAACATAAATACTTGGGAACCCATAATTAATTAGAGCTGATGATGGATTTTATCAACAAATTGTGAGCTTTCAGTTTCACACCTATTATTAACAACAACAATGAAATCAAGAAGATATAATATTTACAAATATAATCAATAATGAAAGAAAAGTAAAAACCTTTCTAAAGTACAAGTCCTGCCAGACTTTGAATGATTCAAGACTATAGCAGCCACAAGAGGTGCACTCTGTGCTACTGCTGCTTCTTTATCTGCTTGTGGTTTCTTTGTTTCTTTTCTGCTTTTTTCTTCAACAATAATACTTCCTTTATCATCAGTTTTTGGCAGTTTACTTTCTTTATTGATTAGGGATTCAGATGGGACAACTTCATCACTGAAGGAAAAACAGTTAAACATTAAATACTAATATAAAAAGAACAACAAAATTAAGAATAATTTGTAAATAAAACTTACAGGATAAACATCGACCTAGATTCAATGTCGCTTGTGGAATGTTTGCCAATAGTAGTAGCCTTCGAATTGGATGCTTCCTATAACAGAGAAAAGTTAACATTCCAAAGTTTAGATAATATTATAATATATATATATATATATATATATATATATGTATGTATGTATCTATCCTTACATTATTGGCAAATGAAGTTGAATCTACATCATGGTCCCTGATATCTTGAATTTCGTCATCATCTTGCACCTCCGTTGAATATGAACAATCGAACATTTCAGTTATAGTCGATTATTTAACAGTTACCATATAAAGGATGTAAATTTGAAAAAGAAAAAACAATATCTATGATAATTAAGATGAATACCAAGGATGCTTTGAATTTTAAATCTTCAAGGTCAAAAATCCAAGCACCAACACCTTGCTGATACTCACCCTGTTTATCATCATCAACAAGAAAAAAGAATTAGACACACAAAAACTATAATTAGATAAGAAAATAAAAAAAACAAAAATGATTCTTGTAACCATTGATATGATTTCTTGCTCGGCTGAAGGCATCTTTTTAAGTGCCAGTTGGGCAGCATCTTTTGGCTGCAGATGGATATTTATGAATTATATATAAATAAATGTGAAAATACAGTTTTATAAATTATACGGTGGATGCATACATGGGGGGCTTTGACACGATGCCAAAGTCGTGGCAAGTCACCAAATAATTTCTTGGTAGAGAGTTCTGGAGCTTTAGCTTTCTTAAAAAAAGAAAGGTTTAACAACTTCTCAACATTGCCACCATTTCTTTAAAATAGTATTTTTTTCACAATTGGGCCCTACTGGATGGCTTTGGAAGAAAGCTTCTTCAGATGCAAGTGCATCATGTATTCCACGATTAAGCTTAATATCCTGTGAGCATAGAAATGATGTTAGAAGATTGTATACAATTCACAACCTTTCTCAAATCATGTATTCCATGATTAAGCTTACTATGTTTTCAGAATTCAAATATATGGGGATTTGTTGTTTCAAGCACTAGGGAGATGACAACTGGATCTGCTTCTGTTTGGTGGTTTGATATCAAAATCACATATTCTCCCTAATGGTTTATTAATAATTATTAGGATTTGAACTAATCATATTCATATAATGTAGAATAATAGAAACAAGTATAAGAATGAGAATGAGGAACCTAATTAAGTTGTTGTTCTATTTTAGTGAAAAGGGAGAGTGAGTGGGCCCCATTTCAGTTATGACTTCATAGCTCTGATCCACATTGACTTCTGGTTGGACATTCCTTAGACGAGAACTTTCCTTTGTCATGGTTGTTTCCATCTGAGCAACATGAACAGATCCACCAATTTTTTCAGGCAGAGTGAGTGGGCCCCCGTTTTCTGCTATTTTTCACAATAACTCACCAATGCGGGGTCCATCTGTGATAGCATTCCATGCACCTGTAACCCCAAAAACACTTCAATCACACCAAAACTTTGATCTTTTGTATGTGCAGAGGACATAATTGCCCTTGTCATCAAGAGTAGTCTTAGAAAGCTTTGTAATTAAGTAAAAGAAAAAGGGCCAAATTAATTCCTTTTCATATCTTTATAGTGTTATCACAGGTCGCAAATTGTTAACATTTCTATAAATCAAAGAAAAGCTTCAAAAGCCAAGCTTCAATTTTCAGTGAGCCATCTTGAAAGACAATAATGAAACAGAATATTACCTCAAATTTAGCTCATCTTTCCTCATCATTAAGTTTAGCTCAGAAGCCATATGTCGCAAGACACAAGTCCTAATTTTTATAACAAATTAATTCCAAATCAAATAAATTAATTTGATCAGAATGTTAAAGAAGTACAAAAAATGAAGCTGAAATTAATAAAATTGATTATATATACTATTATTTATACTTACAAGAGCCTTCCAAAAGCATCAATTATGTGGTTCGCACCTCCTCCACCACCACCGTTGTTAATGGAACCCATGATTGATTGAGGTTACTTATCTAAATTTGATGAGTAGAGACTTGGAAGTGTAATGTCAGTGCATCCCATCTACTTCAGTAGCAGGGTACGAGGTTGCACCGTGTGAACTCAGGGATGGGGTCTGCAAGTCCAGTAAAGCTAACGCCACCCAGAGGCATATAAAAGTCAAACAAAAACATTTAGAATGTCATATATATATATATATATATATATATATATATATGTATGTTGTACCAAATTTAAGGAGATACAAGAGATTTATAATTATTAATCACAATGCATGATACTTATAACTCCAACTAAAAGTATCCATGATATTTCTCCCACTGAACACATTAACTAAATCTTGGTTACGAGTACTATCAGACATCACCTAAATTCAAAACGAAATTGGTATTAATGTTAGTAAACAAATGAAGTTAAATCTAGATTTCGCAAGTGTAACCATTCATCTGAAACAACAGTTCTCATTAAATATTTGAAGAAAGTTTCTTGTCATTTTTTCCATTAACCATTTGCATAACTCTCTTACTAAAGATATAATAATATTATTTAAAAAAAGTCACCTGCCCAAGCATTAAACTGTTGCCAAATCAACATGAAAATGAAGTCGATTTTCTACTACTCATGTCACAAGAGAATGATTTCCAGCCAAAACTTCAAAGGATGAAGGGGCTATTATACCCTTTGGAAGCAAAGGCTCTAAAATCTTTAGTTTTTGGATAAAGAAACATGGTTTAAAACATTCCAAGATATAAACTTTATTAAGGAAGTCACATTGACACCTATAGTTTAGTATCGGGGAAAGAGAGGGGCAGAAAAGTAAATTTAGTTGGGAGTTTTAATGGCTGCAAACAATGGTCAATGGATACCTCATTCATTTGCCAATAACTGTAATACAAAGTCAGCTTGCATCTCACAAGTTCAAATGGTGATCTTGTTAAGCACGCCTGAAGAAAACAGATGATAAAACACATATAATAAGCTCATGAATCGGGAAAAGATAAGTTGGAATGAATACCTTAATTGCCTTAGGCATTTCATCAAATGACTTATAGGCGGCCGGGGTTTGGATAGGCTATCACTGGCGGATCGATGATGGCTACTGCCGATAGGACTACCAGATAAACACTGAAAACATAAACATAAACACAGGATATTTAATATTCAAAATTTCATATGTCTGTCGAACTAGATTACTCACCCTCTCAGGAACATGAGAGCTTAGCAACGAGGAAATAACTCCTGTTATCTTCTCTATCCAATCCATCTGATCAAGGTCGTGTTCCCCTTATTTCCTGAACGGATGAAGAAAAAGGACCAAGGCTAGAAGTGCAACTGGACTAGGGTTTGTAAATTTGAGGAGTCGTTGTAGATGGAGTAGGGTAGAGGTGGAGAGGAGTTCAGTTACCAATTTTATGTTGAGATTATTGTGTCTAAATTTCGCCATAAAGATACGATCGAGAGAGAATGGTCTTCGGTTTCTGGAAGAAAGTGAGGGTGTTACAGAGAGGGGGTATCAGACTCGCATGGAGATCTAAGGAGGGAGTGAGCGGTCTTTGATCCGATCGAGAGAGAATCATCGCCATAAAGATACGATCGAGGAAAATCGTCTTGACAGGGGAAGTTATTTGGGAAGAACTTGAAGCATTTGAAACCCTAGATCTTGATTCGATGTAACTTGACAGTGGCCATTTAGATTGATAGATTGAAGACCTGGAGCGATCCCTTGTGAAGAAAGTTGCGCAATTACAGAGAGTCCTTGTTGACCGGATCCAAAGATTTTGTCAATGGCTCTATCGGGTTTGGTTAAATCCCTAATTTGGAATGTGCTACATCTGGTTCATGAACTTGCCAAGTCAATTAGGGTTTTTTTAATGAAAAATGAAAGGGGTTAATGGATTAGGATGATTTCGTACCTGAGAAAACAAAGAAAAAGAAGGAGACCTCGTAGATCAATTACGATTCACCTTCGAGGTTTACAGAGAGACGGGAGGTAGAGAATGAAGGGAGATCTAGAGGAGAGAGTATTAGAGAGGAGAGAGTGGATTGCAAGGATGAAAAATAGATAGAAGATAGAAAAAACAAGGTGGGTTTTCAAAATTTTGGGGATTTCGTTTCCCCCTTCATTAACTAAAAGCGTGTTTCATTAAAATTATAAAGTGACATGTACAAACGACGTGCATTTAAGATAAAGCGCCCTCCGTGTTTCTATTTTTTTTTTCTTGAGACACTAAATTAAGGGTACGCAATAATGCGTGACGTAAATCCTTAAATTTTTTGGAGAGATAACACTATTTTAAGGGCACGTCCTTGTGCGTATCGTTAATCAGCGTGTGTCATAAAAAGGGCATCATTAAAGGTCTATTTTCTAGTAGTGCATAGCCCAATTGCAATTATCTTATAATTACAAATCGAGTCCCCTAAGTTTAATTAATCTCTTTTAGTCACAAAATTAATTCTTAATTAGTTCTTGACCAGTATTAATTAAACTATATGGTTTCACCTTTAATATATTATTCTCATAATATATTAATAAATCATAATTAAACCTTTTTCTCCTTAATTCATCCTATATATTGCTATGGTGAAGGCAACCCAAAAGGACCATGTTCATAATCGAGTCAAGTACATACCAAAATAGTTATGGACTTTGACACCAATCCAACAGTCTCCCACTTGGATAAGTCTAATAACTATTTTGCATAACTTCAGAAGCTGATCAGTAATCGTAGCTTTCAAAAGCCGATGTCAACTCTGATCTTATCAGATATGCGTGTCCTTTAGATAAGGGATCATATATTCCTCCATTCTAGATATCATATAGACTGAGACGTGAATTTCGATCATTTTCTCTATACTATTTCCCGACATCCGATTTATGATGACTGACAACAAACTACAATTTAACACATAACTTAGTCCCAGCTTGACCAAGTGCTTAGGTGTCATCACTAAGTCATCAAGGGGCCCAAAGATATCCCTTTTATCCCACTTTGGGTAAAAGGAATGGACAAACTTTGACTCAAATGCTTGCTTGCTCTTACTCATAAAATCACACACAATAATATGTTTTATAACACCAAGTTACTGGTGCGTTTACATATTATCAATGTGCAACCGAATTGTAATTACAACTCACATGTCCCGGTTTCAAGAATATACAATATTATTGTCTCACAATCACTCGTGATAAAAACCATGAAGTAATTCAAGTGAGTGTGGGTTTAATCCAATAATATAATCTTATCAAAGCACTCATGAACTCTGCAGCAAACTTGTGCTATGTCTAAGCACTCTAGATAATCTACAGACAGATTCATGACAGTCTTCCTTCGTACCTACTTCCAATGTATGACCGACTGTGGAGGTTCGAATGACCCAGTTATTCTGGAAGTCAAAACATGCAGAGTGAAACGCAATAATAATATTTAATCCTATATGACCCCAAACCTTTTGAGCGTAAATAAAACACTTTCATTCAAACACCATATTGTTTACTCATTATTCATTGTTTACTGTTTTAGAAAATCAACTAATTACTTGAATTACAACCATAGTTGCCCATGCTCCAAGCATTCACACTATGTTTCCTATGGTCCAGGCTTTGTGAAATAGATCAATTGAAAACTTTTCCAATGATGCTCATTTCACAATTCCTAATCCTCAACGATAGTGTAAGAATACAACGTTCTTGCCATTACTAGAATATGTTAGATTCTAAAATTTTATGGAACGATCCTTTCGTAAAGTCATAGCACAAAAGTCACCTAGACTTTACCAATGAAAATACAAGGTTCTCTATCAGAAAATGTTACAAAACAATTCTATAGAGGTGATGTCTCTCACTCAAAGTACATTCCTTTGAACATCCTTTTATGCATTAAATTTTCTAATCTAGACATAAATTCTTAATTTACAACTCCCAATATCGAAACATTTCCATATTTGCCATACGACAACTCATTCTTAATAGAATCTTATCTATTCACAATAATGTCGATATGGTCCATCCAACACTATACTTCCAACTACTCACAAGCAACAAATCCTTGGTGAAACTTAGATCATCCTTTGATAGTTGTTTAATAGTTTCAGTCAAAAACCGTTCTAGTCCCTTTTCCCTCTTAATGCGCTAAGCATTTGGAAAATTTTAGAATGATCAAACATTATAGCATATGCAATCGATCCTATACCCGAAGCGTATGGGACACAATTCATAATGTCTTACATAAAGACGTGATACTTTGCTAATCTTTTGCTATAATATTTCTAATTGCCATGTTCTCACAATTTTGATTATGAAAAGGGATGTCGTAATCATAACCAAATTTTGAGAATGCAATTATCCTTTCCATATATATAATTTCCTAATGTTGAACTATTCCAACACAACATTCATATATATTTGACTAAATCTGATTAAAATTCCACAACCTAAGCCTTTAGATTTGAAATGAAGTATAATATTCTCTCCCTTAATTATAGAAAAACAACTTTTCAACCCTTGCAACTTTGCAAAGTATAACTCTTGTTTTCTATAATTAATATTGCTAACTTTCAATACTTACCTTAATAACCATGCTTCCACTAACATGATGATTATTTCCTTATTGGCATAACACTTATGCTCCCATTAGCTTTGACATGTATTCAGAAAACAATGGAACTTCCAGAAGATAATGCTTATTGAATTCCTTAAGTTCATATTTCTAATACCTGATGCTTTGATAAGCCTTTATCTAAGCTTCTTAACTTCATACACCTTTGGCTTAGAAAGCTTACATGTGTGTCTAAACAAATTCAGAACTTATGTTACTAAGTCCCAAATGTTCAGACTAATTGCCAAATCTCACAATTCGAACTATGAAGAGGGATGCCGTAATCATAATCGAATTTTAGAATATAATATACACAACTACCATCTCCTTAAAATCTCTCTTAGTGAAAGCATTTCCTCACAATCATTTTCATGAAGGAGGGAAACCTTATATCAGTTAGATTTTGTAGTGTGTGTGTTCCTATCCATATGAATTTTGCCAAAACCAAGGTTTGCGACAAATTTAAGCTCATATGGACTGAAGTTGTTCAATTTTGATTCCTTGCCTCATGGTAGCATGAATGCCTACCATGTCTTCCAAGCAACTCACCTCTACATATCAATGTACTTTCCATTGATCAAGGTGCATTCTCTTTATGCCTTCAAATGAGAACTCATATAACTCACATGCATAATTAACTCAACTGCAATGGCATAGAAATAAGAGTATGACATGTTATAAACCTCAAGTCACGTGTTAGTGCTGATCAACTAGGTTTACTCTTGATTTGTTCGTGAACCTTTTCAAGACCATTAAGACTCCCACTGACTCCTTGACATATAAGATTCTCTTGTCAAGAAGCATTCCTTGACAAAACAAATATTCAAGAGTTAGTGTAGCTTCTTATCAAGTCTAACCTTTTCAATTTCAAATGTACAAGAATAAGAAACTTTCTTATTCTACATTTGATAAGTGTTACAAACCTACTTCATACTTGGCACTCAAGTCACAATCTTGGAGTATGACTCTAAGGCTTGATTTTGGAACGAAGTATGATTGACTTCTTGATTTAACCATTTCCACAATTCTCGATTCCTCTTCTTAGACATACAAGTGCACTAAGACTCACTTAGAGGATCAATCGTGATATGGTTCTCAATCATTAAGACGATTATAAAACAAAAGTACTCTCCCTTCTTCTTAGAATATAGAAACTTTTATCTTTCTGCCTACTTGATTCTTCTTATTCGTTCTGCTATTCATTGAAACTCTTCCAATCAACGCAGAATTACACTTATTTTTATAAGTATAATCATATTTACTAAACTTTAGTAAATTATGATGAATATCTTTATCACTCTTGTGGTGGACTTGATCAACGCACAACCAAGTGTACTTGATCTCCTCGTCCTTCACTTGACACTTTGTCAAAGAATTAGTCTAATTTCCAAATATGAAAGTTTTTCATTCATCATACAATACATGTTGTATGATTCCAAGTTTCTGTCCAATTGAAATTTGGGTGATGAGAATATTTCCATATTTGGTAAATTCTCGACATTTCCACAAACAGCAAAACAAGAATCATATCCAACTCAACATTGCTAAAATACAAACATCCATTTTCACACATGCCATTGCAAGGATAAATAAATAAGATAAAACTCAAAATTTATTTTATTGCGGAAAAAATTGTCCTTACAGTGCAATTCAACTGAAAACTATGCTATTGCACATTCCTAAGAAATTTATTCCAACTCTAAAGTAGCAGCTCAAAAATCTGATCTTTGAATCTATGCGATTGAAATCCATTTCTTCATAATCATATTCAACACATTTCTTTCTTAAGCTTCCTTTCTTTTCTTCGATCTTGCAAAACATCAAAATGCAATCTTATCACATCATGTATTAAGAATCTAGAATAGGAACTTAAATGGAGCTAGATAGTGAATTTTACCTGAAGTAGAGCCATATACCATGACTATCCCATCTCTTAGATACCTCATGTAGTTTGTGCAGCTCCGTCTCCAATGTCCCTTCTCTTGGCAATAAAATCAAATGGTCATATTTGGCACATTACAATGTTGCTCAATCCTTTCTGGACAATCTCATGCTCAATCCTTTATGGACTTCCAATGTTGCTAGTGTCTATTAAATCGTTGGAGTTTGACTTACCAGACAAATTTTCTTGACCAGCACGCCAAACCATTTCTGATTCAGCAGCTATAAGCAAATAAGTGAGATCAATTAGGGCCACGTTGTGTCCTATCATATAGTACTCTCTTACGAACTCACTATATGATTCAGGAAGTGACTGGAGAACCCAATCAACAGCCAACTCACCTGAAATCTCGACTCCCAACATCCTTAACCTACCAATGTGTGACTTCATCTCTAAGACGTGTGCACACACATGTTTCTCATCTTCGTGTTTACTTACCAAAAGGGATTGAGTGAGCTTAAACTTTTCAAGCCTTCAAACTTGTGGGTTAGGGAGAACAATTGGAGGAGGTGGAGGAAGTGAAGCATGACTCTCATTTCCTTGATCATATCTTGGACCGTCATCTTCATTTGGAAAGCTTGTTCCAAGGGATTTAGGAAGACCATTGTAAGATTTAGACATCTACAAAACAGGATAAAATTCAAGTCAGTTGATAATAATCATTGATGTAACACCCAAGATCAAGGCTAGGATCCAACACAATACTCTACAACCTAGAAAAGGGATAATGTAATCTAGTTGCAGAATATTTGAAGGTAGGTAAATGACGATTTACCAATTTCCACCATGAAAACGAAAATGAGGTTTAAGTTTTAAATGAATTGAAACTCCTAGATCTTTTGAGATTCATTGAACTTTTCTACATTGAGTGACACTAACAATCAAGTTAAACTTTTCTACCCTCTATCTCATCTAAAGCATATCTCCTAGCATTTCTACATTGAGTGACACTAACAATCAAGTTAAACTTTGTACTCACTTTGGCCTTCATTTTCCTTATGCTCATTTTAGGGTTCTTCAGAAGTTGATTCTTAAAATGCATTCCAATCCATTTATATGTTATAATGGAACCAAGTTTGAAGACTCTTGAACAGTTATGTTCATCAACTAATGACTTAATTTGGAAAGACCTTTCACTGCTCATCCAGGAAGCCCACAGTCTAAAAGGACAAGAAGGGTTCTTGTTCTCTTTACAACATCTCACTAATAACCTCTGACTATCATTTTTCTCAAAATAAAGGTTGTACCCATTCTTCACTGCATAGTTAGTCAAACAATTTTTCAATTCCATGGGGTTAGAGAATCTCATACCTAGAATTGGCACCATTTTGTCCCATTTCTGGTTCTCATTATGGACAGGGTACACTAGTTTGTCATCTCCATTCTTGGTTTCAACCTCATCAGTTTCAGCCTCATCATTTATATCCTTACACATACCTGACACCCGATGTAAGAATTCATCACCAATAGTCTTGTCAAGAGAAGGAATGTAATCATCTGCTTCATGCTCATATGGAATATCATCAGAAAGTTGTGAATCTTTATCATCATCCAGGTCTTCCTCAGAATAATGCCCTTCATCATCAGCCCAATCAAGTACAGGTTCATTTTCGTGGTCTATATACACATTCATTCTTAGACCGGCTTCATCACTATAACCCGTTTTAATAAACTCAAAGTAGTCAGCATCATTCGTAATTCTCCTAATACCCTCTGCCAATGGTTCATTTCTAGTGCAATAATATACATTATCACAACTGCCTTCAATCAACTTTGCAATGAACAAGTTAAAGTCTTTGAAATCCATTGCACCAAAATCGACATCACAGATTGAAACAACAACAGCGTTCAAGTACACTAATGGTTTTGGTGCGAATAAACCATTATAATGTAAATAAACTGTTAAATACTTACTTTGTTTGGAATCGGAGGCCATCTTCTTCACTATAACACTCGCATTCACCAGTTCTCTTCAATTTCCTAACCGTATGCTTCGATTGAACTTTTTCTTCCCTCAATTAAAAAGAACCCTAACTGTAAGGACAAACGGGTGAAAGAGAAACGGTAATTAAATGTGTTCTAATTCCACGTAATAAGACATGTCATCTCTAATTAAATGTGGTAACCGGTAAAACAGGTGATAACTGGTCACGGTGGCTTTGGTGAGCAGGGATTATAACTTCAATGGTATAATAAAGACAAAAAAAAGATAAGGGACCTAATGAATACAAGACAAATACTTTATTACCCTCAAAGGTCATTTTCCCTTTATAAAATCCTCTACAAATAGTGCCAAATGGATTCAAGGCGGGATAAGGCTAAAAAAAACGGGTTCAAACAGTAAATTACGGATTCACAAGGTTGACCACATCTTTGACCAATATCATACACAATATAACATAATATCTCTGTTACCACAATTTCAATATCAAACTCAATACCTTGGCAATCAATTCCAACACAACATTTTTATAATTAATTTTAGGAAAATGACCTTTGAGGGTAATAAAATATTCGTCTTGTATTCATTAGGTCCCTTATCTTTTTTTGTCTTTATTATACCATTGAACTTATAATCCCTGTTCACCAAAGCCCTTGATACCGGTTGTTGTAGGTTACTACTTATGTGGATATTACGCGGCATTATGTGCCATAAACTGGGCTTATTAATTGCAAAGTTACAGTACTGCATCTTCTTGCCCGTTCTTGCCCTAGATCGACATGTCTTCTTCTTCTTCTTCTATTTCTTCCAAACAAAATGTTGAATTTCAACCTGAAAATCCTTGTTACTGTGGGTTACCATCTCGTGTACGAACTTCACGAACTAAAGACAATCCAGGAAAAAAATTCAGATTGTGCCCTAACTCCATGGTAAAGCAATTGTTTTTTACTTTTCATTTAATCTTCTTTATTTAACCAATTTGTTACTTTTTTCAAGAATGAAGGACCACAATGCAAGTTCTGGGAATGGTTGGAGCCTGAAACCCCTTAAAATGAAGTCAATTCTAGGAAGGACAAAAAAGAACCGTGCAATTTAACCCTCAAAGTTTCTATATTGGAAAACGAGATCAGGATATGTAAGATGAAGATGGAACAAGAAAATTTGGTTGTTAGACAAGAGTTTGAAAAACTCAAATGGAAGCTATTTACTCATAAAGTTGTGATGATTGTGTTGTTTCTGTTGTTTGTGTTTAAGAAGTAGTTTAGCCCTTAATTTAACCCTTAGTTTAGCTGTATTCAAAGACTAAATGTAATCCTTAATGTTGTAATTTGTTTGATGTATTATGACTAAATCTTTTTGATTAATGATAGTTTGATGTTTTGAGTGCTTTCCAAGAAGTATTAATGTGTTTAAAAGGTTAATGAATTGGACATGATGCATGGGTAAAATGGTCCAGATTAAATTTGGCAGTCAATGGTTATTGTGTTGATGTGATCCAAGGGTAAAATGCTCCAGATTAACCACATTGGATACATCAAACATTTCTTAATGTATTAAGACTAAATCTTGGCATTAATCAATTGTTAATGTCTTGATGTGATCCAAGGGTAAAATGGTCCATAGCCCAATTTCAATTATCTTATAATTACAAATCCAGTCCCCTAAGTTTAATTAATCTCTTTTAGCCACAAAATTAATTCTTAATTAATTCTTTACTAATATTAATTAAACTATATGATTTCTCCTTTAATATATTATTCTCATAATATATTAATAAATCATAATTAAACCTTTCTCTCTTTAATTCATCCTACATATTTCTATGGCGAAGGCTACCCAAAAGGACCATGCTGATAATTGGGTCAACTACATACCAAAATAGTTATGGACTTAGACACCAATCCAACACCACAATCATCCCTACCCCTGGAAAATGTTATTGTGCACTCATTACCATGAATGTGCGGCCGCACACTCCCTAACTGTACACCCATGGCCACACATTCCTCATATTGGTCGTACACTCCCCTTAGTTCAATCACATGTGATTCCAAAACTTGATCAAAGTGTTTCCTAGTCCCGTGAAGTGTTTCCTTGCGTTTGGTTGCTTTTAAACACTATATTTATACCAATATGTCATTATATATGTTATTTATGACTTTTTAAGACTCGGGACTTCATTCGTGGAACTTCTCATCCTTACACGCATCTTTTTTTGAGTCACCCACATCAGGTGAGTTCATACCCCGTAATTTATCTTTTAAACTGTTTTAAATGCTTTTAAGGGGGGGGGGGGGAATACAAGTTCAACAAAATGATAATTATGTTAATTTTTGTTATAAATATCTTTCAAAAGATTCCTTATGTCTTTTATAAGTGGTCAAAACATTTCAAAGGCTCTTTTCAAGTTAAGATACTTTATAGTTTAACAAAACTCCATTTTTAAAGTACAATCATAACTTAGTAGTAAAATGAGTCTTTTCAATAACAGTTCAAGTACATACTAGTAAACTATAATAGGTATAGTTTAAGGGTTCAGTTCATGCCTATAACAAGTA
Source organism: Lactuca saligna (assembly GCF_052625555.1). NCBI lineage: Eukaryota > Viridiplantae > Streptophyta > Magnoliopsida > Asterales > Asteraceae > Lactuca > Lactuca saligna. Next base: position 10,596,834 of record NC_136425.1, on the reverse strand, counting down.
CATAGATAAATATGCGATAACAAGTACAGAGAGGAACATACTATAACAAGTACCAGGAAGAACATGTTAATATATCTTTCTGGGTTTTCATTGACACCAGTACGATTTCACGTACCAGGGTTAGTAGACACGAGGTGATAAACTTAATAATATATCTTTATGGGTTTTCATTGACACCAGTACGATTTCACATACCAGGGTTAGCAGGCACGAGGTGATAGTTATATCCAACCTAAGTTATTTGTAACGGGTACATCTGTGAAGTACCCGACGATAATAAACAAGATACATAACGTATGCATAACATGAAAATTCAGTAGAAAGGGACTTATAATGCTAACCTTATTATTCCTCAATGTATACATAATGGGATATATATTAATAGGATCCAACAGGTAATATGCTTTCCACTTCATTTCATGTTTCTTGTTTGGTTGTGGGCTTAGAGCAGATTCACCCAGCCTATTATCCATTCGATCTTAGTTATATATATTCCGTATACATTAAGTCATCATGAGGGGTAACAGTTATGGTTCAGGTCATAAGACAGTAACTCAATGCACAGTTTTCTAGTATGAAACATACTTTTCAAATAGAACTTATGATATACAAAACTAGAAACTTACCAGTAAAGGGTTTAATCCATTTTATTAAACCACCATAACTTAAAGGACCTTAAGTGGTTAACTCCATAATACCTTAGTTTATACATAAGGGTTATATATAATTAATACCCGATAGGTAGTTGTATGTGTGTCTTCCGCCTCATTTCCTGTTCCTTGTTTGGTTGTGGACTTAGGGCAGATCCACACAACTAACTATCTGTTCGATATTAGATTATATATATAGCCAGTATAAACTAAGTGATTATAGAAAGAAACATTGTGGTTACTATTTTTATTATAAGAAATAAGGGTTTTCTTAAAGAATATTTTCATCAAATATAAAGGAACTATTACAGTTAACTCCGTGAGTACCAAGTGAGTGCACCAGGGTTATATACAAAATGATCTAACAACCAATGGGATGTGTGTCATCTGCTTCATTCCCTGTTCCTTGTTTGGTTGTGGGCTTAGGGAAGATACACACAATCGATTGTTTGTTTACTCTGAGTTATATATAACTTGTATCCATTTAGTACTCATAGAAAGGATTATAGAATCAGTTTTACTTATCTTTCAACAAAGCAAGAAATATAAGATTTTCTGGAGGAACATACGAACTTTTCTGAACATAACTTACAAGTTACTAAACTTTTTTTACAACATACTTACATCACCAAAATCTTATGAACTCACCAACTTAATTGCTGATAAACTCTTTCAAAATAACTTGTATTCTCAGGGTACTAGTAGACAGGTACTCGCGTTGGGAGTTCAGAAGATGGAGCAGTATAGCTTCAAGTCTTGTTTTGTTATTTGGTTATGTATTCTATGTTTTGTGAACACACACTTTGTAAACACTTTCTTTCTAATGAAATGGTTGTTTATTACTTTGATTACTATGATGCATGTCTTGTGATACTAAACATGACGTCCTCCACCCTCGAACGTTTTCGTCGTTCCGGTTTTAGGGCGTGGCAATTATTAATAAAGATCCATTCAAGTCTGGTAAACTAGTCTTGTCTCGAAATTAAGATAATAAACAAAGTGCTCAAAGTATAAATAATTAATAAGTATGAACAATGTAAAGTGATTCAAGAACAAAAAGAATGTAAGAGAGAATGGTTGACTGAATGACTCTTGATATAAGTGAAAAAGGTGCATATTCCACACTTTGATACAAAGATGACTACACCTTAAATAGTAAAGGAGTAACTACAAGACAAATCTGATAAAGTGTGCATGGACTGTGAGACTTATGAAGATGAATAGACTGACATAGTCATTGTTGTTGATCTTGTCTCTTATACTATACTATAAGACAATAAGAACAATACAAAATAGTACTTGCAATAATAAATGCATATTACAGACACAAAATATTTCAACACAAAGCATCTCGGACTAATATTGACTTCGGAATGGACTTCACTTCGGAAGGCTTTCACCTCAAACATGCTTCAACTCGGATTTCTTAAGGATCATTTTTCATGTTCTAACAAACATAAGTTCAAAAAAAATTTGGAACACTTTCTCCGGAATCCTACTCTGGCATCCGTAGTTCACTCTGGAATGCCCTGTTCCAGATATACTGGTAATTTTATAAAAATTAAAAAATATTGGTTATTTTTTTCAAAGTTTTCATTTATATGGGTTAGATTACTCAATTTCCCAATATATTAACCTATCTTCTTTTATCTTAATAAACAAATACATGAATCTCAAAACTAAAAAAAACCCTACTTGCTATTCATATTAATGGTTACTCCCTTGTTCTTGAGCTTGAATAGTTTGAATCCTCCTTATTCAAACAAGTTCTACAAGACTATAGGAATTCAATCGGATCACATTGCATCTCATTATAGCACCACATAATCAAATACATAACAACAATCCACAATATTCATTGTGACGTGTCTTTAACCCTCCACATCCTTTCCGATACCATATAAATGAGAAATCAACAAAGCTATTTGAATTTTCTTAACAAAAATTAAAAAATTAACAGAGTTATCATCTATCAGAGTAGAAAATAGCATGACTTCACAAAATCAATTTCATAAATAAAAAACAAACCTGGTGATGGGGAAAGAAGCTCTAGCGAAGTAAAAGAATCAACGCAGGACGGAAAACAGCAGCGTTGGATCTCACGACGAGGCAGCCGGCCATAACAACCAATGATGGAGAAGATGAAAGGAGACTGCAATGGAGGCTGAAAGGATATGCGATGAAGGTAAAAGGAAGCTTCGATGAAGGCAAAAGGAAGCAACGTCGGAAAGAAAGCAATAGCAGCGGTGGCTCACGACATGGGAGTTGGCATCGACGGTCAGTAATGATCAGGGTGGAAGGCTGGAAGCTAAGATGGAAGAGAAATGAGGTTGTCTGCGATAGTTCTTAGGGTTGGGGTGTCTGAAAATTTGAATGGAACCTTTTTGTGTGTTTGTCTATATATATATATATATATATATATATATATATATATATATATATATATATATATATATATATATTTGTGTGACCTTTTTTAGTCTAAAAGAATATGCGAGAAACATATTCTCGTTCCTAGACTTTCATATATTTCTTTTTGGGAAGAGGATGTGCAAATGTTTTAACGTACGTGGTCTTTTAAAAAGCAAGCGGTCTATGAGAATGTGCAAACATAAATTTATTATCGCTCGCAGACATAAATGTTTAAAGTAGTTTTTTCAAAAAAAAACAAACAAACAAACAAACACCACCTAATATCGCATATTCTCTTTGAAAGTTTGGTAACTTTTCTATATTTTACAGTCTCGCTAATAAAACAAAATTTGAAGAATTAGGTTTCTTTCGCATCATTATTATAAATAAATAAATAAATAAATAAATAAATAAATAAATAAATAAATAAATAAAAAGTCGTTAGTGTGTATTTAGCCACGACTTAAATACGATACCAAAGATTCATACAGCGAAACTAATAATGATAGTGTGTTTAACATGTTAGACTCATACCAATGGCGCATAAGACCTTCCCATTAAATATCCCATAGCGTGTGGTTCTAGATACATGGGACCTTCCCATAAATATGGAAATTTTATTATTCATTAATCCAGCAGTTTTCACATTCACATATAATGCATGGTTGCGAATAAACGTTATAATTTTGTCAAATATATATAATTATCGTTAAATGTTATATTTATATATGAATAAAACGTGTATTAGTTATCGTCATATCTTATATTCATATATTAATAAAATATTTATAAGATTTCTATAAGATTTTTTTACAGTTCATTTGTTATTCATATACAAAATAAGTAGTATGTTAAAAAAAAAAAGTGTTTTGACAATTTGAACTATTTATTCATATAAGAATAACAAATGAACTGTAATAAAATTATGATAAATATGTTCTTCATATATTAATATAATTTGTGAGGAAAATCAATACACGTTTTATTAATATGTGAATATAAATATGACGAGAGTTGATGTAACTAGTAAAGAGTTTATTATATATTATATTTATATATGAATCATACTTAATTTGTAAAATAAATCATATTTTTTATTCATAAATGAATAACGAATGTACTGTACTAAAAATCTGATATATTTTTATTCACATATAAATAACGATAGCTGAAAAAATACAAAAATAATATTTTTTTTTATTTTATCATAAACCTATATCAATATGGATCTCTATTTGTAGGGAATAAAATATCATGAAATTTGGTATATTTAAAATCATTTTTCAATAAAAATAGCTTTTTAAAAATTAAGAAAATGAAAAAAGAAAAAAAAAAAAAAAAAAAAAACTATGTTTTGTATATATTAAGGTAATGATTAGCTTAGTTTAAGGAAACATGTCTCACTTCTCTATTCATACGGGAGCCACCAAGATGTACTGGGATTTGAGTTTGAGTTACTGGTGGCCGTGCATGCAGCGAGAAGTCATTGGGTACGTCGAGAGGTGCTTGACCTGCAGGATGGTCAAGGCCGAACATCAGAGACCATATGGCAAGCTGCAGCCTCTAGAGATTCTCATGTAGAAATGGGAACATATCATTATGGACTTCATTACCAAGTTGTCAAGGACGACAAAGGGATTTGATGCTATATAGGTCATCGTGGATCAATTGACTAAGAGTGCCCATTTCCTGGCTATACGGGAGAGTTCGTCGGCCGAGAAGCTGGCCGACGTGTATGTCTGCGAGATCATTGCTTGCCATGGAGTTCCGGTCTCTATTGTTTCTGATCGAGATGTTAGATTCACCTCCTGCTTCTAACAAAAGTTCCACGAGGAGCTAGGCATGAGGCTGCATTTTAGCATATTATATCATCCGCAGACCGACGGCCATAGCAAATGGATTATATAGACCCTCGAGGACATGTTGAGGGTTTGTGTCATCGACTACGATGGGAGACGGGATTCCCACTTACCCCTTGCAGAGTTTACCTACAACAACAGCTATCATTCCAATATTGGTGCCCTACCTTTTGATTTGTTGTACGGGCGGAGATGTCGCACCCCGGTCTGTTGGGGTGAGGTTGGTCACAAATTGATGGGGGCAGACAGAGGTAGTTTTACAAACTACTAAGAAGACTCGACAGATTAGACAGCGGTTGCAGACTGCACAGAGTAGACATAACATCTACGACGACCGACGCTAATCAGAGTTAGAGTTCCAGGTCGGTGTCATGGTACTCCTGAAGGTCTCGCCATGGAAGGGTGTGATCCACTTCAAGAAGAGGGGGAAATTAAGGCCTCGTTATATTGGGCCGTTCAGGGTCATTGCTAGGGTTGGCAAGGTAGCTTACAGACTAGATCTTCCTGAGGAGCTCAGTCAGATCCACAACACTTTTCATGTTTCGCAATTGTGAAAGTGCATTCTGGATGAGGAGGCAGTAGTATCATTGGATGATATTCAGGTCAATGAGCACCTGAATTATATGGAGAGGCACGTGGCCATTCTAGAGAGGAAGGTGGAGGTTCTGCAGAACAACAAAATACCTTTGGTAAAGCTACAATGGGTGAACCGTAAAGGGTCTGAGTGGACATGGGAGTCAGAGGCTGAGATGTGGGTGCATTATCCGAAGATGTTCACTGCAGCGGACTTTGAGGACGTGGTCTAGTTCAAGTGGAGGAGAATTGTAACGCCCCGACTCTCAGGTATTAATTTTACATCTTTCTTTTTCATATTGAAAGGTCAAATCGACGAGTCGAATTTCGTGACTTGTCGAGTAGGAACGTTTTCGGCCACATGTTTTAGTGACCAACTCGACGAGTCGGAGGACACGACTCGATGAGTTGGAACTGAACAATGAAAACCTAATTTCCGGGATTTTGCACCCTATTTAAAGGATCATTTGCCTCCTTAGCCTCCCCTTACAACCCCTTGTGAGTCCAGAAACCCTAATTCGTGTGTGTGCTCCATTCTTGTGTGATTTTCAAGCTTGGAAGGTGATTTTCAAGGAGAATACATGAAGTATAAGAGGAGTAGTGCAAGAGGAGCTAGTGGATCTGAATCTTCTGCTTCTTGGCATCACATTGAAGGTAACAAGTCGTTACCTTGACCTTCCCTCTTTCTAGATCTCTTTATGTTGAAGAGTAAGGCTTTCTAGCATATATATATATATATATATATATATATATATATATATATATATATATATATATATATATATATATATATATATATATTAGCCAATTTTGGGTGTGGGCTAGGATCTGAAGTTACAACGTCATATCTGAGCTTATCTTGGTCTCTATAGCTATAAAGTCTCTAGTTTTTGCAAGTATGAACCTTCCCTTTTGAGTTAAACCTTATTATAAGCTTGGATTTGACATTCTAAGCCTTTAGAGCCTTGCATGCATGTAAAGTTTGCATCTTTACGTGATAAACATGCCTTGGGAAGCTTGATCTGCAATATGGAGCTTTGGAGTGGCTTAAAAAGCATATGAGTGGAGAAAGGACTGAAGGGACTCGACTAGTCCAATGAAGATTGTCGTGCAAGGATTTCTACATGGACTCGGTGAGTCAGTAGGATAACTCGGCAAGTCAACTAAGGTTTTCTAGACATTTGGACATGCATGAACTCGGCGAGTTTCAAGGAAACTCGACGAGTTAACTGAGCATTTCATGATTTCTCGAGTTCAGGAAGGACTTGATGAGTCGGTGAACTGCACTCGACGATTCGGGTCAACATGGACTGTTGACCTTGACCATTGACTTGGACTTTGACCAAAGGTTGACTAGTTGGGTTTTGGGGTATTTTGGTAAATTAGAAATTTATGGAAATGGTCTTGTGGTATATATAGGTGGTGGAGTTTGTGGCCGTGGTTCGAGAGTTTGAGTTTATCACTTCGATTCAACAATTGAGAGGTGAGTTATCCTCACTATACTAAGGGGCCGAAGGAACCAATGTCAGCCCATTGGATATGTTATCCTAGCAGTTGGTATTTTGTCGAGTATGAGTTAGTTTTGCATGCTAGTTGCTACGCCAGTTTGGTAGATTTGTAGAACTACTTGTATTATTATGTGATTATCTGTATGTGCCTTAGTTATGTTATATCTCGACATATTATGTGGGTTGGGTTGAGGTTATATTGCTCCGTGCGGTAGCCAACAAACCCTGGAGTATTCCAGATATGAGTTAAGGGTCGGACGGGGCATGCCAGACTCATACTGAGTACTCGGGAGCGTTCCAGATACGAGCTGAGGGCTGGGTAGGCCATGCCAGACTCGTACTGTGGGCTCAGGAGCATTCCATATACAAGGTAAGGGTTGAGTAGGGCATACCAGACACATACTTTGGGCTCGGTGGAAATCCAGATGTGAGCTGTGGGCCTAGAAGGCAATCCAGACTCATATTGTGGGCCTAGGGGTAATCCAGTCTGTAAAGTTGTGGATCCAGTACATGTTGTTATTTGTATATGTGTTATTTGCAGTGTATCGGTATTTTAGGGGAACTCACTAAGCTTTGACTTACAATTTCAGTTTTTGTTTCAGGTACATCAAATGATCGCGGGAAGGCAAAGACGTGATCGTACAACTCCTCTTATTTATGACTTGTTTCTATGATACCCTCATATTATACTATTTTGAAAACAATTTTTGTAATAATTAATGGTTTTGAAAAAGTTTAAATTTGGCATGATTTTTTTATGGATGTTACAAAATTAAATATAATATCTGGTTTAATGTTATTTATAGTTGTTGTTATTATTAATTAATTTTTTAAAATTTATTTGCTTAACGTTTTAATTTCTATCATTATAATTATTTAAAACAACAAACATTGTTTTTTTTATTTGAAATGTAACAATATAATCATTTATATAGATTTATTTTAACTATTGTTATTGTAACTTATTTTAAACTATTTATTTGAAAACTTTTAACGATTATTAAAATATCTTTAGAAACATTTTAGTTAAATTGAGATTATCATTTAGTTTTGCATTTAGCACTACAATTTATCATTTTTAGTTATTCACAAAAATTGATGAGGTTTTTAAGTGGGAATAAAATTTATATTTATGTTGACATTGTAATATTATATTTAAATTAGCAATTTAAGTCTTTTGTCCAAACTGTTCAAAAGTTGTGGCTTTAAACTGATAATGGTTTACATACAACAACATATTAAATATAACAAATTAAGTATAATATGTTAAAAGTTACATAAATAAATTCATAATTAGAAGTAAAGATATTATTTTAATATTCAAATTTAGTTTATTTGCAATTACACTTTAGGTTTGATATTTATTTAACCTTATTAACCAACTTATAATTATTATTACAAAGACACAATAATTTATCACTTTTAACTATTTACAAAATATTCTTGGGTTGTTTAAGTTAAACTAAAATTTATACTTAAGTTGGTCATGTAATGTTATATTCAAATTTATAATTTAAGTATTTTATACAAACTGTTCAAAAGTTGTTGCTTTAAAATGATAATGGTTTACATTCAACAATATATTAAAACCAATAAATTATGTATAATATGTTAAAGTTAAAAAAAAAAACATAACTTTATAAGCAGAATTAAAATTTATCATTTAATATTAAAATTTAGTTTATATATGATTACACCTTAGGTTTGATATTTATTTAATCTTATTAACCAAATTATAATCATTATTGGAAAGAAATTAAAAAGTCATGGAAGTTTCATATAAATGTGGTGAAAAAAAATGCATGAGAGTTTCAAATGAATGTAGTGAAAGAAAAAAATGCTTACTTTGAAATTGTGTGTGTGTGTGTGTGTGTGTATATATATATATATATATATATATATATATATATATATATATATATATATTATTCACCAAATTTTTTTTTTGAACTATAATCATCCAACTAAGAATAATCTTAGCTATCAACGTACAACGTACTCTTTTTTCGGAGAGCACCCCTTAAAACAATTGAAAAAAAATAAAATAAAAATCATAAAATTTAGTATAATACTAAATTGGATAGAAAATTTTCGAAAAAAAATTATGAATTATTAAAATTGAATCATGGATCATAAAACGTTAATCATGTATCATAAAACTGATCAATTATTAAATTTTAATGATTCAAAATTTTTTATCTAACTTTTTTCTCCAATATAATACTATGCTCCATTTTATGATTTCTATTTTTTTTTAACTTTTTAAGGTGTCCTCACAAGTTCTCACCGAAAAAAGAGTCATCAGATGATCCTGTTTATATATATATATATATATATATATATATATATATATATATATATATATATATATATATATATATATATATATATATATGATCATTTGAGATCATGCTAACTTTGTGAGACATGGGGATGCGGTCCTAGTAACTCATCCTGGAAATTAAAAAAAAATTATAAATTTCAAAATATAAAGAAAAATCCAAAAAAAAAAAGTTTAATGTAACATTCCAAGATTTTTCAGGTATTTTCGAATCTTTCCTTCATTATTATCATTGTTATTTTTAGTCCTTGGGTTTGGGAGGATATAACCATGAGATGCCCTAATGACTAATAACACAATTTTGGATCAGGAGGAGTAACCTACGCATACATAAGGGTACGTTGAGCATACTAGGCACGCCCTAGTACACTAGGCGTGCTCACGTCAGGAGAAAACCCTAATATTTAGGGTTTGGGTGCTAGATAAGTGTCCTTATGAACTTATCACCCTCTATCATTTCAGCCTCCGTAGCTTTGAGCCATTTTCCACAAACCCTAACCTTTCTCTTGAGTGTATGAGCTAAAACTGTGTGTTTTGAGTAATTGAAGAATAGGAAATTGCATCAAGGTGTTGGAGAAGTTAGATATAACCACAATATATAAGCAAACAACATGCATAATGAACCTTCAGCCTGACTGGACCACCTCGTAGGCCTTCAGCCTATCTAGATCGCTCTCCGAGCCTTCAACATGTCTGGACCGCCTCACAAGGCCCACAGCCTATCCGGACCGCTCGATGGGCCTTCGGCCTAACTGAACCCCTTTGGAGGGCCTTCAGTTTATCCGGACCGCCCTGGGTATGTTGGCCTTCAACACAAAGAAGGACCACCTCTACACAAACCCCAATCAACAAACATGTGCACATACATATCATACTCTAGCATTTATATTATAGTCAAACCGATCTAACAGATCACTAATTATAGCAACATCCTATTACTAGGATACAGACCTATCAGGTAACTAACATAGCATCATCCTTTATAACATAATACCGACCTAACCAAGTCATTAAGCATATCATCATCCTAACTACTATGATGTAAATCAATCAGAATATCATGCATTAAACCCATATACAAATCTGATAAGGGCCAGTATTGGTGCCTTCAACCCTGTTAGTATAGCGAGGATAACTCACCTCTCAACTATCGAATCAAAGTGATAACTTAAAATCTCAAACCACGACCATGAACTCCACCACCTATATTTACCATAGAACCTTTTCCATAAATTTCCAATTTACCATAATACCCCAGAAGTCAACTAGTCAACCCATGGTCAATGTCCAAGTCAATGGTCAAGGTCAACATTGCATGTTGACCTGAATCGTCCAGTGCAGTTCATTGACTCGTCGAGTCCTTCCTAAACTCGAGAAGTCATAAAATCCCCAGTTGACTAGTCGAGTTTCCCTGAAACTCGCCGAGTTCATGCATAGTCATAAAATCCCCAGTTGACTAGTTGAGTTTCCCTGAAACTCGCCGAGTTCATGCATGTCCAAATGTCGGGGAAACCCTAGTTGACTCGCCGAGTCACCCTACTGACTCGCTGAGTCCATGCAGAAGTCCTTTCATGACAATCTTCATTGGACTTGCCAAGTTGACCATGCAGCTCGTCGAGTCCCTTCAATCCTTTCTCCATTCAGATGCTTTTTAATCCATTCCAAAGCTCCATATTGCATATCAAGCTTCCTAAGGCATGTTTATCACGTAAAGTTGAAAACTTTACGTGCATGCAAGGCTCTGAAGGCTTAGAATGTCAAATCCAAGCTTTTAATGGGGTTTAACTCACAAGAGAAGGTTCATACTTGCTAAAGCTAGAGACTTTATAGACTAAGAGACTAAGGTAAGTTCAGATATGAAGTTTCAACTTCAGATCCTAGCCCATACCCAAAATGGCTAACATAAATATGCTAGAAAAGCCCTAATCTTCAACATAATGAGATCTAGAAGGAAAGAAGGTCAAAGTAACGACTTGTTACCTTCAAAATTATGCCAAGAAGCATAAGAGTCAGATCCAGTAGCTCCTCTTGCACTAGTCCTCTTATACTTCAAGTCTTCTTCTTGCAAAACACCTTCTAAGCTTGAAAATCACATAAGAATGGAGCACACACACGAATTAAGGTTTATGGACTCACAAAGGGCTGTAAGGGAGGCTAAGGGAGACTAATGACACTTTAAATATGGTGCAAAACCTTGGAAATTAGGGTTTCATCCTCCAGTTGCAACTCATCGAGTCATGTCTCCGACTCGACGAGTTGGTCATTTTAAACACGTGACCTCAAAATTTCCTACTCGACGAGTCAGAGCATGAACTTGTCGAGTAGACCTTTCGATATGAAAAATAAAGCTGTGAAAATTAATACCCGAGAGTCGAGGCGTTACACTAGGCAAGGAGTTCATTTATCCAAGCAGTTCTCCATGGGTAGCGCCAATTCTCTTTGTTAGGAAGAAGGATGGTTCACACCGGATGTGCATTGACTACCGAGAGTTGAACTAGTTGACGGTCAAGAACCGTTATCCCCTCCATGGATAGATGATCTCTTCGATCAGTTAAAGGGAGCATCTTGGTTTTCCAAGATAGATTTGAGGTCCAGTTATCATCAGGTTAGGGTGAGGGAGGAGGACGTGGAGAAGACCGCGTTCTGGACTCGTTATGGACATTATTTCGTGGTGATGCCATTTGGGCTCACCAACGCGCCGACAATATTTATGGACCTGATGTATTAGGTATGCAGGTCGATGCTCGATCGCTCGGTTATTGTGTTCATAGATGATATCTTGGTGTATTCCAAAACCAGGGAGCAACATGAGTGTGACATCCCCATTTTCACGGCCAGAAAAGACCGATTTTGTTTATGCTTTGTTTGAAAATCAGAGTAACATTTTAAAGAAAAGTGTTGCGAAATTTGTCCCAAAACAAAATATGATAAAGTTTTATCAAAAGAATTTCCAAAGAAATGTATTTCATTAAAAGACTCGGGATGTGATGTTCGATACAGATCAAAAGCATAAACAGTACAACATAATCCTTACTACATTATTTCGTATTTACAGGCCTATAATTCCTTATCTCTCATCCAAACATCTATGCTCATGCACCACTACCTGTAATGCAAGAAACTAAGTGGGTCAGGCTTGGGAGCCTGGTGAGCACATAGGTTTTCAACCCACAATAAATAAGTTTATTAACTTTATCAAATTAAACAAACCCGATTACCTATTCCCGTTATCCTCACATTACGTCCCTAAACACTTATCATAAGGGACCTAGACTAAGGATCAACATAAGGATGGACACTCCTGCCAAGGGGATTCCTTAGCAATAAATGTCCTATAGGCAACCATGTGGGGGATGGATTACACCTGGTGAGCACACATTTCAAATAAACACCTACATGTTGCGAGCCCGCTAGCGTTCCACTAGACTGTCCAGAATAGTCCATGGTCGTCATCTATACTCCGCTAGATGACTGGATCATCAATAACATCTATAACAAGGCCTCTCATTATTTTATTTGGTCACACAGTAACTATTACCTCCACCCATGTTTTACCCAACACATTTTGTAGATATAAAATACATATACAGTTTAAATCATTTAAAACATGTATAAAATCGTTCATCCAGCATAGATAGCAAGTATACAGATAATACACACACACACACATCACGTAATTTATATAAAATACTTCATATCTATGTATAAGATGAAAGTAACTATGCACCCACTTAAAAGGTGGTGACTCTGCACTTGAACAGTGCTTCGTTATCTCAAAATAATTTTCCCTCGACGAAACCTAGTATCAATACCACTAGGGTTTAGTCTAATGTTAATCGCGACTAATTAATAGTCTAGCTATTATTATTATTATATAAGCGTTAAAAACACTCTATATAACTCATAATAATAGCCTAAGTACTCGTTATAAGTTCCTAATAACGTTACTATAATTATTTAAAGGATATATTAAAAGTTGTGTAGGCGTAGCTCACTTACATCGGGTTTTAAAGAAAACCGGGCTTTGCTCGGAGCAGCGTTTTGAAACCAAAAGACCCTTTTTCTCGGGACTCCGGGAGCCTTGGGGCTTCCTTGGGGTGCTAGGGGTTCACCTAGACTTTAGGGAGGGTTAAAACATTTAGAGCAAGAAAGTAATGAGGGAAAGATGAGAGAAATGTGTAAGAATCCGAGCAACTTTGCATTCTATTTATAGCTTCCCAGCCTCGGTTACGCTGGGCGTTCGGATGAGGCTACGTTGGGCATAGTCTCCGGATAAGGATGCTAGCTCGCATCTAGTTGTCGCGCATGATCCATTCTCGGAAGTGGATAAAGAGGGAAGGTACATGGGGCGTACCAACTTCTGACGCAGGGCGTAGCGAAGGGCTATGTGGCTTCATCCGAAGCGATGCCTGATCCGCGATGAATGGTCCAGATGTTGCCACATCATCGATTCATGCCTCAGCTTCGCAAATCCGACTCTAAACTACAAAAGATCGTATCTTACTCATACAAGCTTCATTTTTAACATTCTTTATATCCACGCGAAGGCGGGAACGTACTCTACAACTTTCGTTTAGACTCCGTCGGCTAATTTTGAATAATTTTAAAAGTTATATTATTAACAGGCTGTGACAGGTTTTGGTCTGTTAAAAATTCAAAACTTCTTCATACGACGTCCGTTTTCTTCCATCTTTTTATTGTTAATCTACTCTTAACGAGATCTTCGATTCTCGTTTAGGTTGTGTTGGCTAAAAACCGATCGATCTAATATTCAAACTTCAAGCTGTACACCGCTAAGTCGAAACTTTGAAAAATCATAACTTCCTCATACGAAGTCAGATTTTGGCATTGTTTTTATGGAATTTCTCGGTTTAACATAGTTTATGAATTTGGTTTAGATTACTAAGGCAAAAAATTCTTCTATCGTAAATTCACTTTTTACGCTTCCCAGTGTCGTGCCGGTTCCATTGCGAAACTTCGACGTGTCATAACTTCTTCGTTATAACTCGGATTTCGGCGTTCTTTATATCCTCGGAATCCTTGTTTCGGCCACTACAACTTTATGTAAAGATATCAGACTTATCTCATACTTTAATTTTGACGTTTGTTTTTATTCTTGATTAATTATATCTTTATAATTAATTAATAAGCATACAAATACATAGAATTCAAATATTTCATCTTTATAAAAAGAGTTACAATAGTTGACCTAGACTATTACATTGCCCAAAAATGATTAGCCTTGAAACTCGTGTGTTATGCCAAGTTTTGAGGCGAGAACAACTTTATGCCAAGTTATCAAAGTGCGATTTTTGGTTGCGAGAGGTTCAGTTCCTTGGACATCTCATTAACCATGATGGGATTTTGGTCGACCCGGCTAAAGTTGAGGCATTGTTGCAATGGGAGGTCCCAAGATCTCCCTCAGATATCAGGAGTTTACTGGGTTTAGCAGGGTACTACCAAAGATTTATCTAGGATTTCTCCAAGATTGATGTACCCCTCACACATCTGACGAGGAAGGGGGTATATTTCCGATGGGGCCCTGAGCAGAAGACGATGTTTATGACCCTTTGGAAACAGCTGTGCGAGGCTCCAATCTTGACCCTCCCGGAGGGTATGGGGGATATCGTGGTTTTCTGTGATGCATCCATCACCGGACTGGGAACAGTCCTCATGCAGAGAGGAAGTGTGATAGTCTATGTGTCGTGGCAGTTGAAGCCGCATGAGACGAGATATCCTACAAATGATCTGGATTTGGGGGCGGTGGTGTTCACTCTCAAGATCTGGAGGCATTACCTCTATGAGGTCTATTGTATCATCTACACGAACCACAAGAGCCTGAGACACATTATGGATCAATCAATCCTCAACATGAGGCAGTGCGGGTGGTTGGACATTGTCAAGGATAATGACTACGAGATCCTTTACTGTAACAATGTAAATTTTCAAAAAAAAATCATTTTTAAAACACCTAAAAACTTATAATATATTTCTCAAAAACATAATTTTTTCAAGTTTCAACACAAATCCACATAAAAATGTCATTATCCTAGAATCATCCACGTAGTCTCGAATCGGTGTGTACAATCAAGTCAACGCCTTCCCGCGATCCTGAAAAGTACCTGAAAAACATATCACACAACACGATATGCATAAAGCTTAGTGATTCCCTTAAATACCATATACACAAATAATAAGCCTTTCATGGCTATAACTTGTCATGGACCCTCCGGTCTCATGTGTCTCGGTGAAGACCCTCTAGTACCACAGCTCAGTGTGGACCCTCCGGTCATGTATCTTAGTAAGGACTCTCCGGTCCCATAGGTTGGGTTGGACCCTCCAGTCTCACAACTCAATTTGGACCTTCCAATATGGTCTCAGTAAAACATAGAATAACATATCATATATCACAAAGACAGAAATACATAATATCACATAACTCAATATAAGCACATAGGACCCTCTGGTCGATAACTTAAATAAGACCCTCCGGGTACTCGGTATTACCACTTAGGTAAGTATAGTGAAAAGACTCACCTTGTAAGCAAATAAGGAAACTGGATACCCCTCGAACAACCTAATCTCCGCTTACATGTAATAAGCATCTCTAATTAACACTTAAAGATCACAACTTTATATAAACTCATGCTAATCCCTCTCTAACTCTTGGGATGAGTGAAAGACCATTTTACCCCTCCATGCTGCCCCATAATCCCTACCTGGTCCAAACCCTAAAGTCAACAGAAGTCAACACTCGAGTCAACTGTCCATGTTGACCTGACTCGCCGAGTCCATATATGTGACTCGCCAAGTCCCCATTGTGTTGGATTAGTGTCTAAGTCCATAACTATTTTGGTATATACTTAACCCGATTGTACATGTTCCTTTTGGGTTGCCTTCACACTGGTGACCAGACATGATGATTGTTGAGGAGAAAGGCTAGTTTATTGTTAAGAATAATAAATTAGGGTATAAATATGATTTGTTAATATATTATATGAATAATATATTAATTTGGAATCATATTATTAATTAGTATTTAATCATAAATTAATTTAGAATTAATTTTAGGATTAAAGGAAATGACTGAAAGTGCAGGGGCTATTTTGTAATTATTGAATAGTTGAGGCTTTGGGGGAGGAGCTGGTAGAAGTTTCTAGTATCGGGACTTCGATAATACGAATCCCCCTACCTTTGATGGAGTTCAGGACCCAATTGTTGCTATAAGATGGTTGTCAGACGTGGAAGGGTGTTTCTTCACGTGTTCATGCCCTGCTGATCAGAGTGTGAGGTGTGCTCTGAACCTGTTGAGGCTTGGGGCGAAGGATTGGTGGAGATTAACCACGGGGTCATATTCGGATGCACAGAGGGCTGCGGTTTCATGGGATCAGTTCCGAGAGATGTTCAACACTCGTTATGTTCCGCGGGTTGAGAGAGAGAGATTGGCTCAGGACTTCCTTGAGCTGAAGCAGGATTCGGAGTCGGTGACGTAGTTCACCAGGATGTTCACTGAGAGGGTGATGTTTTGCCCCGAGTTTGCTTCGGAGCAGGCTCAGATGTCCTGATATCTGAGTATGCTCAAGAGGGATATCAGGCAGTTTATGTCCACGTAGAGGTGCGAGACCTTGTTAGAGTTGCAGGAGGCCGCCAGGCGGCGTGATTTGGAGATTGAGTTGCACTTGCGAGAGTAGAGGCAGGCTCCGGTGCAGTCGCAGCCGACGCTGAAACGGTCTAAGACCGTCGATTCTAGATTGGGAGATCAGAGCAGCCATACTTGTGGGAAGTGTAGGAAGGGTCACACCGGAGTTTGTAGGTCCGGTGGTACATGCCGCAAGTGCGAAAAGGAGGGGCACTATGCGAGGGATTGTCGACATGCAGCCCCGGGTCGGGATTTGAGGATCTGTTATCATTGTCATCAGGTTGGGCACTTGAGGGTCAACTGTCCACAAGTTGCCGCGGGACCGGTGCAGGCTCCAGCACCGGCCACATTGAGGATCACGGGTGGAGGTCAGGGTGGAACGGAGCCCTGAAGGGCTCAGGGTCGTGCTTTTCAGCTTATCGCAGAGGAGGTCAGGGCAGTACCGGATGCTGCTGCGGGTATGTTTCTTTCTTGATGTCTTGTTATTTTATGATTATTGTGGAGTATCGTTTATATGCTAGTCTCGCTGTGTGGTTTTCAGTATTGTATTCGTTGTTTTGAGGGTTATGGTATGATTATGGATTTAGTGTTGGGAATTTCGTTGATTATCATTCATGAGGGTTACTAGTGGAAATCTGGTGTCTGGTCTGAATGTCGGGTAGCATCTGTAGTCTGAGGAGTGGTTAGCCGAAGATCGAGTTCTTTCGAGCCCGGGATGATCAGTGTTGATATGCGGTTTTGTGAAGGTTGCTCGTTCTAGTGGGAATCAGGTCGCGTGTAAGTGTTTGTGTTGTGTAGGGGTGCTGAGGGAGATCGGTGATGGCGACCGGTGGTTGATAGTCAGTGCCCTAAGTGGGGGAGAATTGGAGAATTCTCTAGAAGATCGATGAGCATGAGAGGTTGTTTAGCTACATGGGATTCAACAGTGTTTTTGTCAGCCAAAAGCGTAGGCTGGTATGAGTAAGTGGCAGGCGTGCGGGGCGGAATACAGACCAAGGGTGATTGATTGTGGAAGGCCTGGGATCGGGTCGGGATTGAGTATGTAGGATGGAGGTAGAGTTCGGAACCCTAGAGGGCTAGAACAGTATGCATGGGAGATTTTCCCGGAGGGATAACTCGGAATGTTGATTGCTAGTTGAGCGGTCCGGATAGACTGAAGGCCGGTAGGCGTACCAGTCAGGTTGAAGGCTCGGAGAACGGTCCAGCTAGGCTAAAGGCCCTGTAGGGCGGTCCAGATCTGCTGAATTTTTTTAGAGTGGTCCAGATTGGATGAAGGCCTAGTAAGGCGGTCCAGTCATGCTGAAGACTCTGCATGTGTCGTTAGATCGGTACGAGGAAATAGATTGAGTATGTCGCGATATGTTAGCGTTAGAAGGTCTGGCCCCGGGTATTGATCATGGTGGGTGGAAGGTAGAGCATGGACTTGAGAATCCTTGAGAGCGGATCCAGAGTATGTGTGGTGCATAGGATAGCGGTTATGCTATAAGAGAATGGTGTAGTATTGAGTAAGAACCGTGGCACTTGTGGTAGTGTCAAGGCAGCCAAGTGGATTTCCTTGGTAAGGGAAAGGAAAGGAATGTAGAACCGAGAGGGAGTGTAAGTTCAGGGAATTGAAAGCAGTAGTGCAGAGTTATGATTGGGGTGTTCCAATAATGGTTGATGAGCAGTGTGTCGGCGACTGTGGTATGGAATCACATCCGGGTTGGATGTTTGCTAAGGCTTGTAAGGAATGCAGGGATGGAATCTTGGATCTCCAGTTTGATTTTGATTTATGTGGTGGAAATTCAGCCTGGGGATGTTTGAAGGTGTCGTCAGTGTATCGGGTTTTTCCCAACCCGAAGATGCTAGAGCCAGATCCACATAGGTATGAAATTGCGGCGGAGAACTCTTGGGAGTTGCTCTGAGGCTGAAGGATGTGTCGTCCTGTCAGCATGGAGTGGATAAAGTTGGGCTCAAACCGGGGAATTCCAGTGGTTTATGGATTATTCTAGCTCGTATGGGTTGAGCTATCATTGTGTTAAGAGCAAGTGATGTATCATGGAGTGGTACTCAATTGATAAGTGTGGTTATCAGAGGATGAGGTCGGTGACCGGCTTGAAGCGGTGGTCATAACACCGCAAGAAAAGGGAAAGTTGGGTTTCGGGTTTCGATGGTTGTGTCTTGAGGAACCAGGTCTGGTGAATGTTAGGTGGTGCATTGCAGGAGAAGTTATGGAGTCGAGTTGCCGCAGGCTTCGAGGGCGAAGCCTAATTTAAGTGGGGGAGAATTGTAACGCCCCGTTCTTAAAGTACTTATTTATGAGCCCCTGGGATTTAAGAGGATGGGTATTTTGGTCCTTTTATGGGAAATGGGTTTCATCCGAGAAAGTTTCGAACCAGGGCATGTATCTAGAAGGGTAGGGCTTCTCGCCACCTCTTCGTGGATATAAAGTTCATCGAAAACGAAGCTAGAATGATGGAGTTATGGCACTTTGAAGATTTTGGCATTTATGGCCCTTAATGGAAAAGGTTGGCAATGTAACCCATGCATGCATGAGGCACACGTGTGGGTACGCCCAGCGTAGGCTGGGTTACGCCCAGCGTAATGGGTAAATGGACGCGAGTGCAAGGTCGAGTACGCCCAGTGTATTAGAGGTACGCCCAGCGTACTCTCAGAGTCCTAAAACCCTAAAATTAGAGTCAGCCACTATATAAGGAACATAATGGTTCTTACCCTAGCCTCCATAAGGACTCTCTTAACCTCTGAAACCCTAGATAGCCGTTCCACCTCCATTGTTGGGTGTGTTTGGCCTTGGAAAGCTTGTTTTGGCAAAAGAGAGGCTAGAAGAAGAAAGAGGAAGTTGTCAAAGAAGGAGTTGAGTGGCTGGAGCTTTTAGATCTGGAAAGACATCATCCTTTGGAGCCTATCTGAGGTATAAAGTTTATTGCTTGGCATTTATATCGTGTAGATCTATGTGTTGTGAAGCTTTGACACCATTCTTGTCCCAAAAGTCCTCATCTAGATGCATGTTTCGAGTTGGTCGAGATTATCTATCCTTTCAGACCTTAGGAGAGGTCTTGAGTGAGAAAAATGAGGTCCCAATGGTTGTGGTTGTTCCATGTGTGAGATAAGTAGGTCTTAATGGATTAAGACCTTGGGTTAAGAGCTTATTAGACATCCCAAGCAATAAAGTTTAAGACCTTGGGTCGAGATTATCTGAAGCTTGGACTTAAGAGCTAAAGCCATTAAGATGTTATGAGATGTTATAGTCCAGCGGAGTTACGCCCAACGTAAGTTGAGAGTACGCCCAGCATAGCGGGTCTGTGTCCCGATTCTGTTTTGCGAGCATCGTGGTACGCCCAGCGTACTCCCTCTGTTGGGTTTTCATTTTAGGCCTTAGAGATTGGGCTATTATTGGGCTGCTGGATTTTGGGCCATGACTGGACATTATGGATGGTGTATTGTGGACTCATTAATTATTATAGACCATGGGTCTAGACCCATTTGGTGAGGTGGTCCCAATTTAGTAATTTGGGCCAATATTGGGCTTTGCTTCGGATTTTTGGTCTTTGGGCCATTAGTGGGCTTGAGAGCTTATCTAGTGTTGGGCCTTTCATAATTTGATTGTGGGTCTTAGTCATGGGTCGGATTGAGTTAAGGGTAAATTGGTCAATTTACCCTTGGAAGGATATTGTGCTTGGTCTAATGGTTATTTTTTCTTCTTCGGTTAGTTCGGGCTTTTCGGTGAGGCGGTGATTCGGGAATCTGCTTCTTCAGTTCAGAGTTTCGGCAGTTGCAAGGTGAGTTATCCTCACTATATCAACAGGGTCTAAGGCACCAAGGTCGGCCCTTTATCGGATTGTAATCCGGGTATTGTTGTTATGTTGCTGTTTTACTATGTTTGCATCCTGGTAGTTAGGATGGTATATGTTAGAGACCTGGTTAAGGTCGGTATCCTGGTATATAGGATGATGCTATGCTAGTGACCAGTTAGGTCGGTATCCTGCTTAGAGTATGTTATGTTATGTGATATGCTAGATCGGTTTGATTGGATGTGAATTGTTATATGATTGTATGTTTATGTGCACATGGTTGCTTGAATGGGGTCGAGTTGAGGAGGGTCCTGCTTTGTGCTGTAGGCCAACATACCCAGGGCGGACCGGTTGTCCTGAAGGCCCAACGAGCGGTCCGGATAGGTTGTAGGCCCCACGAGGGCGGACCAGACGTACCGAGGCTCGGAGAGTGGACCAGGCCGATTGAAGGCCCGGTGCGGGCGGACCAGTCATACTGTAGACTCAGAGTGTGGACCAGGTAGGTTGAAGGCCCAGTGCGGGCGGACCAACCATACTGCAGACTCGATGGATAAGGCTAGACTCGGAGGGTGGACCAGGTGGACTGAAGGCCCGGTGTGGCGGACCAGTCACACAGTAGACCTGAAGTGCATGTCTATTCCGTTTGGTTATGACATGTTATGCGTGGTATATGTGGTTGGTATTTTGGGGATATCTCACTAAGCTTTCGGGCTTACAGTTGTGGTTTAATGTTTTTCAGGTTCTTCAGGAGACCATGGCAAGGCAAAGGCGTGATCGTACCGCTCCTCATGATTATTTTTTATGATGTGGTTCTGGGAAGCCTCTGATAATAATTGTATTGAAAACCTTTTTGTAATAACATTATGAAAATAGGTTGTTTTTGAAAAGTTAAAATTTGTTGAAATTTTATGGTCGTTACAATGTGGGGGCACCATGTAAGTTTGCATGGTTATTCACACCCGCTTTGTGATCCTCGATATCCCGGTCACAAACTAGAGGGGCATATCGAGATTTAAACATGCATTGAAAAGTTCAATGAATCTCAAAGAATCTAGGAGTTTTCATAGATTTAAAACTTAAATTTCTTTTTTGTTTTTCATGGTGGAAATTGGTAAATCATCATTTACCTACCTTCAAATATTCTGCAACTAGATTACATCATCCCTTTTCTAGGTTGTAGCGTATTGTGTTGGGTCCTAGCCATAATATCTCATTTGGGTGATTTATTAAGGACTCAATCAATCAACTAACTTGAATTTAGTTTCTCCCATTTTGTAGATGTCAAAGTACGACAACTATGGTATTCCCAAATCCCGTGGAACAAGCTTTTCACATGAAGATGATATTCCACAATTCGATCGAGGAACAAGAGATCATGCTTCACTTCCTCCACCTCCTCCCATTATTCACCCTAACCCACAAGTTCTAAGGCTTGAAAAGTTCAAGCTCACTCAAGCCCTTTTGGCAAGTAAAATGGGAAACCTGTGTGTGTACATGTCTTAGAGATGAAGTCACACATTGAAAGGTTAAGGATGTTTGGTGTCAAGATTTCAGGTAAGTTGGCTATTGACTGGGTTCTTCAGTCGATTCCTGAATCATATAGTGAGTTCGCAAGAGAGTACTATATGATGGATCATGACGTGACCCTCATTGACTTGATCTATTTTCTTATAGCTGCTGAATCAGAAATGATTTGGCGAGCTGGTCGAGCAAATTTGTCTGGTAAATCAAACTCCCAAACTTCAATGGATATTGAAAATGGTGACATTGGAGATCCAGAAAAGGTAGATTCTGAGATAGTTTCATGTTCCATTCCAAAGGAATCCATTTGCTTTTATTGCCAAAAGAAGGGGCATTGGAGACGAAGCTGCCCTATTTACCTAAGAGATCTAAGAGATGGGAGAGTCAAAACGTATCGCTCTAATTTAGGTAAAATCTATTAACTAACTCTTTTAAGTTCCTATTCTAGATTCTTAATACATGATGTGATAAGATTACATTAGATGTTTTGTAGAATCGAAGAAAAGAGAGGAAGCTTAAGGGAAAAAGTGAGCGGAATCTAATCGTGAAGAAATGGATTTCGATCGCATTACTTGAAGATTAGATTCTTGAGCTACTACTTAGAGTTAGAATAAGAGTGCTAAGAAATATGTATTAGCATAGTTTTTCAATGAATTGCATTGTAAGGACAAATTTTTCCGCAATAAAATAAAAAATTGATTTTATATTATTTATTTATCCTTGCGATGGCATGTATGAAAAATTGATGTTTCTATTATTAGCGATAATGGATTTGATTCTTAATTATGCGGAAATGTCGAGAATTTACCAAATAGGGAGAGTTTCTCATCACTCAAGTTTCAATTGGACAGAAACTTGGAATCATGCAACTTGGTTGCATGATGAATGAGAAATTTCATATTTGGAAATTAGACTAATTCGTTGACAAAGTGTCAAGTGAAGGACTAGGAGATCGGGTACACAAAGTTGTATGTTGATCAAGTCCACCACAAGAGTAACAAAGATATTCGTCATGATTTAATAAAGGTTTAGTAAATATGATTATGCTTATGAGATTAAGTGTGACACCGAATTGCTTGAAAGAGTTTAAATCAATAGCTGAACGAATAAAAAGAATCAAGTAGGCAGAAAGATAAAAGTTTCTCTATTCTAAGAAGAAGGTAGAGTACCTATTATTATGTTTTATTATATGTCTCAATGATTAAGAACTATATCTCAATTGATTCTCTAAGTGAGTCTTAGTACAATTGTATGTCTGAGAGGAGGAATCAAGAATTAAAGAAATGGTTAAATCACGAAGTCAATCATACTTCGTTCCAAAAGCAAGTCTTAGAGTTAAGATTGTGACATTAAGTGACAAGTCTTAAGAAGGTTTATAACATTCACCAAATGTGGAAAGTTGTGATGTCTTGGATAAGACAAAGACCAACTAGGACCAATTTTGTGAAGTGTTTTGTCTTGATAAAAGCTACACTAACTCTTGAATATTTGTTTGTCGAGAAATGTTTATTGATAAGAGAATCTTATATGTCAAGGAGTCAGTGGGAGTCTTAATGGTATTGAAAGGTTTCAAGAACAAATCAAGAATAAACCTTATCGATCATCACTGGCACACGACTTGAGGTTTATAACCTATCGTGTTGATGTTATTTTGTTTCTGTGCCATTCCAATTGAGTTAATTATGCATGTGAGTTCTATGAGTTCTCATTTGAATGCATAAAAGGCAAGGACCTTGATCAATGAAAAGTACATTGATATGAAAGGCTGAGCTGCTTAACTGCTTGGAAGACATGGTGGGCACTCGTGTTACCATAAGGCAAGAAATCAAGATTAAGAGTTCGGTTCATATGAGTTTGGATTTATCGCAAACTTTGGTTTTGACAAATTTGCATGGATAGGAACACATATACCATTAAAATCTAAGTGTCATAAGATTCCCTCCTTTATGAAAATGACTATGAGGAAATGCTTTCACTAAGCGAGATTTTAAGAAGATAGTGATTGTGAAAATTGCATTCTTAAATTCGATTATGGTTACGGTATCCCTTTCCATGATTCGAATTGTGAGATTTGGCAATTAGTCTAAATTGTTTAGAGACACATATGAGCTATCTAAGGCAAAGGTGTATAAGCTTAGATAAAGGATTATTAAAGCATTAGGTATTAAAAATATGAACTTAAGAAATTCAATAGGTATTGTTTTTCTGGAAGTTAAGCTGTTTTCTCGATACATGTCAAAGATAGTGGGAGCATAAAAGTTGTGCTTGTATGATTATTATGGCAAGTATTGCAAGTTAGCAACATTAATTATAGAAAACAAGAGTTATACTTTGCAAAGTCGCAAGGGTTGAAAAGTTGTTTTGCTATAATTAAGGGAGATAATATTATGCTTCATTTCAAATCTAAAGGCTTAGGTTGTGGAATGTTAATAAATTTAGTCAAGGATACATAGTGCGTTCTCAAAAATTCGATTATGATTATGGCATCCCTCTTCATAGTTCGAATTCTAAGAACAAGACACATAAAATATTATGGCGGAAGATTGATAAAGTATCATATATTTATGTAAGACATTATGCATCGTGTCCCATACACTTCGGGTATAGGATCGATTGCAAGTGCTATAATATTTGACCATTCTAAAATTTTCCAAATGTCTAGCGCATTTAGAGGGAAAAACGACAAGAATCGGTTTTTACTAAGATAATTAAACAACTATCAAAGGACGATCCAAAGATCGCTGAGGATTGGTCGCTTGTGAGTAGTTGGAAGTATGGTATTGGATGGAACATATCGACATTATTATGAATAAATAATATTCTATTAAGAATGAGTTGTCATATGGCAAATATGGAAATGTTTCCATATTGGGAGTTGGATATTGAGAATCTGTATCTAGATTAGAAACTTTTATGCAAGAAAGGATGTTCAAAGGAATGTACTTTGAGTGAGAGACATCCTATCTATAGAATTGTTTCTTATAGATATTGGCAAAGTCTTGATGATTTTGAGCTATGACTTTACGAAAGAATCATTGCATAAAATGTTAGAATCTTGCATAAGTAACAAGAATTTGATATGCTTACACTTGTGATAGGGATTGGGAGTTGTGAAATGAGTATGATTGGAAATATGTTCATTTGATCTATTTCACAAAGTAAGGACCATAGGTAAACATTGTGTGCATGCTAAGAGCATGGGAAAAGTGTAGTAATAATTCAAGAAAGAAGTTGATTACCCAAAACAACAAATAATGAGTAATCAATATGGTGATTAAATAAAATGTTTTATTTATACCCAGAGTTTGGGGCCGTATGAGATTAATATTATTCTTGTGTTTCACTTTGCATGTTTTGACTTCCTGAGTAATTAATTATTCCAGAATAATCAAATTATTTGAATGGACCACAGTCGTTCATATGTTGGAAGTAGGTATGAATGAAGATTGTCGTGAATTGGTGTGTGGATTGTCTAAAGTGTATTAGACATAAGAAAATGTTTGCTGCAACGTTTATGAGTGCTTATGAATATGATTTGAGCATTGGATTAAACCCACGCTTACTTGGATCACTTCATGGATTTTATCACGAGTGATTGGTGAGACGATAATATCTTATATTCTTGAAACCGAGATGTGTGAATTGTATCTTGCGAGTCGGTTACACATTGATAATATGTAAACGCACCAGTAACTTGGTGTCATAAAACATATTGTTGTGTGTAATTCGGTGAGTGAGTGCAAGCAAGCATTGAATCAAAGTTTATTCGTACCTTTTATCCTAAGTAGGATGACAGCGATATATGTGGGCCCCTCGATGATTTAGTGATGACACATAAGCGCTTGGCCAAGCCGGGACTAATTTGATGTGTTCAATTGTAGTCTGTTGTCAGTCGTCGTAAATCGGAAATCGGGAAACAACACATAGACAGATAGAATGATTTAAATCCATGTCTCAATCTATACAATATCTAGAATGGAGGAATATATGATCCCTTATCTAAAGGACGTGTATCTGATAAGATCAGAGTTGACAGCGGCTTTTGAAAGCTACGATTGCTAATCAGGATCTGAGGTTATACACAGAATAGTTATTAGACTTATCCAAGTGGGAGACTGTTGGATTAGTGTCTAAGTCCATAACTATTTTGGTATGTACTTGACCCGATTGTACATGGTCCTTTTGGGTTGCCTTCACACTGGTGACTAGACAGGATGATTGTTGAGGAGAGAGGCTAGTTTATTGTTAAGAATAATAAATTAGGGTATAAATATGATTTGTTAATATATTATATGTATAATATATTAATTTGGAATCATATTATTAATTAGTATTTAATCAGAAATTAATTTAGAATTAATTTTAGGATTAAAGGAACTGACTGAAAGTGCAGGGGCTATTTTGTAATTATTCAATAGTTGAGGCTTTGGGCCATTGGATCATCTTTATTAAGGCTTGAACGAAAATCCTAGAAGGATCTAGGAGTTTTCGTCCAAGGGCTTAAGGAAAGGAGTCCATGGACTTGCTTAGGCTCTAAGCTAAGGGATTAGGGTTTACACCTTGAAACCCTAGTTAGCCTTAAGTATAAATAGCACTCCAAGGCACTGAGATTTCATCCAAGCCTTGGGAAACCCTAAAAGGGACGAAATATAGGGAAAGATACCCTTCTCTCCTCTCTCCCATATTCATCCTTTCACCTAGTGTGTTTGTGAGCCATTAGAGGTACTACACTTGTGGTACTTGATTTCAAGAGCTAAGGAGATTCAAGGAACTAGTTGTTATTACTATATAACAACAAAAGGTATGTATTCTAATCTTCTTGGTAAATTCGAAAATAGTATGACTCATTAGGGTTTTATTATGTGTTCATAATGTTGTATAACTAATAGTGAAAGCATAGATCCAACTCTAGGGTTGCATGCACACATAGGATTGTTTGTATAAAACCCATCACATTGTTCCTCAAAACATCGCAAAAACCTAACTTAACTCATCGAGTTGTCTCATCAACTCACCGAGTTACCCTTGTCCAGACTCATCGGGAGAAAACCCTAGCCGACTCGTCGAGACAGCTCATTGACACGATGAGTCCATTCAGTCTATATTCTCATTCAAACATTTTAAGGTAGATCCACTACTCTAAACTCACAGGACCTCCTACAATCCAGATCTGAGGTTTCAACCTCAAATCATGCTCAAAGGACTCAATGACACAAAAAGAACGGGATAAAACCCAAGAAACTCCCTAAACCAATATCTCATAAGGAAATGACCAAGTTAACATCTTTTTACCTCCAACTAAAGCAAAACCCTGGTGAACCTCTAGATCCTAAGCCTCCTCTTGATCCAAGCTTTGATGCTCTCCACTTCTCCTTCAAAAGTGCACTAATATCCACCATATTAGCTTCTCTCTCACTCTCTAGCTCAAGTGGATGGTTAGGGTTTCTCTCAAGGATGTAAGGTGGCTGGTGAGGCGGAAATGAGGGCTTAAGGCCCCTTAGATAGGTCACAAACCTGAGGATTTAGGGTTTCCTCACACAGCACCAACTCGGCGAGTCGGCTCTCTTACTCATCGAGTTGGTCATTAAACCCATGTGACCAATCCAACCCCTACTCGATGAGTCAGGCACACAACTCACTGAGTCACTCATTAAATCTCAAAATAAATATATAAATGTAATACCTGAGAGTCAGGATGTTACATTTACCATCCGGGTAAAGCGAACGTGATGACGGGTGCCTTGAGCCGCAAGTTGGCTTGATCTTCTATTCTGACATCATGTATAAGGATTTTCGTGGACTCCCCACTAGTAGGATTGATCAAAGAGGATTAGGATGAGGGAGTGCGAGAGGAAAATTATAATATTGAGAGAACAGTCGTGGGTTGTTGACCTACTGCAGTCGGGTATGGGTTCTGATGTTTGGAGGGATTAGGCAGATCGTGATGGAGGAGGCTCATAAGTCTCGTTTCTCTATTCACCCGAGGGCCACCAAGATGTAGTGGGATATGAGTTTGAGTTACTGGTGACCGTGCATGAAGCGAGAGATCACTTGGTATGTCGATAGGCGCTTGATCTGCAGGGTGGTAAAGGCTGAACATCAGAGGGCGCATGGGAAAGATGCAACCTCTAGAGATACCATGTGGAAATGGGAGCACATTACGATGGACTTTATCACTAAGTTGCCGAGGACGACGAAGGGATATGATGCAATATGGGTCATCGTAGATCGATTGAACAAGAGTTCCCATTTTCTGGAGATTTGGGAGAGTTCATTAGCCGAGAAGTTGGCCGATGTGTATATTCACGAGATTGTTGCTCGCCACGAGGTTCCGGTCTCTATTGTTTCAGACCGCTATGTTCGGTTCACCTCCTGATTCTGGAAAACATTCCATGAGGAACTGGGCACGAGAATTCATTTTAGCACCTCTTACAATCCACAAACAGACGGCCCGAGCGAGCAAACCATTCAAACCCTCGAGGATATGTTGAGGGCCTATATAATTGATTTCGGCAGGATTTGGGACTCCCACCTCCCCCTTGCAGAGTTCTCCTACAACAACAACTTTCACTCCTAGGGGTGCAAACGAGCCAAGCTACTCGTTAGCTACTCAAGATCGGATCGTTAAAAGCTCGTCTCGAAACCGGTTTTAAACGAGCCCGAGCCGAGCTTGAGCTTAATATTAAGCTTGTTTATTAAACGAGCTCGACCTCAAGCCTATATCACAAAGCTCGATTAGGCTCGCGAACCTAAACGAGCCTTTATATAATACTATTTATTATTATTTATATATATTAAAATAAAAGCATATTACGGGAATTATGAATTTCGGGTATTAGTAAACGAGCTTTTTAACAAACTCGACCCAAGCTTAAGCTTATTTAGGCACGCCTGATAAAAACGAGTTGAGCCCGAGCCCAAGCCGAGCTTGTATAAATTTTTATGAGCTCGAGCTGAGCTCAGTAAAAAAAGCTCGAATCGAGTCGAGCTCGAGCTCGAGCTTCATATAACTTAAACGAGCCCGAGCCGAGCTTGGCCAGGCGCGGGTTCGACTCGGCTCGTTTGCACCCCTATTCACTCCTACATTGGTGCTCCACCTTTCGAGTTGTTGTATGGGCGGAGATGTCGTACCACAGTCTATTGGGGAGATGTTGGACACCGGGTCATGGGTCGGACAAGGTGGTTCTGCCGAATACCAAGAAGATTTAGTAGATCAAGCAGCTATTACAGACAGCTCAGAGTCGGCAGAAAAGTTATGTCGACCAGCATTGATTCGAGTTGGAGTTTCATGTCGGCTATATGGTATTGCTGAAGGTCTCACCCTGTAAGGGTGTGATCCTTTTCAGGAAGAGGGGAAAGTTGGGTCCCCGATATATTGTATTGTTTCGGATTATTGCCAGGTTTGGAAAGGTAGAGTATAGACTGAACCTTCTGGAGGAGCTCCGTCAGATTCATAACACTTTCCACATTTTGCAATTGCAGAAGTGCATATAAGAAAAGGATGTGGTGGTATCCTTTGATGACATTTAGGTCGACGAACGCCTGAATTATGTTGAGCAACCAGTGGCTATATTGGATAGGAAGATAAGAGTTTTGCGCAACAAGGAGATACCTCTGGTAAAGGTATAATGGTAGCATTAGAAGGGATCCGAGTGGACTTGGGAGCTGGAGGTCAAGATGTGAGAGAATTATCCAGATATGTTTGCTACACTAGACTTTGAGGACGCAGTCTAGGTTAAGTGGGGGAGAGTTATAACATCTTGAGATTTTGTAGGTATTCTCGAATCTTTCCTTCATTATTATCATTGTCATTTTTAGTCCTTGGGGTTGAGAGGATATAACCATGAGATGCCCTAATGACTAATAACACAATTTTGAATCAGGAGGAGTACGCTACATGTACATAAGGGTACACTGAGCATACTATGTGCGCCCTAGTACGCTGGGCGTACTCATGTCAGGACAAAACCCTAATATTTAGGGTTTGGGTGCTATATAAGTATCCTTATGAGCTTATAACCCTCTATCATTTCAGCCTCCATAGCTTTGATCCATTTTCCCCAAACCCTAAACTCTCTCTTTAGTGTATGAGCTGAAAGTCTGTGTTTTGAGTAGTTGAAGAAGAGGAAATTGCATCAAGGTGTTGGAGAAGTAAGGCAAGCTTGAAGATCTGAGATTATCTTATTCTCTAGAAGCTCCAGGAGGTCAAAAGATTTTGCCCTTATGTTTGTATGATGTATAACTTTCCTTGTATCTTTAGGACACCATTCTTGTCCCAAAAAGTCCCAATATTGTGCATGTTATGATTTGGACGTGTTAAGTTGTCCTTACATTCCCTAGGAAGGGTTCTAAATGGTAAAAATGAAGTCCCAATGGCTAGAAGTGTCCAATGCAAGTATTAGAAAGGTCTAAATGGATTAAGACCATGTATTAAGGGCTTTTTGTACGTCCAAACTCTTAAAGTTTGAGACTTTATGGTCATGAGGTACATTTAGTCAATGGATCTAGAATACAGGCTTAAGTGCTTAAGCCAATAAGCACTTATCATGATTTTAGACTTAACGAGCGTATGCCCCGCATAAGCCATTGTACGCCCCGCGTACAGAGTCAACCACCCCAATTGAGGTTAACGCAAGGCGAAGTACGCCCATCATACGCCCTGTGATGGGCTTTTGCGATTTGGGTTTCAGATTGAGCTACCTTTGGGCCAGCATAGTTTGGGCCTTTTTGGACTTTCTGAATAGATGTTTTTTGGGCCAAATATGGAAATGGACCTTAGGGTGAGGCTTAATTAAAGATTTGGGCCCAATATGGAAAATTCGGCCAATTATGAGCCTTGTATTTTGGGCTTTGGATTAAGGAATTGGAGTTGGGCCTTGGCCCATGTGACATCCCCATTTTCACAGCCAAAAAAGACTAATTTTGTTTAAGCTTTATAAAAATCAGAGTATCTCTTTCAATAAAAATGTTACGGAATATGTTCCCAGAAAAACATGATAATTTCATTATCAAAGCATTTTCGAAGAAATGTATTTTTATTCCTTTTAAAACATTTGGGATGTCATCGTCGATACAGAAACATAAGCATAAATAGAACTTACATTCATTTACACTAATCATCTATATCTCCTTAATCTCTCAGTGTAATGTAACTTCACATCATCACCTGTGATACAAGTAAACTGAGTGGGCCAGGTTGAGAAACCTGGTGAGTGCATAGGGTTTTCAACCCACAATAATATAATTATTATGTTTAATCATCAAAAAACTAACCCAATTACTCATCCCTATTATCTTCTTTATTCCTAAGTACCTTCCCTAAGGATTTATCCTACAGGTCGTCTCCTACATCATATTTACCTCCCATCTTCTTACATCACATTTCCTTATATGTTTGTTCCTAAGGACTCTCCTTAAGGATCATTGCCTACATCGCATAAACAATATTGATTCAGGGTTTACTCCCTCAATACGTGCCCAATAAGGGATATGGTATCATCACATGAATATGTAGTTACAACATCGCATGAGCTCGTAATTCATAGTAAGGGGTTAGAGTATCATCGCATGAATACGTAGTTACAATATCGCCTGAACTCGTAATTCATCACCTACAGGTTATGAGCCCGCTAGTGTTTCCACGGGGATGCATATAATAGTCCGTGGTCGCCATCTATACTTTGGTAGATGACTACATCTCCAAATTTTCGGACAAGGCTATAATATCTTTCATCCTACAACACCGATTCATCATTACCTATCTATCCTCACCTAATTATCATCACCTATCTCTCATCATTTTATTTCATCACACATCAACTATTTCATCTACCCATGTTTTATCCCAATATATTTGTAGATATAAAATAAATATATAGTTTAAATCATTTAAACATGTATAAAATCATTCATCCAACATAGACAGTAAGTATCCAGATAATATGCACACATGACATGTAATTTATATAAAATACTTCATATCTATCCTCACCTAATTATCATCACATATCTCTCATCATTTTATATCATCACACATCAACTATTTCATCTACCCATGTTTTATCCCAACATATTTGAAGATATAAAATAAATATATAGTTTAAATCATTTAAAACATGTATAAAATCATTCATCCAACATAGACAGCAAGTATCGAGATAATATGCACACAAGACACATAATTTATATAAAATACTTCATATCTATGTGTAAGATGAAAGTGACCATGCACTCACTTGTTCAAGTGATGATTCCAAACTAGGACAACGCTTCGCTTCTTAACAATATAATTTCCCTTGGTCAAGATTGATATCCTAATTGTTGACTTAGTAACTGTTATTTTGGATAGTTCGGGATTTTCGGTGAGACAACGGTCACAGACTTCTAGTCCAGTTCAACATTACATGTGAGGTGAGTTTCCTCACTATACTAAAGGGTCGAAGACACCAAGGCCGACCCTTTAGATTGTTATCCTGGTTATAGTATGCTTGTATGCAGTTATGATCTGTTAGTTCGATATCCTGGTAGATAAGATGTTGTTATGCTATTATGATATGTTAGATCAGTAGCCTGGTAGATAGGATGATGTTATGCTTCATGATCTGTATGAATAGTGCTTGTCTGTTGATTGTTTTTGTGTTATGAGTATGTCGACATATGTGTGCGTATGATTGGTTTAAGGCAATCATGTTTTGTGCTGATGGCTAACAGACCCAGGGCGGCCCGAATAGACTGAAGGCCTTGCGAGACGGTCCAGTCAGGACGAAGGCCCATCGAGCGGTCCGGATAGGCTGTAGGCCATGCGAGGCGGTCCAGACAGGCTAATAACTCATTATGTGTGTTGTTATGTTATCTGTTTGGGTGTTGGTACTTTGGGGGAACTCACTAAGCTTAGGACTTACAGTTTTGTTTATGGTTTCAGGTACTTTAGAGGATTGCAGGAAGGCGAATGCATGATCGTGCACCTCTTCATGTTTTGTGTTGTGATTTCTGGGATTTACTCTAATGACAAACTATTTTGAAAACACTTTGTAATAAATGGTGTTTTTGGATTTTTGAAAAAGTTTAAATTTTTTGTGGAATTTATGGATGTTACATTAAATATTATCTTTGTTATTTAATTTATACAAAAAAATAAAAAATAATAAAAATAATACAAAAAATCACCCTTTGTTTCTAAATATGAGTGAAATGTTCTAATAAAATATTATATTATAAATAATCAAATCAAATTTTTAGAATGTTAGAATATTTTAATATTCTATTAAATTTTGTGGATATGTTTAGATATTACAATATTCTATTTGAATTGGTAGATTTGTTAGAATATTCTAATATTCTATTAGCCTTTTTAAATATTTATAGTTTAACATTCTAATAGAATATTATAACATTTTAAAATTTTAATTTGAATATTTACAGTCTAGTATTATATTAGAATATTTCTCGTATATTAGGAAAAAAATATGGTAGTTTTATTAAAAAAAAAAATTTAAATTTAAATTTTTAATTTGAATATTTATAGTCTAGTATTTATCTTCAAAATGAATGACTAGAATTGCTTCTTCATGTCTTACAAAATAAGTTGGTCTCTTTTATATATATATATATATATATATATATATATATATATATATATATATATATATATATATATATATATATATATATATATATATAAAACCAATCCTGAGCGTCAAAATTTAAAGCGATCAACGGCCAAAAAAGTGGAAGTTCACTTGTACATTGGACGCATATATACCAGATTATACCATAAAACCCACATTTTACCAAAATAATCCACCTCTTTTTTTCTTTTAATTTTTTTATGTCATGTCTTTTATCGAAAAAAAAACCAAATATACTGTTGTTCATGATTTTCCGTCCTCTTTCCATAGAGATCGATGCTGATATAAAAAACAGACATTTTTTTTCGAAACAAAACCACTTCATTTAGTTGTTTTTTTTCCAGTATTTAAGTTTATTTTAATCCAAAAAACTAATTATACCAAAAAATTCAATTTTTAGTCGTCTGTTAATTAACACCAACATCGATTAAAAAAAAACTCGATCAGTTTAGATTTACAGTGTGAATCTAAACTATAAATATTCTAATTTTAAAATTTACAATGTGAATCTGACCTAGTATTATTCACATTGTAAATTTGTTCATATTCACAATGTGTAACATCCCGAAATACCAAGAGTACAGTTGATGAGCAAAAAGGGGAAATTGGAAAAGAGGAACCCGGCGAGTCCATGGGTCGACTCGGCGAGTAGGGTCGCGAATTGGTCGCGTGTTAATTGGCCAACTCGGCGAGTCGGCGGCTGGACTCGGTGAGTTGGTGCTGGGTGAAGAAAACCCTAACCTTCGGGGTTTGCCCCCTATTTAAAGGATGTTATGCATCCTTTTCAGCCTCTATACCCCCCCTGAGAGTTCCAGAGAACACCCCCAAACGTAATAACTTCATTATTGAGAGGATTGAAGCTTGGAAGAAAGGGTTTGTGAAGAGAAGTGGGAGGAATTCGAGGATAGATTCAAGAGGGCTTGGAGATCTAGAGTCTACATCAGTTTAGGCTCATCTTTGGGGTAAGGATCCTCTGTCTTGAGCTCTTTTCCCCCTTGTTGTCTTCTTTGGGGGTTGTTTTGGGGTTTTTGGGTGTATTTCATGAGTTATTCGGGATTGGAAGATGGATCTGAGGATGCTACCTCAGATCTGGAGTGGTGATGGTGATGGTCCAAATGTGCATAAAGTCCCTGTGTTGAGTGAAGCTATCTTGTCCCAAACCTTAGCCGTAATGTGTATTATGCCTAGATCTTCATGGATTCACGTAAAGTTTGCCACTTTACGTGATGGATGGGTTGTAGGAGGCTAGATCTATGTTTTGGATCAATTGCATGGCCTGGAATGCTTCTGTATGGATTCAGACCGGTGGTACTCGGCGAGTCACAAGGGTGGACTCGACGAGTTGCTTGAAGATGAGCTGGAACTCGGCGAGTTGGATGAACAACTCGGCGTGTAGGTTGAAGATAGCCTTAGACTCGGCGAGTCTGTTCTTGGACTCGGCGAGTCTTGTCGAAGAGTCCCAATATTTTCTGGTTGAGTCGAGAATCGGTGAGTCAAGGGATGACTCGGTGAGTTGAGTGCGAGTAGACTCAGAGTGGTTGGACTCGGCGAGTCTCGGGGTGACTCGGCGAGTCAAGTCGCGGATTGAGGGAAGTTCTGAACTTGGGGACTCGGCGAGTCATCGGGTTGACTCGGCGAGTAGAGTCAGTCATGGGTTGACTTTGACCTTGTCCAAGGGTTGACCAGTTGTCTTCCAGGGGTATTTTGGTAAATAAGGGTATATATTGAATTGAGTGTTTTGGTGTTCAGTGGAGGAGTTCGTGTCGGAGTTCGGAGCAGCGGGATCTTATCCTTACAGCCGGCAGTTTCGAGGTGAGTTATCCTCACTATATCAACAGCGTCTAAGGCACCAAGGCCGGCCCTTTATTGGATTGAGATTCAGATATGGTTGTTATGTTATTGTTTGATATGTCTGCATACGGGTAGCTAGGATAGTATATGCTGGAGACATAGTTAAGGTCAGTTTCCCGATATGTAGAGTGATGCTATGCTAGTGACCGGTTAGGTCGGTAACCTAGTTAGGGTAATGATATGCTATGTGATCTGCTTGCTCGGTTTGTTGACTATGACTGTTATATGATTGTATGTTATGTGCACATGGTTGTTTGGACTGGAGATGGGTTGAGGTTGGTCCTGCTTTGTGCTATAAGCCAAGATACCCAGGGCGGACCGGTTATTTCGAAGGCCCAACGAGCGGTCCGGATAGGCTGTAGGCCCCACGAGGGCGGACCAGACGTGCCGAGGCTCGGAGAGTGGACCAGGCCGACTGAAGGCCCGATGCGGGCGGACCAGTCACACTGTAGACTCAGAGAGTGGACCAGGTGGGTTGAAGGCCTGGTGCGGGCGGACCAACCACACTGTAGACTGAAAGGACATGACTAGACTCGGAGGGTGGATCCGACAGACTGAAGGCCCGATACGGCGGACCAGTCACACAGTAGACCCGATATGCATGGTTGTTCTATGTTCTGTTATGTTATGTTTGCTTTTTATGCTATGGGCCGGAAGGCAATATGTTATGGGCTGGAAGGCAATATGTTTTGGACCGGAAGGTCGTAGCCTGGAAGGGCATATATGTGGTTGGTATTTTGGGGGTATCTC
Source organism: Lactuca saligna (assembly GCF_052625555.1). Taxonomy (NCBI): domain Eukaryota; kingdom Viridiplantae; phylum Streptophyta; class Magnoliopsida; order Asterales; family Asteraceae; genus Lactuca; species Lactuca saligna. The sequence goes on along the minus strand of NC_136425.1, from coordinate 10,560,312 downwards.
ACTAAGCTTTCGGACTTACAGTTGTGGTTTAATGTTTTTCAGGTTCTTCGGGAGACTGTGGCAAGGCAAAGGCGTGATCGTACCGTCCCTCGCGTTTATGTTTTATGAAATGGACCTGGGAATATTCTGATAAATAATGTATTGAAAACCTTTTTGTAATAATTTAATGAAATCTGATTGTTTTTGAAAAATTTAAATTAGTTGGACTTTTCGATCGTTACACAATGTAAATCTAGGCATATTCACAATGTGAAACAAATTTACAATGTGAATTTATATTGAAACTTCGTTTTTTTTACATTAATATGAATCTATATTTTAAAAGTACAAAAAAATATGAATTTTGATATATTTATTAAAATCTTTTGATAAAAAATAGGACTTAACTTTTCAAAAAACAAAAAAATGAAGTGGGTTTTTAAAAAAATTATTTTTTATATATTAATATAAATCTCTAGGAAAATAGGACGAAAAATCTTGACCAATTGTATATTCGTTTTTTTTTTTTTGATAAAAAACATCGGCTAAAAAAATTTAAACCGAAAAAAAGGATGTCGATTTTGTTATAATGCGGTGCATATGCATCCATTGTAAAACTTTACGGCCCTTACTTTTGTCATTGATCGTTTTAAATTCCAACGTTATATATATATATATATATATATATATATATATATATATATATATATATATATATATATATATATATGTTGTTGCTATTAAGACACCATTTAAACACCCTATAGACATTTTTATTAAAAATCAATCAATTGGTTACAATTTTTAATTATCTTTTTCAAAAAACAATATAATTTTAGCCAACCCCTATATATATATATATATATATATATATATATATATATATATATATATATATATATATATATATATATATATATATATATATATATATATAGGGATAATGACTTGAAAGGGTAACTAACTTTCGACTTTTGTCACATTTAGTCACTAAACTTTATTTCGTTATCTATTTGCCATTGAACTATTGAAACTGTTCACATTTTACCCTTATGACCGGCTGTTACCGGTCATAAGGGTAAAATGTGAACAGTTTCAATAGTTCAATGGCAAATAAATAACGAAAAAAAGCTTAGTGACTAGATATGAACAAAATCGAAAATTTGTTTCCCTCTAAAAAGTTCAATGAATAAATGTGAACAAACCTCCTCTTGTATTATGTTTTAGCAAATTATTTATTTTTGTTAAATTGTAGCAACATTTGTTGATGAAGAAATCTATGAAATAAAAAAAAATTAAAAAAAAAACAAAACAAAAACAAAACCCTGAGAATATATTTAAAAAAAACAAAACAAAACAAAAAAACCAAAACCGAAATAAAAAACCAATGGTTTGATATTTTCCAAAATAAAAAATCCAAAATTCCAATCTGATTTTGGTATTACAAAAAAATAAACAATTATCACTGATGTGAATTATGACCATTGGTTTGGCATACGAAATTTGTGACATGCCATGAATATGTAGTTATAATATCTTCTGAACTCGTAATTCATAGTAAGTTGTTAATGTATCATCACATGAATACGTAGTTACAACATCGCCTGAACTCGTAATTCATCACCTACAGGTTATGGGCCTGCTGGTGTTTCCACTGGATTGTCTAGAATAGTCCGTGGTCGCCATCTATACTCTGTTAGATGACTAAATCGCCACATTGCTGGTTAAGGTTATGGTATCTCCTTCCATCCTACATCACATATTCATCATCATCTATTTACCTAATTATCACCACCTTTCTATCATCACCTATCTCTCATCATTTTATTTCATCACACACCAACTATTTCATCTACCCATGTTCCATCCGCAACATATTTGTAAATATAAATTAAATATACCGTTTAAATCTTTTAAAACATGTATAAAATCGTTCATCCAACATAGACAACAAGTATTCAAATAATATGCACACATAACACGTAAATTATATAAAATAGTTCATATCTATGTGTAAGATGAAAGTAACTATATATACCATAAATGCTTCCTAACTTTGAACCCCAAGGTTTACTCTACTAAAGCTTCATATTCTCGGCTCTCTGAACCTAGAAGGGTCCAAATCTATCACACCAAAAAGCTCAAGATAGCTCTTCCTCTCACTCTACACACTCAAGCTCGCTAGGGTTCTCACTTATGGGAAATGTAGTCGCAATTGAAGGCCATAAGTGCCTTTAAATATGGCTCGAGCCCAAAGATTTAGGGTTTCTGCCAACAGCGCGAACTCGTCGAGTCGCCTCACCGACTCGTCGAGTCCATTCATTAATCTGAGTCATCAATCGCGACCTTACACGACGAGTTGAGGCGTCAACTCGTCGAGTCTCTCTTCTTAACTCAAAAGAAAAATACTTAAATGATGATGCCTGGAAATCCGGATGTTACATTTTGTTTTTTTATTTCATAGATTTCTTCATCAACAAATGTTGCTACAATTAAACAAAAATAAATAATTTTGCTAAACATAATACAATAGGAAGTTTGTTCACATTTAGTCATTGAACTTTTTAAAGGGAAACGAACTTTCGATTTTGTTCACATTTAGTCACTAAACTTTTTTTCATTATCTATTTGCCACTAAACTATTGAAACTGTTCACATTTTACCCTTATGACCGGTAACATCCGGTCATAAGGGTAAAATCTGAACAATTTCAATAGTTCAATGGCAAATAGATAACGAAAAAAAGTTTAGTGATTAAATGTGACAAAAGTCGAAAGTTCGTTACCCTTTCAAGCCATTATCCCATATATATATATATATATATATATATATATATATATATATATATATATATATATATATATATACAAAGAGAGAGAGAGAGAGAGAGAGAGAGAGAGAGAGAGATTTGTTATATGTTTTTAATAGATTAAACAGTTATAGAGGTAAAACAAAAGATAAAATTACAAGAATGGTCCCTGTGGTATATCAAAACTAGCACCTTTGGTCCAAAATGGGTTTGGCTCGCAAGGATGGTCCAATAGTTTCGTTTTGTTGCGAGTTTTGTCCAATTTCCTATGAAGTTTTTTATAATGACGGATTTGCCTTTATATTTTAATTTTCCATTTTTATTTTATTATCAGTAATTAAAAAACAATAAAAAATAAAACAAAAATAAAATACTCTCTCTCCCCCTCTCTCTTTCTCTTTCTCTTTCTCTCTCTTTCTCTCTCTCTCTCTCTCTCTCTCTCTCTATATATATATATATATATATATATATATATATATATATATATATATATATATATATATACACACACACATACACACACACAAACAAAATTAATACAGATCTGGTAGTGGATTTGTAAAATGAAGAACCCTAACTTTTATCAATTTTGTTCAACTCATTGTATGAAGTCTAATAGACTAAACACATACACACTCATATATGCATATGAATCTCAAGAACACTTGGTTTTTCCTGAGTTCAAGAACAAGAACATCATATTCACGAACTAAGAAATCGATTTCTGATGAAGTGCCATCACCACCATCGGAATCAATTTTTTCTATGAATTTCTCGATTCAAACGCACAAGCACACAAACAACTTAAGAAACATAAAGATGAAGGTAAATTGCACCCCTTTTATCCCTCTCCCTGAATCGCAGACACCATATACCCTAAATCAGTACAGGTTAAAGAGATTAGGATTTACAGATGAAAGGGATTACGATTTACAACCTAGAAATTTTTGTGTCCTTTCCAATTATTGAATCAAATGCCAATCATGTCCCTCTCTCTTGTTCTTCTCTGAATCGGTGTGTATCAATTTTAGGCGTAGAAGATGACTCTTGTAGAAGAACAACGATAAAAGTGGCATTGTAGCTCTAAACGACAATGAGAGAAAAGCGAGGTATAGTGGTTTGACCTAGGAGGCAATGGTGTTGTTGGTATTCGTCGGAGATGTTACATAGTTTAGGTGATGGGCAGGGTACGATGGATTATGGCCAGATATAATAGGTGATGTTGAGGGTCAAGCGGGTGGGCCAGGCAAGAGAAAAGATGTGTTTTCCGGCGATTGTATTCTCACATAGGTCACTAAGAGGTTGCAACATGTTTGATTTTGAAATTGTTTTGAACTGATTTCTTTGAACTTGTCGAAGAAGACATATCAGATAGGCAGGGGAGGGATGAAGAAGATGAACTGTTCTTGAGTAAAAAGAAAAAAAAATATATGGGGGAATACGGTAGCGAGAGAGAGAGAGAGAGAGAGAGAGAGAGAGAGAGAGAGAGTATTTTATTTTTGTTTTATTTTTAATTACTGATAATAAAATAAAAATGGAAAATTAAAATATAAGGGCAAATTTGTCATTATAAAAAAATTCATAGGAAATTGGACCAAACTCGCAACAAAACGAAACTATTGGACCATCTTTGCAAATCGAACACATTTTGGACCAAAGGTGCTAGTTGTGACATACCACATGGATCATTCTTGCAATTTTGTCAAAACAAAATGATAATTGAAAACAATGATTATAAGTGGAATATTTAATAAATTCATTTAACCAAAGTAACTTCTAAATTATAATCGTGCTAGAAAAAAATTCCAAACTAAATTACCTAGATTTGTATATAAATTTACTTCGCATGTAAATATGAATATTTATTTAAGTTCACATGTAAACGTGAAAAATTTAGTTTTGTATTTTCTTAAAGTTCAAGTTTGAATAGCTAAAAATTTTAAATAGTATAAATAATAAAATTTGCAGTTGAAGTCATCAAGGGTGGAGCTTTATTAGTATAATATTTATTATATTTGATATCTTATACATATAATATAAGTATAAGTATTATCCGATTTTTTAATTTTAAAATTTAAAAAAGAAGAAAATATAAACTTATTATTTATTGAAAAAATGTCACAAAAATATAATATTTATTACATTTGATATTTTATATATATAACTATAAATATTATTTGACTTTTTAATTTTAAAAATTGAAAAAAAAAAAAAAAAAACATAGAATATTATTTATTGAAAAAATATCACAAAAATGAGAAGTATTAAAATTTATTAAAAATTTAACATATGATAAAATTATATTTATTTATTATAGTAATTTATTACAGTATATTAAAATTCACCTACCAAATTGTTTGGCCATCTTGGTTGTAACCCCTAGATATGTTGCTATATTCTTGGAGTCTTGGCCTATATAATATATAAACCAAGTCTTAAGTTTTCCACAATAAGAAAGCTTTAATTAGCATATATCGACATGGAAACTTTCCCTCAATTTCTTCCATTGATGGGGCTCTTTATTTCTGTTCTAATCTTAACTTACAAAAGAAGCAGAAGAAACAATACAAGAAACATCACCAAACTAGCAGCTCCAGAACCACCAGGGGCATTACCTTTTGTAGGCCACCTTCATCGTTTACAAGGCAAAGCTCCTATAGCCAGGATACTAGCAAAAATGGCTGATGACTATGGGCCAGCATACTCTCTACAATTAGGTAGCCATCGAGCATTAGTTGTTAGCAGTTGGCAGATGGTGAAAGATTGCTTCACAACCAATGACAGAAATTTCGCAACAAGACCGAATATGACAGTCAGCAGGTACATGGGCTACGATAGTGCTGTTTTCGCCCTGGCACCATATGGACCGTATTGGCGCGAAATCCGAAAACTGGTTACTTTGCAGCTCTTGACTAGTCAAAGGCTTGAAAAGCTCAAGAATGTTCGTGATTCCGAAGTGAAGTACCTCATTAACGAGCTCTCTAAGAATGGAGATCAAGCATCTGTAGTTGACATGACCAAGCGGTTCGAGCACGTAACGTTTAATATAATTGTAAGAATGTTGGCCGGGAAAAGATTTTCCGATGGTGGTAATGACGAAGATTCACAGGTAAAAGAAGCCATAAAGAAAGGGTTGTACCTTAGTGGCGTTTTCGTCGTGTCTGATCTAATCCCGAATTTGGAATGGATGGACATTGGAGGGCATGTGAAAGCGATGAAGGAAGCTGCGAAAGAGCTCGATAGTGTCCTTGGGAAGTGGCTGGACGAACATGTTGATAAGAGAGTAGAACATGATGCCGATAAAGAATCCGATTTCATCGATGTGATGCTGTCAAACCTGTCAAAAGATGCCGAAATATATGGCCATCAGCGCGAAACCATTATCAAGGCAACAACACTGGTTCGTAACTCAGTTTTTCCTATATCTCTATTTCAAGATTTAATCATCCTCTAACTACAATTCAAATAATTTTCCTAGATTCTGATCTTGACCGGTTCAGAAAGCACGGCGGAGACGCTGACATGGGGGCTTTCTTTGCTATTGAACAATCCCGACGTCATGAAAAAAGCCCAGAAGGAGGTTGACATCCATGTAGGTAGAGAGAAATGGGTCGAAGAATCAGATATAAAAAATTTACATTATCTACAAGCTATAGTGAAGGAAACACTCCGAATGTACCCACCAGGTCCATTAGCAGGACCTCGTGAGGCCATTGATGACTGTTATATCGGGGACTATCATGTCTCCAAAGGGACTCGACTGATTGTGAACGTATGGAAGCTACATCGCGACCCACAAATCTGGTCGGATCCTGATGAGTTTCGACCCGAAAGGTTTCTTAATGAACACTCGGACGTAGGCTATCAGGGTCAGAATTTTGAGTACATTCCGTTCAGTTCAGGAAGGAGAATGTGCCCTGCAAGTACGTTCGCTTTGCAAGTAATTCATTTGACGCTTGCTAGGTTACTTCAAGGGTTTGACTTGTCAACGCCAATGGGGAAACTTGTGGACATGACAGAAGGCTTAGGGATTGCGTTGCCGAAGGTGACACCACTTCAAGTCATCATCGCTCCAAGGCTTTCTCAAGAGCTCTATCTAATCGGTTAAATTATTCACGGGTTGCGATGAAGCCGCTAGTGGTGTTTTAATCTGCTACGTGGAGTACATTGTTATTGAATAATTGTTGAAAATGGGATTTTGTTGCTAATTTATGGTATAATCTATGTTTAATAAAATGATTTGAAATAAAATATATGCAATAAATCTGGTTGACCATAACTTTGTAGTTGTTAAAGTCTTATTATTTTATTTTATTTTATTTTAAGAATAAATCTAAAACTAAAATTTATTTACACAAAAACATAAGTTACCGATAAAAGTAACGATCCAACTTTTTATTTATTTATTTATTTATCGGTTTCATTATTGATATAGAGGTGTAGTCAATATACGAGCCGAAGAAATCTCCATTAAAGTCTCATTATGTTATCTTAATTTATGAATAAGTAAGTCTAAAACTAAAATTTATTTACGAAAAAACATAAATTCCTGGTAAAAGTGATGATTTAACAATTTTTTCTTTGTAAAATATATTTTATTGGATTCATTGTTGACCTGGATGTTTAATCATTAAATAAGGAGATGAAATGCATATAATGGGTTATATAATGTTAAGTTTATCGTAAAACGTGATATCCATCTCATCAAGTCATTTAATGAATAAATTTTAAAGTCATCAATAAAACCGATAAAATGTGTATTATCGGGAAAAAATGGTTAGAAATTAGTTGATCATATGGATATATTGGATTACATAAAATTAGATTAGACGATTTGAAATTTTTTTTAAAAATTTCAAAAACAGCAAAGTTGTTACTAGTATATGTAATTAATAATTATATCTCCAGGTCATAAATGAAACCGGTAAAATGTATGTTAAATGGAAAAAAAATGACCAAATCATCATTTTTACTGGTAATTCATATTTTTTCTTAAATAATTTAATTTTGGGATTTATTCGTAATTTAGAGTCAAATAATAAGATTTTAATATAGATTTTATCAGTTCGTTTAATGACCAAACATCAATGTCAACAATTAAATCGATAAAATGGAAAAAATAACAAAATCATCACTTTTATAGGTAATTTATATTTTTTCATAAATAAATTTTCAGTCGGGACTATTCATAAATTATAATAAACTAATAGTACTTTAACAAAGATTTCACATATATTTCATAATATTTCATAAAATAAATAAGGTTGTAACATTTCCACGTACACCACAATGAGCTCTATATTTCGTACACCACTCATTCACGACTTTTTGGAAGCGCTTTGAATTTCTACAAAAAGCCATATTTGTGAAAGACCTAATAGGATGAAAAGTGTTTTGATAGTATTTTGATATAAAAGTTATATTTGTTGGAGATGTTCTTATCTATTTAAAGTTGCCAATAGACATGATAAATTCATATTATATTGGTGAAAGAAACGAGCAAATCATGGATGTAAATCCCTCATGTTGAACTGTCTCTTATTTTCAAATAATCAGAACCTAAGCTATCAATTGTGCGTTATTGCGGCGTTATAGCGTTTTGTGGAGGTCAAGAACCGCTATTTTCAACTTAGCGTTTTCATTTCGCGGTACCGCTATTAGCGGCGCTATTCACCGCTATTTCAATAACCGCTATACCAGCGTTGCGGGCGCTATTCCATTTTCGTTCACATTTTGGGTCATTTGGTTCTTTGTCAATGAAAAACTCGTTTTAATGATCTCACTACACTTTCATTTTAAAATGCCCAAACAACTAACATAACTAAAAGCATTCAAAGCAACTACGTCTACCGACAACTCTCTTTCTCATCTCTTTCTGTACTCATGACAACTTGAACTGCTATGGTCGGACTTCATTAATGTTTTTTGTAAATCGAACCACACCTATGAGGTTACGACTTGGGACTTAACTCTTTATATCAACCATGATCTACTAATACGATATTGAACACGAGCAATACAATTAAACTCTATTTGACACTACCTAGTTTCCATATTACCATAATAGAATATTATGTTATGTTTTTATATGATTTTTTAGGTTTATGATATTAATTCTATATAGACTTATAGTATTAATACTCAAATATATATAACTTCTATATAAATATAATATAAAATTATAAATTATACGTAATATTAAAAAACCACTATATCACCGTTATACCACCGCGATCTCAAATAGCGGCATGTGACTGCTATTGAATTTTTTACCGCGATAACTGCATAGATCAGAACAATTAAAAATATAAGAAATAAAAATAAAAGGTCAATAGTCTTTTGAAGTTAAAGAAGACGAAATGCATAAGCAAAATAGGATAAAAAGGCAAAATCCACAATTTCAAAAGTATAAAAATCACCAAATTTTATCCAAAGAAATCAACAAGTCATAGTTAAAATTTGCAATTTACTCAAAAATGTAAAACCAAAATCTATGAATTTTTGTAAAACATATAAACCATTTAATGAATTTAGTATTGCAAAAATTAGCCAACATACGCCCTTTAAAAATCCAACATTTTCTTGATTCAACGCTCATAATATTAATATTCATAATCGATAAAACCAAAATATAAATTAACCAAGGGTCAACTAAGAGAAATTTACGATTTTTGGATTATTTTCATCATCAACCCAATCCAATTCTCTACAAATATTATCAATTAAGAGCAAGCAAACATTTTATTTAAAGAAATATATTAGTATTAGTCAGCAAATGATATATATTTTCAATTAATATTCTATCTATATTAATCAATTAAAGTTTATTGGAATAAATAAATAAGACTAAACTCTAAATTTGGTCCATATGATTAGCGAAAAAGTGTGGATAATGTTCAAAATATTTTCAACTTGCATAGATGGTCCAAAATCAAAAACATTTTGTAGTTTTGATCTGATAAAATTAAAATGACCATTTTGCCCTTTTAATTTTATTTTCATATTTTTAATAGCTTTTAGTATTTTATAGTTTTGATCTGATAAAATTAAAATGACCATTTTGCCCTTTTAATTTTATTTTCATATTTTTAATAGCTTTTAGTATTATATAATTCAAAAATAAAAAAGAATTATCAAACCCGGTACCCCTACCCCTCCAACTCTCTCTCTCTCACACACACATTCACACACACCTACCCCTCCAACTCTCTCTCTCTCACACACACATTCACACACACCGGCAAAATAAACATTCCACACACATTATTAAACAGCATATGACCCTATAGCTCACCCCACCCTCTTCCTTGAAACTTGACAGGCTCACCCTTTTTCTGGCGACTTCCTAGCCCTCTAATCCCTCTCTTATCTAGAAAATTGGATCCTCCAGCACTGTCCTCACCCTCTTTCATACATTCTAATTCTCTATCTCCCTCTCATTAGCACACAAATACAATCTCAGTTGCAAATACAAACACATTCATACATAATTAAAACATATAACTGATCAAACATAACTCATATATATATATATATATATATATATATATATATATATATATATATATATATATATATATATATATATATATATATATATATATATATATATACACACACACACAGAAAATTAAACATTCACACACATGTGTATACATAAACTCATTGAAAACCTGCAATTCGCACACATACCCGTTTGGATTTTCATCACGAAACATCTCAAACGAAATTTGATGGCAGCTGCATATACGAATCATGATCTAGAAGTACTGGTATGAAACCATATGAGAACAAAAATACGAGTAAAAATAAAATTACGGTGGTGGGGTGTTTAATTCGACACTCATAATCTCCATCAATCATTCAAGGATTTACTATTGCCGGTGATCACAACATGTTGCTTTATCTGCAAACAAAACAAGGTTGTGAAGTCTAACTCGAATTTCAATTATCTCTAGGTGTATGTACTTTGTCTCTGTTTCTCACTCTTTATTTACTGGCCTAGGATCATCCTAAAACCACCATGGTTGCTTCAATTGAAGCTTTGCAGAAGAACAAACTGAGCCATAAATCCAAACCTCTCACTCACTTCCTTTAAGGCTATCAGAAGCCAAACTATTGAGAATAGTTCACCCCCTCCCGCTCTCTTGTCTCGCCTTTGAAGTATGAAGAACGAATGTAAGCTAACACATATCTCTCTATTTTTACACCTCTACACTCTCTTCCTCTAAACTTTCGAGATGAACATCAGCCATCGAAGAAATAAGATCAATGTCGACAAATAACCTCAGACACTAACATTATCTCCGGAGAATTTGCTTTCAAACCATACCTGGTTGTGTCCTCTTTATTCATCCTACTATGCCCTGTATAACACAACATCGAAAATAATAAAATCCTATAATACCAACGTCATGAATCACCCATTGACGCCTCTCTTAGTGGTGAATGTATACCCTTATGTTAATTTCTTTCCACAACCTAATTAGATAACAAATGAACCATCAATTTCAAGCTTCTTTAAACTGTGACAAGTCCGAGTTGAACCAGAAGGTGGGCTTGTAATTTTGAGATCTCGGATAGGCATTTCGTACAATTCTCTACAACTGATTTTAGGGTAAATCCAACATTTTCTTAATTCAACTCTCATAATATTAATATTCATAATGATAAAACCAAAATAAAATTAACCAAGGGAAAACTAAGACAAATTTACGAGTTTTGGATTATTTTCATCATTAACCCAATCCAATTCTCTACACATATTATTAATCAAGAGCAAACAAACATTTTATTTAAAGAAATATATCGATATTAGTCTATTTTGTAGAGGAAAGGATACATATTTTAGTGTATATTTATAATTTTAATTAATATTACATCTATATTTGAAGGTTTGAAGGGATAATGACTTAAAATGGTAGTATATTTTTCGATTTATACATTTGGTCATTGAGTTTTTTTTCGTCCATATTTACCCCTTCAACTTGCTAAACTGTACAAAGTCAGTCCTTATGACCGGTTACTCCAGGTTAGCCGGGAAAAATGACTTAATATGGTAATACACTTCTCATTTTGTACACATTTAGTCTTTAATATTTTTGTACATGTTTAGTCCTTAATATTTTTTTGTTTCAAAATAAGTCCCTTTTGTTTTTGTACTTATTCAGTACTTATGAATGATGTATTTAGGTTGTTGATGCTTATGTACATCGCAATCTCGACTACTTCGTTGCGTAGTTCTTATGGTTTGGCTTAGGTATTGTGTTCTGAACGTCGTAACTTCATCATACGATATCAGATTTTAACGATATTTATATCCACATATTCGTTTTTTTGAGTCTTCTACAATATTTGTTAAGATTACTCTCATTAAAATGTAATATATTTTTACTTACGATCTTATAAAAAAAGCATCAATACAAGCATTCATAAAAATGGTATGGATATAAAGATCATAAGTAAAAATATATTATTTCTTACTGGGAGTAATTTAAACGAATTTTGTAGTAGACTAAAACACGAACGTATGAATATAAAAGTTGTTAAAATATAAGATCGTATGAAGAGGTTATGAATTTCAGAATACATGACCTAAGCAACCAAGTAGTCGAGATTGTGATGGATATAAGCATCGAAAGCCTCAAACACCTCATTAATTATTGTCCCACATAAGATGTCATGAGAAAAACCTAAAAAATATCATTTAAAAGTACTGAATGAGTACAAAAACAAAAATAACTTATTTTGCAACAAAAAAAATTACTAAGGACTAAATGTGTACAGAAATATTAAGGACTAAATATGTATAAAGTGATAAATATATTACCCAATAAAGTTATTTTTACCAGCTAACTTGGAGTAGTCGGTCATAAGGGCTGAATGTGTATAATTTAATAAGTTGAAGGGGTAAATGTGGACAAAAAACACACAGTGACCAAATGTGTACAAATCAAAAAATATATTACCCTTTTAAGTCATTATCCCATATTTTAATCAACTAAAGTGTATTGGAATAAAGAAATAAAATAGTAACCAGAATGGTTGTGGGGTCCTCTACTCATGCAAGATTGGCCACTTAATTTCAGTTTTCTTTTAAAAAAATTATATCATAGATAGGGCAATGAGAGTGTATGGTATGGGTCCGTTAGGAATTATGGCTGACGTGGATATAGCGTAACGTTGTTACTACGGCTTGAACACCGTCCTCCGGTGACATTATGTGATCCCTCATGGTAACGCGAAAGGCTTGCGACAGGAGAAAGTTTGTATTGATTGACAAGAGGTTTTGTTGAAACATTCGGTGACATTTATTTGTGAAAACTTTCGTTGAATGATATGCAACAACTATATATGTGGTACATGAAGAAAGACATGGTTTTCCAGGTATGCGTGGAAGTATTGATTGCACATAGTGGAACTAGAGAAATTGTCAAGTGGTGTGGAAAGGTCAGTATGCAAGTGGTAATCATGGAGCATCATCATTAGTGCTAGAGGTTCTTGCTTCCCAAGATTTATGGATTTCTCATGCTTTTTTTGGGTTGTGGGTTCCAACATTGACGTTTACATTCCTGATCAGTCACCAATATTCAACGATCTTTTGTCAGGAAATCCATCGGATGCTCCTTTCACAGCGAATGGAAATGAATATAAGTTTGGGTACTACCTTATTGATGGAATATATCATGAATAATCCACATTTGTGAAGACATTTCGAAACCTAGTAGAACCAAGAGGCAATTTTTAATGGGGAGACAATAAAGAGCACTTAAGGATGTGGAACATGCGTTTGGAGTTCCAAAGTTGAAATGACACATAGTTGAACATGTGGCACGATCATAGATCTAGGAACTCTGCATGATATTATGTGTAAATGTATCATAATGCATAACATGGTGACGGAAGATAAAGGATGAAATATTACAGAATATATGGCTGTGCAACCTATACCCGTTGTGGGTTCCAGCAACGACATTTACATTCCTGATCAGTCACCAATACTTAACGATCTTTTGAAAGGAAATCCACCGGATGCTCCTTTTACAGTGAATGGAATCGAATATAAGCTTGGGTACTACCTTACGGATGGAATATATCATGAACATTCCACATTTGTGAAGACATTTCGACACCTAGTAGAACCCATAGACATTTTGTTAAGAGGAGACAATAAAGATTACTTAAGGATGTGGAACGTGCTTTTGGAGTTCTAAATTCGAATTGTCACATAGTTGAACATGTGACACGATCATAGATCCAGGAACTCTACGTGATCTTATGTATGAATGTATCATAATGCATAACATGGTGATGGAAGATAAATGACGAAATATTACAAAATATATGGTTGTGGAACCTAGACACATACCATTTCAACCAGTGGCAACATAATATTTACATAAAGTCATTGATATTCAAGACGCGTGAAAACATATGCAACTCCAAAAAGATTTGGTGGATTATATGTACAATGGTAATAATGAATAGTGAATTTAGGAAAAAATGTATTTTTTTCGTCTTCTAATGTTTTTTTTTCTTTTTAAATGTTATGTTTAATTTAAAATTTAGGTTTTATTTAAATAGCATGTTTTATTAAATTACACTTTTTATAAATACTAAAAAATCGAAAAATAAATAATGATGACATGGAAATTAGTGGGTGTTGTAACATGTTTGTAACTTCCCAAAAATCAACCTTGAAATATTTGAAAATTATAGTGTAGGTTTTATCCCCAACCATTATTAAATCATAAAATTATTTTTTTTACATTACATTAAGATATTCGTAGTAAAATGCGGAAGCTAAGTCTTGTTTTGAAAACTATATCATGACATAGAGTAGATAACTGGATGCCATGCCCATCCGAGAATGTCCATATATCCCAATCATTCCAAATCCTTGCCATTCTAACTTAAAGGACCTGCAACTAAAAACATAAAGTAGCAACTATAAGCCTAAGGGTTAGTAAGTAATCACAACACTCGCCCATTATAAAAATCATATACAATACACATAATACATATAAACATCAAGTAATAAATCAAATATTACTTACATCCTATGACATAAATGCTAGCATACATACTCCAGATGGTACCACTAGATTCCCATCCTGACCACTAACCCACATTGGGACCTTCAATGGTCAATCGCATACCCACACTGAGACCTTCAGTGGTCTTCACCATTAAACCACCTATCTACACTAGGGCCTTCAATGGTGTCACATACACATATAACATCACATAGTCCATATAATAAGTAAGTTTATGAGAACTCACCTTACTAGAAGACAAATAGAGTCCACATGCTTAAGTTGGAGGTATCAATTCTTCTCCAAAAACTACACAATAAGTAACCCTTATTTAATAATTAAGGTAGAATCTATATTTATACTTCTTTATCGTGTCTACGTCAATTGCAAAGCTAATATAGGAGTAAAAGGCCATTTTTCCCCCACAAGACTCAAACCCAAACCAACTTGTATTACATAATGTGGGTTATGTTTTTAACACTAAGACCTAGACAAAAGTTAGGTTTCTTGGGCTGTGACATCCCCATTTTTCTCATCCAGAAAAAACCATTTTATTTATGCTTATTTTAAAAAACAGAGTTTGTTTATAAATGCAGAATTTATCCCATAAAAAGAATTTTTGGAGAAAATGTTTTTTTTGTTGATTACTAAAACTTGGGATGTCATTACGTAATCATTACAAAACTTACATTAAACGTTGGTCTAAAATCCTTGAATCTATCAGTGGATTGTACCTTCGTAGTGCTACCTGTGATGCAAAGAAACTGAGTGGGTCAAGCTTGGGAGCGTAGTAAGCAAATAGAGTTTTCAACCCAAAATATTATTATTATATTGTTTTTTGGTAACCATGAGGGGGATAGAGTACTCGAATGAACACACAATCCATACTCCCAGATAGTATGATTCATTAATACCTACAAATTACGAGTCTGCTAGTATTCCACTGGAGTGTCTAGAAGAGTCTATGTTTTTCACCAATAGTTTGCTAGATGACTGCTCTTAGTTGGGCATGGTCTCTCACCATTATATTATCTATGGGATGGTCTCTCACCACTATTCTATCTTTGGCATGGTCTCTAACCATTATATTATCTCTGGTATGGTTTCTTACCATTATTCTATCTCTGGCATTGTAACTCACCATTATATTATCTATGTTCTCTCTCTACCCTTTTTACCCGTTACAATATAAGTATGATAAAATACATATATATTATGAGTAAAATCATGACCTCATTTAGCACATGATAGTTTCATTTATTTACTTCTTTTTATAGTTTTTTTTAGCATATTTCATTCATAATTTAGCTAATCTTCATGCATATTTTCCTTTTTTTATTTTATGACTTTTTCGGGTACTTTCTAATTTCGTGAACATAATTGTAGATTTTAAGGAGACTAGCGGAGTGGGATCTTTGGGAAGAAAATTGACTTGGAGGAAAACAAGGATTATATAATTAATGGAGATGTTGCATGGAGTGGGCTTGTGATCATGGAGTGTTGAAGAAGATGGGCTTGTGCTTAAAAGAAAAGTGGAGGAACATGTGTGCATTCACAATTAAAATGATCGGGTGAGTACGTAAGCTATGGGTGATTTGTGAGAAGCCAAATTGGGCTTAAATTAAAGAAAACTTGAAGAAAAATGGGCTAGGAATTGATTGGACTCGATCTAGGCCAGTGGGCTAAGCTTTGGAAGCCCAAAAACCTAAACTATCCAACATCGGGAGCCACCCGCACAAGGCACTCGCGCAGGCATGCGCAACCTGTGCACAGATGTGCATGGGTAATTTTGGAATTTCATTTTGAGTGTTATTTGAGGAAGGTTGGTGTGCATCTTTTACACACTTCTACACATCCTAATTTTGGTCAATTCTCTAGAGATTTGGGAGGTATTGGAGCACTTGAAGAACATCAAAAATACCATCTTTTTGCTCTTTATTATTGCTACATGTTGGTTACTTTTAACTTTTTTCTTGAGTTTAGCCATGATAGGCTAAACCAATATTGGTTGATTTTGGTGAAATCCATGGACGCTTAGTTATTTGAAGACTATTATGAACTTGTGGTGATTTTTATGAAAGTGTTTTGCATTTGAACATCTTACCATATATATATGTCTTTATTCATGAGTTTAGATGTATGTTTGGTAATTAGTTGGTTAATTTCTTGATTAATTAATACATATTCAAATTAGCAAGCACCAAATGATTCTTATGTTAGTTTTCACTTCACACACTCATAAAAACACTTTCTCGAACATGGTAGTGAAAGAATATTTACTCCTCTTGGATTTGGTGATTTTTAGTCCTTAATGCTAGTTAATTTCCACTAATTACATGCTTCATGAGAATTTTGGCTTTAACTAATGAAATATGTTATGATTTTCTCTAGTTATTTTACTAAATAAGAACAGTCTAGGTGACCTCAAGCTTCTTGAACCATAATGTCTAATGATAATCATCTAATTGTCCATGTGATGAAAACCAAAGTTAACCATCTTTCTCTCATTAATTTTACATCAAACTCTTGCTTTTGTTGATTTGTGTCTTTAAATCTTAGTTTAATTCTTGTTTCCTTTTAAATAGTTCAAAAGACAAAAAAAAACACCTATTTTTACTTTTATCATCATTTTACAAGTATTTTTACAAAGAGGTTTACATTGAGTAACAAGTTGAACCAATCTCCATAGATTCGAACCCTTTACCACTATACACTATTTTAGTGTACAACATTTAGGGTTATTTATTTTGTTGGCCTCGACAACCACCAACACAAATATCAAGAACATAGATAATATGCGCATAAGGCATCTAACCAAATTAAATACTTGATAATAATGTGTAATTTGAAAGTAACTATGCACTCACTTAATAAAAGTAGATGCCTCGGAATTCATACAGAATTTTACCTTGGTACTTTATATTTTCTTCTAATGTAACCAAGTTTCACATTACTAAGTCCCAGTCTTATATTACTGGTGACTAATGATAGTCTAGATTCCTCACTAATCGCAATGTCTACAACAAGATCTATCAAGTAAGGAACAAGCAAGTAGGATTATATCGGAGGTAGGGTCTATTTGGTATACAAAGTATATTGTTTGGAAATCCCACTTTAAACACCTAACTATATCCAATCTACCCGTAAGTACATCTATCTATATATTGACTTGGAACTACTGATAAATCTTAATTATAGGTTCATAATAATGATTATGACTATAGTTAAAAGTTACACTTGACTACATATAAGTTTAGCTTAACTTACATAGTTTCTTAGAGAAAACTAGGAAATTGCATGGGCAGAATCTCGACCTAAAGGTTATATATCTCAGACGCTCTAGGGCCTCGCTAAAGTAGTCAAAAACTAGAAAGTATCGGGACTAGAGGGTGGAAGGTATTCCAGAGGATTTGAGTGGAAATGGTGTCAGGAGAATGTTGAAATCAAAGGTATATATAGGGGAGTTTTGACTATGCGCTGCACACTTGGTTAGGGTTGGTGACGTAGTTGCAGTCGCTACTCGACAGATGATGGATAACGAGTGGAGTGTCAGTGTAAGTTGTACGCCCTGTCGTTAAGCACAAACGCACACATGGATTTTCAGTTTCTTCAAAAATGCATGTCTTCTTCATACAAGCTCCGTCTACCATGGTCGACTAATTCTCAGTTTATTTTTAAAGCTGTATTTTTAACAAGCTTAGACTATTAAAGTCCGTATAAAATCATAACTTTTTCATACGACATCTATTCTCGACTGCCTTTATATCGACGGATAGGTATTTACGGGATCTTCAAATCTCATTTATATTGTTTTTCCTAACAATCAACCGATTTCAAGTTTTGTTTCTAAGCCATATACTGCTATGCTAAAACTTTGAAAAATCATAACTTCCTCTTAAGAAATCAAATTTATGCATTCTTTCTATGTTTGGAATCCTTGTCATTTATACTATAAGTTCAGTTAAGGTCATTTATCCTAAATAACCTTCAAAATGTTGTTTTTTTCGCTTATAATATCTTAAGCGTCTAGCCCGAATTTGTGGGTGTTACAATTATCTCCCCCTTAGGATGATTATGTCCTAAAATCATTAGCAAAACAGGGCTTGTATAATGACTCTACATGTTACCTTTTTATCCTAGGTAATAAATGTAATCTATTGTTTCCTTTCTATTTAGTTTCGAAGTTTTGGACTTATTGACTGCTGGTGTTTCTCATGTAACATCTCGATGATAAGGTACTTCTAATTTAACCCTATAATTTAATTGTGTTTCATTTTGGTCCCTAAGTATAAGGAACTCCGCATTGGAAGCCCTAGTGGCAATTTTATAATTTGGGAAGTTTAGGAGTACGCTATGCGTACATGTGTACGCTTAGCGTACTAAGGCGCGCCTTAGTACGTAGGGCGTAAATAGCTACGTAGGGCGTACTTTCCAGACATGCAAAACCTAATTGTTAGGGTATGGCTCATATATAAACCCCATTATGGCTTCATTTTCCCTTACCTCATCAGCCTCCATCCCTCTAGTGACGTTTTGAAACCCTAGTTCAACTTGAGAAGCTATTTCAAGCCTAAGAGTGTGTATTTTTATGTTTAGAATAAGAATGAAGGAAGCCAATCTCATCTTGGAAGAGTGAAGCACTTTGGATCTGGGGTTTCTACATAATTTGCAACCTTTCTAAGGTATAAAGCTTGCAACTATACCCCTCTATCATATAGATCTAGGTTTGGACGTCTTTATGAAGCTTTTTGTTCCCAAAATGTTAGATCTTGAGAATAGCATGTTCTTGACCATTACATTGTCCTTTCATACCCTAGGAGGGGTCTTAAGTCATAAAAATGAAGTCCCAATGGTTGGTTTTGTCCCGTGCATGTTATGAAGGGTCTTAAGGCATTAAGATGTTGGGTTTTTATGGACTAAGCACTTATTGAGCATGCAAGGTCATAAAGTTGGAAACTTTATGACTCTTAATGACATTTTGACCTTGGATCTACATTTGGATGTGTTAAGACATTGTATTAAGCATTTAATGATGAAACAAGAGATTTTGGGATTACGCTGTATGTACCTGGGTGTACGCCCAGTGTACGCGGTCAACGACCCCGTTTTTTGGTCAAGAAGAGGAGTATGCACAACATACCTCCAGAGTACGCCATGTGTATGATTGTTGAGTTGACTCGGATGGGTTGACTTGGTTGGGTTGAGTAAGTTGATTTATGGAGTTTGACCAAGTTTAAACTTAATGGTATTTTGTAGGTGTCAGTTAGAGAGCTGAGATTCGGAGTCGATACCTCATCAACTTTTTTCTGGTTTGTTGGGTGAGTTTTCCTCACTATACTTGCGAGTCTAAGGCACTAAGGCTGGTAATTTGGATTTGATATCCTGTTATGTATGTTAGCATGTTGTAGTGCTTTGTTAGATTAGTATCCTGGTATATAGGATGATGTTATGCTTAATGATATGTAGATATTCCTAAATATCTGTAGACAGATATTATATGTTATCTATTATATGTGCACATATTTGGTCGGTGGTTGAGGCTTTACTACTTTGTGTGTAAGGCTGTAAGCCAACATGATGGAGGCATACCAGCCCGATGGTTGATTTTGGCCCGAGGGTATTCTATCCCACGGACGACAAGACCCGTTGTATATTGGCATTCAACCAGATGTTTGATGGGGCTAGGGTATTCTAACCCGATGGTTAACTGAACCCAGAGTATATTGGCATTCCAACCCAATGGTTGATTGTGCCTGGGGGTATTCCAACTTGATGGTTGATTGGAACCGACATGTTGTTATTGTGTGTGTGTATATATATATATATATATATATATATATATATATGTTATCTGTGATGGGTTTAATACAAAAGAACATTCCTGTGTGCTCACACAAAACCCTAAATTCTTGGATCTAGGTTTCTCTATTGTACAAGCAATTCATCACAGACTTGAAACCCTAATCTAACATACATAGAAATCAAAATGTTTAATAAACTAGTTTAGATGATACCTTTCAATGGTTGCAAGAATCCTTTGATCTTCAAGAAGCTTAGTGTCACAAGTGTAACACCTCTAATGGCTCACAAACACCATAAGCAAGAGAATGATGTAGAGGAGAGAGAATGAGAGGCAAAAATCGGCTTCTAGGGTTCCAAGGAATCAAGTGTACTATTTTCTAAGCCTTAGGGGTCTTTAAATACTTGAGTTTCTAAGGTTTCAGTCAAAACCCTAATTGGATGACTTAGGCCCTAATCAACTTGAGAACCTTCTAGAATAAGGCCTCCTTGGACGATTTAAGATGGACTCCACCTTAATTTCGTCCATGCCCTAATCCATAAGGATTCTCAGCCTAATATTCAACTATCACATAGCTGACAGTTCTAGTCCACTTTATTTAATTAATGTCTTTTAGCCACAAAACTAACTCTTCATTAATTCTTGTCTAATATTAATTAAACTATATGATTTGTCTTTTAATATATTATTCATATAATATATTAATAAACCATAATAACATCTCTCTTGATAAATCATCTTGTCAAGTTGCTTTGGTGAAGGCAACCCAAAAGGACCATGCACAACTGAGTCAAGTACATACCAAATATAGTTACGAGCTTAGACACTAATCCAATAGTCTCTCACTTGGATAAGTCTAGTAACTACAGTGCAAGTACAATCCGATTAGCAATCGTAGCTCTCAAAGACGTTGTCGAACTCTGATCTTATCAATAACGTGTCCTTTAGATAAGGAATCGTATAGTCCTCCATTCTAGATATCGTGCGGATAATTACATGGAACATAGTCATACTTATTGTCCAGCAGTTTGTTTCTCGATCTCTGATTCGTCTGACATGGAACTTAATTGAACACATCAATTTAGTCCTGACCGGGCCCGACACATAAGTCAAACCAAATCATCAAGGGGACCATATATCACTTTTACCCTCTTAGGATAAAAGGAACAGATAAACTTTGACTTATACGCATTTATCATTCACTCATCAAATCATACACAACAATGCGTTTTATAACATCAAGTTACTGATGCGTTTATGCATTATCAATGCACAACCAACTTGCAAACAATAAACCATATATCTAGGTTTTAAGACCATATGATCTTATCGTCTTGCGGTCACTCGAGATAAATTCAACGAAGTGATACCAGCAAGTGTGGGTCTAATTCAATGCTCAAATCTTATTCATAAGCACTCATGAACATTGTAGCAAACTTTTGCCCTGTCTAATGTACTTTAGACAATCTACACACCAATTCATGACAATCTTCTGTCATACCTACTCCCAAAGTATGAGCGACTGTGGAACGTTCATATAATCTTATTATTTAGGAAGTCAAAATATGCAATGTGAAACAATAGGTAAACAATGAACATTAGACAACAACTTTACTTATAAATAATACTCTATTTAATCATCAAATGTCAATTACATTTATCTATTACACGTTTCGAAGCAATCTAATCTAAACTAATATTGTCCTTCAGCCCAATGCTCTTAGCATGCTGCAAGTGCTTAACCCTACTCAGTCTCTTTGTAAGGGTATATGTTGGGTTATCCTCCGATGATACCGTCTTCACTACGAGGAGTCCCTCTTCCACCCGATGTCGAATAAAATGATATTTCCTATCGATATGTCGAGATCTACCATGATCTCTCGGTTCCTTGGTCAAGGCAACCACTCCTTCATTATCATAGAAAAACTCCATAGGCTCCTTTATGGATGGTACAACTCGAAGGTCTCCTATGAAGTTCTTCAACCATATTTCCTCCTTTTATGCTTCGCTCGCCGCTATGTACTCTGATTCACACGTTGAATCAGCTACCATATCCTACTTGGAACTTTTCCAAGTTACCGTTCCTCCGTTTAGGGTAAATACCCAGCCTGACTGAGAACGATAATTGTCTCGGTTGATTTGAAAACTGGTGTCAATGTACCCTTGCACCTTTAAGTCATTACTCCCACCGAGGACTAGAAGCCATTCCTTGGTCCTTCGAAGGTACTTAAGAATATTCTTGACTGCAGTCCAATGTGCTTTGCCAGGGTTCCCTTGATATCTGCTGACCATGCTCAAAGCGAAGGCCACATCAAGGTGAGTATAAGTCATCACGTACATGATCGAGCCAACTGCAGAAGCGTAAGGTACTCGACTCATCTCTGCTATCTCGAGTTCGATACTCGGGCTTTGAGTCTTACTCAAATTGGCATTACTTTGGATTAGTAAATCCCCCTTCTTGTAATTCTCCATACTAAAACGTTTTAGTACCTTGTCCAAGTAAGTTTTATGACTAAGTCCTATTAGTCTTTTACTCTTGTTTCTTACTATCCATATTCCCAGAATATAGGTAGCCTCTCCGAGGTCCTTCATAGCGAAACACTTCCCAAGCCAGGACTTAACTTCCTGCAACGTGGGGATGTCGATTCCTATGAGTAGTATGTCATCAACATACAATACGAGGAAGCTAACTATACTCCCACTGGCTTTGACATATACACATGATTCATCCTTGTGACATTCCCATTTTCACGGCCAGAAAAGACCGATTTTGTTTATTCTTTATAAAAATCAGAGTACTTCATTTTATAAAAAGGTTGCGGAATTTGTTCCCAGAAAAACATGATAAATACGTTATTAAAATATTTTCGAAGAAACGTATTTTTATTCATCTTAAAACGTTTGGGATGTCATCGTTAATACATAAACATAAGCATAAACAAAACTTACATGTATTTACACTAGTGATCTACATCTCTTTAAATCTCTCAGTGTAAAGTGACTTCGTATCAACACCTGTGATATAAATAAACTGAGTGGGTCAGGTTGGGAAACCTGGTGAGTACATAGGGTTTTCAACCCACAATAATATAATTATTATGTTCAATCAAAGAATCAACCCAATTAACCATCCCCATTATCTTTTTTTTACTCTTTAAGGATTTATCCTAAGAGTCATCTATTCTTCATTCGTTTATTCCGAAGTCCCTTACTTCCAGGGTTCTAGGACTGGCACTAAATCCATAGCTGCCAATGTTCGTTCATAAAGCACTAATTCCATAGCTGCTATAGTCTATTCATCGGGTACTAAATCCATAGCTACCAGTCTTTATCTAATAGGTACTAAGTCCATAGCTACCAATGTTCAACAGGTACTAAATCCATAGCTACCAACGTCTAACAGGTACTAAGTCCATAGCTACCGGTGTTTGTCCCATAGGCACTAAGTCTATAGCTGCCAATGTATACTCACATCATCTTCTATCTCTCATCATTTATCTACCCATCATCATACCCAACATATTCGTATATATAAAATACGTATACAGTTTAAATCCTTTAAAACATGTATAAAACGTTCATCCAGCATAGACAGCAAGTATTCAGATAATATGCACACATAGCACGTAGTTTATATAAAATACTTCATATCTATGTGTAAGATGAAAGGGACTATGCACTCACAACACGTAAATTATATAATAAATACTTCATATCTATGTGTAAGATGAAAGGGACCATGCACTCACAACACATAAATTATATAATAAATACTTCATATCTATGTGTAAGATGAAAGGGACCATGCACTCACAACACGTAAATTATATAATAAAGACTTCATATCTATGTGTAAGATGAAAGGGACCATGCACTCACCTGAGAAGGTGGTGACTCGGTACTCGGACAGCGCTTCGTTTACTTTAAAATAATTTCCTTCGACGAAACCTAGTATTATCACCAATAGATTTTAGTCTATTATTCGCCGAGGCTAATTAATAGTCTAGCTATTATTACTATTATATAAGCGTTAAAAAAATTATATAACCCATAATAATAGCCCAAGTATTTATTATATGTTCTTAATAACGTTAATATAATTAAATAAAAACTATATTAAAAATAGCGTAGGCGTAGCTCACTTACAGCGGGTTTTATAGAAAACCAGGCTTTGCTTGGAGCAGCATTTCCGAGCCGGAAATCTCTTCTTCTCGGAGCCGTCGAGCACTCTGGGGCTTCCGCCTCGTGCTAGGGAGGTTCCCTAGGCTTTTCGGGGGATTTCGGGGCTAGAGAGAAGTTTTAGAGAGAGAGTAAAGAGAAGAAAGAATGGGAAAGGTGTGAAGAAAATGAGGGGGGGAGAGGTGGTATTTATAGGGTGAAAATGGCTGAAGTTGGTGTCACATGTCACCATCTAGTGGTAAGACTTGGGGAGAAAGCAATGGCCAAGATTGTGCCACATCAACCATTTTGGCACAGCACACTTCCGACTTCTAAAATTCGTAACTTTCACATACGACCTCCGTTTTTGACGTTCTTTATATCTACGCATAGGTAAAAATAATATCTACAACTTTCATTTTGACTCCGTCGGCTAATTCTCGACCGATCTTAAATTTAACAGTACGAGGCGTTTAGACTGTTAAATGACCGCGAAGAATCTGTAACTCCTTCATACGGACTCTGTTTTCGTCTGTCTTTTTACCGTTGAGTTCCTATTAATGAGATCTTCAACTCTCATTTAGGTCGCATAAGCCAAAAACCGCTCGAACTAAAATTCGAGTTTCGGGCTGTACACTGCTAAGCCGAATCTTAGAAAAATCATAACTTCTTCATACGAAGTCAGATTTGGGCGTTCTTTTTATGGATTTTCTCGGTTTAACATATTATACAACTTTCGTTTAGATCACTAAGGCTAAATATCGCTCTGTTGTAAATTCACTTTTTACGCTTCCCGGTGCCGTGCCGGTTCCGTCGCGAAACTTCGACGGGTCATAACTTCTTCGTTATAACTCGGATTTCGGCGTTCTTTATATGTACGGAAATCTTGTGACATATACTACAACTTGGTTCAAATTATTTATTCTAAATAATATTTTGTCAAAAAGTCATTTTCGACCCCTATTATCTCTAAATTGACTAGACCAGATCTACAAGCGTTACAATCCTCGTTTCTCAAAAAACCAAAATCTTTGACTTTCTCATCAAAACAAAGATTCCATCTGCGAGATGCTTATTTTAGTCCACAAATGGACTTCTCAAGCTTACACACTCTATTGGGATGCTTCGCATCAACAAAACCCTCTGACAGAATCATGTAAACATCCCCAACCAACTTTTCGCTCACCGCTATGTACTCTGATTCACACGTAGAATTAGCTACTGTCTCCTATATGGAACTTTTCCAAGTCACCGCTCCTCCGTTTAGGGTAAAGACCCAGCCTGACTGAGAACGATAGTTGTCTCGGTCGATCTGAAAACTGGTGTCAATGTACCCTTGCACCTTTAAGTCATTACTCCTACCGAGGACTAGAAGCCATTCCTTGGTCCTTCGAAGGTAGTAAAGAATATTCATGACTGTAGTCCAATGTGCTTTGCCAGGGTTCCCTTGATATCTGCTGACCATGCTCAAAGCAAAGGCCACATCAGGGTGACTATAAGTGATCACGTACATGATCGAGCCAACTGCAGAAGCGTAAGGTACTCGTCTCATCTCTGCTATCTCGACTTCGATACTCGGGCTTTGAGTCTTACTCAAATTGGCATTACTTTGGATTAGTAAATCCCCCTTCTTGTAATTCTCCATACTAAAACGTTTTAGTACCTTGTCCAAGTAAGTTTTCTAACTTAGTCCTACTCGTCTTTTACTCTTGCTTCTCACTATCCTTATTCCCAGAATATAGGCAGCCTCTCCGAGGTCCTTCATAGCGAAACACTTCCCAATCCAGGACTTAACTTCCTGCAGCGCGAGGATGTCATTTCCTATGAGTAGTATGTCATCAACATACAATACGAGGAAGCTAGCTATACTCCCACTGGCTTTGACATATACACATGATTCATCCTCGTTTCTCAAAAAAGCAAAATCTTTGACTTTCTCATCAAAACAAAGATTCCATCTGCGAGATGCTTATTTTAGTCCATAAATGGACTTCTCAAGCTTACACACTCTATTGGGATGCTTCACATCAACAAAACCCTCTGACAGATTCATGTAAACATCCCCAGCCAACTTTTCGCTCGCCGCTATGTACTCTGATTCACACGTAGAATTAGCTACTGTCTCCTACTTGGAACTTTTCCGAGTCACCGCTCCTCCGTTTAGGGTAAAGACCCAGCCTGACTGAGAATGATGGTTGTCTCGGTCGATCTGAAAACTGGTGTCAATGTACGCTTGCACCTTTAAGTCATTACTCCCACCGAGGACTAGAAGCCATTCCTTGGTCCTTCGAAGGTAGTTAAGAATATTCTTGACTGTAGTCTAATGTGCTTTGCCAGGGTTCCCTTGATATCTGCTGGCCATGCTCAAAGCAAAGGCCACATCAGGGTGAGTATAAGTCATCACGTACATGATCGAGCCAACTGCAGAAGCGTAAGGTACTCGGCTCATCTCTACTATCTCGACTTAGATACTCGGGCTTTAAGTCTTACTCAAATTGGCATTACTTTGGATTAGTAAATCCCCTTCTTGTAATTCTCTATACTAAAACATTTTAGTACCTTGTCCAAGTAAGTTTTCTTACTTAGTCCTATTAGTCTTTTACTCTTGTTTCTCACTATCCTTATTCCCAAAAAATAGGCAGCCTCTCCGAGGTCCTTCATAGCAAAACACTTCCCAAGCCAGGACCTAACTTCCTGCAGTGTGGGAAGGTCGTTTCCTATGAGTAGTATGTCATCAACATACAATACGAGGAAGCTAACTATACTCCCACTGGCTTTGACATATACACATGATTCATCCTCGTTTCTCAAAAAACCAAAATATTTTACTTTTTCATCAAAACAATGATTCCATCTGCGAGATGCTTATTTTAGTCCATAAATGGACTTCTCAAGCTTACACACTCTATTGGGATGCTTCGCATCAACAAAACCCTCTGACAGAATCATGTAAACATCCCCAGCCAACTTTTCGCTCACAACTATGTACTCTGATTCACACGTAGAATTAGCTACTGTCTCCTACTTGGAACTTTTCCAAGTCAACGCTCCTCCGTTTAGGGTAAAGACCCAGCCTGACTGAGAACGATAGTTGTCTCGGTCTATTTGAAAACTGGTGTCAATGTACCCTTGCACCTTTAAGTCATTACTCCCACCGAGGACTAGAAGCCATTCCTTGGTCCTTCGAATGTACTTAAGAATATTCTTGACCGCAGTCCAATGTGCTTTGTCAGGGTTCCCTTGATATCTGCTGACCATGCTCAAAGCGAAGGCCACATCAGGGTGACTATAAGTGATCATGTACATGATCGAGCCAACTGCAGAAGCGTAAGGTACTCGTCTCATCTCTGCTATCTCGACTTCGATACTCAGGCTTTGAGTCTTACTCAAATTGGCATTACTTTGGATTAGTAAATCCCCCTTCTTGTAATTCTCCATACTAAAACGTTTTAGTACCTTGTCCAAGTAAGTTTTCTAACTTAGTCCTACTCGTCTTTTACTCTTGCTTCTCACTATCCTTATTCCCAGAATATAGGCAGCCTCTCCGAGGTCCTTCATAGCGAAACACTTCCCAATCCAGGACTTAACTTCCTGCAGCGCGAGGATGTCATTTCCTATGAGTAGTATGTCATCAACATACAATACGAGGAAGCTAACTATACTCCCACTGGCTTTGACATATACACATGATTCATCCTCGTTTCTCAAAAAACCAAAATCTTCGACTTTCTCATGAAAACAAAGATTCCATCTGCGAGATGCTTATTTTAGTCCATAAATGGACTTCTCAAGCTTACACACTCTATTGGGGTGCTTTGCATCAACAAAACCCTCTGACAGATTCATGTAAACATCCCCAGCTAACTTTTCGCTCGCCGCTATGTACTCTGATTCACACGTAGAATTAGCTACTGTCTCCTACTTGGAACTTTTCCAAGTCACCGCTCCTCCGTTTAGGGTAAAGACCCAGCCTGACTGAGAACGATAGTTGTCTCGGTCGATCTGAAAACTGGTGTCAATGTACCCTTACACCTTTAAGTCATTACTCCCACCGAGGACTAGAAGCCATTCCTTGGTCCTTCGAAGGTACTTAAGAATATTCTTGACCGCAGTCCAATGTGCTTTGCCAGCGTTCCCTTGATATCTGCTGACCATGCTCAAAGCGAAGGCCACATCAGGGTGACTATAAGTGATCATGTACATGATCGAGCCAACTGCAGAAGCGTAACGTACTCGTCTCATCTCTGCTATCTCGACTTCGATACTCAGGCTTTGAGTCTTACTCAAATTGGCATTACTTTGGATTAGTAAATCCCCCTTCTTGTAATTCTCCATACTAAAACGTTTTAGTACCTTGTCCAAGTAAGTTTTCTGACTTAGTCCTATTCGTCTTTTACTCTTGTTTCTCACTATCCTTATTCCCACAATATAGGCAGCCTCTCCGAGGTCCTTCATAGCAAAAGACTTCCCAAGCTAGGACTTAACTTCCTGCAGCGTGGGGAGGTCGTTTCCTATGAGTAGTATGTCATCAACATACAATACGAGGAAGCTAACTATACTCCCACTGGCTTTGACATATACACATGATTCATCCTCGTTTCTCAAAAAACCAAAATCTTCGACTTTCTCATGAAAACAAAGATTCCATCTGCGAGATGCTTATTTTAGTCCATAAATGGACTTCTCAAGCTTACACACTCTATTGGGGTGCTTCGCATCAACAAAACCCTCTGACAGATTCATGTAAACATCGCCAGCTAACTTTTCGCTCGCCGCTATGTACTCTGATTCACACGTAGAATTAGCTACTGTCTCCTACTTGGAACTTTTCCAAGTCACCGCTCCTCCGTTTAGGGTAAAGACCCAGCCTGACTGAGAACGATAGTTGTCTCGGTCGATCTGAAAACTGGTGTCAATGTACGCTTGCACCTTTAAGTCATTACTCCCACCGAGGACTAGAAGCCATTCCTTGGTCCTTCGAAGGTAGTTAAGAATATTCTTGACTGCAGTCCAATGTGCTTTGCCAGGGTTCCCTTGATATCTGCTGGCCATGCTCAAAGCGAAGGCCACATCAGGGTGAGTATAAGTCATCACGTACATGATCGAGCCAACTGCAGAAGCATAAGGTACTCGGCTCATCTCTACTATCTCGACTTAGATACTCGGGCTTTAAGTCTTACTCAAATTGGCATTACTTTGGATTAGTAAATCTCCCTTCTTGTAATTCTCTATACTAAAACGTTTTAGTACCTTGTCCAAGTAAGTTTTCTGACTTAGTCCTATTAGTCTTTTACTCTTGTTTCTCACTATCCTTATTCCCAAAAAATAGGCAGCCTCTCCGAGGTCCTTCATAGCAAAACACTTCCCAAGCCAGGACTTAACTTCCTGTAGTGTGGGAAGGTTGTTTCCTATGAGTAGTATGTCATCAACATACAATACGAGGAAGCTAACTATACTCCCACTAGCTTTGACATATACACATGATTCATCTTCGTTTCTCAAAAAACCAAAATCTTTGACTTTTTCATCAAAACAATGATTCCATCTGCGAGATGCTTATTTTAGTCCATAAATGGACTTCTCAAGCTTACACAAACTATTGGGGTGCTTCTCAATAACAAAACCCTCTGATAGATTCATGTAAACATCCCCATCCAACTTTTCGCTCGCCGCTATGTACTCTGATTCACACGTAGAATTAGCTACCGTCTCCTACTTGGAACTTTTCCAAGTCACCGCTCCTCCGTTTAGGGTAAAGACCTAGCCTGACTGAGAACGATAGTTGTCTCGGTCGATCTGAAAACTGGTGTCAATGTACCCTTGCACCTTTAAGTCATTAATCCCACCGAGGACTAGAAGCCATTCCTTGGTCCTTCGAAGGTACTTAAGAATATTCTTGACTGCAGTCCAATGTGCTTTGCCAGGGTTCCCTTGATATCTGCTGACCATGCTCAAAGCGAAGGCCACATCAGGGTGACTATAAGTGATCACGTACATGATCGAGCCAACTGCAGAAGCGTAAGGTACTCGGCTCATCTCTGCTATCTCAACTTCGATACTCGGGCTTTGAGTCTTACTCAAATTAGCATTACTTTGGATTAGTAAATCCCCCTTCTTGTAATTCTCCTTACTAAAACGTTTTAGTACCTTGTCCAAGTAAGTTTTCTAACTAAGTCCTATTTGTCTTTTACTCTTGTTTCTCACTATCCTTATTCCCATAATGTAGGTAGCCTCTCCGAGGTCCTTCATAGCGAAACACTTCCCAAGCCTGGACTTAACTTCCTGCAGCGTGGGGATGTCGTTTCCTATGAGTAGTATGTCATCAACATACAATACGAGGAAGCTAACTATACTCCCATTGGCTTTGACATATACACATGATTCATCCTCGTTTCTCAAAAAACCAAAAGCTTTGACTTTCTCATCAAAACAAAGATTCCATCTGCGAGATGCGTATTTTATTCCATAAATGGAGTTCTCAAGCTTACACACTCTATTGGGGTGCTTCGCATCGACAAAACCCTCTGACAGATTCATGTAAACATCCCCAGCCAACTTTTCGTTAAAGAAAGTGGTTTTAACATCCATCTTCCATATCTCATAGTCAGGAAATGGAAGAATGGCTAGCATCACCCTAATAGACTTTATCTTCACAACTGGTGAGAAGGTCTCATCATAGTTAACTCCGGGATTTTGAGTAAAGCCCTTCGCAATCAATTGCGCCTTATAAGTGTGTACCTTCTTATTCATGTCAGTATTCTTCTTGAAGATCCACTTGCACTTGACCGTCTTACGACCTGACACATTGTCAACCAAATTCTATACTTGGTTGTCATACATGGACTGAATCTCGCTGTCCGTGGCCTCTTTCCATTTTGCAGACTTAGGGCTTGTCATGGCTTCATTGTAGCTATTAGGTTCATCCAAATTTATTAGTGTACTATCTCTAATAAACATATCACCCTCACTTGTTATATGAAAACCATACAACACGGGTGGAACACACTCTACTGGAATGTCTAAGAGGTAAGCATTCGTCAATCGGTTCAACCGTAGTTTCCTCATCGGGTTGAGTGCCATCATTAGAAGTTCCTTCATCGCTCGACTCTTGAATTTCTTCAAGATCGATTTGCCTCCCACTGTCCCCTTGGCTTATGAGTTCTCGTTCTGGGAAAAACCCTCTCCTCGCAACGAAGACAACATTGTCACTCGGTCTATAGAAGAGATATCCAAAGGACTTCAGCGGGTAGCCGATAAAAATACACCGCTCATTATGAGGTTCGAGCTTGTCATGAGTCTCTCATCTTATGAAAGCCTCACAACCCCAAACCTTGATATGTTCCATTCAACTACGGTGTCCTAGGTGGCATCAATTGCAAAACGATTCTGCATTCCTTGAGGTAGTCATAGATTTCAAGACTTAGGTACTCTCCTCCTTGATCGGTTTGAAGCATCTTGATTTTCCTGCCCAACTGATTCTCCATTTCCTGGTTAAACTCATTGAACTTTTCAAAGGTTTCTGAATTGTGCTTGATTAAGTAGATATACCCATATCTGCTATAATCATCGGTGAAAATCACATAGAAGTGGTTCGCATCCCTTGTGGTGGATCTGAAGGGTCCACAAACATCGGTGTGTATGAGATCCAATAAACCCTCACCCCTTTCATAAGTGCTAGTGAAGGGTGACTTGGTCATCTTTCCAAGTAAACAAGATTCACACACATCATCGTCCTTAAGGTCGAAAGACTCCAACACTCCATCCTTTTGGATTTGGGCTATGCGTTTCTTGTTGACATGTCTAAGACAACAATGCCACAAGCATGCTTTATCCCAACTATTGGAAGAATCGATACACAAAACCTCATTTCCTAAATTATCTACAACCATCACAGTTTCATATGTTCCATTACAAGACAATGCTTCAAAATAGAAAACACCATTAAGATAAGCATTAATAGAACCCTTTTCATTATCAAATGAATATGTAAATCCTTTTCTATATAAACCATGAAAAGAAATGATGTTTCTTGCCATATCTGGCAAATAGCAACAATTATTTAAATCTAGTCCTAATCCATTACTAAGCACAAAAGAGTTAACTCCAATCTTGGTGACAGGCGATGATCTTATGTTCCCCATGATCAAGTTTATCTTCCCATGCTCCACATCCCTATTTCTTCTTAGGCCCTGCAAATCAGAAAAAATGTGAAAACCACATCCTATATCAAGAACCCATGAAATAGCATGTGATGAATCATTAGATTTAATAGTGTAAATACCTACGAAGGACGGATTAATCTTTCCATCCTTGATATCTTGCAAATACTTTGGGCAACTTCATTTCCAATGCCCTATTTCGTGGCAGTGATGACACTCTGTATCCTTGGGCTGGAGTTGGTTTTAGCAGAACCAGCCTTGGTTCAACTAGAAGAGGTACCATTATGGGACATTCCCTTATGGTGGCCCTTTGAGGGAGCCTTCCTCTTCTTACCCTTTCCTTGCCCAATTGCCAAGACTGGGGAAGCACTAGGAGTAGGAGTTTGTGCAACGGACTTATCCTTGAGGTTACTCTCGGCAGTCCTCAATAGACCTTGCAGCTTACTCAATGTGACCTCCTCCTTGTTCATATGGTAGGTCATGCGAAACTGGTTGAAGTAGGGTGGCAGTGAATGCAAGATTATGTCAATTGCCAGCTCTTCATCGAAGTTAACATTTAACTTCAGCAAGCGGTCAACATACCTTTGCATCTTCTGTAGATGAGCAGTGACAGACTCTCTATCTCTCATCTTGGTCGTGATTATCGAAGTGATGATCTCGTACCTCTCCTGCCTCGCACTTTGGTGATACCTTTCAACCAAGTCCTGATGCATCTCGTAGGGATAGAAATCCTCATAGGACTTTTGGATTTCAGTAGTTATAGTCGCTAGCATGATGCAATAGACTTTCGTGGCATCACACTCATGGGCCTCGAAGGCAGCGATCTATTTGGGATTGACAATGTTGATGTTCACCTCTTTCAGCTCCTTGTTGGGGGCATATTCCTTGTCCTCGTAGCGGGTAACCATTCTTATGTTACGGATCCAATCATTGAAATTGTTTCCGTCAAAGATCACCCTCCCACACAAATTCATGAGTGAGAATGAGACGGAGGCTTTTGAGCCGGAAGCGTTGTTGTTCAAGTTCAACATATGAAAAGGAAAAGAGTCAAAGTTTGATTAGATAAGAATCCCCAATTAAACACCCAAAATGAGAAATTTGGGTTAGGATCCAACAACATTAATTGCAATTTAGAAGAGGGATGCCGTAATGTAAACAACAAATAATTTGAAGGCAAGTGAATGACGATTCACTAATTTCCACCATAAAAAACAAAAGAGAATTAATTTTTAAATGTATTGAAAACTCCTAGATCTTTTGAGATTCATTGAACTTTTCAATGGCATGTTTAAATCTCAATACGCCCCTCGAGTTTGTGACTGGGATACCGAGGATCACAAAACATGGTGTGATTAACCTTACAAATATACATGGTGCCCCCAATGTTACAGTCACCTAATCGACGTGTCGATTAACCACAAACACTCCATCGATTTATGACAAACATTGAGTCACCCTTTGCCAACTTTTCTTAGAGCCCAATTGGTGTGCCCGTTAACTACACACGCTCCACTAATGTCTTAGCAAGGGTGGTACAAAGTGTAATTTCATGGAATTGCATCAAATTCACTTTTGCCTAAAGTAACTAAGATTGGGAATTTTTTTGGAAAAAAATTTAGTTACTTTATAAATTCATTATAGTTTTAATGATGAAAGGTTTGCCATATCCTACCCCTCCGGCTAACGACCCTCCACCAATCAAGGAAGCGGTGGATGAGAGTGGACACCCATTAAAAGACTATTTTATAGGCCATAACCTTATACCCTCTTTATAGATCGGCTTCGTGAATGAGGTCTACTAACGGTAAGACTAGCAGTTTAAGTTATACATATATAATAAATTATTCTTATGATATTATAATAGTATAGGGTGAATTTTAAATTTGTAAAATTCTAGGTTTTGGAACTTAATAATTTCAAATTTAAAATTTTAATCCGAAAATTAAATTCCAAAACTTGAGGGCAAGTTTTTAAACATTTCAAAACTATCTAGAACAAAATTCAAATAAATAATTAAACAATTAATTATGTTGATTATCTAATTTTAACCAAATCCAATTTCATGCAAGATAATGACCAAATAATCCAAATAAATAACATTTATCATATAAGGAAGTAATTATTCAATTAATTTGAAATAATCTTTTATTTTGGCAATGATAATCATGCAATATCAATTAAATTCGTATTTTATTAATCAAAAATGATTTGGTAATTATCCCACAAGCAAAACAGGCACGAAATCTCGAAATACCCTCTATTTGACAGCCCGACTCGCCGAGTCCCCATATGGACTCATCGAGTTCATCCTACTCCTCGAGCCAACATTGGGACTCGACGAGTCCGTCATTCAGATGGCCGAAAAAAATTCAAGCATGAATGAAACACAAAGCATCAAATACAATAGAAACCAATCAAGGCTCTGATACCACTGATGGGTTTTATACAAAAGAACATTCTTATGTGTTCATACAAAACCCTAAATGTTTGGATATAGGTTTCTCTACTGTACATGCAATTCATCCAAGACATGAAACCCTAATCTAGCATACATAGAAATAGAAATCTATAATAAACTAGTTTAGAAGATACCTTTCAATGGTTGCAAGAATCCTTTGATCTTCAAGAAGCTTAGTGTCACAAGTGTAACACCTCTAATGGCTCACAAACACTACAAACAAGATAATGATGTAGAGGAGAAAGGATGAGAGGCAAAAATCAGCTTCTAGAGTTCCAAGGAATCAAGTGGCTGATTTTCTAAGCCTTAGGGGTCTTTAAATACTTGAGATTCTAAGGTTTCAGCCAAAAACCCTAATTGTATGACTTAGGCCCTAAGCAACTTTAGAACCTTCTGAAATAAGGCCTCCTTAGATGAATTTAAGATGGACTCCACCATAATTTCGTCCATGCCCTAATCCATAAGGATTCTTAGCCCAATATTCAACTATTAGACAATTGATAATTCTAGTCCCCTTTATTTACTTAATGTCTTTTAGGCACAGAACTAACTCTTAGTTAATTCTTGTCTAGTATTACTTAAACTATATGATTTCTCTTTTAATATATTATTCATATAATATATTAATAAACCATAATAACCTCTCTCTTCATAGATCATCCTGTCAAGTTGCTTTGGAGAAGGCAACCCAAAAGGACCATGCACAACCGGGTCAAGTACATACAAAATATAGTTAGGAGCTTACACACTAATCTAATAATCTGTTTATGCGTTGGTACTTTGGGGGACTCACTAAGCGTTGAATTATCGTTTTTGGGTTATGTTTCATGCAAGGTTGTAAAAAATGCTTGATGTTAGCTAGTCGGTGGACTACGGTTAAGGGATTAATCAGTTAGGTTGGGATTAATCGCGGTATTAAACGGGGACCATTAATTGTTGAATCATTATATTTTCAAAAATTAAATATGACTAATATCATAACAAAGTTTGTAAATACCACTAATATCATAATAAAATATGTTAATATGATTAATACAACATTAATCATTCCTCAAATGGTTTCGATTGAGATAGAATTTCTTCAAAGTGTTAAAAGCTCATCGTTTTCTAATATTTCAGTTATTTTATAGGCAAGGATTAATCGCTAAGCTCCCTTTAATAGGTCGGGTAGTGCCTAGGGATTAATCGGGATTTTACAACACTGGTTTTAGGTACTTTAGATGATCGAGGGAAGACGAAGGCATGACTGTACACATCCTCTTGTTTATGACTTATGATTTTGGGAGACTCTGATTTTTGAAATTTTTAAAAACAATGATTGTAAACAATTTATGAAATTGGCTTGGTTTTAAAAATTTAAATTTCTTGTGATTTTTATGGGTGTTACAAGTTGGTATCAGAGCCTTGGTTTGAGTGAATTCGAGAAACACTCGTGTGAATCCAACCTCAAACTTAGGAAACATATTTTTTTAAATGATTTTAATTTTTTTTTCAAAATAATCAAAGAGGATGTGATGTGTACGATCAGCCGGAGCCAGTAAGTAGATCCCAAATTACCACACTATTAATTGACACTATCATGTGTTAGAACATCATGCTAGTGATAGGCTATGGATCTTTAGGAATTGCTTGACAGAATTGCCTGATTATATGATGCCTGATAGCCTAGGGTTTTTCCTTATATGAAATTGACATCATTACTGTAATTGCTTTGTGTATGCATCATGGTTATACATAACTAAGATTCTATAGCCTAAGAATGTTTGGTTTGGCCATATTTCCTATTCTTGTTTGATGAAGGGCTTATGGTAGGATCATACATTCGATTGTCTATAGGGTCCAATGTTATGTATGACTAGCATACACGAGTGCTGCATGGTTGGTGGAAGTTTCCTAAATGGGTTGTGTGGGGTCAGCCTGCCAGTTCTGTAATGTTTAGCAATTCCTCTAGGAAGTGAGGATTGAGTGAATGTGTGTGCTTGTGTGTATTGTGAGGGTTGTTGTGATGATCCTCTAAGACAAATATGGGTAGGTGTGGAAGGTAGTATGGGTGCGTACTACTAGAAGCGTAGGACCCGTACGCTTAGCAGGCAAGTCACAACCCTTAGGGATTTGTTGGGAGTAAGTTCCCCTAGTATGATATGCATCTTATCTGATATCTCCTCGGTTTATTTTCAGTATGGTGATGAAGAGGCGATTTGAGGCAGGATCCAAATCAGGATCGAGAGCTGGTGGCCATGATAGGACAGCTTTGTCTGAGGAACGGGTGAGGGAGATCATGCATGTAACATGTAACAATTGGAATTCTGGTATGTTCAATATTTCCCCTTGTGTATTGATAAATTTCATTTTGGTCCTTGTGTTGTACGTGGGACGTACCACATGGTACGCCTGGCGTACAAGCTGCAAAGTGAGTACACGGGCTATACCACATGGTACACTTAGCGTACTCATGCGAGGCTTGGACGGGGTTCTGGAAACGTACGCGGGGTATCTATATATGCGGGGCGTACGTGTGCTTTACTGAAAATCCTATTTATGGATCATGAAACCCTCATTTCTCAGCCTCCAATGTCCTTATAGCATCATATACCACATGGGTTCCGCTTTTGAGATGTTACTCTAATTGATATGATGCTTGATTCAATTATTATTATTTGGTTTGTATGGATAATGTTTTTGGAATACTGTTTTAATTAAATTTAAAATGAAAATTTTGGATCATATTTTTGGGACGTTACAAGTTGGTATCAAAACCTTGGTTTGAGGGATTCGGGTACACTCTCGGGTGTTTCTAAACTCTAACTGAGGATTTGGTAAAGTTTTTCAAAAATAAATATATTTTTAAGCAAAGGGTTTTCTAAAATAAGAAAGGGTGTGGTGCATGCAATCAGTCGAGCCTAAGTAAGTTTCCCAAAATACCCATACTTGTTATCTGACATGTTTTGATCGGTGAATCTATGAATCGCATGCTATTTAGGGCTAAGGATCTGCTAATTTTTTGCATGATAGAATGCTAGGAGATTTGCCTTTGTATGCCTATTGTATGAGCTTGTAGACTCACATGCTAGTACTGATCAGTCAGTGATAGGATGGCCTGATTAGGTTATGCTTGGTTCTGGTTACTTGATGCTTGAATGTTGCTTGCTTTGTGCTTTTAGGAGTTCTAACTATCTTCAATTAACTTGTATGCAAATATGCTAAGTTTCATATTATGGGAACTAAATAATCTTAGAAGGTTAGGTTTTAGCTCTATTGCGCAGCTCTTCTTTGAGTCCAACCGTTGTAGTGTGAGACCTCTCATTTGAATAATTATATGGTTTTAGTGATATGTAATTATATTCATGAGCTAGTTAGTGGGAATTCCTTCTGCAGCTGATGGCGGAGAGTAGTATGGAGTTTGCCCTAGGAAAACCTAGGATGAGATCTAGTGTTGGGATACTTATCTGTGAGCGAATGTTGTATAGATTTAAAGTAACTTGGTTGAGTCAAGGCAATTCTTGAGGAAAATACGAATAGATGTGGAAGATAGTATGGGCCCGTAGTACTGGAAGTAGAGAATTCGTACTCGATTCAAGGAGAGTTGCAATGAGACCAGGGATCTTGTGGAGTTGTGATTCCCCGATATATATTTTGATGGTTTATATGGTCTATTTTCAGTATGGTGACATTGAGAGGTAGACATGTTGACCGTTCTGGTGCTGCTGAGTGTTCAGGCTCAGGATTTGGAGTCGAGTAGCTCGATGAGCAGACTAAGGAGTTCATCTCATGTGATATTACTTGTTGCATTCTTGATCAGACTCCAGTGATATTCGACATGGTCAAGGAGGGTATTCTGGAGGTTTTGGATGAGCGGTTGAACTCGTTTGGTTCTTAGATAATGACACTAGCGGGAGCACGTTATTTAACATTCAGGCAGTTCCGAGCATCTGGAGCTACTGATTATCATGTGGAGAAGGACCCCATAGTGAGTCGACGGTGGTTCGCAGAAGTTGCTAACACCTTCCGCACCATCCATTGTCCTGAGAGGGACAAGGTCAGACTAACTTCCTTCTTTTTGAAGGATAGGTCACGAGATTGGTGGAAGGAGGTAGGACGTATAATGTGTGATGATGTGATGTCATGGGATGATTTCTCGATCAGGTTCTGAGCTGAGTTTGCACCGGTGATTGAGGTGCAACACTTGGCGCGAGAGTTTTGGGATCTCCGACAGACTACTGAGACGTTGGCTGAGATCACAGTGATGTTCTAGGAGAGGACGCTTCTATTTCTGCAGTATGTGGCGGATGAGGAGATGAAGAAGGATTGATATCTTGAGATGTTGAGGAGTGACATTCAGCAATTTGTGAGCTGATCCAGATACAAGACGCTGGAGGATATGATAGAACGAGCTAGGGACAGGGAGATTGACTTGGAGATGGAGAGGAAGAGGAATTCGGATGTCGTTCAAACATTATGGGGTTCAGAAAAGAGGCCCAAGGTATTGGATTCCAGATCGGGAGGTCATCAGGGTCGTAGCTGTTGTGGTAAGTGCGTTAAGACGCTCGAGGGACTGTGCAGGGCTGGTAGTTCTGGATGCTTCTAGTGCAACTGGACGGGTCCTTATAGCAGGGATTGTACTGCTACCACCACCTAGGAATCTTATCTGATTTGATTTCATTGCAAATAATAGGGGCCACAAGAAGGCCCTTTGTCCAAGTTTGGCTGCAACAGGACCAGTTTCAGCACCCGCTCCTGCAACTCTTTGGATTACTAACAGTCTCCAGGGTTGAGCATATGCGCCTGCGGTGAAGAGCATGACTTTCCAGCTAATGGTAGAGGAGGGGCGTACAGCTCCTGATGTGGTGATGGGTATGTATATACTCCTTATATTTTTATTTATATTCAATTGCTTGCTTATGTTTATATGTTTCATTTTAGGATCGTTCCTTGTGAACGATATTTCTACATTGGCATTGTTTGATTCGGGGGCTACCTGATCGTTTGTATCACTTACGCCGAGCAAGAGATTTGCTAGAGTTTCGGGGGAGCTGGATTGTCCTCTAGATGTCAAAATTTCTTATGATAGGTTTGTTCGGGTTGCGAGGGTTCATCGGGGCTGTACTCTCTAGTTATTCAGCAAGCAGTATTAGATTGATTTGGTTTCCATTCCTCTGCGTGGAAACAAGGTTATCATGGACATGATTTGGTTGGGCCCTAATGGGAAACTGATCGACTGTGAGCATTAGTTAGTTCAGGTTTGGACCCCAAGTGGGGGAGAGTTGGTGATTCATGGAGAGAGACCGCAACATGTGCTGA
Source organism: Lactuca saligna (assembly GCF_052625555.1). NCBI lineage: Eukaryota > Viridiplantae > Streptophyta > Magnoliopsida > Asterales > Asteraceae > Lactuca > Lactuca saligna. Next base: position 10,519,616 of record NC_136425.1, on the reverse strand, counting down.
TTTTATGTTCTACAGTAAGGGCCAGATGTTATCCTTAGCAAGGTTGCTGAGGTTATGTTGCATATGTCACGGATACCCAGGATAAGGGTAAGGTGACAGTGGATGATGTGTCGATTGTGCGGGATTACCCGGATGTGTTTTCGGAGGATTTTCCTGGGGTGCCTCCTGAGAGGCCGGTGGAGTTCATGATCGATCTGGATCTAGGTGCGACTCCGATAGCCAAATCACTGTATCTTTTGGCTCCTCGCGAGATGCAGGAATTGTCTACATAGATGCATGAGCTATTAGACAAGGGGTTTATTTGACCGAGCAATTCGAATTGGGGAGCATTGATTGTGTTTGTGAAGAAGAAAGATGGGTTTCATCGTATATGCATTGACTACCTGGAGTTGAATAAGGTAACGGTGAAGAACTGTCATCCACTTCCGAGGATTGATGATATTTTTGATCAACTTCAGGGTGGATCTTCATTCTCCAAGATTGATTTGTGATAGTATTTATTGATGATATCTTGGTTTATTCCAAGACTCGGGAGCAACATGAGGAGAACTTGAGGGAAGTGCTAGAAACATTAAGCAGGGAGAGACTTTTCGCAAATTTCTCCAAGTGTGAGTTTTGGTTATGCGAGGTGCAGTTTTTGCAGCACCTTGTCAACTAGAAGGGGATTCTCGTCGATCTGGAAAATGTCGAGGTCATGATGTAGTGGGAGGTTCCAAGATCTCCATCCGAGATTCGAAGTTTTCTTAGTTTGGTTGGTTACTATCAAAGATTCATCCAAGATTTCTCCAAGATAGTTGTCCCTTTGACCCTAATGACCAATAAGACGGTTACATGTCGATGGGGGCCTGAGTGGCAGGAAACTTTTGAGACTCCGAGATAGCAGTTGTGTGAGGCGTCGATTTTGACCCTGCCAGATGGTGTTGATGATTTTGTAGTTTATTATGATGCTTCGATCACATGTTTGGGGACAATGTTGATGCAGAGGGGTCTTGTGATCACTTACACTTCGAGGTAGCTTAAGCCTCATGAGACGAATTATCTGATTCATGATTTCGAATTGGGGGCCGTGGTTTTCTCCTTCAAGATATCTCGCATTACCTCTATGGGTTCCCTTGTACTATTTACACAGATCACAAGAGCATGAGGTATTTTATGGACCAACCGAATCTGAATATGAGGCATCATCGATGGTTGGATATGGTGAAGGATAATTATCGCAAGATCCTTTATCACCCGGGAAAGGCTAATGTGGTGGCCGATGCTATCAGCTGCATGGTGGTCGCGGCTCCGATCAGATTCATATGTTTGAGGATGATCCTGATTACTCCATTGTTGGAATGCATTCGTGAGGCTCGGGCCGAGGATATAAAGGAAGAGCACTGGAAGAGCAATCACATTGTGGGTCAGGTGGATTCCTTCGAATATGAAAGTCGTGGATTGTTGAATTTGCATCGATGAGTTTGGGTTCCATTTTGGGGCAGTGTACCCTAGATTCTGATGGATGAGGCACAAGTCGAGGTTCTCCATCCATCTAGGGATGATAAAGATGTATTGGGATCTTCATCCTGATTATTGGTGGTCTTGCATGAAGCAGGATGTGGCTTGATACGTGGAGTAGTGCTTGACTTGTACGAAAGTCAAGGCCAAGCATCAGCGTCCTCACGACATGATGCAGCCGTTGGAGATTAACGTGTGGAAATGGGAAGACATCACCATGGATTTTATAACGATGCTTCCCAAGACTATGCGTGGAGTGGATTCAATATGAGTCATCGTGCATCGTTTGACCAAGAGTGCGCATTTCATTTCGGTTTAGGAGAGTATTTCTGTCGAGAAATTGGTCGAGGTTTATATAAGAGAGGTGGTGGCACGTCATGGAATGTTGGTATCAGTGTTTTCTGACAGGGATGTCCGATTTACTTCCATGTTTTGGAAGAGGTTTCGTGACAAGTTGGGTACACGTCTCCATTTCAGTACAACATTCCATCCGCAGACTGATTGGTCAGAGTGAGCAGACTATTCAGACACTTGAGGATATGTTGCCGGGTTGTGTTTTGGATTTCGGTGGGAGTTGGGATACATATCTTCCGTTAGCAGAATTATCGTATAACAACAATTATCACGCAAGTATTAATCGACCTCGATCCTTTTGAGATGCTCTACGGGAGGAAGTGCAAGAGCCCAATTTGTTGGGGCGATGTCGGTCAGTTGGTTATGGGGAGTACTGAGGTGGTACTCAAGACCACTAAGCTGATTTAGCAGGCTCCAGATAGCTTAGAGTGAGCATAAGATTTCTGCCGACAGGAGCCAGTCAGACATAGAGTTCCAGGTGGGAGATATGGTTCTCCTGAAGGTGTAACCTTGGAAAGGTGCCATCTGGTTCAGGAAGCGGGGCAAGCTAGGCCATAGGTATATTGGTCCTTTCAGGGTTTTGGCTCGTGTGGATTGGGTTGCTTGTTGTTTGGATCTTCCAGATGAACTCAGTCAAATTCATAGCACGTTCAACATCTCTTAGATGCGGAAGTGCTTAGTGGATGATTCCGTAGTGGTGCCATTGAAGGATATTCAGATGGATGACCATCTAAATTATATTGAGAGACAAGTGTCGAATTCAGATCAGAAGACGAAAACCGTGAGGAACAAGGTTGTCGAGTTGGTAAAGGTGCAATGGCAGCACCGCAAGGGTTCGAAGTGGACTTGGAAGCCCAAGGATGAGATGAGAGAGCACTATCTGGAGTTGTTCGGTGCAGCAAACTTCCAGGACGAAGTCTGATTCAAGTGGGGGAGAATTATACTCTTAGAATCCTGGAATGTTCACTATTTCCCCTTGTGCATTGATAAATTGCATTTTGGTCCTTATGTTGTATGCGGGGCGTACCACATGGTACTTTTAGCGTACTCATGTGAGGCTTGGACTGGGTTCCAAACACGTGTGTGGGGCGTTTATCCATGTATGCGGGGCGTACGTGTGATTTAATGAAAACCCTAATTTTGGGGTTGGACACTATATAATCATCTTTATGGCTCATAAAATCCTCATTTCTCAACATCCACTATCCTTATAGCATCATGCACAAAACCCTAAGCCTCTCCTTTGTGTTTTGATCTCATTGTGTCCATTTATGTGTTTTTTGGTCCATATTCAAGAAGTTGAAGCTTGGTGCAAGATGGGGGATCAAGGAAGAGCTTGTGGATCTTAATTATCTACTTCATTTCTAGCTTGTTTGAGGAAAAAAGCTATAAACTTGATCATTAATGGCTTAGATCTAAAATTTATGAGTTTTGGTCCCGCTTTGGCTCCATGAATGAGATCTAGTGATTTAATACCACTCTAGGAGCTTTGATTTGCCACTCTTAGTGTTTTTGAGTTTCAAGGTCCATAAAGTTGGGACCTTTAGGGTTTAGAATCACACATGCATCATATTATGTCCATTAAGTGGAAGTAAAGTGCTATATTTTGATTTTGGTTTCTTTTGGGGCATGCAAAGTCACCACGTTAGTGACTTTATGGTTCTCGACACTTATTAGGACTCGGATATGTGGTTTGGACTTCTGGACTTAAGCATTAAGAGCTTAATGTAGAGTTTGGCTTAATGGGTGAGTACGTTGGGCATACAAGTCTCTACGCGTAGCGTACATGCATAATAGCATGTACGCTTAGCATACAACTGAGTACGCCCTACGTACTCAGTCAGATGGGTTGTGCACTTCGGGCTTCGAGTTTGGGATTTCTTTTGGGCTTGAGTGTGTGAGTTCTTGTTAGGCCTACATAGTGCAAGTGTTTTGGACTAGGAAAAGTTATTGGGCTTTAGGCTGAGGCCCATGTAAGGATTTGGGTCCAATTTGGAAAATGGGCCATATATGGGCCTTGGTTGATTATTTCGTTTTGGGCCTTTTAGATTGTGAGTTTGGGCCCTTTTCTTGGACCAAACTAGGTGAGGGGTAAAATGGTCTTTTTACCCCATGTATGGATTGTTGGATTTAGTTTGGTACCCAAATGTTTATTGGGTGTTATTTTGGTATTCATAGCTCGGGGATTCGTCGGACCAACAGCCTGGGATTTTCAATGAGAGTCAGCAGTCGAGGTGATTTTTCTCACTGGGTTTAGTGGGTTTAAGGCACCAATGTCGGTTTTTTTTTTTTGTGTTAGGATGCTAGGAGTCTGCGTGAATATTGCATGTGTTATGTGTTGCTATGTATATTGGGAGAGGCTCGATGTTGGGGGTGGGGGGATGACTAAAACGTATGATATTGTCTTATGATCATTCTATGTGATATGTATTGTCTGTGTATAGTGGACGAGGCCCGATGTCAGGCAGAGCGTAAGAATAACATATGGGTATACCGAGTGGGGCCCGATGGAGGGCGGGGGCCCAATATGTGATTTATTATGTATGGTATGGGGTAGTTTGGGGAACTCACTATAACACCCCGACTCCCAGGTATATGTTTTAATGAACTCTGTACATATTAATGGACCTACTCGGTGAGTTGGTTACCCCCAATTCTTCGTGTAGAGGAGGGTTAACCTGCATGGATTATTGGATCTACTCGACGAGTCAGAGGACCGGGACTCAACGAGTAGGAGCTGGAGATGAAACCCTAATTTTTAGGGTTTGCACCCTATTTAAAGGACTTTAAGTCCTTTCCTCCAGTCCCTTAACACCCCCTTGACGGGTAAGAGAAATCTTAATCGCTATAAACCTTGTTCTTGAGTGATTATGAGGCTTAAAGAGTATTTTGGTGCTTTGTGTGAAGAAGGAGTGAAGTCTAAGAAGCTTGGACCAAAAAGGAGTTTGTGGATCTGACTCTACTTCATCGTGGCATCATTTTGAAGGTAACAAGTTGTTACCTTGGTATATCTTTAGCTAAATCTCTTCAAGTTTGGGTTTAGGGATATCTTTAGCACATTTGGGAGTCATTTCAAGTAATGGGGCAAGATTTGAAGTTGTAACTTCAGATCTGGACTCCCTTTGGTCCCTATAGCTATAAAGTTATGAGATTTGGCAAGCTTGGGCCTTTCCCTTTGAGCTAACATTTCCCTTAGTCTAGTTTTGGCATTTAGGACTATACATATACGCTAAGTTTGCAACTTCACATGCAAACCATGTATTAGGAATCTGGATCTACAATTTGGAGCTTTGGGATAACTTAAAAACGTTTGAATGGGAAATGGACTAAAAGGACTCGACGAGTTGCATGGTCAACTTGGCGATTCCAATGAAGACTAATCATTGTTGGTTTCTTCAGGGACTCCCCACAGTCTTACGATACTCTCTCTCTCTCTCTCTCTCTCTCTCTCTCTCTCTCTTGCTGAGTACGAATGCTACATCTCCCTGCAGTCTTATGATACTCTCTCTCTCTCTCTAACTCACATATGCTATGACTCTCTGCAATCATATGATACCCTCTCTCTGACTCATGTATGCTATGGCTCCCCGCACTCATACCATACCCTCTCTCTGACTCATGTATGCTATGGCTCTCCATAGTCATACTCTCTCTCTTTCTGTCTCTGACTCATGAATGCTACAGCTCCCTATAGTATTATGATACTCTCTCATACAGACTCGTGAATGCTTCGGCTCCCCGTAGAATTATGATACTCTCTCGTACTGACATCGTGAATGCTATGGCCCCCCCGTAGTATTACAATACCCTATCTTTCTCTTCATGGGCTCACTCCACGGTCTCCCCGGATAGTCCAAAGTGATTACTCCCACCAGGATCCGTTCACTCTCTTATCACTCCACAATCTCATCCTCAAGTCATCACCATGGTCCAACATAGTTAGGTGCACACACCTACCCAGATTATGCATCACTACTCTTGACTTAAGTTCTTGTAGACAAGGCACTTTCCTTAGTACCATCACACTCTTGAACGATTCCCGTCTAGAGACAACTAGTTAATGACCTCACATATGGAAATATAGTGCCTTGATGTTCCACTTTCCGTCTGACATACCCAAGTCTCATAATAATCCAACAACCTAGGGAAGCATACTCGGTTATCTCGATACCATTACAAAATCTCACAATGTCTTGCCACAACCACTGATCTTCCCCTCACACAACTCGAAGCCTTGAAGTATTCCAACTCACAATTGGAAGCACGGAGAAATTGTCACGACTGAGAACACGTTCACAATAATCCCAAGCCCCGCCTGCCACGGATCAAGCCCATGCGAACTTCTAATATCGACCTTGTAGTTGATTGACAAATCAACAGTTTCCCCTCCCGGGGTACAAATAACAATCCATACGTCGAACTATTAGTCTCTCCGAAATCGAATCTCAACCTTGACAACCCAACCATCTCGAAACTCAAACATTGGCACACCCGAAGAAACACAAAGCATAATCAGATTCCTGTCTACCGGCCACCTGCTGTGGAGTCACTCATTTTCTCCTGAGAATATGCGACATGCATCATCTCACGTTTTACGCTGTCTCAGTTGTCACATGACTTTCATCTCATATACTCGTACCACATATCCTCATAACCCAAACTTCTGTTCCACATCAAATTGAGGATCCTCCCCCACATAATACCTATTTCTCCCCCACTTAGGGTTCGAACCATCGTCCATTGACATACCAAACAGACCATACTACAGGCTGGCTCACCAGATGTAACATTTCCGACTCATGGAATGTACCACGCAACACTCGATGATCTTCCAGATAATGACCAAATAACTCCAAGTATCGCGTATCTCAGACAAAAACCTTAGAATCCTCCCAACGTGACTGCCTCTACTCATTCCGAAATCTCATACCGACACACCGTCAGATATCCCAACTGCCTCGAATTAGTCACGACTCTCAATCTGGAAATAATGCAATATCACACACCTCGTCTCTGATTCCTCGACCAACATTCCATCGCGGGAATTATCATAGGAGCAAGAGACCTCACTCTCACAGTCGATACACAACGTAGGCAACGAGGGTCGTTGCCCCGATATACTATTCTTGATCACCTGGAACTACTGCTAAAAAGTATGCCTTACTCAACTAAGGCATCTCCTTGTCCTCATCCATCTCAGTCCCCACTGATGACTCTCTCACGGTATAAGAAATACCTCGCAGTAAAATATTCTAGTGAAAATATCGCAATTATGTGCTACCCTTCAGGGTTTACCACTAAAATCTGGAACCGGAAGCACGTTATCTCTTTCGCTCTACCCGAGAAGCAGAAATAGTGTAGTTCTCGTCATAGGAAGTGACATTCCAACCATCGGTTGATCACTCAACCCATACCACAATCCTCCACAGCGTATCATCTCCATTTTTCCTCAAGTCTCACGACTCCAACTGGCATCTCACCAGTCAAACTCCTTGGGATATAAACTCAATTTTTCCTCGCAAGGCACACTTTATAGACTCAACCGACATGGCCCTTTGGCCCCACAGTTTACCATATCCATTCTAAGTCTGAACACCCATTGTTGGATAACTGGTAAAGATGGAAACACACTCTGCTACGAATCATGGTACCCGAACCATGTTATCTCCCCTCAACATGCTATTTAGAACAGATGGAATTATCTCTATTTCGATTATGGGTCCTCTGCTTTCAGTAGTACAGGCCCATACTACCTGCCACTTCTACCCATACTTTCCACACGGATCGTCCCAAATTTCCTAAGTAGCTGATTAATCTTCTCGATTACCAATCCCGTTATACATGTTTTCTCTCCAGCGAATACTCTCGTCTATCAGTGTCACTCCCTAGGATCTTCCTAGGTTCTCACACTTCTCTGCCATTAGCTGCTGAAGAACTCCTCATGATGCCAGCCATCTACCTCTTGAATATTGGTATATTCACTTAGTAGCTGTCTCCCGTCATCAAGAGTTCCACAAAGCATAAAGCAAGTAGCATTCAAGCATCAAATCACCTCCACCAACACATAAATCCACTTTAGTATACAACTCCACTCGCTCTATCTGCAACTCTAAAAGGCATTACCGAACTCAGGCAACCTTACCTCTCGTGGGTATCTAAATACTCTCTTAGTAGATTCCTCAAATGCACATCTAGGTATCTCTCCTACATTACTCCTCTACTCCAAGCTCTCTCTAAAAGATTCTTCATAGGTACTCTTACTCAACACATACACAAATTAAATAGCAGTTAATATCAATCAATAGCATTCCCTACGCTAGGGCATCATGAATCAGGAAACCCTAGCCCTAATTTACGAAATACCTAGCCTATTCTCTAGCATGCAACTCTAATATCTCATAAATATCTCATAATGTAAACAAATAATTGTAGTTTGGGAAATCACCGCTCAGGCTCTGGCTGATTGTACACACTGCTCCCTCTCGTTTTCTCTTTAAACTCTTACTCATTTTAGGAAAATCATTTCTTTTTAGAAAATTTTCTCAAATCCCGAGTTTGAGTCCAGACATACTCGAGAGTACATCCAAATCCCTCAAACCAAAGCTCTGATACTAACTTGTAACACCGTAAATTTTCAAATAAATTTTTCATATTTAAAATCACATAACTCAATGTCACATTTTTCAAAAATCACAAAAATGTATAAGCTGTCAAAACACAAGTCAACAATGTTTGATAAAATCCCAGAATCCTAAAATCATGATCTCTAGCTGGTGTGTACAATCAAACTAGCACCTTCCCACAATTCTTAAAAGTACCTAAAACACGTATCACACACAACATGGTAAGCACGAAGGTTAGTTAGTTCCCCATAATACCATATACACAAATAATAAGCCTCTCATTGCTATAGCTTGGCATGCCCCCCCCCCCCCCCCCCCGCTATGCGTCTCGGTGAGGAGCCTCTAGTCTTACGGCTCTGTGTGGACCCTCTGGTCATGTGTCTTAGTGAAGACCCTCCGGTCCCACAAGTCGGGTGGACCCTCTGGTCCTAACTCAATAAAGCTTAGAATAATATACATCATAAATCACAAATACATAATGCATGATATCACAATACTCAATATAAACATACAAGATCCTCCGGTCACACAAAGTTACCACTCATGGTAAGTATAGTGAGAAAACTCACTTCGGATGATGAACAACTCTTATAAATGTTGCTACTGCACACCGACCTCTAACACTGAGCCAAACCCACAATGAATCCAGTTATGATCTAAGACCAAATCCTCACTCATTAGGTTTAAAGATAGTCCACTAACCAGCCCATAAACAACCCAAGCCCATTGGGCCTACCAAAGCCCAATACTAAATGGGCTCTACCAAGGCCCAACCCTTAAACTTAATTCCAAATGGCAAGCCCAACACAAGGTCCCAAGACATATATATATATATATATATATATATATATATTCCTCTGATCCAAAATCTCCAGTACAACAAGCCCAAAATCCAATCCGAATACTTAAGGCCCAATATGAGATTTAGCATAAAAAGCCCATAGCTAGATTACGTAGGGCGTACCTACCTTGGTACGCTCAACATACACACGAATCCTAATCAAGGACACTAGATTAGTACGTGGGGCGTAACGCTTAGGTTCACAAACTCCATTCTCGACTTAACCACTTCAGCCCAAAGCATCCAAACCTTAGGGAAGCTTTGTTACAAGCTCCTAACTCATAAAGTACGTGACATTATCAGTTTGCATGTCTTAATGGGACCCAACTTCCAGAATAACCATTAAGACTATCTTAAATCCTCTTAACACATGCATGAAGGAATCTAAACAACCAAGTTCTCATTTTTATGAATCAAGGCAACCCAATACACTTTAAAGGAGATTTGCTCTAGAGTTCAACAACTCATAAAGCTTCAAGCTTTGGGACCAAAAACCCTAAAATGGACCATAATATGAAAAAATCAAAAAGGATGAGAAAGCTCTAAGCTTTATACCTTCTAATGATGCTCCAACAATAGAAAAGTTCATATCCAAAGCCTAGACTCCAACTCTATTCTCTTCAATGCTCTTTCTTCACTCAAGAATCCCATAAGAACACTTAGAAGCTCACAAATGGTAACTCAAGATAAAGGGATGGAAGTTAGGGTTTTGATAGGGTTGAGGGTCTAGAAATGGTGGCCAGAAATAAGGCCATCATGTTCTTTAAATAGGATCACTTCAAATTATTAGGGTTTACATTCTCTGCCTAGTACGCCCAGCGTACCCTCTGGTATGACCAACATACTAGGTGGTCTTCGCGTTCTTTTTATGCATATAAGTACACCGTGTGTACACATACTTATGCCCTACGTACTCATTTTCCACCCATTTCACAATAAGGAGTAACCTTGTCAAAACTTTAAACTATCATGGCTTCTTTGTTATAAGTCTATTTCCAACAAACCTCATACCTAAAGATTAATGGTGAGAAGCCGTACACTTATAGAAGCTGGTCACAACCTCAAGACTTCTTCACGCCAGGGTTATAGACCACGAAACCTAAATCACATACGATCCGAAACAAGATCTTACAACTCACTAAGCTTCGGGCTTACAATTTCAATTTTGGTTTCAGGTACTTCATATGATCGCGAGAAGGGAAAGGTGTGATCGTACAACTCCTCACATTTTATGATTTTGTTTTTGGGATATTCTGATATGGAACTATTTTGAAAACAAATTTGTAATAACTGTTGGTTTTTAAATGATTTAAAAAGTTTTAATTTGGCATGATTTTTATGGATGTTACACTCACTAAGCTTTGTGCTTATGATTTCCATTTTATGTTTTAGGTACTTCTGGTTCCAAGGGGAAGAGCTTGGGATGACTGTATCACACACATCACATGGTTTATGCTTTTGAGATGTTAATCTGATTGATATGATGTTTGATACACTTATTTTTAGTTGGTTTGTAAGGATAACGTTTTTGGAATACTATTTTTTTAAAATATGAAGTTTTTGTATCATATTTTTGGGACGTTATATAACACTTGGATTTGGGTATCATCCTTATTTGCCATTTATCTTTATTTGTTGCATTATTGGTCCTTGGAGTAGTAATCGAGGCATACCACTTGGTATGCTTAGAGTACTAGCCAAGAAGCTAGTATGTGGGGTGTACCACATGGTACGCTTAGCGTACTAAGTCAGAGTTTGATCGTGGGTGCGATACCTCATACGTTGGGCGTACGAGGGTTACGCTTAGCGTACGTGGAGGATAAGAAACCCAAATTTTAGGGTGTTGCACACTATTTAAGGTCCTTGAGTCCCTAGGGATGGCCTCTTTACCAGCCTCCATACCTTCTAAACCCTAAATTTTGAGCCTTAGCCTCCATTATTGTGTCTTTAAGCTCTTGAGAAGAAGTTCGCGGTTATTTTGCTCATTTAAAGTTAGTGAAGAAGATTAAAGGTGCATTTCTTGGTATGAAGCTTAGAGATCCAAAATGATCACTCATTTTGCAAGTCTTTTGAGGTATAAAGTTCATGCCTTGTTTTCTCCTTGCTTAGATCTGTGGTCTTCTCCTTGCTTAGATATCTTCATGTCTTGGTTTTTATGCTTTTGGTCCCTTTTAGGTTAGCTTTATGGGAAAGCCTTTTGTAGGTCGTATTCTTTTAGATATGGGCACATTATGAGTTTCTTAGGCATAAAGTTAGCAACTTTATGGTGTTTATGGCCTCATGCATGCATAAGTCATCTATTAAGTTCTTTTGAACTTTAAGAGCTTCATTAAGCCATGCATGCATGTAAAGTTAGCAAATTTACATCATAAACCAGCTCAAGGAAGTCAGATCTAAGTTTTAAAGTAAAGTCTTTACGAATTAAGAGCTAGAAATGGAAGATGGCTGAATGAGAGAGTACGTTGGGTGTACAAGCAGGTACACTTAGCGTACAAGTCGTAAGTCATGTACGTTGCGCATACGAGCTAACTATTCCCCGCGTAATTAGTAGAGTAGGCCTTAGATTATCGGGTCTTCGGTTTGGGCTATATTTTCGGCTTAGATGTTTAGGGCTTTTTTGGGCCATTTGAATTAAGGTGTTTTGGGTTAGGAATATTTTTGGGCCTTGGATTAAGGCCCATGAAAGAGGTTTAGGCCCAAATTGGAAAATAAGACCATGTTTGGGCCTTGGATAATTATTTTGGTATTTGGGCCTTTTGGATTGTAGGTTTGGGCCTTAGTCTTTGACCAAACTAAGTAAGGGGTAAAATGGTCTTTTTATCCTACTTTTGGACTAATGATTATGTATTGGAATCCAATTATTAATTGGATGTTATTTGTTGTTGATAGCTCGTGGATTTGTCAAACCAGCAACCAAAGATTTATTTGTCTTCTTCACTAGTTCGAGGTGAGGCTCTACACTAGGTTTAGTAGGTCAAAGGCACCAATGTCGCCCCACGAATATGTTATGTTAGGGTGCTAGATGTCTGCGTGACTCTTTCATGTGTTATGTACTTATATGCTTACCAGGTGGGTCCTGATGTTGGGTTGGGCCCGATGACCATTTTGTATGATATGTATCCTTGTGATTATTGCTTGTGTATGATATAGGTTTACATGATATATGTTTACATGATACATATGTTTATATGATATATGTTTTGCCCGATGACCATTTTGTATGCTATGTGTCTATATGATATATGTTTACATGTATGCCGGGGAGGTCAAGATCTATATACTAAGCGGGGCTCGGTGCCCGGGGGGGGGGGGGGATTATGTGTTTATTATGTATGGTATGTGGTATTTTGGGGAACTCACTAAGCTTTGTGCTTACGTTTTTCAGTTTATGTTTTAGGTACTTCCAGTTTCAAAGGGAAGAGCTCGAGATGATTGCACGGTACACACCACCTCGTTCCACATTTTCTTGATTTACTATGATGTGATACATTGATTGATACATTTGTTTTATGTGGATTTTTATGATGATGTTATTTGGATATTGGTTTTATTAATTTAAAAATAAAACTTTTGGGTCTTATTTTTAGGACGTTACAAGTTGGTATCGAAGCCTTGGGTTGAGGGATTCAGACATACTCTCGGGTGTGTCTGAACTCAAAATGAGGATTTGTTAATGTTTTTGAAAATGAAAAATGAGTGAAAAAGGAAAAAAACAAAAAGTTTTCTAATACAATAAAGGGTGTGGTGCATGCAATCACCCGAACTCAAGTAAGTTTTCCCAAAATACCCATACATATTATCTGATATAATTTGATATGTGAATTTGTGAACCGCATGCTAGTTAGGGCTAAGGATCTGCGCAGTTTTTACATAGTAGAATGCTAGGAGGGATGCCTTTGTATGCCTATTGTATGAGCTTGTATACTTGCATGATAGTACTGATCAATCAGTGATAGGATGGTCTGATTAGGTGATGCTTGGTTCTGGTTTTCTTGATGTTGGAATGTTGCTTGCTTTGTGCTTATAGGAGTTCTTACTAGCTTCAACTAACTAGTAAGTGAATATGCTAAGTTACATACTATAAGAACTAAATAATTTTAGAAGGTTAGGTTTTATCTCTGTTGCGCAACTCTTGTTTGATTCCAACCGTTGTAGTGTGAGACCTTTCATTCGAAGAATTTTCTGGTTTTTGTGATATGTAATTGTATTCGCGAGCTAGTTAGAGGAAGTTAGCAGAAGTTCCTTCTACAACTGTTGGTGGAGAGAGGTGTGGATTTTTCCTGAGGAAAACCTAGGATGAGATCGAGTGATGGGAGCCTTATTTTGTTGATGGTTATTTTTATGGATATAGGGAGACTTGGGAGATTCAAGGCAATCCTTTAGGAAAGTACGGATAAATGTGGAAGGTAGTACGGGCCCGTACTACTGGAAACGGAGGATCCATACTCAAGTCAAGGAGGGCCGCAATGAAAGCATGAAGCTTGTAGAGTTGTGATCCTTCGATCTATTATGATGGTTTATATGGTCTATTTTCAGTATGGTGACATTGCGATGCAGACCTGTTGGCAATTCTATTACTGGAGAGGGCTCGGGCTTAGGATTGGGAGTCAGGCAACTAGATGATTAGACTAGGGAGTTCATCTCATCTAATATTACACTTTGCATTCTTGAGCAGACTCCTGTGATCTTTGGCACAATCAAGGAGGGTATTCTGGAGATTTTGGATGACTGGTTGAGTGCCTTTCGTTCTAAGATGGTGGCCATGATGGGGGTGTGTTCATTGAACTTCAGGGAGTTTCATGCATGTGGAGCTCTGTACTATCATGGGGAAAAGGACTTGATATCAAGCAAGAGGTGGTTAGAAAATGTTAATAACGCCTTCCACACCAGCAGTTGCCCTGAGTTGAAAAAGGCCAGACTTGCCTCCTGTCTTTTGAAAGATAGGAAACGGGATTGGTGGGAGGAGGTCGGATGTATATTGGGTAATGAGGCTATTGATTAGATGACACAAGATGATTTTGTGACCAGGTTTAGGGCTGAGTTCGCATCGGTAATTAAGGTGCAGTACTTGGCGCAGAGTTTATGGATCTCTACCTAATTACTGAGATGGTGTTTGAGATCACCATGGTGTTCTAGGATAGGTCACTTTTGGTTCCGCAGTATGTGGCGGATAAGGAGATGAAGATGGCTCAGTATCATGAGATGTTAAGGAGTGATATTCGGCAGTTTATGAGTCAATCGAGCTGCTAGACACTGGAGGATATAATAGCGAGAGCTAGGGAGAGGGGGATTGATCTGGAGATGGAGTAGAAGAGGAAGCCAGACTATATGTCAAGTGTTAAGGGTTCAGGAAAGAGTCCCAAATTATTTGATTCTAGATCGAAAATCCATCTGGTCTATAGCCACTGTGGCGAGTGCGACAAGATGTATGAAGGAGCGTGCAAGGTGGGTGGTTCTAGCTGCTTCAAGTGTGGCCGAACCGGGCATATTAGCAGAGATTGCATTGCTACCACCACCATCCTGATAACTGATTTGATTTGCTTTCATTGCAATCAAAAGGGCAACAAGAAGGCCCATTTTATGAGTTTGGTTGCAGCAGGAACGCTGTCAACACCTTCTCCTGCAACTCTTCGGATCAGTGACGACCGCTAAGGCTGGGCAGATGCACCTGTGGTGTAGAGAAGGGTCTTTAAGTTGACAACCAAGGAGGCTCACACAACAACATATGTGGTGATAAGTATTTATCTTCTCCTTATCTCTTTATTTATATTGATTTTCTTGCTTATATTCATGTGTTTTATTTTAGGATCGTTCCTTGTGAACGATATTTCTTCTTTGGTATTGTTTGATTCGGGGGCTACCTAATCTTCTGTATCGCTTACGCTTAGCAAGATGTTTGGTGAAGCTCCAGGGAGCTAGATTGTCCTCTAGATGTCGATATTGTTGATGATGGGTCTGTTCGGGTTGCGAGGGTTCATTGGGGTTGTACTCTTCAGTTATTTAGCAAACAGTATTCGTTCGATTTGGTTCCCATTCCTCTGCGTGGGAACAAGGTTATTGTTGGTATGGATTGGTTGAGCCCTACTGGGGCAATGATCGATTGTGAGCAACAGTTAGTTCGTGTTCGGACCCCAAGTGGGGGAGACTTAGTGGTTCATGAGGAGAGATCTCAGCATGGGCCGATGTTGTGCTTAGCAGCGTGGGCAAGGCACTATTTTCAATAGGGTTGTTCTGTTTATGTCGCCTAGGTAATGGATACCCAGGATAAGGGTAAGGCGATCACGGATGATGTGCCGATTGTGCGTGATTACCTGGATGTGTTTATGGAGGATTATCCTGGGGTGCCTTCAAAAAGGCAGGTTGAGTTCAGGATTGATCTGGTTCCTGGTGTGGCTCCGATAGCCAAAGCATCGTACCGGTTGGCTCCTCCTAAGATGCAGAAGTTCTCTACACAGTTGCAGTAGTAGTTAGAAAAATGATTTATTCGACCGAGCAGTTTGCCTTAGGGAGCACCAATCTTGTTCGTGGTGAAAAAGGATGTGTCTCATCGTATATGCATTGACTATCGAGAGCTGAATAAGGTAGCAGTGAAGAACCATTATCCACTCTCGAGGACTGATGATCTTTTTGACCAGCTTCATGGTGCATCTTGGTTCTACAAGATTGATTTGAGATCGGTTTATCATCAGATGAGGGTTAGGGATGAGGATGTGTAGAAGATAGCTTTTCGAACTCGTTATGGACATTATGAGTTCATAGTGATGTGTTTTGGGCTCACCAATGCTCCACCCGCGTTCATGGATATCATGAACCGCATGTGCAGCCTGATGTTGGATCGTTTTGTGATTGTGTTCATTGATGATATCATGGTTTATTCCAAGACTCAGTAACAACACAAGAAGAACTTAAGGGAAGTGTTGGAGACTTGAGGAGGGAGAGACTTTTCGCAAAGTTATCCAAGTGTGAGTTTTGGTTGCGTGAGGTGCAGTTTCTGGGGCACCTTGTCAACTAGAATAGTTTTCAGGGCGATTCGGCCAAGGTTGAGGCCATGATGTAGTGGGAGATTCCGAGGTCTCCATTTGAGATTCAGAGTTTTCTTGGTTTGGTGGGTTATTATCAAAGATTCATCCAGGATTTCTACAAGATAGTTGTTCCTTTGACCCAACTGACAAAGAATACTGTTACATTTCAATGTGGCCTAAGCAATAGGCAGCTTTTGAGACATTGAGATAGCGGTTGTGCAAGGCACCGATTTTGGCCCTATTGTAGGGTGTTGAGGATTTTGTGGTATATTATGATGCGTTGAGCACCAGATTGGGGTCAATGTTGATGTAGAGAGGACGTGTGATCGCTTACGCTTCGAGGCAGCTGAAGCCTCATGAGGCGAACTATCGGACGCATGATTTGGATTTGGGAGCTATGATTTTCACCCTTAAGATTTGGCGGAATTACCTCTATGGGGTCTGTTGTACTATTTACATGGATCACAATAGCCTGAGGTATTTGATGGATCAGCCAAACCTGAATATGAGGCAGTGCCGATAGTTGGATGTGGTGAAGGATTATAATTGTGATCTTTATCACCTGGGGAAGGCCAATGTAGTGGCCGATGCTTTCATCTGCAAGGAAGTTATGGCTCCGATCAAAGATATATGTTTAAGGATGATCGTGATTAATCCATTGTTGGAGCAGATTCGTGAGGCTTAAGTTGAGGCTATGAAGGAAGAGCACTGAAAGAGTAAGCATATTATGGGTCAAGTGGCTTCCTTCAGTTATGAAAGTCGTAGACTGTTGACTCTGCATTGGCGGGTCTGGGTTCTGTATTAGGGCGGTGTGCGTCAGGTTCTGATGGATGAGGCACATAAGTCTAGGTGCTCCATTCATCCCGAGGTAAAGAAGATGTATAGTGATTTGCGTCCTGGTTATTGGTGGCCCTGGATGAAGTGGGATGTAGCCTGATATGTGGAGCGATGCTTGACTTGCAGGAAAGACAAGGTCGAGCATCAACGACCTCACGACAAGATGTAGCAGTTGGAGATTCCAGCATGGAAATGGGAAGGTATGACCATGGATTTTATCACGAGGCTACCCCAGACTGCACGTGGAGTGGATTTGATTTGCTTCATTGTGGATCAGTTGACCAAGAGCGCACATTTCATCCCAATTCTAGATAGTATTTCTGCAGAGAAGTTGGCTAATATTTATACCAATGAGGTTGTGGCACGTCATGGAGTGTCGATATCAGTGGTTTTTGATAGAGATGTCTGGTTTACTTCTAGGTTTTGGAAGAGGTTCCATGACAATTTGGGCACTCGTAGTCATTTCAACACAACATACCATCCATAGATCGATGGTCAAAGTGAGTGGACTATTCAGACCTTAGAGGATATGTTGCGGGCATATGTTCTGGTTTTAAGTGGGAGTTGGGATACGCATCTTCCTTTAGTGGAATTTTTGTATAACAATAGTTATCATGCCGACATTGATCAACCTCCTTTCGAGATGCTCTACGAGAGGAAGTGTAGGATCTTGATTTGTTGGGGTGAGGTTAGTCAACGAGTTATGGGGAGTATCGAAATGGTACTCAAGACCTATGAGCTGATTCAGTAGGTTCAGAGTAGGCTCTAGATAGCTCAGAGTCGACAAAAGAGTTATGCCGACAGGCGCCGGTCAGATTTAGAGTTCCATGTGGGATATATGGTTCTCCAGAAGGTGTCACCTTACAAAGGTGTCATCTGATTTAGGAAGCGAGGCAAGCTGGGCCCCAAGTATATTGGTCCTTTCAGGGTTTTGGCTCGGGTGGGCCGGTTTGCTTATCACTTGGATCTTCTAGATGAGCTCATTCATATTCATAACATGATCCATGTCTCTTAGTTCTTGAAGTGCTTAGTGGATGATTCCATATTGGTACCATTAGAGGATATTTAGATGGATGAACGCCTGAATTATATTAAGATACCAGTGGCGGTTCTGGATCGGGAGACGAAAACCTTGAGGAAAAAGGTTTTCGAGTTGGTGAAGGTGTAATGGCAGCACCGCAAGGGTTCCGAGTGGACATGGGTAAGTTTCTTATTTTCCCCATATGTTTAATTGTTGCATTATTGGTCCTTGGAGTAGTACGTGGGGAGTACCACATGTTACACTTAGTGTACTAGCTAAGAAGCTAGTATGCAGGGTGTACCACATGGTACGCTTAGCATACTAAGTTGGAGTTTGGTCATAGGTGAGAGGCCTCGTACGTTGGGCGTATGATGGTTACGCTTAGCGTACGTGGAGGATAAGAAACCCTAGTTTTAGTGTGTTGCATCCTATTTAAGGTCCTTAACTCCCTAGGGCTGGCCTTTTTACCAGCCTCCATACCTCCTAAACCCTAAATTTGGACCCTTAGCCTCCATTGTTGTGTCTTTGAGGTCTTGAGAAGATGTTGGCTCTTATTTTGTTCATTTTAAAGGTAGTGAAGAAGATTGAAGGTGCATTTCTTGGTGTGAAGCATATAGATCCAGAATCATCACTCATTTTGCAAGTCTTTTGAGGTATAAATTTCATACCTTGTCTTCTCCTTGCTTAGATCTCTTCATGTCTTTGTTTTAATGCTTTTGGTCCCTTTTGGGTTAGTTTGATGGGTTAAGTCGTTTGTGGGGCTTATTCTTTTAGATGTGGGCATATTATGAGTTTCTTAGGCATAAAATTAGCAACTTTATGGTGTTTATGATCTCATGCATGCATTAAGTCATCTATTAAGTCCTTTTGATCTTTCAGAGCTTCATTAAGTCATTAATGCACGTAAATTTAGTACCTATATGTGATAAATCAGCTTAAGGAAGTCAGATCTAAGTTTTGGAGTAAAGTATTTATGGATTTAGAGCCGGAAATGGAAGATGGCTGAATGAGAGAGTACGTGGGGCGTACAAGCAGGTATGCTTAGCGTATTAGCCCTAAGGAAAGTACGCTGAGCGCACAAGATGAGTATGACCCGCATACTCAACATAGTGGGCCTTAGTTTATTGGGTCATCCACTACTAGAATATAGGCCTTTAATGATGCTCAAACCATGATACGCAGTGATTTACGATACGCAAAAGCATGTGCCCTAAAAATAATGTCATCTCTTCTAAAATTTGAAGGATTTAGAACGCGCATTTTTGTGTGCCCTTAAAAGTAGTGTCAGAACAAAAAAAAAACACGGAGGGCACTCAACATAAAAGCGTGTCGTCTAATCATGTCGCTTTATAATTTTTAAAATGAACGCGCGTTTAGACTATTTATCTTATCCAAAAAATCATAGGGACTATTTTCTAGGGTTTTGTTAATGAGGGCTATCTACCACGTTCTATATCAACTCTCCTCCTGAAACCTTCAACAATGTTCTCTACCTTGAATCACCTCCTGTCGGCGACCTCAACTCATCTTTTTCAGCATCGCCAACTTCTTACATTCCCATGGTCCACCAATCAGATTTGATTTACCAAAGCTCGAGGCTCCGACATGAGTTCTTCCCTTTTTGTTGTATCTTAACAAATTATATTCTTGTTATCAAGCCATGTTAGAACCCTAATTCCAGAAGAATCTGATTGGTTCTTATTTCATCAAAATCGGAGTAGATGTTGGCACTGTGCTTAAGGGCACATCATACTAGAGGGAAATTTTAAGGGCATTTAAGGTATTTTCAATAATATTAGTTCTAGGGCTTCCTATATTATGGAGAAAGGCAATGACGTGTTTCTATGTGGCGATGGGAACAACACACTCTGATGCACACACCGACACGCTCTTTGTCTGGTGAGTGTGTGCGATAACGACAACAAGAAAAACCGAGAGAGTTTAAGGGGTCGATTTAGGAGAGGAAGAAGAGATGTGGGAGAGAGACATGGTTAACAGAAGCATCGATCAAGAAAGAAGGCAGCAACAAGGTCGTTGTTACTATCGCTCCCAGCAAAACGACAGTTACAATGGCCGATGCAAGATGGAAAGTAAACAAAGTAATTGAAACTGATGATAAGCATCCCCAAACAATCTGATTTCCTTCTATTTGCAAGAAAAAAATTATTAATGATTTTGCTAAATTAAATGATCCTGATCAACAGTAAGCTTATTCGTGGAGTTTGTACTTTGTAGTTCCATAGCTTGATAATACTTCTTTTGTGGTCTGATGAGGTAAGTTAACTTTATACATCTTCATTGCATATTGGAATTTATATTTCTAGATTCTAACTGTTCTGATTTATGAAATTCAATGTGTTTGAGGACATTTTTGACATTGATCATTTCATTACATTCTTGAGAGATGAAGTCTGTGTGCATAAACAATTTACCCCTAGACTAAAAAAATGATTTTTGGCATAAAAACCTCAAATAAGGAATAAAAAAAATGATTTTTGGCATACAAAGAATAGAAAAAATGTCAAAACAACTATATCCAAGGACTAAAAATGTAATTTACTCATTTATGTGTTTATAAATAATTGAAGACAACTTCTTTGGCAATTTTTCCTCTTCCTTTAAGCCAAATTCTTATATTTTGGTCCCTAAATTTTTAGTGTGCAATTTTTTATATGTTTTATAAGGATTTTAGTCTCTAAATTTTTAATTCTAATGTTATAATGAAAAATATATACACAGTCTTTTTCAACCTACAAGTACTTATAAACACAATTTTTAAAAGCCCCAACTATTTTTTCAATGCTTATTTATGTAATTGTAAGAAATTTAACTTTTAAACATTTACCAAGAAATAGCAATGTACTTTTGAGCACGATGCAGTAAATAGCAATGTACTTTTATGCACAAAAATAATAGGATTTTTGTGCTTAAAGTTTAAAAGTATGTTTTATTTGTTGCTTATTTTTTTAAAAATTAGTTTAAATTTCTTGCAATTTTCTTACATTGATGTTCAAACTACACAAGGAGTGTCAAACAAATATATATAAATAGAATTCCTATAATAGTTAATTTATAGCCATTATATATTCATCATCATTTATGTACAAAAGGATACCTTTCTTTCTTTTTTTCTCTCTCTCTCTTTCTCTCTCTCTCTCTCTCTCTCTCTATATATATATATATATATATATATATATATATATATATATATATATATATATATATATATATATATTTGAAAACAGATTTTTTATGTTTGGAAAATACTATTGATGGTTTTTACACAACACTATGGATGTCGACGTAAGTAATTCGAATAATAATTATCTTTCTTGCATTTTAATGCCATTGATAATCATTTATATGTTTGTGCTTTGTCTTTCTTATAACATGTTGTTCATCTACAGATTGGTTCCCTGTCTCTACAAAACCTGACTTACATGTTTTTTACAAGGATGAAGATAAGAAGATGGGTACAGTTGTGAAGGAAGATTTTTGTCGTCCGGATAGATCTAACACCATGGTAATCAAGAGACCGATAGTATTACATTTATGAGCTTCTCAAGGTAACTTTTTCATTCAATATTTCCTCTACTCTTTAATTTGTTCTCGTTTTTGTCAACATTGGCGTACCCACTGTATGCTTGTATTGACAATGCAAAACACGATCACATCTACCAAACTCAATTTTACTTCTTCACTTCTCTGATTGCTTATACCACAATCAATTCATCATCTTCTTGTTTGTTTCCTTAATTATAATTTTTTTTCATGTAATCGGAGTTGAGGAGAAGCCGTGATTAAAGATGTCTTCGATTGATCTATCTCGGAGGCAACATTAGGAGCTATTGGAGCTGTTTTGAGCACAACCATCGTGTACCCTCTTGACACATGTAAAGCTAAGTATCAGGCCGAGGTTCGCTCTCATGTCCGACAGAATTACAAGTAATTTTCGTTCTTGAACTTCCCTAAATTCATCTATTTTGAGTGATCTGATTCTTGTTATGCTGTTGAACTTGATTGATTAATTTCTATATGGTTATCTTGTTGCATACTTTCATGTGGGTGTTCGTGATCTTTTGAATAATTGAATTTCATGATTTGATATTTCACAAAATTGATCTTAGTATTTTTCAAAAATTTAGCACCTTTTATGTTGAACTTATTAATTAGTTTATTTTTGCATCTGATTTGTAAAAAAAATGCTTTTAAAAATGAAATTGATGGTAGATTGGGTTTTCAACAAAAGTAGAAGATGGCAACCATGTTACACTAGAAGATTACTATATCATCTTGGGAGATTTCTTAAGAATCTTGTATTTGCTATTGTGGTAAGTGCTAAGGATTGTTAAGGGAATTTACATGTATATCCATAATCAGTTTTCTTGCAAGAACTCCTAAATTGCTTCTACAAATCTAACTATTTGACCCTAAATAATCAGAAAAGTAATATTATAATGAGTTTTGACTCAGGTTGAAACTAAACCCAGGTGCCAGAGGTTGATACAACAATGAGATCATTGACAGTGATGTTGGATGGAAGCTTGGTAGTTGCTGCAAACAACAAAGTAACTTGTTATGCATGTCTGGAGGCTCTTATGTGGGATACAGGTAAATTCACTATTTATTCTCTTTTTTCATCTAATATTGTTTCTTTTTGACTTAATCTGATCTTATGATCTGTGTTATTTACTATAGATAATGACCAATTCTACATTACTATATACATACTTAAATGTCTTAAACAAATGTTGCATGCTTTTTTTAATTAATATAATAGTAATAATATGATATGTGTTTTTCGGGGCACCAACGATGGGTATGGGATTGGGTGTTTTCTGTAGATGGTGCTTATCTCATTACAGGTGTACATTTGAAAAAAATTCCCTCTTTTTGATATAATAATAACAATGATTAAAAGTAACACACCTCATATCCTCAAATACTCTAATTGATGGTTTGTTGTAATCCACATATTACAACCATTTTTGCATATTCATCTTTGTTTGGGACTTAATCTTTCTGTTTCTCCTCAGATATGGTCACGCGATTGACAATAATGTCATGATTGTTACTGAAACTCTACATAAGAGAGATGTTCAAGAAATATTGGAGAAATCTCACCCTTTGGGGCTGTTTGATAGGTAACATACCCTTAAAACTCATTTTCTTGATTTTTTTTTTGTTATTGTAATATTTTTATTTTTTATTTTTCTTAAGTATTGCCATCCTGGAAGTTGGGAGTTCGGTAAAACTCCACAACATGTGAACTGTGTCTTCTCAGTGCTTGATAGCAAAACTTGGGGAATCAAGATGGGATTCTAGCCATGAATTAAGTGTAGTTGTGTGTTAGGTCGAGTACGTGTTCTACCGGTATGGAAAGTGTTGTAAGACTGCCGTAGAATTCACTAGCGATTAGTTAGTATGGAAAGTGTTGTAATACTGCGGGGGTAGCCATAACATTCACTAGAAGCAGATAGTGCTAGAGTGATGTAAGTCTCTGGGTGTAGCCGCAACATTCATTAGGTTGGTAGATAGCATGAGCGCGTTGTTAGGATGCGGAAGGGATAGTAATAACCACCAGTTCAGGTGCAGCAGTGAGGATATGGAAATCCACATATTGGTTTATAGGTTTCCCTAGAGGGATTAAACCTAGTTAAGTCAGTGATAAGACTGCAGGAACGTCACTACAATTATGGGATCAAGGAAGCAATGGATTGCTTAAGGTTATTTGTGATGTAAGGCCACCATTGGTCATGAAGCAATCGCTTGGATTTGGTAACGACGGAATTGGACGCATGGATCCGATTGGCTGGATCAGGAGGTTGTTAGAGTCGCAGTGGCATGATAACTAGTGGTAATTAGTTCCAGGGAAGGATTTCGTTCATAATTCATGTGAGGCAACTATGTGGGAGTCCTTTAGCTCCGCGATCGGGTCGAAACCTAGTATTTTGTATGAGTGTTACTCGGTTGTGGCAAATCAGAGGATTTTTGGATGAGATGCAAGGATAGGTCCTTGGATTTAAATTTATGGGTTTGACCCGAGTTATGTATATAGTGGTATTTCAATCTAGGGTAAGTGATAAGACTGCAGGAACGTCACTATAGTTATGGGATCAAGGAAGCAATGGATTGCTTAAGGTTGTTTATGATGTAAGGCCACCATTGGTGATGTAGGAATCACTTTTAGCCATGGATTTGGTAATGACGGAATTGGACGCATGGATCCGATTGGCTGGATCAGGAGGTTGTTAGAGTCGCAGTGGCATGATAACTAGTGGTAATTAGTTCCAGGGAAGGATTTCGTTCAGAATTCATGTGAGGCAACTATGTGGGAGTCCTTTAGCTCCGCGATCAGGTTGGAACCTAGTATTTCAGATGAGTGTTACTCGGTTGTGGCAAATTAGAGGATTTTTGGATGAGATGCAAGGATAGGTCCTTCAATTTAAATTTATGGGTTTGACCCGAGTTATGTATATAGTGGTATTCCAATCTAGGGTATTCCATCATGAGGATGACCGGACCCTACGATTGAGTGGACCTGACGTGTTTGGTATTCCAACCTGAGGGTTGATTGGACCAAACATGTGTGTGATACGAGGGTATTCCATCCTAGGGATGATTGGACCCATCGTGGGCATGCCTGGTATTCCAGCCCAAGGCTGATTGGGCCAGGTATGAGTATTTATGCTTATGATCCAGTCATTATATGTATGTTGATCCTACGGATAAAGGAAGCATTGTCTTGACAAGCCTATAAGGGTTTATCTACCAATTTACATCCCCTTGTTCATTAAATCCCTGGGAATTGGTTACCAAAACGAGTTTCTCTTGAAGGAGTACTTAATCTCTTGTCGGGAAGAGAATTATAGGTAGCAGTGTGGGATTTGTGACTTTATTTTCGGGTGGGAACCCCAAGATATTAACATTTGAGTAGCCAATTGGGGAGTTAAGTGCAATGAATTCGGCAATGATCCAATGTGGGCAGTCTGTCAGGGAGCCAAACCATCTCGAGACTTCGGATTTTGGATTGAGTAAATGTGATCATATTGCAAGAAATTCATCTTTAGAATATAGAACCATGCGAGGGTTGGTTACGGTTGCCTTGGAGAGGCTAGAGTTTTGCCCGGGGATGTAGCCAAGAAGATCAAGTTATTTGGCGTGTACGAAATGATAAGAAACGATTTCAAGGACGAAATCAAATTTAAGTGGGGGAGTGTATGATATTATTTGGACTTAATTTTTAAATATTTTCATAAGTCAAGGAGTGTATGATATTATTTGGACTTAATTTGTAAGAATTTATGGAAATGGGGGTTAAAAAGTAAATTATGGACCTAAGATGAAAGGATTTTGGAAAGCTAGGGTCTAATTGGTAAATTTGGGATTTGTATTGAAAAGAATATTGCAAAGAGGGACCATTTGTGTCATTATGGGTAAAGCTGGTAGGCTCCTCTCTTCAACCGCAAACACCTTATGCCTCCCTCTTCACCCTCCAGCCGCCTCCTTCCCTCATCTTGTTGCTCCGATCAACCAAGGTCACCGGTGGACCGTTATTGTCGGCAGAGACGTCCCTTGCCGCTATATCTCTACCGATGATGACAATCGTGGCGAAAGTTTCTGCCGTTCGTGGGTGGGAAGATCGGACCTCTTTCTTCGATTGTATGCTGGTGCTACATCGTCGCCACCAAAGTTGCTGCCAAAACATGACGACCGCTGCTGCTGTCGCTGCTTTTCACATTACTGTTTCCGCTCCTGCCACCGTTAACGCTGACCCAAGCGCCACCGTTGACGGTTGTTGCTCTATTGCCGTTGACACCTACCACAAGTGGGTGTTAGGATCGTTTTCTGAGCAGGGGTTGTTAGTTGTGTGACTGTGTAACCAAGAACCAAAGGAAATCAACGCCACCACCGTGAGGTGGTGGTTGCCACCCCGAATCCGTTACTGCCACTGCCATGAGCCACCACGTGGGTGGGTGGAGTGCATCTCGCAAGTTGTAGCGTGTGTTGTTTATCTTATGGCGTGTTTTGTCCAGCCGGGAAAACCTAGGGTCCACCACCACCACCACCGTGAGGTAGTGGCTGCTACCTCCGACCACCACTTGCCGCCATAGGGCGGCTCTATGAGTGTGTGTGTGTGTGTTTACCTTAGTGTGTGTATGTGTGTGTTTATTCGGGATTTTGGGTTGTAAATTGTATTATAATCGGCCAGAATAATGATAGAAAAATCCATAACCTCCACCGTGAGGTGGTGGCTGCCGCCACCAGCCGCTGTGTAGGGTGGTGGTGTGTGTTGATTGCATTTGGACCTCGCTTGGGATGATTGGATAAGAATGGGCCCAACGAAACCCTAGTGGATCTAATGAAACCCTAATGGGCCCAATAAGGCTCAATGTGACCTAAAAGCCCAACCAATGGACTAATGGGCTAGTATTAGGTTGGAAATAACCCTAATTAGGGTTTGGAAAACCCTAAGGGCATAAAACCCTAATTGTGGGAATTGTTTGGGACACACACGAGAACTAATTATTAAACCGAAGATAATTATTAATAATCATTGACAAACTAACTTAAGGTAATAATGAACTTAATGGATTAAGCCGTTAATGGATTAAGTCATTAATAAGAACAATTAATCCTAATTGTCATTTCATGTGGAAACCCTATGTTTCCATTGGGCTTTGGTAATTGAATTATTAATGTACCATTCCAGACTGATTATATGGATTAGAATATGTTGATGGGCTTTAGGGTAAGGCCCAATTTAGAAAATTGGGTCATATTTATAATACAAATCTTACTAAAAGTTGCAGTTCATATTTTTGATAATTGTATATATATCTTTTTTAATACAAATGTTATGATAAATGTTTTTCTATTTTTATGTTACTAAAAGTTGCAGTTCATATTTTTGTTCATACGTTTTATTACCCGTTATATTATCATTCATTTGATATATAATTTATATAATTTTAAACGGTTTATAAAATTATCAAATAATTGTATATCACAACGACTTAAAAATAAAACTATAATGTTTAATAAAATTAATATGTTAACTATATGTTTGTTTTACTACTAAGATTTTATTTCAAAGTAAAAATATTAAATAATAATTTGGTAAAAACTATTATTTTAACTATATAATTTTATTCTCGCGCAACGCGTGTGTGTGTGTGTATATATATATATATATATATATATATATATATATATATATATATATATATATATATATATATATATATATATATATATATATACCACTACAAAACTTTAGCGGCGGCAAAAGATGTCGCAATTGATCATCTTTGTCGTCGCTAATGCGACGCCGCAATTAGCTCGTACCTGATAGCCCCATGTCGTCTCTAATACTGCCGTCTCTAATAACTGTCGTCCCTATTACACCACTGTCGTCTCAAATAGTGTTGTCACTATTAATATTCTGACAACCGGTAGGATTTTTCCAGCAATACTCGCCGGAGGTCCACGTCGTCACAATTAACAGTAGTCGTCTCTAAAGGCGTCGCTGCTAATGGTTTTTTTTTTTTTTTTTTTTTTTTTTTTTTTAGTAAAACTTATTTTTTATAATATTAATTTATATATATTTAAAAATGTTGTTTTGATAGAAATCTACTATAATAAATGAAGGTTTTTTTACCACATGTCCTCTTCTCATTCATTTGGACACATGACATTTTCTAGAATTTTTAAATTTTTCTATTTTCCACTTGTCATTTTATTGTATTTTTCATATTATTAAATTAAAATTCCACATTTAATATGTAAGGTAATATATATGTAAAATATTTATTAGAAATAATTTATATATATACTGTATTCAATACATTAAAGTCTCATTAATTTTAATAATTCAAAATTTTTCTTATTTTTCTTATAAATTCAAACTATTCAAATTATTAAAATTTCATTTTTTTAATTAAACTCATGTAATACATGAGTCTCACACCTAGTACATATATAAATACATACCACATTATATAAAAACATCAAAAATACCATATTCCATAAACTATTTTCCAAACAAACATCAAAAATACCATATCTAATAAATCTCAAACAAACGTTTAATATATATCATACATAAACTATTTTCCAAATCAAAAATAACATCCTCCATATCATAAAACAAGAAATACTAGTTATTTTCGTTTTCCCCACCGTCCTCCCCATCATTGTTTTCCTCGTTGACTTGGTTTTTAAACGAGCGAATAATGTCTTCAATGGCTGTCACAAATGTCGGGTTTTGAGGAAAAGCATTCACATCAACATCCTACAATTAAGTCACAAACAAATAAGTTATGAACAATTCAACAAACTATCAAACCATCAAAGCACCAAATCAATTAAGTCTATAACAATTTAAGAAACTACCGAGCTACCAAAAATTACTACAAATACATTAAGTTCTTAACAATATAACAAAGCAACCAAATTTTTTAAGAATTTAACAAGTACTTGTGTTGGTTGCGATGCTTGTGACTGTGACTGTCATTGGGATGAAGCACTTGTACCCGCAGCTGAAGAAGCTTTAGGCTCAATGCCTCTCACATGCCCCCATCGAGTGCGCAACACCTTCTCAAATATTGTGATCCAATCAATGGTGTCTGGATCACCACCAGAGTCGGCTATGTGATGAGTCTGTAGAGAAACCTCAGCAACTAAGGCATTCTGTATTTCACAAAGATTGTTAATATACGTTAAAACTAACAAAAAAAATTCAACAATCTACTTCATTTTTAAGTAATAATAACTTACATATTGCTCTTCAACCAATGGATCAACAAATTCCCCTATTTTATTTACATATGCACGATGAAATACTTCAAGTCTATTCAAATTCTGTTTAACATTGCAAAATATGTTATATTTGAATAAACATTAAAAAATATGTTATAACTGAATAAACATTATTGTAACTTACTTTCTTGAAACAAGCACTACCGTAGCTTCATGTCCCTCCACGATTCTTCACTACTTGCTTCTTCCGGCATTCTTTGTTTCCAGCGGATCGTTTTTGATGTTTTTCTGTTAAGAAATGGTCAATAGCAGCATTCCAACGTTGCTGATCCATACCCATAGGGGCTTAAGCCCTTGCTGCCTCCACATTCCCTGCAAAATCATCAAAACGGTTTTTTGCAATATTTTTGCGGTCTCTATACCGCGCACATATCCGATTGTTCAGTGATACCCAATAAGTTGAAGCCATGGGATGATTTGTAATCGCGTCAAAATCAAACCATCTCTACAAAAAAAAAAAAAAAAAAAAAAAAAAAAAAAAAAAAAAGAGAAATTAAAAATTAATCAAAATTAAAAATATTGAATATATAACTTTATAAATAATTTACCGAAAGATACTGCAACATTCCAACCCTTTCGGCTTTAGAAACCTCTGTCCATGTGTCTTTATCAAAACCGATGTCCCGCCACATATAGCTCCCAACCTCCCGAATAAAACATTCGTACACCTCCCCAATCGGCATGTTAGTATTTACGTCAAATACTATCTTAAGAGGCCGTTCACCGTTAGCTTTATAGAGTTTGTGCATTTTTTTATTTACCGCCACGCCTCTTCGTTTCGGAGGCACCACTGCATAAAAAAAATATTAGTCAGAATAATTTTTTATATACATACAATGTGAAATACAATGAATTAGAATAAATTTTAATTACCATCGTTTTGGTGATCACCAAAACCCCCCACCGAACGGATGTGGTGGCTCGTCACCACCGTCGCCTCCATGACCCATCATAGCAGCCATGAGATGGAGCAATACAATCTAAAAAAATGACATCCTGAAAAATTATAACACAATATGAATATATATATATATATATATATATATATATATATATATATATATATATATATATATATATATATAATATGACTACAACAAATACAAACCTTATTTTACTAATTAAATGTAAAAAGATTTTTTTTTAATCATTCTCGCCCCCAGACACTTCAGTGTCTGTCGATACATCACCATCATAATCAGAATCTTCCTCATCATAATCAATCTTGCAATCAGACACATTATTGATAATACTCGTCGGTGGTTCAACTTCAATATCATCTTCAACCGATTGAGAATTTTGAAAGTACTCGCTAAAGTCAATTGAGAGAGTGAAATTAGAAGAAGCATTACTAAGAACGACATCGGTTGAATCATTGTCGATATTTTCAATGGGATCGTGATCAACATCATTCATCGGTATATCCCAAATTCTTCTATGATTAATATTTTCAACAACCCACCGTTGGGTGTCATTTTCGTCACTTGGATAAGGTTCTTGGATATAAAATACTTACTTGGCCTGCGTAGCAAATACGAGTTGATCTTCACTGCTCAATTTGTTTTTATTTTTCTATTTTGATTAATTATAACTTAGTAGATTTAGCGTAGCGTTTTAATTTTTAAATTTTTTTATTATTAAATTTTACTTTAAACGATATTATATATTTGTTATTTATTTAATTAGTTTATTATGGTTTATTATTATTATTCTTCTTTTTCTTTTTAAAGCCTTTTTGACCAATTTTGATCTATCAATTAATTTTTGTTTTTATTTTTCTATTTTGGTTAATTATAACTTAGTAGATTTAGTGTAGCGTTTTAATTTTTAATTTTTTTTTATTATTAAATTTTACTTTAAGCGATATTATATATTTGTTATTTATTTAATTAGTTTATTATAGTTTATCATTATTCTTCTTCTTTTTCTTTTTAAAACCTTTTTGACCAATTTTGATTTATCAATTAATTTTTGTTTTTATTTTTCTATTTTGATTAATTATAACTTAGTAGATTTAGCGTAGCGTATTAATTTTTTATTTTTTTTATTATTAAATTTTACTTTAAACGATATTATATATTTGTTATTTATTTAATTAGTTTATTATGGTTTATTATTATTATTATTGTTTTTCTTTTTAAAACATTTTTGACCAATTTTGAATTATCAATTAATTTTTGTTTTTATTTTTCTATTTTGATTAATTATAACTTAGTAGATTTAGCGTAGCGTTTTAATTTTTAATTTTTTTATTATTAAATTTTACTTTAAACGATATTATATATTTGTTATTTATTTAATTAGTTTATTATGGTTTATCATTATTCTTTTTCTTTTTCTTTTTAAAACCATTTTGACCAATTTTGATTTATCAATTAAATTTTGTTTTTATTTTTCTATTTTGATTAATTATAACTTAGTAGATTTAGCGTAGCGTTTTAATTTTTAATTTTTTTTATTATTAAATTTTACTTTACACGATATTATATATTATTTATTTATTTAATTAGTTTATTATGGTTTATTATTATTATTCTTCTTTTTCTTTTTAAAACCTTTTTGACCAATTTTGATTTATCAATTTATTTTTGTTTTTATTTTTCTATTTTGAATAATTATAACTTAGTAGATTTAGCATTTTAATTTTTAATTTTTTTTATTACAAAATTTTACTTTAAACGATATTATATATTTGTTATTTATTTAATTGGTTTATTATGATTTATTTCTTTTTCTTTTAAAAACCTTTTTGACCAATGTTTCTTCATTAGCTTATAGAAAAAAAATTATCTATTATGATGTATTTATTTTATTTTTTTAATATAGAATAAAATATATTTCTAATAATCATATGAATATTCTTAAATTTTACATACAAATTCATGATAAACATACAATAGTTATATATATATATATATATATATATATATATATATATATATATATATATATATATATATATATATCAATTTCACATATAAATTAATCAATTCATACATGATCAATA
This sequence comes from Lactuca saligna, assembly GCF_052625555.1. NCBI lineage: Eukaryota > Viridiplantae > Streptophyta > Magnoliopsida > Asterales > Asteraceae > Lactuca > Lactuca saligna. The sequence goes on along the minus strand of NC_136425.1, from coordinate 10,487,593 downwards.
AGTGAATGCATATAAACTACTCAATTCATACATGATTAACAAGTGAAACATATCAAATTAATCAACTCAAACATACATTCAAACAATTGAAAAAAAAAAAAAAACACAATTTCACATTTTCCAGTTTCCATCAATCCAAAGAAATCAAAATAATCAAATTCACAATTTCACAGTTCACACTCAAAATCAATTTCACAGCTTCAAAATAATCATTCATCAAAATAATCATTCACATCTTCATAAACAATTTCACAGCTTCAAAATAAACAATTTCACATATTCCATCAAGTGAAACTGATCAAACTAACCTGTTTTTGCCCAGAAAAATGAAAGCTACACGGTGGTGAAGATTTAGTCGTGGTGAAGGTGCTGGAACGAAAAAAAAAACAAATCACTTCAAATAAGAATCGGTGGTGTTAATGTGAGTTAAAAGAAGAATGCAAACACAATTGGGTCCTGAAAACTAACCTCGTCGGAGATATGAGCACGAAATCGAAGGTCCCGTCGGAATTGGAGGTGGCAGTCGCTTTGGAGGTTATACCGCCGGTGGGACTCGGTTTTGGAGGACAATCGGCGGTGGGAGAAGAGTTTGCAGCCCAATTAGTGATGGAGAGCAGTGGGAGTCGCCTCAGAAATTGCAGATCGCCGGTGTGAAAGAAAGGAGAGGAAATGTTCGTCTGGGGAAGACGAACTGGAACATAAAGGGCTATGCTAATAGCGGCGACATGGGGCTATTTGCGGCGACAAATTGGAGGGAATCCTACGCGCACTTTTTGGCGATTACCAACCGTTGGATTGGGTAGGAATTGTAGGGCCAAATTTTGTCTAAGGGTGAGTCAACGGATCGACACCTTTAGCGGCGACGTGTCGCCGCTAAAGGCGTCATCTCTAATGCCTTATCGCAGGAGCAAACCCTATCCATTGGATTATTTGCCAAACTAAGGGTCACGATTGAATGTAGCATATCTTCGACGGATCACCGGTAGTTATCTTTAGCGACGTCGGTAATAGCGACGACAATGAGGTTTTAGCGGCGACATCAAGTGCATCTACTCTGGTGTCGCCGCTATTGCTTATGTCGTCCCAAAAAGCGTCGTCCCTAATACTCCGATTTCTTGTTTTGTGAGTGTGTGTGTATATATATATATATATATATATATATATATATATATATATATATATATATATATATATATATATATATATATATATATATATATATATATATATATATATACTCGTTGGTTCATGAAGTAAATGATTTAAGGGTCCATGCAACAATATTTTGTTTAAGAAAGTCAAATCTTTGAATTCTTGTTGTTAATTGTTAAACGTCCTAGTCAAAGGCCAATCCACACGTCGAACGTTGTAACAACACCGTTGAGCTAATTTTTCTAACGTTGAACATTCATTTGTTGGTTCCCATTTTGGTAGTTTACACAATCAAATTTATTGAATTATAAAGACATAAAAAATGAATTTACCAAACTAAGTAATCGTGAGTAATATAAAGCTAGTTAATTATACGTAACATTATAAATTATTATGTTTAGATAAACAACTTCTCATGGCTCCATCACAAGTCACAACTTTTACATTATATGTTGACTGTTGTTAGAATCTCGAACGACAAACTCATAATTAATTGACGCTGACGCATAACTAAAGATATGAAGAAAATTTTGACAAACATAATAATCACCATTCATATTAATTCTCTTACGTCCTCATAAGAATTTTATGTCCTCACCAAAATTACAGAGGTCTTATAAATTTTGGAAAGTTAGAGTTTACAAGATATATATCAGATGTATAAATATTGAAAAAAGAACTAAACATTTACACATGCCAAACCCCACAAAATCCAAGTCATACTGATACTCTAGAAAATTTGTGGAGAATGGGTAAAAGAGACCTCTATATAACACTAAAAATATATTTACAAAACCCAAGTCAAACTCAGGGAACTCCATCAAGAGGGAAGGAAAAAGAGACCTCCATATACCTTTGGACACATATTTTGGATGAAAGTAAAACGTTTAATATTGTCTAAATTAATATATGTTTGTTTGAGAATGACCACTTTGATAGATTGCTGAACGATTGTGAAGGAAATGGAAAACCGAATAAAGAATTGAAGACTGCGTATTAAACAAAGAAACAGTTGTTGAATTGTAGTCGAACATCCTATGGTGCATGGTAATGTCATCTAACGACGCCCAAGTCAAAGCTCAAAAACCCATATCAAAGTCAACAAACAAGGTGAAGGAAACAGGTAGGTTGCAGTTCAACATTCTAGGGGCATTTTGGGACGCTTCTCTGGGATGGACTGCGTTTTACATGCATTTGGAGTTATGACGGGCTTTTGATGTAAATAAGCATTTGACCCCAATGGTATAATGGGCATTATTTGACGCCCGTTAGAACGGCCAGCATTTTTGTCATTGATACAATGTATTTTTCCAGGACGTCAGAGAGAAGGATAAAACACAAGGTCGTGTTAAGAACCATTTTACGACGCCCAATACATTTTTAACCCTAAATTGAGTTTCTAAGCTTCCATATAAATAAGGAAGACCCTTGTTCGAGTCCAGAAACTCATTGGAAGCAAGATTTTCGTCTATTCCAAAAGCATTCCTAATCCCGTTTTACCCATTCTCATTCTGGAAATCAAAGCCTCGATTCACCCAATTGTTGTCTTCTACTTCATGTGTAACTTCACTTTTCCATAATAGGTCGGTTGAGGGTTAAGGAGGATCAAAGGTAAGGTTTTTGGGAAAAAAAATTCGTGTCACGATGTGATGAATGGAGCATCATGACGTGACATGCTAATGGGATGATCACGTATCCGGCTGATTGTCATGATATAACGAAGGGAAGGTCATGACATGACCCCAGTTGCAGCGCAAGCCCATGATCTTTTAGGTTTTCCTCCTTAATTAAGCCCCTAAACTCAAGGTTTAGGGTATCCTCTTCAGCCTACATCCCTTCCAAACAAAACCCTAACCTCATTGAAGCTTTGAGAGCTTGTCCCTTTGGTTTGAAGCTTAGTTCTTAGTCCTTGGTGGAGCTTGAAGAAATAAGGAGATCGTCTTGGTGCAAGGGAGCAAGTAACTAGTTTGGATCCACCATCTACTTCATATTTCTAAGTGATTAGAGGTATAAAGCTCTCATCTTGACTTATGTTCTTCTTGGTGCAAGTTTGAGTCCTTTTTGTAAGATTTTGGTCCCTTGGATGATCTTGGAGTTTGAAAACTCTAGAGCTTGTGATGGATTTGTTGGAATAGTGTCTAAGGCTGCAACTATATTAGGCAAGTATTTGACCCGATTATGCATCGTCCTTTTGGGTTGCCTTCACCATAGCAACTTGGTAGGATGATTTATTATGAGAGAATAGATATTATTAATATATTATGAGAATAATATAAGGAATAATAATATAGTTATTTGATTAATATAAGTCATAGATTAATTAGTATTAATTTGGTGACTTAAGGAGATTAATTAAATAAGAGGGTATAAACTGTCAATTGTTTGATAGTTAAACTTTAGACTGTAAATCCTTATTGGATAGGGGTTGGACGATTTCTAGGCTAGGATAAGCCTCAAAATCGTCCAAGGCATTATCTTGGGAAGGATTTGGATTGCTTTGAGTAATAGTTATCCAACTAGGGTTTGAGTTGTAACTCTTAAAGAGTCTACAAGTATAAATAGACCCTATGGCAAAGGGAATTCGGTACCTCCTCTAAAGTAAGGAACCCCTGGCCGAATTTCACCTCTCTCCTCTCTCTCTCAAATCATCCTTTTCGCTAGTTGGTGTTTGTAAGCCATTAGAGGAGTGACAATTATGACTCTAAAGCTCCAAGAACAAGAAGATCAAACAAGTGTCTCAAGGTATGATTCTAACTCTATTTTTTTGTTGTTCTTATACCTACTTAGTCATTAGAAGTCTTGGATTTAAAGCATGTTTAATAGAGAAACCTAAATCTGAGCATTAGGGTTTGTATGCGCACTTAGGAATGTTCTTGTGTACAAAACCCATCAGTGGTATCAGAGCCTTGATTGGTTTCTATTAAATTGATGCTTGAATGTTTGAATCTTAGCTGCAAAAATTCAATTTTGTGTTTCTGAGTCATGGACTCAGCGAGTCCTATAGTGGACTCGGCGAGTTGGCCTGACTCGGCGAGTCCAGTGTGGGTACTCGGCGAGTCCGAGCGTCAGGATTAGCCAAAAACAGGATTTTTTTCATATTTATCTTATGGAAACTTACCTTAATAATATTAGATCAACCCTAATCCGATTTTATGATATATATGACTATATTTTTGATCTAATTGAAGATAATTATCAATTAATAAAATATTTAATTTCCTTATATGATAATTATTAATCAAATATGGATAATTATGTGATTAATTGTTAATTTAAAATTATTTGTTATTTGATCCTTTATGTTTTAAATGTTTAAAATTAGTCCTCAAGTTTTGAAATTTATGTTTTGTGATTAAAACTTTAATTTAGACAATTTAAATTTCAAACCCTAGAATTTTACAAGTTTAAAATCCAACCCTATACTAATATAATATTACAAGATTAATATCTATATATGTATGACTTAAATGCTAGTCTTACCGTTAGTAGGCCTCATTCACGAAGCCGGTCTATAAGGTGGGTATAAGGTTGCGGCCTATAAAATGGCGCTTAATGGGTGTACACTCACACCCACCGCTCGCTTGATTGGTGGAGGGTCGTTAGCCGAACGGGTAGGATATGGCAACCTCATCCTCTCATTAAAAGTATAATAATAAATACAAAGTAACTACATGTTTTCTTAAAATTTCCCAATCTTAGTTACTTTAGGAAAAGTGAATTGATGCAATCCCATGAAATTACACTTTGCACCTTGCTAAGAAGTTAGTGGAGCGTGTGTGGTTTACCGGCACACTAATTGGTTCTAAGCGAAGGTGGAAAAGGGTGATTCATTGTTTATCATAGTTCGATGGAGCGTGTATGGTTTACCGGCACATCGAATAGGTGATCGTTACAATGAAGGCACCATGTGAATTTGCATGTTAATTCACACCCGCTTTGTGATCCTCGGTATCCCAGTCACAAACAAGAGGAGCATATCGAGATTTAAACATGCCATTGAAAAGTTTCAATGAATCTCATCTGAACCTAGGAATTCTCAATACATTTAGGACTTAAAGTCATGTTTTTCATGGTGGAGAATTAGTGAATCATCATTCACTTACCTTCAAATTGTTTGCATGTTAGATTACGGCATCCCTTTTCTAATATGTAAATATCGTTGTTGGATCCTAGCCCTAATTTTCTTATTGGGTGAATAATTAGGGATTCATATTCTAATCTATCTTTGTCCTTTCTATAGATGTCGAACGCCAACAATGCTGTTGCGAGTTCTTTCACTTTGATGAGCCTTTGTCAAAAGGTCACCTTTGATGGAACGAACTTTAGCGAATGGATAAGATACATTCGCATGATTGCTCGCTATGAGGATAAGGAGTATGTCCTCGATGAGAAGCTCGAGAAAATCAACCCCGAAATTGCTACTCCCGCCGAAATCACCGCTTTCAAAACTCATGAGCGTGATGCAACGAAAGTGCATTGCATCATGATCACGACAATGAACTCCGAATTCCAAAAGTCCTACGAGGACATGTATCCGTACGAAATGCACCAAGACTTATTGGAGAGATACCATCAAAACGCGAGACAAGAGCGTTATGAGATTTTCACGAACATGATTTCTGCTAAGATGGGTCATGGAGAGTCTCTTACCGTGCACTTGCAAAAGATGCAAAGGTATGTCGACCGCCTTCGCAAGTTAAATGTTGACTTTGGGGAAGACTTAGCGATCGACATGGTGCTTCACTATTTGCTTCCGAGCTACAATCAATTTAGGATGACCTATCACATGAACAAAGAAGAGGTCACCCTAAGCAAACTCCAAGGTCTCTTGAGGGTTGCTGAGAGCAACTTCAAGGACAAGTCTATTGCACCAACTCCCAATCCGCTTGCTGCTCCTGTCTTGGCAATTGGACAAGGAAAAGGAAAGAAGAGGAAAGCTTCATCAAAGAACTATCGAAAGGTTAAAGCCCGATATGGTGTCTCTTCTAGTGGGACCAAAGTTGATCCTGCTAATCCCTGCTCTAATCTAAAGGAGGCAGAGTGCCACCACTACCACAAGATAGGACATTGGAAGAGAAGTTGCCCGGAGTACCTGCAAGCCATCAAGGAAGGAAAGATCAAGCCATCTTTCGCAGGTATATATACAATTAATCTAACAATTCATCTCACAATACTTCTTGGGTTCTTGATACCGGTTGTGGTTACCACATTTGTTCCAATGTGCAGGGACTAAGAAGAAGTAGAGACGTGGAGCATGGAAGAATAAATCTAATCATGGGGAACAGAAGATCGTCGCCTGTGACCAAGATTGGAGTGTATTCTTTAGTGCTTAGGAATAGTTTATCTTTAGATTTGAACAATTGTTGCTATTCGCCAGAAGTGGCTAGAAACATCATTTCTTTTCATGATTTGTTTAGACAAGGTTTTAGATTTTCTTTTAATAATGAGAATGGTTCTATTTTAGCTTATCTAAATGGTGTCTTTTACTTTGAAGCTATACCATGTAATGGAATTTATGAAACTGTTATGATTGTTGATAACTTAGGAAATGATGTTTTGTACTTGGATTCTTCCAATAGTATGGATAAGGCATCCTTATGGCATTGTTGTCTTGGACATGTCAACAAGAAATTCATAACCCAACACCAAAAGGATGGAGTGTTGGAGTCATTCGACCTTAGGGAAGATGACACATGCGAGTCTTGTTTACTTGGAAAGATGACTAAGTCACCCTTCGTTGGTACGTGCGAAAGGGGTTAGGGTCTATTGGACCTCATACATACCGATGTGTGTAGACCGTTTAGATCTACCACAAAGGATGGTAACCACTTCTATGTGACTTTTACCGATGACTATAGTAGATATGGGTATATCTACTTAATCAAGCAAAAGTCAGAAACTTTTGAAAAGTTCAAAGAGTTTAAGAATGAAGTGGAGAATCAATTGGGCAGGAAGATCAAGATGCTTCGATCTGATCGAGGAGGAGAGTACCTAAGTCTTGAATTCCACGATTATCTCAAGGAGTGTGGAATAATTTCACAATTGACGCCACCTAGGACACCATAATTGAATGGTGTGGCAGAAAGGCGTAATCAAACCTTGTTGGACATGGTTCGCTCTATGATGAGTCGTGCTTTGCTATCTATCTCTTTTTAGGGGTATGCCTTAGAGACTGCCGCCCATATCCTTAACCGAGTCCCTACTAAGAAGGTTGCCAAAACACCTCACGAGATGTGGACGGGGAAAGCTCCTTCGTTAGTACATATCAAGGTTTGGGGTTGCGAGGCTTTTGTAAGACGAGATACTCACGACAAGCTCGAACCTCGTAGTGAGCAATGTATTTTCATCGGCTACCCGCAGAAATCCTTTGGATATCTCTTCTATAGATCGAAGGACAATGTTGTCTTTGTTGCGAGGATAGGAGTTTTCCGAGAGCGAGAACTCATAAGCCAAGGAGACAGTGGGAGGCAAATCGATCTTGAAGAGATTCAAGAGTCGATAGATGAAGGAACCTCAACCGCTGGCACTCAACCCGAGGAGGAAACTCCAGTTGAACCAATTGACGTATCATTACCTCTTAGACGTTCTGAGAGAGTTAGGTTTCAACCCCAGTTGTATGGTTTTCATATTACTACCGAAGGGGACACGTATATTAGTGATAGTACACTAATAAATCTTGATGAACCTAATATCTATAAGGAAGCCATGGCAGGCCCGGAGTCTGCAAAATGGAAAGAGGCAATAGATAGCGAGATCCAATCCATGTATGATAACCAAGTTTGGAATTTGGTTGATAATGTGCCTGGACGTAAGACCGTTGGGTGCAAATGAATCTTCAAGAAGAAGACCGAAGTGGATGGAAAGGTACACACGTTTAAAGCGCGATTAGTTGCGAAGGGCTTTACTCAAACTCCCGGAGTTGACTATGAAGAGACCTTCTCACCAGTTGCAAAGATAAAAATCTATTAAAGTGATGCTAGCTATTGCCGCATTTCATGATTATAAGATTTGGCAAATGGATGTCAAGACCGCTTTCCTTAACGGAAAGTTGGCTGAGGATGTTTACATGGCTCAGCCAGAGGGGTTTGTGGATCCGAAGCATCCGAATAGAGTGTGTAAGCTTGAGAAGTCCATTTATTGACTAAAGCAAGCGTCTCGCAGATGGAATCTTTGCTTCGATGAGAAATTCAAAGAGTTTGGATTTGTACGAAGCGAAGATGAATCGTGTGTATATGTCAAAGCCAGTGGGAGTGTAGTAAGCTTTCTCGTTCTATATGTCGATGACATATTACTCATAGGAAACGACGTCCCGACTTTGTAGGAGGTTAAGTCCTGGCTCAGGAAGTGTTTCGCTATGAAGGACCTCGGAGAGGCTTCCTATATTTTGGGAATAAGGATAGTAAGAGAAAGAAGTAAGAGACTAATAGGACTTAGTCAGAACACTTACCTAGAGAAGGTACTAAAACGTTTTAGTATGGAAAACTCGAAGAAAAGAGAATTACCGATACAAAGCAATGCCAAGTTAAGTAAGACTCAAAGTCCGAGTACCGATGCCGAGATAGCTGAAATGAGCCGAGTTCCATACGCTTCTACAGTTGGCTTAATCATGTACTCTATGACTTGTACTCGCCCTGATGTAGCCTTTGCTTTGAGCATGGTTAGTAGATATCAAGGGAACCCTGGCAGAGCTCATTGGATTGCAGTGAAGAATATCCTTAAGTACCTTCGGAGGACGAAGGAATGGTTCTTGGTCCTCGGAGGGAGTGATGACTTGAAGGTGCGAGGGTATAGTGACGCCAGCTTTTAGACCGACAGGGACAACTACCATTCACAGTCGGGCTGGGTCTTTACCCTGAATGGAGGAGCAGTAACTTGGAAAAGTTCCAAGCAGGAAACCGTAGCTGATTCAACGTGCGAATCAGAGTACATTGCAGCGAGCGAAGCGTCGAAGGAGGAAATATGGCTGAAGAACTTCATTGGTGATCTTGGAGTTGTACCTGCCATAAAGGAGCCCATGGAGATTTTCTGTGATAATGAAGGTGCGGTTGCCTTGACCAGGGAACCAAGAGATCATGGTAGATCACGACATATCGATAGAAAATATCACTTTATTAGACATCGTGTAGAAGAAGGACAACTCGTAGTGAAGAGGATATCATCAGAAGATAACCCAGCAGATCCGCTTACGAAGGGACTGAGTAGGGTTAAGCATTTGCAGCATGCTAGGAGTATTGGGCTGAAGGATGATATTAGCGTAGATTAGATAGTATTAGAAACGTATAATAGATAAATGTAATTAACATTTGATGATTAAATAAAGGAGTTTTATTTATAAGTAATGTTACTGTCTTATGTTAATTGTTTAACTATTGTTTCACTTTGCATGTTTTGACTTCCAGAATAATTGAGTTTATTAAGAATAATCGAATTGTTCAAATAGTCCACAATCATTCATATGTCGGAAGTAGATATGAATGAAGATTGTCATAAATAGGTGTGTGGAGTGTCTAAATGGTGTTAGTCATAGCAAAAGATTGTTGCAACGTTCATGAGTGCTTATGAACTAGATTTGAGCATTGGAACAAACCCGCGCTTGTTGGAATCACCTTATGGAATGTGATAGTTAATGGGTGATCGCAAGACGATAATATCATATAGTCTTAAAACCTAGATATATGGTTTGTTATTGGTTAATTGATTGTACATTGATAATGCGAAGACGCAATGGTAACTCGATGTTATAAAGCGCATTGTTGTGTGTAGTTGGTTAATGAATAAGTAAATGCATATAAATCGAAGTTTATCTGTAACTTTTATCCTTTGAAGGAAAAAGTGATATTTCGGCCGCTCGATGATTTGATTTGACTTATGTGCCGGGCCCGGTCAGAACTGAATTGATGTGTTCGATTGAATTCTATGTCAAATAAATTGTAAATCGAGAAACCAAATGCTAGACTAACTATTCCATAGTATTGTCAGCATGATATCTAACAGAGGACTGTACGATCCCTTATCTGAAGGACAAGATTGATTAGATCAGAGTTTGACAGCGTCTTTGAGAGCTACGATTGCAAATCAGAGTGTACCTCTGCATATAGTTACTAGACTTATCCAAGTGGGAGACTGTTAGAATAGTGTCTAAGGCTGCAACTATATTAGGCAAGTATTTGACCCGATTATGCATGGTCCTTTTGGGTTGCCTTCACCATAGCAACTTGGTAGGATGATTTATTATGAGAGAATAGATATTATTAATATATTATGAGAATAATATAAGGAATAATAATATAGTTATTTGATTAATATAAGTCATAGATTAATTAGTATTAATTTGGTGACTTAAGGAGATTAATTAAATAAAAGGGTATAAACTGTTAATTGTTTGATAGTTAAAATTTAGACTATAAATCCTTATTGGATAGGGGTTGGACGATTTCTAGGCTAGGATAAGCCTCAAAATCGTCCAAGGCATTATCTTGGGAAGGATTTGGATTGCTTTGAGTAATAGTTATCCAACTAGGGTTTGAGTTGGAACCCTTAAGGAGTCTACAAGTATAAATAGACCCTATGGCAAAGGGAATTTGGTACCTCCTCTAAAGTAAGGAACCCCTGGCCGAATTTCACCTCTCTCCTCTCTCTCTCAAATCATCCTCTTTGCTAGTTGGTGTTTGTAAGCCATTAGAGGAGTGACAATTGTGGCTCTAAAGCTCCAATAACAAGAAGATCAAACAAGTGTCTCAAGGTATGATTCTAACTCTGTTTTTGTGTTGTTCTTATACCTAATTAGTCATTAGAAGTCTTGGATTTAAAGCATGTTTAATAGAGAAACCTAGATCCGAGCATTAGGGTTTGTATGCGCACTTAGGAATGTTCATATGTACAAAACCCATCAGGATTTTCTAGGACATTAGGCTTCTATGGAATGAGAAAAAGGACCATGTTTGGTGTATCTTGTGTTCACGCTCAACTTTTAGCCTCGTCAAGAACTTAATGACTTAGGATTTAAATCTAGCCTTGGTATGGAATTCTAATGGATAAAGTTGGAAACTTTATCCATTAATTCAGTTAGAGAGAGTAGATTTGAAGTTTTGGGGCTTTGATTTGAAAGGATTAAGCACTTAATGGAAAAGTTGGCATTCTACCAGATATCACGATGTAGCCAAGGGCTTGCCATGTTGTGATGGAACTCGGATGATCGATTGTTTTGTCCTTAGTTGGCCACGACATGACCAAGAGCTTGCCACATCTTGGGGAGTGGTTGACTTGTTGACCATTGACTTTTGTTGATTGATGACCATTGACTTTTTGACCAATTTGAGTTTAGATCAAACATAAAGGAATTGGGTTATTGATTAAGGTTCTAACATTGTGTGATGTTAGTCGGTTTGTGGGAGCATTGAGTGTAGGGAGTGAGTGCGTTGATATGCTTCTTGGGTCTTCCATTCAGGTGAGTTTCCTCACTATACTACGTATTGCAGTTCATACCCTTGTATATTAGGGTAGTCGTGTACTAGTTAGAGCATCAGTAGGATGGTAATCATCTAGTGGAGTACCCTAAGGATATATGTAGACACATAGGATAGCTTGAGAACTCTTGATGTAGGATTTATTGCATGTTCCTTGTTTGGTTGTAGCTCTAGAGTGGGATCTCATGTTCGAATGTCTATCTCATCTTTGGTTACATATGCTATGTATTCCTTAGGGATTCACTAACAGTGTTGTAGTGTACTGTATGAGGCCTAGTATGTGGTAGTGAGTTGTTAGACTGGTAGAATACAATAAATAGTTTCTTGTGATTATGTGTTTACTTGATTGCTTGTTTGTTACATATGTATATATATTGTGGTGGAGTGGGTTGATGGGGTCAGTTGTATGCTGGGAGGGAGCAAGGCAGGCCAGTCACATTATAAGCTCGGGGGCAATCCAGTTTTATGTTGTAGGTTTGGTATACATGAATTTTATGTATATTGTGGTTTTTGGTATATTAGGAATCTCAATAAGCTTTGGCTTACAATTGTGGATTTAATGATTTTCAGGTGCAAGTAGTGATCATGGGAATGCACAGGCGTGACTGTACACATTTATCAGCAGCCATGGAGATTCTATGTTTACTATATTATTCTAATTTTTAACAAATGTATCTTGGAACAAATGGTCTTTCATAAATGGGATTTTATAGATGTGACGTTTTACCTTAACTAAAAATGAAAAATTTTATCATGAAAAATGGGATATTACAAGTTGGTATCAAAGCCCTGTTTTGATTGATTTAGAGTAACACTTGTGTGAATCCAAACTCAAACTAGGATTTGAGAATTTTTACAAAACGTTTTGAAAAATAAATTTTAATAAAGTGGTTGGGTTAGGGATATGGACTCGATCTCTTGTCATGTTCTTGTTTGATTGTTGGCTTGGGATTGTGCACGTGGACGACTAACTTAAACTTCATTTTACAAGAAGATGCGATGTGTACACTCAGCTAGAGCCCAAGCAGAAAAGTGATTCCTAAAATACCCATACTTTTTTATATGTTGAATTTGAATTTGTTGTTATGTGAATTGTTAGAAATGCATGCTAGGGGATAGGCTAAGGATTCCTTCATAAACTGTATGATAGCATTTTCTGACTTCCGTGATGCCTTATAGCATATGGATTTTCTTGTTATGTGCTACTTGATTATGTGATTGCTAAGTGTATGTTGTATAGTGGTATACGGTTACGATTACATAGCTTTAAAAATGATTGACTTAGTCTTATTTCTTATTCCTTGTCTGGTTGTGGGCTTAGGGTAGAATCATTTATTCAACAGACTATCTGATCTTGTATTGTGTACAACTATCATGCACAAGGCAACTATCAGTGCGGGAGTGTAATTGAGGAGAATCCTAGGAGGAACGCCTAGGAAGTTAGTTGCGCCTCTTAGGAGCATGTGGGTGTTAGTACAGCTGAGGGTGGTCTATTGAAGTAACTTAGGACCTTGAGGTGAATTTAGGATCGACTAGGTGTGGAAGGTAGTATAGGCCCATACTACAGAAAGCACATGATCCATATGAGATTCAGAAAGAACCGTAAGGGTATTAAGGAACTAATAGGTGAGGATATGGTGTGTTGAGCACTGTGTCTTGATGTTTGACCTTTCCGTTATGTATTTCAGTATGGTGGCTATCATAGGTTCATGATTAGTTGTTAGCGGCACAAAGAAAATGGTTTCGAGTGATGAGGAGATACATGGGATCATTGTTGCCAAAGTAGGCATGGCAATCAGGGAGGCGATTTCGGAGTTGTTTGGGTCGATTAAGACTGTGTTGATTGAGGAGTTTAACGGGCGTTATGTCGTTGTCATGTAGGTTGTTGCTTCCATAGCCACTGTAGTGGCCACCGTTGTAGCACTTCAGAGAAGCGAGGTGATGCAGTACTACTCATGTTCAGTGTATATGTGAAAGCTAGTGGGAGTATATGTCAAAGCTAGTGGGAGTATAGTCAGCATTCTAGTATTGTATGTCGATGACATACTACTCATAGGAAACGAAGTTCCAACCTTGCAGGAAGTTAAATCCTAGCTTGGAAAGTGTTTCGATATGAAGGATCTAGGAGAAGTTTCTTATATTTTGGGAATAAGGATTGTGAGAGATAGGAGTAAAAGACTAATTAGACTTAGTCAAAGTACCTATTTGTATAAAGTGCTAAAGTGTTTTAGCATGGAGAATTCCAAGAAAGATTACCTATCCAGATCAATACCAAACTGAGTAAGACTTAGAGTCTGAGTGCGGATGACGAGATAGTAGAAATGAGTCGAGTTCCATATGCTTCCGTCGTTGTCTCGATCATGTGCGCTATGACATGTACTCACCCTGATGTGGCTTTTTCCTTGAGCATAGTCAATCGATATCAAGGGAACCCGGGTAAAGCTCATTGGATAGTGGTCAAGAACATTCTTAAGTATCTACGAAGGACTAAGGGCTGGGTCCTTGTACTTGGTGGCACTAATGACTTAAAAGTCACAGGGTATAGTGATTCCAGCATTTAGACCGACAGAGACAAATTTCGCTCTCAGTTAGTCTGGGAGCTGTGACTTGGAAAAGTTCCAAGCAGGAGACCGTAGCTGATTCAACATGTGAGTTAGAATATATAGCCTCAAGCAAAGCGTCCAAGGAATCTATATGGTTGAAGAGCTTTATTGGAGACCTTGGATTTGTGCTAGCCATAAATGAGCCCATAAAGATTTTCCGTGATAATGAAGGAGCGGTTTCCTTGACCAAGGAAACAAGGGATCATGGAAGATCCAGACATATCAACATAAAATACCACTTTATCAGACATCGAGTAGAAGAAGGACTCCTCGTTGTCAACAAGGTATCATCGGAAAAGAATCCTGCAGATCCCTTCACAAAAGGTCTGAGTAGGATCAAGCACATTCAGCATGAAAAGAGCATTGGTCTAAAGGATGATATTAGTTTTAGTAATTATATAGACATTCAGAAACTTGTAACAATATAAATGTAATTGATATTTAATGATTAAGTAATGGAGATTTATTTATAAGTATTGTTTATTGTCTTTTGTCAATTTGTTATTTTATGTTTCACTTTTTCATTTTTTACTTCCTAAATAATTGGATTATTCAAATTATCCACAGTCGATCATACTTTGGAAGTAAGTGGTAAATTAAGATTGTTGGGAATTGGCTTGTAGATTGCCTAAGTGTTTAGACATAGCAAATGTTCGTTACAACATTCATGAGTGCTCTTGAAATGGGGATTTGAGTATTGGATTAAATTTATGCTTATAGAATTACTTCATGGAATTTATCACGAGTAATTATGAGATGATAATATTGTATAATCTCTACACCGAGATATATGTGTTGTTTACGAGTTGGTTGTTCATTGATAATGCATAAACGCATAAGTAACTTGATGTTATAAAACGTATTGTTGTGTATGATTTTATGAGTAAATAGTACAAGCATATAAGTCAAAGTTTATCTGTTCCTTTTATCCCAAGGGGTAAAAGCGATATCTTGGGCCCCTCGATGATTTTGTGTTGGCTTATGTGTCCAGCTCGGTCTGGACTGAGTTGATGTGTTCAATTAAGTTCTTTGTCATTCAAATCAGAATTCGGGAAACAAACTATTGGACAATGAGAATGATTATATTCCATGTTATTAGTCCACATGATATCTTACAGAATGAAGGATTATATGACCCCTTATCTTAGGACTTGCAACTGACTGGGTCAGAGTTCGACAACGACTTTTGAAAGCTACGATTCATGGTCAAATTTTGAAGTCATAATTGCAATAATAGTTATTAGACTTATCCAAGTGGTAGACTATTGGATTAGGTGTCTAATCCCATAACTATAATTGGTATGTACTTGATTTGATAGTAGTATGGTCCTTTTGGGTTGCCTTCACTTTAGTAACTTGATAGGATGACTTTTGGAGAAACAGGTTGAATATGTATTTTGGAATAACAAATTGATTTATTAATGCATTATGAAAATAATATATTAATTATAAATCATATTATTTAATTAGTATTTAGTCAGAAATTAATTTCAGGATTAAAGGAACTGATTAAAAGAATAGGGGCTGTTTTGCAAATCATTGATAATTATGAAACTGGGCTGATGGACTCCTTAATTATTAGTAGACGAAATTCTATAGAGAGGCCCTATAGATTTCTTCCAAGGCCTATTGATGGGAGGTCCACGGGTTTCTTAATCCTTAAGTAGGATATTAGGGTTTCCTCCAGCAAACTCTAGCAACCCACAACTATATAAGGACCCCATTACTTAGGGATTTTGGCTAGTGCTTGATTGCTAAAAACCCTAGCCAAAATTTTGAAGCATTCACTCCTCTCTCCTCTTATCCTCTTGCTAGTGGTGTTTGTGAACCATTATAGGTGCAACATTTGGGGTACTACGTTTTCAAGAGTCAATGATCTACAAGTAGTTCTTGTTATTGTTACATAACAAGTAAGGTAATCATCAAAACCATTTTGTTATATAATTTTTGAAATTATATGCTAGATCAAGGGTTTAACGCTTTGGTATTCAATTTCATGTTCAAATAGTGAAAAACTTAGGTCCAAAGCAATTAGGGTTGCGTGATCACATAGGATGTAGTTATGCTCAAAACCCATCAGTACTTGGCCGGAGCATGTGAAAGATCTAGTATGGCCAAGAGTCATTATAGAAAGATATTGCTAATAATATATGATCATATAGGGCCACACCATATAACAAGTTACCATCAATTGCTTATGTATTAGTATAATTTGATTATTAATAAATATATCAACAGTTGTATTTAATTGGAAAATTATTATTTCATGAAAATAATTTTTTACTAGCTGAGAATTTATTATTTGTGAAAATAATATTTATTGGAGATATAACAACTTATTAAATATATCATAAAGTATGATTATTTATAAGTTATATTTATATCTTAATAAACTAGTTGGAGTTTATTTATATAAAAGCTAGTTTTATATAAAAGAGATATTTATATAAGACTAGTTACATGTTATATATATTGGAATCACTTTTATAAATGATGAGGCTTTTATAAAAAGATGGAATATATATATATATATATATATATATATATATATATATATATATATATATATATGTATGTGTGTTTGTGTGTCTAGTCATGGAAATATAATAATAGACATACCATGTTGTCTTTAAACACCATGATGGCCGAAAATGACAAGAGGATGGCTAGGTGATGGCCTTTTGATTATTATATTTAAGCATGCTTGAGACCCATGCTTTGACAAGATGAAAGGTATGGACCTTTGGTTCTTTACTCAAGTATATGAGCATGTGTTTGGAGAGTTTTGAAGTGTTCATTTTTCTATCTTCTTTCTCTTTTCTTTCTTGTTCGTTTGGAGTCCCAAAACCGTGAGCATGGTGCTCATGTAGGGCTGCCAAATTTTCGAGATATAAGCCCTCTTCTTCTCCGCCATTCTCTTGCATTTTGATGTAGAAGAAAGTCCCTTTGTTGCTTCACCTTTGAAGATATATTTGGTATACATTTAAAAGGCTTGTGAACAACGAATTACAAGTGAATACTAGCATGTTTTGATGTAACTACTATTGCTTGGTGGATACTTGTAGAGAACTCTTGCTTTAGAGTTTCATGTCACACTTCATCAACTTCCAACCTCCCATGAGGATCAAAGTATTCAAAGGTTGTTACACTTTCCCTTCTATGGTTGTTTTAATCTTTCTAACTCTTGCAAAATGATCCTTGGTGGGTAAATAGTTTTAGTTTTATTCAACATTTTTAAAGCTTTCGTTGTCAATTTTACCGGTTGTGAAACCGGATTTTTGAATAAAATCCCAACAATTTGTATCAGAGCCATTTCACAAGATTAATTAGATTATTTGTTTAGTTGATGAAGTCTTTGTTTCTGGAAAACATGGATGGTTTTCTCTTTGCAAGAAAAATTCATATATATTTTCTATGACAACTTTAAAATGTTTATAATTGTTATTTTTGACCAAAAGTTTACATGCATCTTTTTGGTCATAAAAGTTGTCTTAAGAAAACAAAAAGTTTTTTTTTATATATTTTTGAGTATATAAATATGTAAGATGTGCATAAACTAGCCATGGACCTTTGTGTTGTTGCATGTGTTGATTTATTTAAAATAGTTGTAACTATTTATTTATTCATATGGTGTGTAATAATTAAATAGGTAGTTTTCTTTTGTTAATTTTTGTAAGTACTAGATTGGTTTTAGAAATAGTTTATTTTTGTAGAAATGTAACAAGAATGAAGATGGTGGCCATTTTGAAGATCAAAAGTTTAAAAAGTTGATTTTATTAAAGTTTCTCAAACTTTATAAAATTATTTTATAAACTTGCTACACGGTGTTGAAGCAAGTGGGAGCACATGAAAACTTTACGAGATAAAGGTTCCCTATGTCCATTTAGGAATGGACTTGATAATTTTATAATGGCTCACAAAATTATTACTAGTTAATAGCTTGTTTTATACACATATATTCTAATTGTTATGCATGCTTGTGATGTTTTATGTTTATATTATTATTATTATGTTATGGTTGATAAATTAGTTTTTTAAATGCAAAATAATATTTGAACATAAATAAACATCACAAAGAGTTTGGTTTTAATGAAATTTACCTTTTAACATAAGATGATAAAATAGTTTTACAATAAAACAAACTTTATCGTTAAAACTAGTAACCAATAAAATTTCGGGAATAAAATTGTATAAGTTTAAAATAAAGATTTGTAAACTTATCAAACTCCAAACCTTATATTATAAAATGAAGTTTTATTAAAAGGTTTCCAAATGTTCTAAAGCGCTCAAACGATATAACTTAATATTAGTTATTAATTTAAAACTTTGATCGCGTCAATAATATAAAACCGGGTTTTATATATAGAACATTGTTAAAAATGAGATTTTACATGAAATAAGATTTTTTTTTAAAGTATCATGGTTTATTGAATGCATGTGATAACCATGATATAACATGTTTTTTAAACTAGAATTATGTAACGCCCGGGTTTCAGGACTAAGCATTTTAGACAATGTAATAGTCTAGGTCAACTCTTGTAACTCTTTTTGAAGTAATAAAGATGAAATATTTGAGTATTATGTGAATTATGTGTATTTATGTGCTTATTATTTAATTATAAATGTATAATAAATAAAAGATAAAAATAAGCGTCAAAATTAAAGTGTGAGATAAGCCTGATATCTTTACATAATGTTGTAGTGGTCAAAACAAGGATTCCGAGGATATAAGGAACGCCGAAATCCGAGTTATAACGAATAAAAATATGACCCGTCGACGTTTCGCGACAGAACCGGCACGATACCGAGAAGCGTAAATAGTGAATTTACGATAGAGCAAGATTTAGCCTTAGCGATCTAAAAAAAAGTCGTAGAATATGTTAAACTAAGAACATCGATAAAAAGAACGCCCAAATCTGACTTCGTATGAAGAAGTTATGATTTTTCGAAGTTTCGGATTAGCAGTGTACAACCCGAAATTCGAATATTAGATCGAGTGATTTTTAGCCGAAACGACCTAAATGAGAATCGAAGATCTCATTAAGATTAGCGTAATGAGAAAAAGATGGGCGAAAACGGATGTCGGATGAAGAAGTTATGAGGATTTAACGGACTAATCCTGTCCCGGTCTGTTAATAATATAAAATTTAAAATCGAGTCAAAATTAGCCGACAAAGTCTAAACGAAAGTTGTAGATTACGTTCCCACCTTCGCGTGGATATAAAGAACGTCGAAAAGGAGCTCGTATGCGAAAGTTACAAATTTTTAAAGTTAGAAAGTGAAATTGCGAAGCTGATGCATAGACTGATGGCGTGGCTTAATCCTGACCGTCGCTTGCTGATCACGGATCGCTTCGGATGGCCGACACGTGGTCCTCACTTACGCCCCGTGTCTGAAGTTAGTACGCCCCGCGTACCCTCGCCCTTATCTTCTTCCAGAGTGCAAGACAGCTGGTCCAAGGTGGCGCCCTTATCCGAGCCACTACGCCCAGCGTAGGTCCAAGGTACGCCCAGCGTACCGAGGCCTTGCAGGCTATAAAAGGGGGCCGAGAGTTCTTCATTTTTCACACCAAATCTCTTTCTCTCTCTAGTTTATTTCTCTCTCTAAGACCCTAAATCTCCCTAAGCCCTAGATAAAACCCCTAGCTCCCGAGGGAAGCCCCGAGGCTCCCAGAGTCCCGAGAAAAAGGAGTCTTTCGGTTTCGAAACGCTGCTCCAATTAAGTTCTAGTTTTCGATAAAATTCGCTGTAAGTGTGCTACACTTACGCAATTTTTAATATAGCTTTCAAATAATTATAGGAATGTTATTAGGTCCGTAAAATAATTATTTGGGCTATTATTATGAGTTATATTGAGTGTTATTTACGCTTGTATAATAATAATAATAGTCAGACTAATTAATTTGTCGCGGTTATCGTTAGACTAAACCCTGGTGGTATTGGTACTAGGTTTTATCAAAGGAAAATCATTTTGAGAGTATCGAAGCATTGTCCGAGTGCCGAGTCACCACCTTTCAGGTGAGTGCATAGTTACTTTCAGCTTACACATAGATATGAAGTATTTTTATATAAATTACGTGCTATGTGTGCCTATTATCTGAATACTTGCTATCTATGCTGGATGAACGTTTTTATACATGTTTTCAATGATTTAAACTGTATATGTATTTTATATCTACAAAAATGTTAGTGTAAAACATGGGTAGATGTAATAGGTGATTTGTGATAAAATGATGAGAGGCCTCGATGTTGTTGTTGTTGATCCAGTCATTTAGCGGAGTATAGATGACGACCACAGACTCTTCTAGACAGTCTAGTGGAACGCTGGCAGGCTCGCAACCTGTAGGTGTTTGTGAACGATGTGTTCACCGGTGTACTCCATCCCCCACATGGTTGCCTTTAGGACATTTATTGCTAAGGAACCCCCTTAGCAGTAGTGTCCATCCCGATGATGATCCTTAGGATAGGTCCCTTATGATAGGTGTTCAGGGACGTAATGTGAGGATAACGGGAACAGGTAATCGGGTTATTGTTGATTGATGAAATTAATAAACTTATTTATTGTGGGTTGAAAACCCTATGTGCTCACTAGGCTCCCCATCCTGACTCGCTCAGTTTCTTGTATTACAGGTAGTGGCTCATGAGCATAGATGTGATGTTTTGGACGAGGGATTACGGATATAGGCCTGTAGATATGAAATAATGAAGTAAGGCTTATAATGTATTGTTTATACTTATGTACTGTATCGAACATGACATCCCGAGTCTTTTAATGAAATACATTTCTAAGGAAATGCTTTTGATAACTCTTTATCATAATATTGTTTTGGGACAAATTCCGCAACTCTTTTATTAAAAGAAGAAATCTGATTTTTAAAAAGCATAAGCAAATTCGGTCTTTTCTGGCCGTGAAAATGGGGATGTCACAGTTGGTATCAGAGCATTAGTTTAAGAGAACTAGGAATATGGATTTATTTCTAGACTTAAACTTAGAATGCTAAGCGATGATTGTGAGGTGTGAGCACTAGCTTAATTTAGGAATGATGCCTAAATTGCTTTTATGTGCTAAATGATTTTTTATGCTATAGTTTGATCGGATCTATGGTCTGTTGCCGACCGGATCTGGAAACCTTATGTGTTTACGATTCTAAATGTACGAATACGATATTAGAACTAGCATGTAAACATTTCGAAGTGATAAGGATGATTTAAACGTCAATCCTAAGTAAAGGTATAGATTCACCCTATTCGGTGTATAGATCAAGATGGCAAGGACCCGTAGCGGAAACGTGAATGCAAATGAGAATAGGAACCAACCCCCAGTGGTTCAGCAAATACCTGTTGTAGAGAAAGTTGCACTTGAGCTAGTCACCATGACTGGAGTTCAAGCCATGATTCGGGCTATGCTAGCTGAAAAAAGGGAAGAAATGAGGCGGATGTCGAATAGGGACGAACCTACTATGCCCACTGAACAACCAGAGCTGATTCCTGAGCAATCGGAGGAAAGGAACTACAACCGCCAAGTAAGTCAAGTGGGGACTCAAGGTGATCAAAGGGATGGCCTGGAGAGGAGAAACGACAAGGATGGGCGAATGTACAAGAATTTCTTAGGTGTGAAACCACCAAGTCTCTCAGGAAGCCCAAAGCCTGTTAAGATTATGGATTGGATATCCGAGATGGAAATGGTGTTTGAGAGCTGCGACTGCAGCGAGAAGCAGAAGACTGTCTTCGCTGTGAGACAATTGAAAATTGGAGTCTTGAGCTGGTGGAAGCTATTGGCAGATACAATGCCGTGAGGAGAAGCTCTGAAAATGTCATGGGATGAGTTCTTGGAACAACTGAAGGCGCAGTAATGTACAGAGATAGATTTGATTGATCTGAACAATGAGTTCCAAATTTTGAAAAAGGGGAGAATGAGCATCGATGACTATGTTGTTGCATTCACGGAAAAGATGAAGTTGTTTCCATACATAGTGCCAACCGAACTTTCCAAAATTGAGAAGTTCGCAAACGGACTACCGACTGACTTTGGCCCAATAGTCAAGATGGCAACCACTCTGAAATCAGTCATTCGAGCAGCTAAGAATGTGGAGATCCAACAAAAGGAAAGAGGTCTAGAAAGGGTTGAGGTTGGTGAGAAACGGAAGTTCGATGGATCCTCGAAGTCCAACAAGAAGAGTAGATTCTCAAAGTCTGGTTCGAGATGAGGAGGATCAGAAGTGAAGTGGTGTGACAAGTGTAAGAAGAAGCACTCTGGGAAGTGTGACGGAGGGGTCACTTGTTTTAAATGCGGAAAGCCTGGGCACTATGCCAATGAATGCACCCTCACCCAGAAGACCTGTTATGGGTGTAATGAATAAGGGCACATTTTGAAGGACTGCCCAAAGAAGAAGGAGGCAGGAAGACCCAACATACCACCGAAGCCGAAGGCGAGAGCCTTCCAGATGACGCTCAAGGCTGCGAAGGAGGCGGCAGACGTCGCTTCAGGTACCTTTCTTTTAAATGGTTTTCCTGCAAATATACTATTTGATTCTGGAGCCAACTACTCCTTTGTGTCACATAAATTTGGTGGGAAATTAGCATTAACCATAGAAAAACTTGATAATGCCCTAATTGTAGAAGTTTCCAGTGGCAAATTCGTACCTATTAGTAATCGTATTAGGAACATCGTCATTGACCTAAACGGAAACGAATTCCATGAAGAACTATTACCCATAGAGTTAAACGGTTCGACATCGTTTTGGTATGGATTGGCTTAGCGCCAACGATGCTAAGATTCATTGCCGAAAGAAAATAGTAAGGGTAAACCCACCCGGAAAGGAATCATTTATGGTGTACGGGGACAAACGCAGAGTGAATTCTGGAATCATCTCCCTGATGAAAGCTAGGAAATGTTTGTCTAAAGGATGTGCATCATACTTGGCATTCGTAATCGATGCTAAAAATTAGAAGAAAGAGGTGCAGAATATACCGGTTGTGTGTGATTATCCGAAAGTCTTTCGCGAAGATCTTCCCGGATTACCACCTGATAGACAAGTGGAGTTTCGTATAGACTTGTTACCAGGAACAACACTGATAGCAAAGGCACCTTACCGATTAGCACCGACGGAGATGAAGGAGCTCATGACGCAACTTCAGGAGCTGTTGGAAAACGGTTTCATTCGACCTAGTTCATCACCCTGGGGAGCTCCGGTGTTATTCGTAAAGAAGAAGGTCGGAAGCATGAGAATATCTATAGACTACCGAGAGCTGAACAAGGCAACGGTGAAGAACAAGTATCCATTACCGAGGATTGACGACCTATTCGATCAGCTACAAGGTTCAAGCTACTTCTCAAAGATCGATCTTAGGTCGGGATATCATCAACTGAAGGTGAGGGAACAGGATATTGAGAAGACTGCATTCAGAACTCGATATGGACACTACGAGTTCTTGGTTATGTCCTTTGGACTAACCAATGCTCCTGCAACATTCATGGATTTGATGAACAGGGTTTGTAAACCATTCCTTGATAAATTTGTGATAGTGTTCATCGACGACATTCTGATATACTCGAAAAGCCAAGAGGAGCATGGTAAGCATCTACGGGAAGTGTTGGAAGTGTTAAGGAAGGAGAAGCTTTACGCTAAGTTCTCCAAGTGTGATTTTTGGATCCGAGAAGTCCAATTCTTGGGTCACGTGGTTAACCAGGAGGGAATAATGGTTGACCCAACAAAAATCGAAGCTGTAATGAAGTGGGAATGTCCGAAAAGTCCCACGGGGATTCGGAGCTTTCTAGGATTAGCTGGATATTACCGACGATTTATCCAAGGCTTTTCTTCGATAGCTGCTCCATTAACAGCTTTGACCCATAAAGGAGCTACGTATAAGTGGAGTGAGAAACATGATGAGGCATTCGAGAAACTAAAAAAGAAGTTATGTGAAGCACCGATACTTTCTCTACCCAATGGAGTCGAAGATTTCGCGGTTTATAGTGATGCTTCTGGAGTCGGGTTGGTTTGTGTTCTGACCCGAGGAGAAAAGGTGAAAGCATACGCATCTCGACAATTGAAAGAGCACGAAAAGAACTACCCCACTCACGATTTGGAGTTGGCAGCGGTAGTTTTCGCTCTAAAGATATGGAGGCATTATCTTTACGGCACGAAGTGCAAGCTCTTCACTGATCATAAGAGTCTCCAGTATCTATTTAATCAGAAAGAGTTGAACATGAGGCAACGATGCTGGCTAGAACTACTCAAGGACTACGACTGTGAGATACTTTACCACCCAAGTAAAGCAGATATTGTTGCTGATGCTCTCAGTCGGAAAGTCAATCTTGAAAGGAAAAGGCCAAGAGCGTTAAGAATTGAAGTCGTCTCAACGATTGTGGAAAGTATCAGGAAATCTCAAGAAGAAGCTTTAGATAAGAATGACCGAAAGGAAGAATGTTTGGGAAGAACGTTAGTGTTCGGTAAAAACAATCGAGGACTAAAGGTATTCCAAGATCGAGTTTGGGTACCTAAGACAGGAGGAATAAGAGAACTTCTGATGGAAGAGGCACATAAGACCATGTACTCAATTCATCCCGGTAGCACTAAAATGTATAGGGACCTAAAACCCTACTACTGGTGGCCGACGATGAAGCTCGATGTTGTGCAGTATGTGGCCGAGTGCGTGACATGTGCGAGAGTTAAGGCACAACATAAGAAACCGTATGGGAGTTTAGAACCTTTACCTATACCCATGGGTAAATGGGAAGACATCACCATGGATTTTGTGACTAAACTGCCCAGGACGAAGAGCGGACACGACATGATTTGGGTAGTCGTGGATCGTTTCACCAAGAGTGCACACTTTATAGCAGCCAACGAGAAGTGGTCTATGGATATGCTCGTAAATGCTTACGTGAAGGAAATTTTAAGACTTCACGGTGTCCCTCTTACGATTGTATCAGATCGTGATAGTTGTTTCACGTCGAGGTTTTGGCGGAGTCTACAAGAGGAGTTGGGTACGAAGTTGTGTTTGAGTACTGCTTACCATCCGCAAACCGATGGTCAGAGCGAAAGAACGATTCAAACACTGGAAGATATGCTGAGAGCATGTACCCTCGAATTCCAAGGGAATTGGGACGAGCACTTACCTCTGGTAGACTATTCCTACAAAAATAGTTTCCACTCAAGCATCAAAAATGTAACCTTATCAAGCCTTGTATGGACAGAAGTTTCGTACGCCGTCTTGTTGGCTTGAAGCCGGAGAGAAGCAGTTCATGGGCCCCGAGATAGTCCATGAGACTACTGAGAAGTTGAAAGTGATTAGGGAAAGAATGTTAGCGGCTCATGATCGTCAAAAGAGCTACAGTGACAAGAAAAGACGACCAATAACTTTTGAAGTTGGGGATTCCGTTTTGCTTAAAGTCTCACTGTGGAAGGGACTTATAAGGTTCGAGAAACGAGGGAAGTTGAGTCCAAGGTTTATTGGACCATTCAAAGTTCTTCAGAAGATAGGGAACCAAGCTTACAAGCTCGAATTACCCGAAGAACTCGAACGTATTCATAACACCTTCCATGTGTGTTATTTGACGAAATTCACGGGAGATGTTCCCGACATAATTCCAATCTCAGAGTTAAGAATGGATGAAAATAAAAGGCTGATCAAAGAGCCTGAGGCAATTGTTGACCGTAAGACTAAGAAATTAGGACGCAAGATGGTCCGAGATAGTCCATGAGACTACTGAGAAGTTGAAAGTGATTAGGGAAAGAATGTTAGCGGCTCATGATCGTCAAAAGAGCTACGGTGACAAGAAAAGACGACCAATAACTTTTGAAGTTGGGGATTCCGTTTTGCTTAAAGTCTCACTGTGGAAGGGACTTATAAGGTTCGAGAAACGAGGGAAGTTGAGTCCAAGGTTTTTTGGACCATTCAAAGTTCTTCAGAAGATAGGGAACCAAGCTTACAAGCTCGAATTACCTGAAGAACTCGATCGTATTCATAACACCTTCCATGTGTGTTATTTGACGAAATTCACGGGAGATGGTCCCGACATAATTCCAATCTCAAAGTTAAGAATGGATGAAAATAAAAGGCTGATCAAAGAGCCTGAGGCAATTGTTGACCGTAAGACTAAGAAATTAGGACGCAAGATGGTCGACTTAGTGCTAGTCCGATGTAAACATTCGAATGGGCCGAATCTCACTTGGGAAACAGAGGATGACATGATGAATCGCTATCCACATCTGTTTGTTGATGCATGATTCTGGGACGGAATCATCTTAAGGGGGATAGAATTGTAACGTCCGGGTTTCAGGGCTAAAAGTTTTATACAATGTAATAGTCTAGGTCAACTCTTGTAACTCTTTTTGAAGTAATAAAGATGAAATATTTGATTATTATGTGAATTATGTGTATTTATGTGCTTATTATTTAATTGTAAATGTATAATAAATAAAAGATAAAAATAAGCGTCAAAATTAAAGTGTGAGATAAGCCCGATATCTTTACATAATGTTTTAGTGGTCAAAACAAGGATTCCGAGGATATAAGGAAGGCCGAAATCCGAGTTATAACGAAGAAGTTATGACCCGTCGAAGTTTCGCGACAGAACCGGCACGATACCGGGAAGCGTAAATAGTGAATTTACAATAGAGCGAGATTTAGCCTTAGAGATCCAAACAAAAGTCGTAGAATATGTTAAACTAAGAACATCAATAAAAAGAACGCCCAAATCTGACTTCGTATGAAGAAGTTATGATTTTTCGAAGTTTCGGATTAGCAGTGTACAGCCCGAAATTCGAATATTAGATCGAGTGATTTTTAGCCGACACGACCTAAATGAGAATCGAAGATCTCATTAAGAGTAGCGTAACGTGTTAGGGTGCAAAGTCATGCTTGGATGTAGTGTTTAGGCTTTCCTCTTTGTATGTGTAGTGTTTAGGAACTGAGTGACTCCCATTATGTAAGTGATCCATTTGGAGTGTTAGACTAGAGAGAGAAACTTTCTACAAACCCATTTGTATAATCTTTCTAGATCTAATAAGAGCTTACAAAGATTTATTTACTCCTTGTGTTCTTGAATTTGTATGATGATTCACTAGATCTTTTCTAATTCTGCACATGCCATCATAATCAACACCACTACAATTGGTATCAAAATGGGTGTTCTTGATTTCATCAAGAATTGATCCTTGATGGCTATCTTGATTTGGTGATTAATTTTTTTGATCATGGATATTCGTGTTTAGAGAGTGTTTTGTGTTCTAGAAGTCGAATTTTTCCTTGATTTGATCCATAATTCGACTTTCTCTCTCTAGAATACTTGTTTGTGTTACTTTCTCTCTCTAGAAAACTCATTCATAATCACTTTCTCTCTCTATAAATCTTCATGTTCTTGTAATCATGGTGGAAATGGTGTACTTGGAGTATGATTCTTGGATTGTGATCATTAAAGATGTCAAATACAAGGTCAACTTACAACAATTCATTGGATTAATATTGAAAGGTGGGATGATTTCATGGGATACTTTGATTTCTTATGGAGGTTTGAAGAATGATCATGGTGGATTGATTTTTCGACCACTTTCAGAGATTGAATGCTTGACTAAAGCTTACAATAACTTGATGATTGAGAGAGATATGAAGACAGTAAAGGAAAAAGATTTGTTTGATAAGTATTTCATTTCTCTTATTGAAAATCCGAGTGATCTTCTTGCTCTTAAGTTTGTTGAAGTTCTTGACAATGAAGTTCAATGTGATGTTCTTGATGTTCAAGAAAAAGGAGTTCAAGTTGATTCCCAAGATGAAAAAGTTTTTTGCTCAATTGGAGTTCAAACTGATGATAGTTTGTGTTCTTGTGATTCGTTTGAAGGAATGATTCCTTATCGGAAGCCGGTGATCCAAGAAAATCACAAGTATCAAACTCCAAAAGATTTGATTCAAATTCACAAAGTTGATGTTGTGGAAAGTGGGTTTGTTCATGAAGTCAAGTCTTCAAGATACAAAAAGATGAGAAAGAAAAAGAAGAAGAAGATCAATCGTAAAAACAAGCGGGTTTACTCACAAAAATCTTCAAATGGTGTAAAGCCGAAATCCGTGAAGAAAATTTGGGTTCCAAAGCAACAATCTCCAAAGGCTGCATTAAATTTGAAGTCAAAACCCAAATGTGTTGGTGGTTCTTTTGAAGATGTTCTTGGATCGTTGAAGAACACGAAGAACATGAAGAACGAGTTGTACATCTCGCATGGTGGGTGGTACAATGTTCAATTTGGAGATTTTCTCATTCCGACAAAAGAACCAAGATCTTCCAAATTTGATTCGTTCATTGAAAATGGATCTCGATTCGTGAAAAAGGTAACTCAAATTCTCAAATGGATTCCAAAACGTCCATGATTTTGATTCGTACTTTACGTTTTTCATTTTTGATCGATTTGCCTCATTGGATCTAATTTGTTTCAATCCCATTGTTGATCCAATTATCATTTGTTTAGATCAAATCAAAATCAAAATCTTATTCTCAAAATTTTTTAAAAACTTACTGTTCATCTAGCCCAACAAGATTGAAATCATTTATCAAAAGTTTGATCCATTACTGTTCACAATTTATGGAGCGCAATACATCTAGTTTGATTCGATCTCATTAAATGAGTCCAATAATTCGATAAATGCTTTCAGTATATCTCACAGTTGTTTTTCTTCACCTTACGCTTCATATCTTGAACGATCGACTGTTCTTGAATCGATTTTCTTCAACATGTTCTTACATACTCGTTTTTCATCTCTTCATTCTTAACAATCGTTTGGTATTGATTGATAATCCAAACCTAGAAATCGATTTCAGATGATTAGTGTTTGATGAAATCGGGTTTGGTTGTACCTAGACTTTGAAATCAGAATTTGATTTTAAGATCTTATGAATATTGCCAAGAACACTTGAAGGTGATGAAGAACAATTGAAATACAGTGTTTAATCTGAAATTGTTCTTGAAAAATTGTCGATTTGTGTTTGTTGACTGATATGATTGAAGAGTCAAAATTCAAAAGTCAAAATTGAGATGCAATTGAATTTTCTGAACGAAAGCAAATGATGTGTAGTAGAAGAAATTAGCATTTGATAAACGATGAGTTGGAATCGAAACTATTTTCGATGGATTGATTTTGAATGATAAGGTTTTGAAACGAATCTGTGAATAACGATTGGAAAACTAATATTTGCATATAGAAATTCGCACATGTTGTGAATATCGATTGTGAATATTTGTGAATATCGATTTTGAGTGATTGTCGATGGTTTGGAATCGGTAGCTGATGAAGGCTAGATTGAAGAATCTAAGATGGGAATGTTTCAGGTTAATATCGATGCTTGGGAAGTCAATGTTCGGAGTCGATGATCTGTAAAAGAAGACTTTGTGATTTTGGGTTTACTGGGAGTCGATATTGCGAAGGATATATGGGAATCGATGTTGATGATTTGATTTCGCATGTACATTTGCATCTCCAATCGTAATTTGGGTGTTCGCATTGTAAATTGGTCGATTGGGTTAATGGTCTCAACTGAGTTCGCATATGGGTGAATCAATATTAAGTTCGCATCTGGGTCTCAAGAATAATGTTCGCATTAGATGACAAAATGAAAATGTGAATGGTTGAAGAAGATCATTGTGTTGTGTTCGCATATTTTGTTATAATGGATGAAAGATGTGAGAATGAAAATGCGAATTCTTTTACAGTATAACGTGAGTTGGGGAAGAAAGCTAATAGTTTCGCATTTGAACCCTGATCTTTTCACGAAATGACAATTTATACCCAACTTCGCAAATGGGTAATAATAGCTGAGAAATTACAGAATTTTCAGTTTTGGTCCTTGCAGTTTGTGCAAATTTACGCTTTATGCCCGGTTTCGCAAATGGGCTAGACTTTCGCATATTTGACTGTTTTTGGCGCAACGGGTCCCTGCAAGTTTCAGAAAGTGACAATTTCTACCCGGATTTTGAAAAATCTTGCAACTTTCATCCAAAAAGTCAAAAAATTTCATAAATTGGAAATTTTTTGTGGCTTTTTCGTGATTGTTTTTCCGTGCAAGATTTTTGGTGATTCATTTTTGGTACACATCAAGTGGGAGTATTGTATTGACTATTCCTCGGGCGCTTCTCATCCTTAGTGGGTTTTATAACCATTTTTTGATTATAAAAAGGGGGAGAATGATGGGTATTCGAAGCTTCTCGGGGATTGTCGAATATTCATTTGCGGATTTGAAGACCGATGTTACCTCGAGGGGGAGTTTGGTCTTGATCGCGCTAGCTCGTTGGAGATTGAAGCCGTACATCCAATCCTAACTTTGAGGGGGAGAATGTTAGGGTGCAAAGTCATGCTTGGATGTAGTGTTTAGGCTTTCCTCTTTGTATGTGTAAATGAGTTGAGTCTTTCCTATAAATAGGAAGTGAGTGACTCCCATTATGTAAGTGATCCATTTGGAGTGTTAGACTAGAGAGAGAAACTTTCTACAAACCTATTTGTATAATCTTTCTAGATCTAATAAGAGCTTACAAAGATTTATTTACTCCTTGTGTTCTTGAATTTGTATGATGATTCACTGGATCTTTTCTAATTCTGCACATGCCATCATAATCAACCCTACTACAAGTTACAGGGAGCATCTTGGTTCTCTAAGATCGATTTGAGGTCTGGTTATCATCATGTGAGGGTGCAAGATGAGGACATCCAGAAGACAACATTCAGGACTCGTTATGGGCATTACGAGTTCATGGTGATGCCTTTCGGGCTCACCAATGCACCGGCGGTGTTCATGGATCTTATGAACAGGGTGTGCAGGCCGATTTTGGATCGTTCGGTGATCATGTTCATTGACGACATATTGGTGTATTCAAGATCCAGAGAGCAACATGAGGAGAATTTAAGAGAAATCCTCGGAGTTTTAAGATCGGAGAGGCTTTATGCCAAATTCTCCAAGTGTGATTTCTGGTTACGGGAGGTCCAGTTCATAGGGCATCTCGTTAACCAGAAGGGGATATTGGTCGATCCTGCCAAATGGTTTTTGAGCATTCTAACACTTCCTAAGTGTACATGCAACCCTAATAACCTTGGATATATGTTTGTCTAATTATCATGCAAAGTTGAATTCCAAGGTTATATTCCTATCTAGCATACATGGGGAAAAATTTTAACTTAAAGTATAGATAGAATAACTTACCTTGTTGTTGTTTGTGTTCCTTGAAACCTTGTGAGCCTAGCACCCCAAGTGTGATGCCTCAAATGCTTCACACAACACCAAATGCTCTTGGAAGAACTTATGAGAGAACACACACTTCTCAAAAATCGGCCAAGCCCTCTTGTTTCTTAGTGTAGCCGATTTTAGGTGGAGAACATGTTTCTTATATAGTGTTGACACATCTAGGGTTAAACCCTAATGTGTCATGACTCTTCATTTCCATGACCCATGGGTTTGTAACTCCCATGGAGCATCCATGGAGCATCCTATGGGTGGAACCCAACTTGATAATCCATGGAGCCTCTTAGCCCACTATACATGATATGGATGATTTACATAATCAACCCATATATTTAATTAGTTATCTTTTGATCACATAATTAATTCTAAATTAATTCTTGATCAAACTAATCAAATAATATTATTAATATATTAGAACTTATAATATATTAATAATCTCCAAGTGTTATTTCTCTCATTTAGTCTATCCAAATGCATGGTGCCATGCAACCCAAATGGACCATGCCGGGTCGGGTCAAGTACATACCATAAATAGTTATGGACTTAGACACCTTATCCAACAGTCTCCCACTTGGATAAGTCTAATAACTATTACTGCAAGTATGACTTCAGGAACCGATCGGCAATCGTAGCTCTTTACAAGGTTTCTCGGAACTGAGAAGATGATGGTACGCCATTTAAGATAAGTGATCATATAATCCTCTGTTCTAGATATCAGTCGGACACATACATGGAACAATGTCTTACTTATTGTCCAACAGTTTGTTTCCCGATTTCCGATTTGTTTGACAAAGAACTTCATTGAACACATCAACTTAGTTCTGACCGGGCCCGGTACATGGGTCAAAACAAAATCATCGAGGGGCCCAGATATCAGCTTCTAATCCAAGAAGGAACAGATAAACTTCGACTCATATGTTTGTTCTACCACTCATTGAATTACACACAAGAGCACGTTTTATAACATCGAGTTACCAATGCGTTTTCGTACAATCAATGCATAACCAACTTGTAAGTAACAAATCATATCTCTAGGTTTGAAGACTTATATGATATTACCATCTCACGATCACTCGAGATAGAATTCCATGAAGTGATTCCAGTGAGCATGGGTTGAGTCCAATGCTCAGAACTTATGAGCACTCATGATTGTTGTAGCCTTGTCCAAGACCTCTACAACCAAACATGACAGTCTTGATTCATACCTACTTCCAACATATGACCGACTGTGGAGGTTTGAATAATATGTTATACCAAACATAAATTATTCTGGAAGTCAAAACATGCAAAAGAAATATAGTAAACGATTGACAAGAGATAGCAACACTTTACTCATAAATAAAACACTTTTATTCATCATCAGATGTCAATTACACTTTACAAATTTCGAGGTTATCTAACTACTAAATCTAATATCATCCTTTTAACCCTATGCTTCGAGCATGTTGGAGATGCTTAACCCGAGTCAGTCCCTTCGTGAGGGGATCTGCCAGATTCTCATCTAATGATACCCTCTTTGCCACGAGGAGTCCTTCTTCGATCCGATGTCTGATGAAATGGTATTTTCTGTCGATGTGTCTGGATCTCCCGTGATCCCTTGGTTCCTTTGCTAAGGTAACAGCACTTTCACTATCACAGAAAATTTCCATTGGCTCTTTAATAGCTGGTACAACTCCAAGGTCTCCAATGAAGTTCCTCAGCCATAACGCCTCCTTTGCCGCCTCGCTAGCTGCAATATACTCTGATTCACAAGTAGAATCTTCCACTGTCTCTTGCTTGGAACTCTTCCAAGAAATTGCTCCTCCATTTAGAGTAAAGACCCAGCCTGACTGAGAGCGGAAATTATCCCTATCAATCTGGAAGCTAGCATCACTATACCCTACAACTCTCAAGTCATCACTCCCACCGAGGGTAAGGACCCAGTCCTTCGTCCTTCGTAGGTACTTGAGAATATTCTTTACCGCAGTCCAGTGTGCCTTGCCAGGATTCCCCTGAAACCTGCTAACCATGCTCAAGGCAAAGGCTACATCAGGTCGAGTACACGTCATAGCATACATGATCTAACCTACAGCCGAAGCATAAGGTACTCGACTCATTTGTTCTATCTCAGCCTCAGTGCTAGGGCTTTGTGTCTTACTCAGTTTGGCATTACACTGGATGGGTAACTCTCCTTTCTTGGAGTCCTGCATGCTGAATCTCTTCAGCACCTTATCCAAGTAGGTACTTTGACTAAGTCCAATTAGTCTTTTACTCCGATCTCTCAAGATCCTTATCCCTAAAATATAGGCAGCTTCACCAAGGTCCTTCATAGCGAAACACTTTCCAAGCCAGGACTTTACTTCCTGCAGGGTTAGAATGTCGTTTCCTATGAGTAGTATGTCATCCACATACAATACCAAGAAGCTAACTATACTCCCACTAGCCTTGACATACACACAAGATTCATCTTCACTCCTAGAAAAGCCAAATTCCTTGACCTTTTCATCAAAGCAAAGATTCCATCTGCGAGGTGCTTGCTTTAATCCATAAATGGATTTCTCAAGCTTACACACTCTATTAGGGTACTCGTTGCTGACAAAACCCTCTGGATGACTCATGTAAACATCTTCAGTCAACTTTCCATTAAGGAAAGCGGTTTTGACATCCATTTGCCAAATTTCATAGTCATGAAATGCGGCTATGGCTAACAGAACCCGAATAGACTTAATCTTGGCTACCGGAGAAAAGGTCTCATCATAATCCACTCCAGGAATTTGAGAGAAGCCCTTTGCAACCAGTCTAGCCTTATAAGTGTGTACTTTACCATCCATGTCGGTCTTCTTCTTGAAGACCCATTTGCACCCTACAGTCTTACGACCTGGTACATTCTCAACCAAGTTCCAAACTTGATTGTCATACATGGATTGCATCTCGCTATCCATAGCCTCTTTCCATTTAGCAGACTCGGGGCCTGCCATGGCTTCCTCGTAGCTGTTAGGGTCATCTTGACTTACTAGTGTTCCATCACTAATAAGTGTCTCAGCTTCTGCAGTAATATGGAATCCATAGTAATGCTCAGGTGCACTCCTAACTCTCGTGGAACGTCTCAGAGGTACAGATTCGTCAATTGGCTCAACAGGAGTTTCCTCCTCAAGTTGAGGGCTAGACTTTGAAGTTCCTTCACCACTTGACTCTTGAATTTCTTCAAGATCAATTTGCCTCCCACTGTCTCCTTGGCTTATAAACTCTCTTTCTCGAAAGACTCCTCTTCTTGCTACAAAGACCACATTGTCACTAGGTCTGTAGAAGAGGTAACCAAAGGATTGTTGTGGGTAGCCGATGAAAATACACCTCTCGCTTCGGGGTTCGAGCTTATCATGAGTCTCGCGTCTCACGAAAGCCTCGCAACCCCAAATCTTGATGTGGTCTAGTTTAGGTACTTTACCAGTCCACATCTCGTGAGGAGTTTTGGCAACTTTCTTTGTAGGGACTAGATTAAGGATATGGGCGGCAGTCTCTAAGGCATACCCCCAGAATGAGATTGGTAGCGAAGCTCGACTCATCATGGAACGAACCATGTCTAACAAGGTTCGATTACGCCTCTCAGCCACACCATTCAACTGCGGTGTCCTGGGAGGTGTCAATTGTGAGACAATCCCACATTCCCTTAGATAGTCGAGGAACTCTGAACTAAGATACTCACCACCTCGATCGGATCGAAGCATCTTAATGTTCCTGCCCAATTGATTCTCGACTTCCTGTTTAAATTCCTTAAACTTCTCGAAAGTCTCTGACTTATGCTTGATTAAGTAGACATATCCATATCTACTGTAATCATCAGTAAAAGTCAAATAATAACGATTAGCATCCCTTGTGGCATGTTTGAATGGTCCACACACATCCGTGTGTATAAGGTCTAACAAACCTTCACCTCTTTCACACGAGCCTGTGAAGGGTGACTTTGTCATTTTTCCAAGTAATCATGATTCGCAACTATCATCTGACTTTAGGTCAAACGACTCCAAGACTCCATCCTTTTGGAGTTGGCCTATGCGTTTCTTGCTTATATGTCCAAGACGACAATGCCATAATGATGCTTTATCCAAGTTAGTAGAATCAATACACAAAACATTATTTCCTAAGTTATCTACAACAGACACAGCTTCATACACACCATCACAAGGTAATGCTTTAAAATAAAGAACATTATTAAAGAAAGCATTAATCGAACCAACTTCATTATCAAATGAAAAGGTGAAACCTTATTTGTACAATGCATGAAAGGAAATAATATTTCTTGCCATTCCTGGCGAGTAACAACACTTATTCAAATCTAAACTAAACCCACTACTTAGCGATAAAGTATAAACTCCAATCTTGGTGACAGGTGAAGCTTTCCTGTTCCCCATGATCAAGTTTATTCTTCCTTGCTCCACATCCTCACTTCTTCTTAGTCCCTGCAAGTCACAACAAATATGAATACCACAACCGGTATCAAGGATCCAAGATTTCGAATGGGGTGAGTTACTAGAAATGATAGTGTAAATACCTGCATGGTTGGGTTTGACTTTCCTATCCTTCACATCCTGCTGGTACTTTGGGCAGTTCCGCTTCCAATGAGCTTTTTCATGGCAATAGAAGCATTCATCCTCTTTTGGGTCAGAAGAAGGAGTAATGAAACCTTTCTTGGTTCCACTTGAAGAAGAGCCATCAAGGGTCCGAACCTTGGTACCCTTCGAAGATCTCTTTCTCTTCCTCCCTCGACTTTTTCTAATTGCCAAAACCGGAGTTGAGTTTGGAGTAGGAGTGATAGCAACCGACTTTCCCTTAAGACCTGTTTCTGCAGTCTTGAGAAGTCCCTGAAGTTTGCTGAGAGTGACCTCTTCCTTATTCATGTGATATGTCATGCGGAATTGATCATAGCACGATGGTAAGGAGTGCAAAATGATATCTATTGCAAGCTCCTCAGGGAAGTTCACATTAAGCTTCAGCAATCGATCCACATACCTTTGCATTTTCTGCATGTGGCTCGTGATGGAATCCCCGTCCTTCATCATGGTTGTTATCATGGAGCAGATGATTTCGTACCTCTCTTGTCGTGCACTTTGATGGTATCTTTCCACCAAATCTTGGTGCATTTCATAAGGGTAGAAATCTTCATAAGACTTTTGGAGTTCAGCTGTCATTGTGGCCATCATGATGCAGGCCACTTTGGTAGCAT
Organism: Lactuca saligna; assembly: GCF_052625555.1. Lineage (NCBI taxonomy): Eukaryota > Viridiplantae > Streptophyta > Magnoliopsida > Asterales > Asteraceae > Lactuca > Lactuca saligna. The sequence continues at coordinate 10,450,955 of NC_136425.1, read as the reverse complement.
CTCTTTCATGAGTATGAAAGTCAGCGATCTCCTGGGGAGTTGCAGTGGACTCATCAATTTCCTTAAGCTCCTTGTCAAGTACATATTCTTTGTCCTCGTAGCGAGTAATCATCCTGATGTTTCTGATCCATTCATTGAAGTTGGATCCATCAAAGGTGACTTTCCCACACAAACTCATAAGAGTAAAGGAGCCATTAGGATTTGAGCCAGAAGCATTATTTGAAGACATCTGAAAGGGAAGAACAAGTTTAGTATAGATATAAGAGAGTCCTTAATAAAACACCCAAATGTAATATTAGGGCTAGGATCCAATCACAATATAATATAACTTAGAAGAGGTATGCCGTAATCTAAGCTATACCATATTTGAAAGGTAGGTGAATGACGATTCACCAATTTCCACCATGAAAACGAAATATTGGATATCAGGTTTTATTGGTTTTTAGAAATTCCTAGATTCTTTGAGATTCAATGAACTTTTCAAAGGCATGTTTCAATCTCGAGAGTGCCCTCCAAGTTTTGTGACTGGGATACCGAGGATCACAGAATGAGGTGTAAAGTAACCATGCAAATCACTTGGTACCCTTAAAGTTTATCACTCAATCGATGTGTCGGTAAACCACACACGCTCCACCGATACTATAATAAACCTTAAGTCACCCTTTACCTACCTTGTTAAGTCCAAGTTAGTGTGCCGGTTAACCACACACGCTCCACTAACGACTTAAACAAAGTGTAAAGTGTAATTTCATGGATTAGCACCTTATTCACATTTTCCTAAAGTAACTAAGATTGGGAATTTAATAAAACATTTAGTTACTTTATAATATTCATCATACTTTGAATGAGAATTTATAAGTCCTCGTCTTACCCGTTCGGCTAACGACCCTCCACCAGTCAAGCAAGCGGTGGGTGAGAGTAGACACCCATTAAGTCACCATTTTATAGGCAACAACCTTATACCCACCTTATAGACCGGCTTCGTGAATGAGGCATACTAGCGGTAAGACGACTTTATTCTTATACATATATATATAATTATTAAATCATCATAATATAAGTATAAGGGTTGAATTTTAACTTTTAAAATTCTAGGGGTTGGAACTAAAGTTTTAACTTAACTTTACTTGTTCCAAAACTTGAGGGCAAGTTTTGTAACTTTCAAAACTTTTCATTTCTTGTAACTTATGAGTTTAATAGAGTAATAAAATGAAGACTCTTCATTTTTCTAACTCTTGTGTTCTTTTAATGGTTTTAATTCAAGTGTGACTCTTGGTTTTCCATAACTTGAGGACAAGTTATGGACTCCATTAAAACACATTATGATCAAGAATTAATCTACCACATAGGTTACAAATAATTCCTATGATCATCTAAAAACTTCATAAGAACAAGAACATGAATATGAACACATTCAAAAAATTACACTTAAAACTTTGTAATTTTGATAACTAGTTGTTGTAAATGAATTAGTAAAGACATTACACCACCAAAAAACAAGTTTTCAATTACCAATACAGTTTAGGATAATGTTTCTAATTCATTTCCAGCAACTAAATCGAAATTCTGCAATCAGTCGACCCTACTCGCCGAGTGCATGAACTCACTCGCCGAGTTGGTTGAAGATACACATGAACTCGACGAGTCCCCCCTATAGACTCGGCGAGTCCACTCGTAGACAGCAAGATTTTTCGACTTTTTTCAACTTTTAAGCACAAATAAAAAACAAACAAGCCTAGGCTCTGATACCACTGATGGTTTTTGAGCATTCTAACACTTCCTAAGTGTACATGCAACCCTAATAACCTTGGATCTATGTTTGTCTAATTATCATGCAAAGTTGAATTCCAAGGTTATATTCCTATCTAGCATACATGGGGAACAATTTTAACTTAAAGTATAGATAGAATAACTTACCTTGTTGTTGTTTGTGTTCCTTGAAACCTTGTGAGCCTAGCACCCCAAGTGTGATGCCTCAAATGCTTCACACAACACCAAATGCTCTTGGAAGAACTTATGAGAGAACACACACTTCTCAAAAATCGGCCAAGCCCTCTTGTTTCTTAGTGTAGCCGATTTTAGGTGGAGAACATGTTTCTTATATAGTGTTGACACATCTAGGGTTAAACCCTAATGTGTCATGACTCTTCATTTCCATGACCCATGGGTTTGTAACTCCCATGGAGCATCCATGGAGCATCCTATGGGTGGAACTCAACTTGATAATCCATGGAGCCTCTTAGCCCACTATACATGATATGGATGATTTACATAATCAACCCATATATTTAATTAGTTATCTTTTGATCACATAATTAATTCTAAATTAATTCTTGATCAAACTAATCAAATAATATTATTAATATATTAGAACTTATAATATATTAATAATCTCCAAGTGTTATTTCTCTCATTTAGTCTATCCAAATGCATGGTGCCATGCAACCCAAATGGACCATGCCGGGTCGGGTCAAGTACATACCAGAAATAGTTATGGACTTAGACACCTTATCCAACAGATTAAGGCGGTAATGAGTTGGGAGGTGCCGAGGTCACCTACAGAGATAAGGAGTTTCCTAGGGTTGGCAGGCTATTACTGGAGATTTATCAGGGATTTGTCCAAGATCACAGTGCCACTCACCAAGTTGACCCGGAAGGATGTTGCTTTTTCATGGGGCCTAGAGTAGTAGGCCTCCTTCGAGACACTTCTCCAGAGACTATGCGAAGCCTCGGTGTTAGCCCTTCCGAAGGGAATGGAGGATTTCGTGGTGTATTGTGACGCGTCGATATCAGGGTTAGGAACAGTGCTTATGCAGAGGGGGCACGTGATAGCATACGCATCGAGGCAACTGAAGCCTTATGAGATGAGGTATCCCAACCACGATCTAGAGTTGGGGGCAGTAGTGTTCGCTCTCAAGATCTGGCGTCACTATCGGTATGGGGTCCAGTCTACCATATACACGGATCATAAGAGCCTGAAGTACTTGATGGATCAGCCCAACCTGAATATGCGACAGAGGAGATGGTTGGACGTGGTAAAGGATTATGATTGCGAGATCCTGTACCACCCGGGTAAGGCTAACGTGGTAGCCGATGCCCTGAGCCATAGGGCGAAAAGCGCCCCGATGCGGCACGTTTGCAAGAGATTGACAGTGATGAATCCAGTGTTGGAAACCATTCAAGGGGCCCAAGCTGAGGCCGTGAGACCAGAAAACCAGAAGAGGGAGCGAGTTATCGGGCAGGTATTAGTGTTCGTTACCGATAGTTGGGGGCTTATGACATTTCAGGGTCGGATTTGGGTACCGTTTGTGGGCGGGACGTGTTCCATTTTGATGGAAAAGGCACATCGATCGAAGTTCTTGATCCATCCCAGGGCCACTAAGACGTATTTGGACCTGAAGAAGGAGTATTTGTGGCCCTGTATGAAGAGGGACGTCGCATGGTTCATTGAGAGGCGCCTAACTTGTCGTAGGGTTAAGGCCGAGGACCAAAGATCGCATGGTAAGTTGCAGCCGTTAGAGGTTCCCGAGTGGAAGTGGGAACAAATTACTATGGATTTTATCACCAAATTGCCAAGGATTGCGAGGGGCATCGATGCAATTTGGGTGATTGTAGACAGGTTGACGAAGAGCACTCATTTCCCTGCTATCAGTGAGAGCTCTTCCGCAGAGAGGTTAACAGAGATGTACGTGAAGGAGGTGGTATTGCGGCATGGAGTGCCGATCTCGATTGTCTCAGATCGAGATGTGCGTTTCACTTCCAGATTCCTGAAGAAATTTCATGAGGAATTGGGTACGAGGCTGCATTTTAGTACCGCATATCACCCACAGACTGACGGGCAGAGCGAGCGGACGATTCAGACGCTCGAGGACATGCTCCGAGCATGTGTGTTGGATTTCGGCGGGAGTTGGGACACGTATTTACCCTTGGTAGAGTTTTCCTACAACATTAGCCATCATTCGAGCATTGGTATGCCACCCTTTGAGCTGTTGTATAGGAGGAGGTGTCGGACCCCCATTTGTTGGGGAGAGGTAGGGTAACGTGTGATAGGTAGTACAGAGATCGTGCTTCAGACGACTGAGCAGATACAACAGGTCAGACAGAGATTGTTGACCGCTCAGAGTCGTCAGAAGAGTTATGCGGACAAGCGCTGGTCCGAGCTCGAGTTTCAGGTCGGTGACTCCGTGCTCCTGAAGGTCTCTCCTTGGAAAGGAGTGATCCGATTCAGGAAGAGGGGCAAGTTGGGGCCCCGATATATTGGTCCTTTCAGGGTGATCGCGAGAGTAGGTAGGGTAGCCTACCGTTTGGAGCTACCTGCAGAGTTGGGTTAGAGTCATGACACCTTCCACGTGTCGCAGCTGAGAAAGTGTATAGCCGACGAGTCAGCAGTGGTACCATTAGAGGATATTCAGGTGGATGTGATCCTGAACTATGTTGAGAGACCGATAGAGATTAGGGATCGGAAGATCAAGGTTTTTAGGAACAAGGAAGTGCCTCTGGTGCAGGTCCAGTGGAAACATCGGAAAAGGTCAGAGCTGACTTGGGAACCAGAGCGCGAGATGCGTGAGCAGCATCCAAAGTTGTTTGCAGAGTGAGACTTCGAGGGCGAAGTCTGATTCTAGTGGGGGATAATTGTAACATCCAGATTCCCAAGTATATTATTTTATTCTTTTATTTTGGAGTTTGTGGAGGGACTTGACGAGTTGGGGCTTAGACTCGCCGAGTAGGGTCGCAGATTCTCATCCGGGTTCATGACTAGACTCAGCAAGTCCACGCTGTTTAATGAAACCCTAATTTTCAGGGTTTGGGACCTATTTAAAGGCCCTTAGGGCTGTCATTTGCGGCTACCAAACCCCAGAGAGAAACCCTAAAAGAGCTAGAGAGATTGTGAGAGGAAAGGAGCTATTTCTTGATCTTTGTGGTTGATTCTTGCAAGAAGGAGGTGTTTCCAGCTTAGAGGAGACCAAGGAGGTGGTGCATCTGTGGATTTCGAGCTAAAGACTTCATCTTTGAGGTACTATATCGCCCTTTTATATGTTTTGTTGGAGGAATCCATAGATGTAGAGTTCTCATGTCCTTTAATGGAAGAAATTGTGTGAATATGGCCCCTATTCTCTTTGAGACTTCGGATCTGGACCCATAGTGGTCTAAAGAGATTATCTCAACTTGCTTTATGATGAGCTATAAAGGTGTTAAGCTTAGGATGTTATTTTTGGGGCTAAATCACCAAGTGAAACCTTTTAGACGTCCCATGACTGTCAAGATTCGTGCTTTACGTGTTTATTAGGCTTGGGAAGGTCAGATCTATGGATCAAAGGAACAGATCTGACCTCAGGAGGTCAATTGAGTTTTTGCATGGCATGAACTCACTGAGTCCAAGGGCAGACTCGGCGAGTAGGGCTAGGGTTTCTCGTAAATCACTCTGTGAGTAGACTTGCCGAGTTGGGGGAATAACTCAATGAGTTAGAGAGGGATTAGAGGACTGGGGTTCAAGGCGGAACTCGTCGAGTTGATCTTGAGACTCGGCGAGTCGAGTCAGGGTGGCCCTGCGATTCATGCCAGGTGTGACTCGTCGAGCAAGGGGATGGACTCGACATGCCAAGCGAGACTAGAGAGTTAGTGGACACGTGTAGACTCGCCGAGTTGCCCAAGTGCACTCAACGAGTCAGGTCAAAGTTGACCATTGACTTTGTGGACTTTTAGGGATTGGTCAACAATGGGATCTTTGAGTCAAGAGAGGGGTAAAATGGTCTTTTACCCATCTGAGGATGCTAAGAGAGGGTTGGGTCTAGTCTCGAGAGTTATATTTATGAGCGTATCTTATTTTATGTGATTAGGCGGAGGCTAGATTATACTGCTATCGAGTTAGGGATTTACCGAGACATCTGAGGTGAGTCTTCTCACTATACTTTACCTTAAGTGGTAATTAAAGTTATGTGACAGAGTTAACGTATGCTATTTATGTGATGTGCTGCACTGCATTATTTCTATGTGATTTATGCCATGTGTATATCAGAGTATATTAGAGATAGAACCGGAAGGTTCACAGAGCTAGGACTAGAGGGTCCACAGAGTTAGGGCCCAAGGGCCCACAGAGTTATAGCCTCGAGTGGCTAGTATGTGTTATGTATGGTATTTTGGGGAACTCACTAAGCTTTATGCTTACAATGTTATGTGTTATGTGTTTCAGGTACCAGTGATGATCGCGGGAAGGCGTCGTCATGATTCGTACACATTCATTAGATTTTATGTATTTTGATCTTGGGAAATATTTTGTGAAACGAAGATATGATACAATGAGATTTTATTAATAAATGTGTTTGGAAAATGTGTTTTAAAATGAGAAAAATTGTCTTAAATTTTACGATGTTACAACTATACTTACTGGTGGTAACAAGGGTTTTCTTACCATATGGGAATCGAAAAACATGGAAATCGACAAACATGTTAAAAAATATGGGATTTTCTGGGAAAACATGCATATGTATTTCATAACTCAATAATAATGGTTTTCGATATTTACTAAAATCTTTATCAATGGAACTGAAGTATTTTCACAAGATTTAGAAACCAGTTTTTCCTTACAAAACATACTTATGAACTCACCAGATTTATGCTGATATTTCTAAAACTGCTTGTATTCTCAGGTTCACGTTAGACAGGTATCTCGCTTACTTTTGGAAAAGACGGTGCATATAGAAGTCTTGTCTGTACTTTTGTTATATTGATGTATATATAAACTATGTATTTCTCCACTTTCCAACAAATGTAAATATTTATATGTAATGTAATGGTTGTGTTTACTATGCTTACTATGTACAATGGTTGTGATACTACGCATGACGTCCTCCGCCCCGGAACGTTTCTGCCGTCGGTTTCGGGGTGTGACATCTCTAGACCTCTCAAGGTCCAGATCTAGAGTTTAACACTCAAAGGGACATCATAAGCATCATAACCAAGCCAATAAAGGGTAGAGAAAACCCTAGATTCAAGGGTTCCACATCAAAACAGAAGAAGGGTCGATTTAATACCTCAAAGATGGAGTTCCTTGCTTGTAACCACAGAATAGCAACCCCTTGACCTTCTTTAGCTGGAATCTCCCTCTTCCTTGCAAAAATCACACCAACAAGGATCAAAATAGCCCTTCTTCTGACACCACACACTCAAGCTCACTAGGGTTTCTCTCTCTGGAATGGTAGCCGCAAATGAGGGCCATAAGGTCCCTTAAATAGGGCACAAGCCCGAGGATTTAGGGTTTCCACCCACAGCGCGGAGTCGTTGAGTCCACCCATTGACTCGTCGAGTCCGTTCATTAATCCAGGCAGCAAATCGTGATCCTACTCGACGAGTCTAGGCGTTAACTCGCCGATTCCCTCCTCATAACTCAAAATAAATATAACGACCAAAAATTTCAACAAATTTTAACTTTTCAAAAACAACCCATTTTAATAATGTTATCACAAAAAGGTTTTCAATACATTTATTATCAGAGTATTCCCATAACCATATCATAAAACATAAAGACGAGGAGCGGTACGATCACGCCTTTGCCTTGCCGCGGTCTCCTGAAGAACCTGAAAAACATTAAACCACAACTGTAAGCCCGAAAGCTTAGTGAGATACCCCCAAAATACCAACCACATATACCATACACACAACATGCTATATCACAACAAATCGCAGAACAACCATGCATATCGGGTCTAATGTGTGACTGGTCCTCCGTGTCGAGCCTTCAGTCCATCTGGTCCGCCCTCAGAGTCTAGTCATGTCCCTCGAGTCTGCAGTATGGTTGGTCCGCCCACACCGGGCCTTCAACCCACCTGGTCCACTCTCCGAGTCTACAGTACGACTAGCATAGCATCACCCTATATACCAGGATACTGACCTTAACCAGGTCTCTAACGAATACCATCCTAACTACCAGGATGCAAACATAGTAAAACAACAACATAACAACAATACCTGGATTATAATCCGATAAAGGGCCGGACTTGGTGCCTTAGACCATGTTGATATACTGAGGATAAATCACCTCGCAACTGCTGACTGGAAAGATAAGACTGAAATGCTCCGTCCACTGACACGTTCTCCACCACTTGCCAGCACCAACACTGAACTCAAAACAAAAGCCAACACTTACCAAAATTCCCTTAGAAGTCAACTGGTCAACTCTTGGTCAAAGTCAAAGTCAACCTTTTGGCTGACTCTACTCGCCGAGTCCCCCCCAACACTGAAAAGGACCCATTTCAACTTACTGAGTCATCCCTTGACTCACCGATTCTTAGCTTAACCAGGAAAGGCTAAGACCTCAAGACTAGACTCGCCGAGTCCAAGGCTATCTTCAATCAACTCGTCGAGTTGTTCTTCCAACTCGTCGAGTTCTTGTCCACCTTCAAGCAACTCGCCGAGTACACCCTTGTGACTCGCCGAGTACCACTAACTCTTAACCCATACAGAAGCCTTCCATGCCATGCAATCGATCCAACACGTAGATCTACCCTTCTACAACCCTTCCATCATGTAAAGTGGCAAACTTTACGTGAATCCAAAGAGATCTAGGCATTTTACACTCTAGGGCTAGGGTTTGGGACAAGATGGCTTCACCAAACACTCAATAACAGGGACTTTAATGCACTCTAGACCTTCTCCATTCCAAATATGAGGTAGCAACCTCAGATCTAACCTTCAAACTCTAAATACCACAAGCTAAACTTCCCACACATCCCAAAAATGATGAATCTAGATGAATAGCAACCCAAAAACGAGATAATACCTCAAAAGGAAGCCCCAACAACAAGTAAATCCGAATCTAAGCAAAACCCCTTGCTCCAAGCCTCTTAACTCTCCAAGATCTTCCTCCAACTTTCTTCTCCAAGGCTCAAATGCACTCAAATCCTTCACAATCACGCTTTTAGGGTTTTCTGGACTTCAAGGAAAGGTAAGGAGGCTGGGGAGAGGGTATAATGTCCTTTATATAGGGCTCATCCCCTGAAATGAGGGTTTTCTTCACTCAACGCCTACTTGCCGAGTCCAGCCTTGGACTCGCCAAGTTGGCCACTTAACACGCGACCTGAGTCGCGACACTACTCGCCGAGTCCACCCATGGACTCGCCGAGTTGCCCTTCAAATTTACACTTTGAACCCTGAACTTGCACTCCTGGACTCGGGATGTTACAATTCTCCCCCACTTAAATTAGGCTTCGTCCTCGAAGCCTGCGGCAACACAACTCTAGAACTACTTCCGCAATGCACCTCCTGGCATTAACCAGACCAGATTCCTCAAAACACAGCCATCGAAACCCGAACCCAACTTTCTCTTTTCTTGCGGTGTTCTGACCCCCGCTTCAAACCGGCCACCGGTCTCATCCTCTGATAACCACACCTAACCACTGAGTACCACTCGCTGATACTTCACTCGCTGTAATTCACAACAATCATTTGACTCATGTGAGCTAGAAATAATCCCTGAACCACCAGAATCCCGGTCTGAATTCAACTTTACCCACTCCATTCTGAGAGGATGATGCATCTGTCAATCTCATAACAACTCTCATAAGTTCCCCTCCGCAATCTCATACCCATGCTGAACTGGCTCTAGCATCCTCGGGTTGGAAAATCCGATACACTAACGATACCTCCAAACATCCCCCATGATGAATTATCACTACATACATAATTCCTTCACCGAAATCAAGCTGGGAATCCAAAACTCCATCTCTGTATCCCTTAAGAGCCTCTTGACTTTACACCCTCGAAATTTCTTCCGTGACCTCGGCTAACATCCAAATCGGAGGTGCTTCCATACCACCGCCGCACACATGCTGCGCAATAACCATAATTGGAACACCCCAATTGTAACTTCGCACTACGGTTTTCACTTCCGAGACTTACATTACCTCTCGGAGCTAGATTCCTTTCCTTTTTCCTTACCAAGGAGATCCACTTGACTGCCTTGACACTACCACCAGTGCCAAGGTGCTCACCAAATACTACACCATTTCCTTATGGCATAACCGCTATCCCATGCACCACACATACTCTGAATCCACTCGCGAAGACTCTCAAGTCCATGATCGACTTCCCATCATGATCAATACCCGGGGCCAAACCTTCTAACGCTAACATGTCACGACATACTCAATCCATTTCCTCGCACCGATCTAACGACACAAGCAGAGTCTTCAGCATGACTGGACCGCCTTACCAGGCCTTCCGCCAAACTGGACCACTCTCAGAACCTTCAGCTGATCTGGACCGCCCTACAGGGCCTTCAGCATGGCTGGACCGTTCTCCGAGCCTTCGGCCTGACTAGTACGTCTACCGACCTTCAGTCTATCCGGACCGCTCAATTAGCAATCAACATTCCGAGTTACTCCTTCGGGAAACTCCTCCCATGCATACTGTTCTAACCCTCTAGGGGTTCCGAACTCTACCTCCATCCCATATATTCAATCTCGGCCCGATCCCAGGCCTTCCACAATCAATCACCCTTGGTCTGTATCCCACCCCGCACACCTGCCACTTACGCATTCCAGTCTACTCTTTTGGCTGACCAAAACACTGTTGAGTCCCACGCAGCTAAACGAACTCTCATGCTCACCGATCTTCCGGAGAATTCTCCAATTCTCCCCCACTTAGAGCACTGACTATCAACCATCGGTCGCCATCACCGACCTCCCTCAACAACCCTTCACGACACATACTCTTACATGCGAACCGATTCCCACTAACACGAGCAACCTTCACCAATCGCATAACAATACTGATCATCCCGGGCATGAAAGAAACTCGATCTTCAGCTAACCACTCCTCTGACTGAAAATGCTACTCGATATTCAGACCAAACACCTGATTCCTACTAATAACCCTCATGAATGATAACCAACGAAATTTCCAACACTAAACCCATAACCATACCATAACCCTCAAGGAACAATGAATACAATACCGAAAACCGCACAACGATACTAGCAAATGAACAATATTCCACAATAATCATAAAATAATAAGACATCAAGAAGAAACATATCCGCAGTTGCATCCGGCACTGCCCTGACCTCCTCCGCTGTAAGCTGAAAAGCACGACCCTGAGCCCTTGGGGGCTCCGCTCCACCCTGACCTCCACCCATGATCCTCAACGTGGCCGGTGCTGGAGCCTGCACCGGTCTTGCAGCAAGCTGTGGACAGTTGACCCTCAAGTGCCCAACCTGATGACAATGATAACAGATCCTCAAATCCCGACTCGGGACTACCTGCCGACAATCCCTTGCATAGTGCCCCTCCTTTCCGCACTTGCGGCATGCACCACCGGACCGACAAACTCCGGTGTGACCTTTCCCACACCTCCCACAAGTGTGGCTACTCTAATCTCCTAATCTAGAATCGACGGTCTTAGACCGTTTCGGCGCCGGCTGCAACTACACCAGAGTCTGCCTCTGCTCTCGTAACTGCAACTCAAGCTCCAACTTACACCGCCTGGCGGCCTCCTGTAACTCTAACAAGGTCTCGCACCTCTGCGTAGACACGAACTGTCTGACATCCCTCTTGAGCATACTCAGATATCGGGACATCTGAGCCTGCTCCAAAGCAAACTCGGGGCAAAACATCGCCCTCTCAGTGAACGTCCTGGTGATCTCTGTAACCGACTCCGAATCCTGCTTCAGCTCAAGGAACTCATGAGCCAATCTCTCCCTCTCAACCCGCGGAACATAACGGGTGCTAAACATATCTCGGAACTTATCCCATGAAACCGCAACCCTCTCTGCATCCAAATATGACCTCGTGGTCAATCTCCACCAATCCTTCGCCCCAAGCCTCAAGAGGTTCAGAGCACACCTCACCCTCTGATCAGCATGGCATGAACACGTGAAGAAACACCCTTCCACGTCTGACAACCATCTCATAGCAACAATCGGGTCCTAAACTCCATCAAAAGTAGGGGGCTTCGTATTATCGAAGTCCCGATACTGGAAACCTCTACCAGCTCCTCCCCCTGCCACTGCTACAGCCGTTGTAGCTATCGCGGAAGCCGTCTCTGTGAGAGCCGCATAACGTTCATCAAAATACTCAACCATGGCGGTCTTGATCGATCGAAACAGTTCCGGCAGCTCGGCCCAGAACAACGCAACAACCTCATCGTGCAGGATCTCACGAATCCTAGCATCCAACTCACCCGTGCTCATCTGACCAACAACCTCAGGCAGTACTGACCCGCCCTGACCTCCCTCTCCTGCTCCCAATCCCGACCCGGATCTGCTCCCAGCATGCCTCGTGACCACCATACTGAAATACACCATAAAATCTTAGATACTTCCCACTAACCCGGGAACCAACTCCCAACTCAACCCTAGAGGTCATGGTTTCCCTGATACGTGTATGGGTCCTATGCTTTCAGTAGTACGGGCCCATACTACCTTCCACACCTACCCATATTTGTATGAAGTACTACCACAACACCCTAGTGACAAATATACATAACAAGCGCTCAATCCTCACTCCTAGAGGAACACTGGAAATCTCATACAGAGGGAAACCCTAGGCTAGCAGGCATCATAAAACAGGCAACATTATCATGAAATCCTGAAGATCCCTAGCCTAGTAATAGCATGTTGTTCTATCAAAGATTGAAAACAAATATCATATATGGTATTTTGGGGTTACTTACTGGCTCCGGCTGATTGTACCTCCGCATCCTCCTTTTACTAAATTTGAAAACCATTTTGAATTCTCTTTTAAAAACTCTCCCTGATTTGAGACTGGATTAACACGAATGTTCCTCTAATTCACTCAAACCAAGGCTCTAATACCAACTTGTAACGACCAAAAATTTCAACAAATTTTAACTTTTCAAAAACAACCCATTTTAATAATGTTATTACAAAAAGGTTTCCAATACATTTATTATCAGAGTATTCCCATAACCATATCATAAAACATAAACACGAGGAGCGGTACGATCACGCCTTTGCCTTGCCATGGTCTCCTGAAGAACCTGAAAAACATTAAACCACAACTGTAAGCCTGAAAGCTTAGTGAGATACCCCCAAAATACCAACCACATATACCATACACACAACATGAAATATCACAACAAATCGCAGAACAACCATGCATATCGGGTCTAATGTGTGATTGGTCCTCCGTGTCGGGCCTTCAATCCACCTGGTCCACCCTCCGAGTCTAGTCATGTCCCTCGAGTCTGCAGTATGGTTAGTCCGCCCGCACCGGGCCTTCAACCCACCTGGTCCACTCTCCGAGTCTACAGTATGACTAGCATAGCATCACCCTATATACCAGGATACTAACCTTAACCAGGTCTCTAACGAATACCATCCTAACTACCAGGATGCAAACATAGTAAAACAACAACATAACAACAATACCTGGATTACAATCCGATAAAGGGTCGGCCTTGGTGCCTTAGACCCTGTTGATATACTGAGGATAAATCACCTCGCAACTGCTGACTGGAAAGATAAGACCGAAATGCTCCGTCCACTAACATGATCTCCACCACTGGCCAACACCAACACTGAACTCAAAACAAAAGCTAACACTTACCAAAATTCCCTTAGAAGTCAACTGGTCAACTCTTGGTCAAAGTCAAAGTCAACCTTTTGGCTGACTCTACTCGCCGAGTCAGCCTGCTGACTCGCCGAGTCCCCCCCCCCCCCCCCCCCCCCAACACTGAAAAGGACCCATTTCAACTCACTGAGTCATCCCTTGACTCACCGATTCTTAGCTTAACCAGGAAAGGCTAAGACCTCAAGACCAGACTCGCCGAGTCCAAGGCTATCTTCAATCAACCTGTCGAGTTGTTCTTCCAACTTGTCGAGTTCTTGTCCACCTTCAAGCAGCTCGCCGAGTACACCCTTGTGACTCGCCGAGTACCACTAACTCTTAACCCATACAGAAGCCTTCCATGCCATGCAATCGATCCAAAACGTAGATCTACCCTTCTACAACCCTTCCATCATGTAAAGTGGCAAACTTTACGTGAATCCAAAGAGATCTAGGCATTTTACACTCTAGGTATAGGGTTTGGGACAAGATGGCTTCACCAAACACTCAATAACAGGGACTTTCATGCACTCTAGACCTTCTCCATTCTAGATCTGAGGTAGTAACCTCAGATCTAACCTTCAAACTCTAAATACCACAAGCTAAACTTCCCACACATCCCAAAAATGATGAATCTAGATGAATAGCAGCCCAAAAACGAGATAATACCTCAAAAGGAAGCCCCAACAGCAAGGAAATCTGAATCTAAGCAAAGCCCCTTGCTCCAAGCCTCCTAACTCTCCAAGATCTTCCTCCAACTTTCTTCTCCAAGGCTCAAATGCACTCAAATCCTTCACAATCACGCTTCTAGGGTTTTCTGGACTTCAAGGGAAGGTAAGGAGGCTGGGGAGAGGGTATAATGTCCTTTATATAGGGCTCATCCCCCGAAATTAGGGTTTTCTTCACTCAGCGCCTACTCGCCGAGTCAAGCCTTGGACTCGCCGAGTTGGCCACTTAACACGCGACCTGAGTCGCGACCCTACTCGTCGAGTCTACCCATGGACTCGCCGATTTGCCCTTTAAATTTACACTTTGAACCCTGAACTTGCACTCCTGGACTCGGGATGTTACAATAAACAATTTAAATATGGTACCTGTAAATCCGGATGTTACAATCATATGTGATTATATATATCTAATCACATATGATTTATATAGACATCATTATTTTTTTTTCCGTATAAATCATATGTGATTAGATACATAATTCACATATGACTATATGTATTTAATCACATATGATTACAGTGGACATAGAACAATTATTGAATCAAGAATGTGACAATGAATCTCATCCACATAAATCATATATGGTTGGATACATATAATCACATTTGATTATATGTATTTAATCATATATGATTTATGTATATAATATTTATTTTTGCGGTTTCGACTGAATAATTGCTTTTGTGTAATTAATCACATGTGATTATATGTATATAATCATATATGATTTGAGGTGGACAAGTTGCATTTTTTCCTTCTCGATTCAATAGTTGTGCTCATGTACTTAATCACATATGATTATACATATAATCACATGTGATAAAATACATGAGAACACCTATTAAGTCAAGAAAGCAAAAATGAATTATGTCCACATAAATCATATGTGATTAGATTTATATAATCACATGTGATTATATGTATTTAATCACATATGATTAATTTGGATAAAGATTTGTTTTCGCGTTCTTAGTTCAATATTTGTTATCATAATTACATTTGATTGTATGTATCTAATCATATATGATTTAAATAGACAATATTTGTTTTTTTTTCAAATAAAATCATATGTGATTAAAAACATATAATCACATCTGATAAATATGTTTAATCACATATGATTAAAGTTGAATAAAAACAATTACTGAATCGAGAACGTGAAAAAGAATCTTAGCCACATAAATCATATGTGATTATATACACATAATCACATGTTATTAGGGTATTTGTGAACAATAACATAAACACAAGTAATGCCTACATAATAGGAGGGTCAGTACTCATCTCCTTGATCTTGAAAATTAGCTAGCATGAGCAAGATGGATACTTTCCTTTCCGAGAACCTACAAAAAAATTGTAACATTATTTAGCTTGTTTTTGTTGTATTAATCTTATAAAACTTATGTACATATTTCCTTATTTTCTCTTTGATTGTAGTCCTCTGTTTGGGATATGTTTTCTTACCTTTCAACCCATTATTAAATTCTGATAAAATTATATTGGTAAAGTTCCCCCTTTTATCTTTTTAGAAATATAAAGATCTCATTCTAATGATTTTTGGCTTATTTTATATTAAATTTACAAGTTGGTAACTTTTAGCTGTCATTTTATGGACCACTCAGCACTCTTGGAATAAACTGTATTAATCTACTAAGAATTACATCAGTCCCTTTATATTTTGGAAACTATACATCCATATATAACTCTAGGATTTGGAATTTTGGCATTTGGAGTTTTGATGAATTTATTATGATTTTTTGAATACAATGCATGAAATCTTAGACAGCATGGACCGGCCTGAGAAGATTGCCAATTTTACCCCTCAAGGAGTTGGAATTTCGAAATGTGATTCAAAGTTCGAAGAAATTAGACACACTAAGATTTCCATAAAACTAAGTCTCATGATTTTTAGATGTTCGTATTGACTTGCACGGATTTTAGACGTTGGAGGACAGATTTGGTAAAATTGATCATAATATCTTCTAAATCATTTTTGGTGTTCTATTAAGGATTTAATGGTTAAGCCTTATGTTTATCACTTTTAAAATGATTGTTGGTTACTTATTAGGCTATAGAGATGTGAAATTCAATTTAACCTAAGGGCCTTAATGTTTGGCTTAATGAGGGTTCAAAGTTAAGGATTTTAAAAAAAATGTCACTTTGGGGAAATGAAGTCCATTAAAAAAACAAAGGTAAATTAAACAGAGACTTGAAAATGATGTTGTTTCAGCAAAAAAACCATCAACAAGCACCTACATACTGCAACAATAGATACACCACCTTATTCTTGATTTATTTATAAATGTTTTTTCACTGAGGCATTTCATCGAACACTTGGTGTTCATAAAAAATCTTTAAGATGTCACAATGTCTATGAGATTATATGAAACAAGATAGAAGTTAATTACCCCAAATGAAAGAGTAATGAAGCAACAATAACAACAAGAATCACTAATCATCCAGCAAGTATGTATTTGACGTCATTCAGAACTCATAATAAGATGTGTAAGCTCAAAATCCAAGAAAATCACCGAGAATGTGAATCTGATTCACATTCGTTTGCTTTAATAAACTCATACAGATCAGATTTCCGTAAGCTCAAAATCCAAGTATATATCTCGAAATTTTTGTAAAAGGTGGTAATAAGATGTGTTTGATTTCCATAATGGATGGGTGAAGAAGGAGCCTAAGAAGCTTAATCTAACGAATGATCCTAACAACAACAGAAGCACGTTCGAATATATCATTTATATTTTTTATTGCTACTTTCTCGCTGATATTAGTATGAATTTCCTTATTTGTTTGCTGATTTAATCATCCACCAAGCAAATGCTACACTACAATTACTTACAAATAAATGCTAACGATGATCTCCTTGTCGGGGTGATATCAGAAACAAGATGCTTCGACGGAAGTCCGGTGGCTTCAGTGAAGGTCGGGTGGCTTCGATGGTGGTCCGATGTGAAAAATGAGATGAGAAAAGATACGTCTTTGTGGGGTGGGGTATGATATTTTTTTATTTATCTAATTTAGTTATGACAAACAAGCGTGTTTTTTGAACTTACAGCTAAAAAATGTTCTCAATCTCAAAAATGTTCTCATTTGAACATAACTCTCTCTCTCTCTCTCTCTCTCTCTCTCTCTCTCTTTCTCTCTCTCTCTCTCTCTCTCTATATATATATATATATATATATATATATATATATACACACTAGCTGTTACCCGCGCACAGCGGCGGGGACAAATAGCTTCTTTCAACGATATTTTTTTAAAGAAAAATGTTATGTTCCAAAAGAAAGTTCATGTCGTGGGTGAGAGGAAGGGCGGTAGTCGTGATAGTGGTTAGTTGAAGGTGGGAGGAGGCAGAGCGGCTGTGGTGGTGGTGGTTATACTGTCTTGGTTACTGGTTAGGGTTCTTCGAGAGAGTGTGCGTATATTTCTTACTTTGAAGGGATTACGAAGATAGATATTATGAGATGGTTTGTTACCAATGTGAGAGAAGAGATCCTCTATAAATTGTTGACATTGACCGCTTCAAATGGCCGAAGTGTTGAGATTGGCGGGTTCAATTTGCAAATGAATTCTTCTATTAATTTGATACCAGATTTTTAGGGGATAAATGATAGGGTTAAAGTTTTAATATTATTATATTATAAATGGGTTGTACTTCAAGCTTAATAGTTTGGACGTCTTAAAAAAATAATATTATTATATTCAATCTATTTATAGAAATAGTTAGATTTCTTTTATAAGTAGTAAAGATATATATATATATATATATATATATATATATATATATATATATATATATATATATATATATATATAAACACACACGAAGACCCAAATACGTTGCTTAGGTAGGGGTTTACAAGATGATTAATATCAATTTTCAGTTTTGAATTTAATTGTAGATAATTTATGTAATAATATTTTTCAAGATTTTTTTATAGAGTCTCAATTTTGATTTTCGCACAAAGCCTTTGAAGTTTTAGGCTATTTGTTGTTTAAGAGCAAATTAGTGTTATAAGTCATGCAATCCATATTGCATCAGACTATGAGTGATAATTTTCGATCCAACCCGTAACCCGATACGAAAATAAACGGATTTGAGTTTCGATTTTTGTCCTGTTAATCCGTCAACCTGTATATTTAACAGACTGGGTTGAGTTAACTGTTTGGGTTCACGGGTCCATCCGCCAACCCGACTATATATTCTATATTTTGAAAAAATTAAAATTTTATTTATGAATTAAGAGAATATGATCAATATACAATGTTTGAAACCCTTTTTTTTCAAATTTGTTGCTTATTAAGTTATTATGTTAGACTGGTATTTGGTTGTTCATTTTATTCTAATCAATATAAAATGATAATTATTAATTAATTTAAGGATGTGTATAATTCGTATAAATTTAACATGTGAAAAGTCATTCAAGGATGACCCATCGAATCTTTCAACCCAAAACGACCCACTAACTTACGAACTCATATATTTAAAAGTGTTATATGAGTTGGGTTGGGTTGGTGTTTATAACCCACAAATCCATCGACCTGTATATTATATGGGTTGGGTTTGATCAATATATTATGACATGTGTCCTGTCAACCCGTGACCCGTCGATCCGAACTCAACCCAATTGTCAAGCCTACGTTAGACTTGAATTAAATTTTGTGGAGTATTTATATAAATTCAAATTATCCAAAATGACTTGGATATTATAAGAAAAAACATTTGCAGGATCAAATGTTATAATTTTTACAAGAAATCTAATCTGGGGTAAGGGTCGAAATGTACTGAACAGTGAACACACTCTTTTTCTAACCGGGTAGATTTGTTTGGCAACCAAAATACCAATGACCCGAAACTCTATAAATAACAACAATGGTATCATCAGTTTCCAAATTGTGCCGAATACAAACGTAAAAATCCAAACCACCTTGATCGGCTACCTCCGCCGTTGATCCTCGTCTCTGTCCTCCTCTTCCTCCTGCTGCTAGAAATTTAGAGGGAGGAGAAGGAGCTAGTTATCGTGGCCGTGACATCGACTCATTGATTATCTGATCGATCATGGGGCGGAGAAGAGGTTCGGCTGTGAACAAGCTGTTCGCTTGGGTTCGTAGGCAGTCGATGAAGGTGAAGATCTTTTTAGCCGTTACATCTCTTATATCTTCCCTTGTCGCTCTTAGACTTTTAGTGAAAGACACCAATCAGTTTTTCCTTGCATCGGAATCTGTTCACGCCGCCGGTATCATCGTTCTCATTTACAAGTTAACCACTCAAAAAACCTGTTCTGGTATGTATATATCATCCATACCCTTCATGAGTCTGTTTCAAAGTCTCAAATTGTTATATGCTATTCTTTAATTTGATATCCTTATATTATTGCTACTCGATCGCATGCAGAGGAATCTTCCAATTCTATGTTGTTCCGATTGGGGGGTTCCTTAGTTTTTTGGTGTTATAATTAGGGTTTATGATTTCAGATGCTGAACGCACCCGGCGATTGATTTTACATTCATATTTCGTCAAAACGAAGTTCCCCTCATTCTATATTATGTAAAATTGCGACTGCTAGGAAAAATTAACACATTATTAAATCCATACAATTTTATTGGATGCATTCTTCCATTCGCAGGCCTTTCGTTGCAGACACAAGAGCTCACAGCCATGTTTCTAGCAGTAAGATTGTTTTGTAGCTTTATGATGGAACATGACATCCACACTGTTCTTGATTTTGCTACATTGGTGTCTACTCTTTGGGTCATTTACATGATCCGATTCAAGCTTAAAGCAACATACAATTCAGATCTAGACAGCATGCCTAAATATTATCTGGTAAACCCTAAACACAAATACACAATTACACAACTACACAACCCCTAATCTGCATCATGAAAATATGAGTCGTTTTTTCAATTATTTTATTTTATCTTTTCTTGATCGCAGATTGTGCCATGTGCTATTCTTGCTCTGTTTATTTACCCACACACATTTCATTCTCATTTGAGCAAAGTTCTGTGGGCTTTCTGTGTCTACTTGGAAGCAATTGCAGTGCTTCCTCAGCTTGTAACGATGCAAAAAACAAAGGTTTGGACTTTGGACTTTGGGTTTGTAAATAAATAATTAAATAAACATAATAAATAAATTATTAAAGATCTGTTTTTATTTTTTATTTTTTTTGCAAAATTTTAGATGATTGAACCATCAACCGCGCACTATGTGTTTGCACTCGGAGTTGCAAGATTCTTGGGATGTGCGCATTGGATCATCCAGGTCCAGTTTCCACCTTTGTCCAATCAATATCGGTGTTTTTACATCAAATACAGTATAACATGTTCTGTTTTGTCATGTCATGTCTGGTATATTATCTGTGTTCGCAGGTGTATGAATCTGCTGGAGCTTATCTGTTCTTGCTGGGAAGCGGCTACTTTTGGCTGCCAATGGTGTTGGTAGCGGAGGCGGTTCAAACACTGATTTTGGCAGACTTTTGTTATTATTATGTTAAGAGGTAATCTAATGGTTTTCTTTTAATTAGATTATTAGATTAAATATAATATATAGTTTATTAATGTTATGGTTTTGTGTATTATATTGCAGTGTTGTGAACGGACGACTTTTAGTCAGTTTGCCACCTGTCTAAGTTTGGTTGGTGAAACGTGTATATGATGTTTACAGGTTTTTGATGGATGGTGGTAAACTAAAGTTTCCGGGTCTTTTTTTATCGTCTCATTCTAGTGAGATGTAGCAATGAACTCAGGGAAATGTGTATCATCTAAACTTGTTTTATGTTTTTTTTTTTTTTTTTTTTTGCTTTGAATGCTTTTTTTTTAAAAGAAAAATTAGGGTGGGTGACTTTTTGGAAAGAATGAGAGTTGTATGCTAAATTTAGGATTTGCTGTCAACTCGAACTAAAAGTTTATAGGTGACAAAAGGAGTAAATTACACGAATGGTCCCTATGGTTTAGGGTAGGGCTGTAAACGAACCAAACAAACACGAACAATGTCTTGTTCATGTTCGTTCGTTTAAGTTAGCCGAACAACAAACGAACACGAACGGATAAACGAACGAGATTTTCTTGTTTATGTTCGTTCGTTTAACAAATTACTTTGTTCATGTTCGTTCATTTATGCTCGTGAACATGCTAAAAGAACATAAATAAACAAAGATTAAAAAAAAAAAAAAAAAAAAACAATTAAACATATATGAATATAAACGAACATATAATATAGCAATATAATAAAAAATAACTGAATATAGATGAATATAAATAAACTTAAACGAACGAACATAAACGAACGTAAATGAACATCGTAAACGAATGTTCGCGAACATAAATGAACGAACGAGATCATTTTTGTTCATGTTCGTTCATTTATTAAATAAACGAACATAAACGAACTTCCCGCCGAACAGTTCACGAACGGTTCGCCGAACGTTTACTTCGTTTACAGCCCTAGTTTGGGGTAATTTTAATGTTTGTTTGCTTTTTTTTTTTATTTTAATTCGAAAGGTTCTTAATGTTTGTTTTTTGTTACGCGTTTGGTCTTACCTAAAAAAAACTATTATTTAAATAGGGAAAAATGGTGAAGTAAGCAAGCTAAGGTTAGAGAAGTGTTTATTTAAATAAATTAAAAAATCAAGGTAAAAATAGTTTTTTTAGGTGAGATGGGAACCAAACGTGTAACCAAAAAAAAAAAAAACAGTATGGATCTTTTGAATTAAAAAAATAAGTTAGAAACTAAACATACAAATTCTTCTAAATCATAGGAACCATTCGTATAATTTACTCAGTGTATCGGTTGATATCGGGCCCACCAATATTTCTTTTTTTTATTTTTGTTATTTTTTGAATATTTTCTAATAAATGAAAATAATTTTGTCACTTATCAATTTTTCAATCTTTTATGAATTTTGATACTTGTTATTTTGTGATATTTTTGAAATAAATATTATCTACTTGTTAATTTCTGGATTGTTTCAATTTTAAAATTAAGTAATATATTTGTATATGTAAATTATTTAATATAATATTTATAATATTAAATTGCAATGAATGCGTTCCTTTTTTTAAAAGTTTGCAATTAAAAAACATTTATTGTTTTCATTTTAATGTTTAATCTTTTTTTTAAATCAACCCTGTAATATACAGATCTCACACCTGGTAGTTAATACATTAAATGTGATTAACAAAAGTTTGGATTTTTTAATAAAAATTATTTCGAAGACAAGCCTTTTCTCGTAAAGATGGCAAAAAAAAACCCCATACCCAATGGGCAACCCAAAACCCGCATCCGTTTTGACGGGTAATCTCCAAGTTGATCGGGGATAGGGAATCCCCGAATAAGAAAAATGGGGATGAGGATGAGGATACCTTTAATCTCTGACCCTAGGCTCGAGCCCCGACATATATTAATATATAAAATTAATACATAACATATATTTATAATAAAGTTTATAATACATAAAATTTGATCTAATAATCTAACTCACTAGTAATTACTTGGTTGGAATTATACTTTTGTTTTTTTCTTTTATCTAATTTAAACTCATGTGTGTGTGTGTGTGTGTGTGTGTGTGTGTATATATATATATATATATATATATATATATATATATATATATATATTCTCTTTGGTTGATTTATTTTACCTTAAATATTAATCTGATAATTTTTTTCTACTTGATTTTTTATGTATGTATTTAAATTTGGTAGAAAATTTATTTATATTTTTTATGCGATTTATGGATACTTATATATTTTATAAAATCTTTAAACTTATGCTAGTAAAAATGAACTTTTGAGTTTTTTCTTACGTTAAAATTTGCATATTAAAAGAGAAAAAGAAATCCTTGTTTCCCTGTTGGGGATCCCCAGTCCCCGTTGGAGTGGGGATGAGAGTTTATTTATATTCCCGATGGGGATGGGGATGAAGATGAGGATTGAAATGAGGATTCAGGGATAAGGATGCAGATTGAGATCCTCTGTGTTCTCCGTTCCCGTTGCCATCTCTACTTTCTCCATAAATACTTCAACGCGTTTTCCTTTATTTTTGTTCTTTTCTTATAATTATGAGACAAATTCTTGCAAGTTGACCTTTTAGCTTATTACACTAATACGATGCAAATTGTTTTACTTTATTAAACCTTCAAATATCTATTTTGATAATTTATTTTTTGAGTTTTTTTAAGTTGTAATCTTTGGTAAGTCAAAAATAATTTATAAAACTAATTTTTTAAAAAGCAATTTAAACTA
This sequence comes from Lactuca saligna, assembly GCF_052625555.1. Lineage (NCBI taxonomy): Eukaryota > Viridiplantae > Streptophyta > Magnoliopsida > Asterales > Asteraceae > Lactuca > Lactuca saligna. The sequence goes on along the minus strand of NC_136425.1, from coordinate 10,427,405 downwards.
GTTTTTTAGGGAGATTTTTTTTTAAAAATTTAGGGAGATTTAAAAAAAATTCAAATATACCTCAATTAATTATAAAAAACATTTTTCTAAATGTCTTTATGTTATTTTATATTTAGTTAGTTTATCGGTTAATTTTATCAAACATTATTTATTATTAACTATAATTTCAGTTATCAACTAGTTTTCATGTAACAATTATCTCGTTAACTATCTATTAACTTTTCAGCTAATACACTAAACATATCATTAGTTTAAGAAAATATTAAAAAAAAATTAACACCGTTTGTTTATTCATAAGAAAAAATAAAGGAACCCTAAGTCTATTAACTAATATGTCCATGTCAACTAGCGATATACTTTTTCTAGTGTATTCAGACTAATGTATTTTTTTTGTTTATATTTTGTGACCGGATGCAAAAATAAGGCAAGTTAGGTTCCTTTTTCGCGTTAAATAGCAACATATTTTTTTTGTGACCTCAAAAAGGAAACCTAATTTCTATTCAAATTATATGGCTTATGAATAGCTATTATATATAGTTCTTGATTTTTCCTTTTTGTTCTTGAATTCTTGAAATAGCCCATTTAAACGACTTCGTCCAAATCATGGTCACTAAAATTCTATTCATAAAGGTACATTAAAAACAAATTCTGAATATTACAAGAAATAACACCCTTCAAAACCTCCAAATGTATTTCCCTTTCTTGTTGATCTTCACGGATAAATTTAATACTCCATCCGTTCCAAAATTATTATCCACAGATAAAAAAACACACAGATTAATTAATCATTAGTTACCACTAACTTTATTCAATAAAATGACAGTTTTATTCTTATTTTGCATTTAATATTCCATTAAATGCTTACTTGGTTAAGTAATAATGAGAGACTATTTTAGTAAAAATGTTATTTATTTTTAGAATTAGATTATTATTTTGGAACAAACCAAAAAAGAAAAATAAACTATAATTTTGAAACGCAAGTATTTAAGTTAATGTGTTTTCCTTTATTTATGTTGGCTTGAGAAAACCTTGCAATCTCGGAATCAAGCTGTTGAGGGTAAAATTTGGATGTTTGCTATTGAAGGAGGGGATTATGAAAACGAAGCCATAGAAAACCAATTTTCTTAAATTCGAAAGATATGAAATGTGGTAGTGGGATGCAAATCATGGAGAAATGCATGTATATTAATAATAAAACAAACTTTTTAAGGATGTTACAACTATCGCCCCTTAAAAGGATTGAGCCCTCAATATCGATTAATAAAATGATCTTGACTTTACATGAAATAAGAAATACTCAATTTTAATATTTAAGCTCTATCCTTATAGGCTTCTCTGAAAGTTTGTCACACTTACGTTTATTATACTTTTATCATGATCATAAAACGATCAAAACTATAACGATTTCACTTTTCACAAGTCAAACAATTTTTCTAGCCACTTTAGTTGTTGCATTGTATCATGATCATAAAACGATCACAACTATAACAATTTCACTTTTCACAAGTCAAACATTTTTTCTAGCCACTTTAGTTGTTGCATTCATTCATGTATGATTGCTTATATTTTATCATCATTCGTCTCACACACACAAATATATATATATATATATATATATATATATATATATATATATATATATATATATATATATATATATATATATATATATATAAAAATAAAAGATTAAATTATTTTGTTTTTACTAACTATTGTGATAAATATGGACCAACGGATGGAATTAATTAATGGACATGATTTGAAAGTGTATGATATTACAATAGGATAGCATGTACTATAAAATAACAAAAATTTAGCAAAATGATTTGGACAATTAACTACAATTATAAAAGGAAAATTTCGGATTTTTAGGGATAATTAATTTCCTAATTTTAAATTTTAATTTTTTTTAATTAATTCAATTTTAATTCTAACGTAATTCATAAACATAACCGATTTTATTCTGTCAAAATATTTTTTTTGTTAGAATGATGCTCTTTCAGAATTTTACTTGAAACAACCCAAAATACGACCCAAAAATTTTGTTTTAATATTATTAAAAATCACATCATATATAATAAAACCACGAAATAAGCAACTCATATGGCATAGTATTGTGTCAAACAAATCTGTATCAATCATAGTAACATCCAAAATAAACTTCCACGATAAACTGAAGTTGTGGTATGTGCGATGCCATCATCCCGAGCTCTTCCCTTTGCTTGCGGAAGTACCTGAAATCAAAATTGAAACAGTAAGCACGAAGCTTAGTGAGCTTCCCCAAACTACCACATACCATACAATAACACATAAACAACTATTGGGCCTAGCCCACTGCATCGGACCGGAGTGCGAAAACTGCATCGGACTGAAGTCCGGAACTAACTGGGACCTTGTCCCGTGCATCAGACCGAAGTCCGGAATTGACTGCATCCGTGCATCGGATCGAAGTCCGGAACTGACTGAGCATAACATAGCATAACATAGACATATAAACTAGCATAAGCACATATACTGCATACTGCATCGGACCAAAGTCCGTAACACATAACACAAAGACGTGCTTGAATCACAAAGACATCAAGCACACTGAACTATTGCATCGGACCAAGGTCCGAAACTACTGCTAACTAAATGGGCCGGCATTGTGGTCGTAGACCCATTCCTACTAGAAGGAAAACTCACCTCGTAACGCTGGCTGCTGAGACGCTAACTCTAACGCTAGCTGGCTGCTGCTCCAGAACTGTCCGACTACAAATCCCACAAACACTAGGTCAAGCACTGATAAACACCCATTTTACCCCTGGTCAAAGTCAACTCCCTAGCCAAAGTCAACTTTCAGTTGATTGGATTCGCCGAGTTGGGCCGCCAACTCGCCGAGTCCCTACCATCCAATCCAGTCCTCTACCCGCTTCTACTCGTCGAGTATGGCAAAGACTCGACGAGTTCTTCTTCTATGCTAACATCAAATCTAACTTCACCCGACTCGCCGAGTTGCATGAACAACTCGTCGAGTTCTCCTTCAACATATGAACACGTCCAGACTGTGGCTCGTCGAGTCAGAAGAACAACTCGTCGAGTCTGAAGAACAACTCGCCAAGTTAAAGAACAACTCGTCGAGTCACTTGCATGCAAACACCATACAAACGATTTTGATCGATTCCAGCGCATGCAACTCATAGATCTGGGTTCCTAGGGTGGGTTTTACACGTAAAGTTTCCAACTTTACGTGCATGCATACATATCCAAGATTTTAAAGGGCTCTAAATGGACTAAAAGCGTAGATCTAGGCTTGCATACGAATTTGACTCAATAAAGGCAATGGATCTGAGCTTCTAGAGCTCGATCATGACTAGATTTGATGTCCTTTCGCTCCTATAAGCTCTCTATTCACTAACAAGCCAAGAAATGTCCCAAAAATGACTTTATTGGGGTTTTAATGGAGATTCAAACATGGAAACAGTAAATGTTCGAGTTGTACCTCACAAAGCTCTGAAATGGACTCAAGATCTTGGATCTTCTTCTCCTCCTTTGGATCTACCGTCCTTCTTCTCTCCAAATCTTCAAAGAATCATAAAACACATTCAAAAAGCCAAAAGGAATACTAGGGTTTTCGAGAGGAGCGTTTTGGAAGTGATGGGGGCTGACTTGAGGCCCAAAAAGTTGTTTAATAGGGTGCAAACCCTTGAAATTAGGGTTTCATTCAGACTGGCGCACTCGCCGAGTCCAAGAATATGGACTCGTTGAGTTGCCTACTTAAACATGCTCAAAATCCCGTCTCTACTCGACAAGTCGGTCTACCGACTCGTCGAGTTCCTCTTGAAAACTAAAAAAAACATATTTAAATTACTTACCAGAAATGGGGCGTTACATTACTCTATTAGAATATTATTGAAAAATAACAAAATTCTTGAATCCGATGTTGAAAAATAACAATATTCTAATATATTCTTATACATCCGAACTTAAATACAAATTCATACATATTCTTACAGACTAAAAGTCTTATACATTGTAATATTTTTATACGTATTCTAAAAGAATATCAACAAAAATGAATGAAATTCTTAAAAAATAACAACATTATTAAAATGTGCGTATGATCAAACTTTATTCATTTTTCAACATTATTAGGTCTTTAACTCATTCTTCCGGCAATTCCTATCACAAATACAACAAAAACTAATAATGGTTAAAAACATGTTACTTGCAATTAACTATCACTTTAAATATTCTGGTAGAACACATAGAATATATTCTGGCAGATCTAAGTTGTGAGAAGAATGAAATTTGAAACCTTAAATTTACCTGTACTCGCTAGCCAAAATCTCAGCATTCTATTGTATATTATTCTATCAGAATAATACATTCTTTGTTGAATATTCTAATAGAATAATTCTTTGTTGAAGTTGTAATCAAGATACTGAAAAAAAAAAAAAAACAATTATGTGTCATATCATGGAGTTCAATCCTTAATAAAAAATTCACAAATAACACCAAAAACCATCCAACATAAAACATTCTTAAAGAATCATTAAACTAAAAGCACAATTACAATGTAAAATTCTAACAGAATGTGTATATGATATAGAATGTATATATTCTTGAAACCAACAAACACCTTCTTGTTCCTAAATTGTATGAACAAACACTTTCAGTTGTATGTTATGGAATATTAAGATTCTTGAATACTAGAGTGCAATACTATACATATACAATGAAAACAACCAAATCTAAAGAAAATAGATATCGAGTGATTGTTTTTGTTACCTTTGACTTTGGAGAAAACTTTGTAGGTTCATATTTTCGTTGAAGACATCATGTATCTTCAGATTATTAGGTCTTTAACATTATTCTGCCAATTCATCGGGAAGGGAACAGACAAAGGAAACAGTGGGGATAAGGGTTCTTCCTCCGGCGACCCTTCGTGGTTCCTCACTAGTTGTCGATGCCCACCGTTTATTGGTAAGGAGAAACGAATCGAAGGCAGTTCGAAGAAGAGGAACAAAATATGAACAGTCAATCGGATAGCACCGGTGGCAGTTAAGAAATCGTGACCAGCGGATGTTGATCTCTGGCGAACATTTCTTGTCCCTAGCATCTCGTCACCGACAATAATATGTCAGAAAAACAACAACATCATCAATTTTTGTCAATGGGGGGTTTTAGTAGCTTTGATTAGCGGAAGAAGAAAGAAAAAGAGGGTGGGTTTGGGTGGTTCAATCGACATAATAGGCGGGGGTCTTGAAAGGTGGTGGCTCAACGATGATAGTCGGCTGTCTTCGTTGTTTCTCTCGGTTCAGAGTATGTGTTGGTGTTTGGGTACTTCAGTCGACAGAATGGCGGTTTTAGGGTTAGGGATGTTAGTTTTGTAGATTTTAACTAATTAAGGAGAGATTAAATGATTTTTTCACCATAACTAGATATACTAATTAGCATTATACCCTTTTTTTAATTATTTAATGATTTATTATTTCCTCAAATTTCATTGGTGCATACATGCACACAATAGTTGCTAGAAACATTTGAACATATATATATATATATATATATATATATATATATATATATATATATATATATATATATATATATATATATATATAGATATATATATAGTAGTTCATTACCTTTATTTCTCCATAAAGAAGATTGTAATGACCCAAAAATCAAGGGCAAAATTTTCATTTTTAATATAGCTATAATACTAATACCATTTATTCTAAACAATTAAAATCATCATTAAGTAAAACACTAAAACATTTATCGGAGTTCATCCCAAAATCATTCATTGCAGAAATCATAGGTGTGTGCACTGCGATCAATCCGAGACCTTCCTTAGTGAATTTCCTAGAGCATACCATACACACAAACCACATATCACATATCATGTTGCTATAAAGGCTACATGTATCACATTTCCTACTAGCTATAAAAGCTACATATAACACATAAGCCATGCATACAAAAACATGTAAGGATGTCTTGGGCTCCCCCAGGGTCTTACACCATTGTGACACGGGCTAATCCACATGGTCTTAACCTAAGAATGCCATGGGCTACCCCACATGGTCTTATATCTAATTGCCACAGGCTCCCCTCGGGGTCTTCCATGCGAGTATCACAAAGACAACTAGCATAACCCATATCACATAAACATATCATATATCACATAAATACCTACACATTACACAATTAAACCTGTAAGGATGCCGTGGGCTCCCCCAAGGGTCTTACACCATTGTGCCATGGGCTACCCCACATGGTATTTACCTAGGAATGCCATGGACTACCCCACATGGTCTTGAATCCAATGCCACGGGCTCCCCCCGGGGTCTTCCATGCAATAACACTCAATCACATAGCATATAAAATCACAGAATGACTAGCACATATACCATAATTACATAATTGTCTAGCCTTGGTGCCTTAGACCCATGGGTATGGTGAGAAGACTCACCTCGAATGTAGAAGCTTCCTGAATAAATCCTTAGCTACTGACCCACCAGCCACCCGAATTGTCACTACCAATCAATATACCCAATTAGCAATTGGGTCGCATACCATAATCCTTAATCCATGCATGGGGTAAAATGACCATTTTACCCTAGGCCTAATATGATCCAAAACTAAGGCACCAAACCAAAAACAAAATCCCAACATTATAATGTCCATAAAACCATCAATGGCCCAATTTACAGACCTTTCCGATGGACCTTATACTAAAGCCCAATATTCTCCTTAGTCAATAATCCTGACCAAATTGGCCCACGAAGGCCCATAACAACCTATTCCAAGAATTGGCCCGAACCGAGGCTCATAAATGTGAAGTCCATTTCTATATTGGTCCATAAGGCCCAATAGGCCCAACTATTCCAATATTGGACCAAGATACATTCAGATCCAACAAACCGCAAGTCCAGGCCCAAAACATTTATGGCCCAAAGGTCCGAAGTTCACTAAGGCTTAAGTCCTCCTGAGAGTGTACGCCCAACGTACCTCTTATGTATTTTTAGAGTACTGAGCAAATGGACTGTACGCGCAGCGTACTACCTAGTACACCCATCGTACAAACAGATCATGCACAACAACCATTAAGTGCTTAATACTTGATCCTATAAGTCTAGATCACAGATCTGAACTATACTTAACGTCTAAACCCATAAAGCCACGGACTTGGTGACTTTGCATGCCCTAGACAAACCCAAACTCCAAAAATTGCATTCTACTTCCATAAAAGTGACCTTAACTCAAGCATGAGCCCATTAAGACCATCAATACGATAACTTTCTGCCTTAGGGAATCAAATAGCATCAAGGGGGCAACCCCAAGCCTAAAAACAAATTTGGAACCATAAAGCTCCATTCTTGGGACCAAAAGATCCAAAAACTCAACATAATAGATCTAAGCATTCAATGGTCAAGTTCAAAGCTTTATACCTTTATCAAGCTGTGAATAATTCCTAAAATCCAAATCCATAAGCTCCTCCTTGATTCCCATCTTTGCATCAAACTTCATCTTCTTGAAAATGGGTTAAACACCCCAAAAATGGACCCCATAAGCTCAAAATGCCAGCATCGATGATATATGATAATTTCTAGGGTTTATAGGGGTGGAGGCTGAAGATATTAGGGTTATGTTATGAGATAAGGAGTTTAAATAGGGTCCAAGACCCTAAAATAGGGTTCAGGTCTGATTGGCGTACGTCGAGCGTTCATATGGTACTTCCATCATACTCCGAAGAACATTCGCGACCATCCTGGTTAGTATGCCCAACGTACTCCAAAAATACGCCCAACGTACTGCCTTCTTCACTATTATGCCCAACATACTCCTTGTGTACGCCCAACGTACTCGGCTAAGCCTAAAACTACTAAAGTTTCGAAGGCCATAACTTCTTCGTTATAAATCCATTTTCAACGATCCTTATATCCACAGAAAGGTAACAAGGAGCCCTATACGTCTATCAAATCATATCATCCTAAATTCCTTCCAAACAAAAGTCCATTTTCTATAAAAACCCAAACTGCCATTTTACCGAAATACTCCTAGGCTCCAAAAACACGAACCGAACACCCGAATCACTTCTAATACATCACCTGCACCCAAAAGAGGCTAGATCTTACCTTCCTAAGAGCCTATATCCTTATAAAGACCAAACTTCGAGCCACCACCTCATACTAGAAGTCAATTTGGAACAGTGTGTTACAACTCTCCCCCACATAAATTAGATTTCATCCTCGAAATCATGCATCAGCGTCCCCGACATACCAGACAACTAGAGCAAAACTGCCACAAACCCGTGAATACCACAACCTACTCAATGCAACTGAAACCAATCCTTATAAGGTTCTAGAATACGGAGATGAACGAATTCCTTGCAACCCGATCACACTTGCCCCATCTAAAATCTGAAGTCTTGAGATGGTCTTTTTACCTGACAAACTTCCCACAACGAATCATCATCGAAGTGATTTCCCAAGAAACCAGTCTATATAGAATACTTCCCAATCGCAATACCTTGATGCTTCCTAAAGATCAATATCACCGACCAACTGTGATTACCGAATGACAAGCAATTCCACACACAGACGCCACATCACTGAAGTTGCTCCTACTCCTATTGCTGCCACTTGGCTGCTTCCCTGAAGAACACCCAGGGACCTCTCTGAGCACAACCTGTTTGCGAACTGTCTGGAGCACCCTACACATACCCGATTGCTGAGCCAAAAACACACTCAGCAGTCCCCTGCGACCTCTGATAGACTACCTTGTCCAACCATAATAGTCCTATCTCCCATTGATCCATCCGATCGAGATAGGATGACAACCCATCGCCACTGAACCCAACACCAAAAAGGTGAATACTACCAGAATAGCTGTAGACTTACATCATACCCGGCCTCCATCGACCCACTGTTTCCTGATTTCAACATGTCGTGGCTCTATTACGGATAGGGTCACCCGAGACACGTCAAAATGGCTTAAACTACCATAAAAACAATTCGTTCACCACCCTGGATTTCTGCCGTCGATTCCCTTGGCATATAGATTCCCCACATCCCAGCTCACTGGAACAAAATTTCGCACGAATTCCGATTCGGGTTCCTATCCAAATCCAAATTTTCACTCCGGTCCTATCCAAAGATCCTCGAATCGGCATTTACATAACGTACTATGACTTCCTATCATCCTTTACTCGAACGATTAATAAATACCCTTAGTCGATTACCTGAGACTTCCAGTCTCGCACCCGGTCCAACCACCAGGTTCTTATGAGATCCGATAACAGGGCTACCGAGACTTAACCCTACAGAAACATGCACTACTCGACCACAAAATCCTGCATCACAAGGTCCAACCCTTAGCTTAGCAATCTCTATCGGTTCCATCCTATATTCCCATAACCATCTGGGCTCGCCCCCAAATAAATGATCGGTCAATCACCCCTAGTCCTGATCCTAACTAAGTTGTGGCTCCCCCACAACGATACGAACTAGCCTGCCCTAGTTCAAATCACCTGGAAGAATCTGTGAACGTCATTGCACCCCTACAGTCTTACAACACTCTCTATTGCTAGTGAATGTCACAGCTCCCCCGTAGTCTTACAACACTTCCCACACTATCTGACCGATAGTGAATGCTACGGCTCCCCCGTAGTCTTACAACACTTTCACCCTCACATTATCACTAACCATAGCCCTATCGCTCATCTATCAATCCAAACACATCTTAACGTTGAGTACCCACGTGGTCTATCCTTCCAACTGAACTCAAACACTGACTGGAACTCTACCTGGTTCCCTCCCCCAAAGCTTGTTATATGACATCCGACGACACAATCCAAATGTTTAGGAGTTTCCCAAACTCCCATCCACAATATCCTATATTTAGTCAGCCCCTAAGGTTGACTCTCCTCCCCCAAAAGGGAATGTGAGACGCATCTTCTTCTTACACTCGCTTCTATCTTGGGTATCTGAATAACCCTCCCCATTTAGATTCAACTAAGTCCTCTCAACGTATGAGAATTGAAGGATTCCCAAACTCTCTCTCATTCCAATGATGAATCTGCTGACGGTCGGTGCTTAACAAAGCTTTAACACCATGAATAACCTTCCAAAATAACATGATTCCCGAAAACCAGCTAAAACTTCTTGAATCCCAACAATGCTAATGACTCTAGCTGTTCAAACTGATATCACACTCAGATCTCAGAGTCCAAAAGTCGAATGTTCCCACAACACCTCGGCGACCACTTCTCTCTTCCTTTGACAACCCTAAAAGCCTTTCTAACCATAATTGTTAAGGTTACTGGAACCTAGTCATAATTCCCTTATTCAAACCCTTGAACCAACCCTATAATGACTGGATCAGGTGCACCCACGGCTCTTCCCCGGTCGTCAGTTAGTCGACCTCCTTGTCGTTCACCTGAACACAATGAAAAATAACACTCTGGATCCCTATGGGAAATCCCTAATGATGGGGCCAAACCTGCTACACCTATAGCAACCCAGATCACTGAACAGATTCCGACGATGACTTAGAGCAACCATGGTACACGAGGAATCCATTCCGCAAGATACGTCCGTCTAAAGATCTCTCAAAGATTCCTCGACATGCTGAACGGAATCTAAAAACCCTTGCTAACCCATACGATAGTAGAAAAACTGACCCGAGGTCCAACTTATAAGAATTCCAAAGCAATACAATTACTCAATATAGCCAAAGATAGCATCTTCACAACCATCTGAAGGAATCCTGGCTACCTCCTCCTGTGATTCCTAGACTACCTTGAGATTATGATGTAACACCTCATTCCGATCGCAATAACAATCCAAACCCTTGGGGTGAAACTTCATTGCACAATTTCTATGAGCGTTGTACTGGATCCATCCCTGCTGGCTTCTCAAAAGCTGATCCAAACTCTTGTGTCTCCGCCCAAGACCCTCCAATAAATTCGCCTGACCTGAACCTCCCTCGTTGAGGTATTCCTAATCAATCTCCCTTCCTCAAATATGAGATCCATATCATTCAGGGTCTCGCACCCTAATCCACTTACTAGCTCAATCGTCCCGACTATACTGTAATAGCTTGAGCAATCTCTGCTCCAAACCTGGCTACAAACTATCCCTGAGACTTGGTCTCCAAACCCGAATGTGAAATAGGTCCCACAATCAACCCTTGCCGCCTGATAAAAGAGATCCAAGGCGAACTCGAAATCCTGGCAGTCCTTTCACTAGCTGGCTCACCACCGGAGCCGGGACCAAATCCTGATCCCACTCATGCATGTTCATCCTCATTCTGCAAAGAAACTATTCCCACGATCAAGGCATAACCAAGAATTCTCCTTCCCATAAGCTTCTCAGATTCTCCAAGACTCTCACCGATTTGAGTATGGATCTTGTGCTTTCAGTAGTACAAGCCCAATACTACCTTCCACACCTATCCATACTTTCCTCAGCAATCCTCCCAAATCCTCCAAGTCACTTACTCCACCAATATACTACATACTTGCTAAACAGCATGACGATCTTTACCGTAGCACCTCTTAGGCTCCCCCTAGGTTCCCAACTCCACCGAATCCCCCCCCTCCCCCTCCCCCCCCCCCCCCCCCCGAAGCTCACTGGAGCATATCATAGGTTTTCCTAGCTTCCCAACCTCACTTTGCCATCAGCTGCTGAGGACTCCTCATGATTCCAGCCATCCACCTCCTGGATATCGTCATATCCATAGAACAGGAAACGAGTCCTAACCGTATACAATTTTTAAAACTGTAATGACGTAATTTTTTAAAACAACTTTTAATTTTTCAACACAATAAAATTCAAATAATATTCTCAAATATCATGTTATCAAATGTTATCACAAATAAACATATCCCAGAATCTCAAAAAAAAAAAAACATAATCTTCTGCCAGTGTGTACAAATCATGTCAGCGCCTTCCCGCGATCCTCGCTAGTACCTAAAACACATAACATGGTAAGCACAAATGCTTAGTGAGTTCCCCAAAACACCACATACAGCACATAAGCCACTCGAGGCTATAACTTGGTGTGAACCTCCAGTCAATGTGTCTTAGTGGTACCCCCAGTCCCGTAGCTCGTTGGACCCTCCGATCCGGTCTGTATCGTTGGACCCTCCGGTCTGGTCTATATTGTTGGACCCTCCGGTTCGGTCTATATCGTTGGACCTTCCGATCCGGTCTATATAACACATATCATATATATAACGAAATGCACATAAATCTCAAACATACTCATACACATAAGACCCTCCGGTCTGCACATAGATACCGCTCTAGGTAATGTATAGTGAGAAGACTTACCTTGGGAAATCTCGAAAAGTCTCGAACTCGAAATACTAATCTAGCCTCTGCCTAATCATATAAAATAATTCGCCTCTAATTAACAACGATTCTCAAAGGCTAGCCTAATCCCTTCCTATAGTCTCTCAGAAGGGGAAAAGACCATTTTACCCCTCCGATGGTCCGAATTTCCAATTGTTGACTAAACCCTAAAATTCAACGAAAGTCAACTCCAGTCAAGGGTCTCGCCTTGACCAGACTCATCGAGTGCACTCGAGTGACTGGGCGAGTCCATGCGTGTTCTCTGAATCCTCCCAAGGCCTCACTTGACTTGTTGAGTTAACCCTTTACTCGACGGTTTACCATTGATCACGAATCGCGGAGCAACACGATCCGCCTCGTCGAGTCCTCTCATGAACTCGGCGAGTTTCCTCCATGAAAATGCTTAAATGACCTTCTAAGGTCAGATCTGTTTCTCTAACTTATAAATCTGACCTTCTAACACCCAAAAGTCGTGTAAAGGTTCCATCTTTACGTTCATGCATCACACATATGGCTCTATTTGATGAAATAACTCATAAAATGGTAACCTAGACTCAAAACTCCCATGGGACTAGATAAAGCTAGATGGTTGGGGCTCTCTGGACCTCTCAAGGTCCATATCTAATGTTTATTCCTCAATGGGACTCTACATGTTCCATAATCCAACTAAAGAAGGGGTAAAGAAACCCTAGCTTCATGAGATCTACTTTATACACGAAAATAGGCATGGATTCATACCTCAAACAATAACCTTTGGTGATGTGCTAGCAGATCTGAGCTCCTTAAAAATCCTAGCTTTGAATCCCCCTCCTTCTTCCTTGCAAGAATGCTCTAAGGTGAAGAAATTAGCTCCCACTCTCTCTCTATGCTCTCTGGTTTGAATTGTGTCTCTCAAGGGTATGGGTGGCTGCAAATGAGGGCCATAAGGACCCTTAAATAGGGCACATGCCCAAATATTTAGAGTTTCTGCATACAGCGTGGACTCGTCGAGTCGACTCTCTGACTCGTCGAGTCCATTCATTAATCTGAGTAATCAATCACGATCCTACTCGATGAGTTTAGGCGCCAACTCCTCGAGTCCCTCTTCTCATCTCAAAAACAAATACTTAAATTATGATACCTAGAAATTCGGATGTTATAAAAACATACACTTAACAATTACAAATACCAGTTATCATTCTAATTCCATCATGACATCCAATATCCTCATGGCTGTAAGCACCGCATATCAGGCCAACCTATTGTTGACTACTCAGCACTAGCATGCAAGTCGACCAGCTCATACAACACATAAAGGCATCTCTCCTAGCCCTAACTAGCATGCGATTCTCAAATTCATAAATGAAATCATAACAAATAACAATTGTGGGTATTCTAGGAAACTTACTTGAGCTCGGCCAATTGCATGCACTACACCCTTTCTTGTCTTAGAAATTCATTACTCGAAAATATTTTTCCGTTGAAAACCTTACAGATCCTCAGTTTGAGTCCAGACTCACCTGAAAGTATGTCCGAATCCCTCAAACCAAGGCTTTGATACCAACTTGTAACGACCCAAAAATCAAGGCTAAAAATTTCATTTTTAATATAGCTAAAACATTGATACCATTTATTCTAAACAATTCAAATCATCATTAAGTAAAACATTTATCCGAGTTAATCCCAAAATCATTCATTGCGGAAATCATAGGTGTGTGCACTGCGATCAATCTGATCCTTTCCTTTCCAAAACGATGATACCTGAAACCATAAAAAAAAAAAAAAAAACCTATAAGCACGAAGCTTAGTGAGTTTCCCAGAGCATACCATACACACAAAACACATATCACATATCATGTTGCTATAAAGGCTACATGTATCATATTTCCTGCCAGCTATAAAAGCTACATATAACACATAAGCCATGCATACAAAAACCTGTAAGCATGTCGTGGGCTCCCCCAGGGTGTAACACCATTGTACCATGGGCTACCCCACTTGGTCTTAACCTGAGAATGCCATGGGCTACCCTACATGGTCTTATATCTAATTGCCACGGGCTCCCCCCGGGGTCTTCCATGCAAGTATTACAAAGACAACTAGCATAACACATATCACATAAACATATCATATATCACATAAATACCTACACATAACACAATTAAACCTGTAAGGATGTCGTGGGCTCCCCCCAGGGTCTTACACCATTGTGCCATGGGCTACCCCACATGACCTTTACCTAGGAATGCCATGGGCTACCCCACATTGTCTTGAATCCAATGGCACGGACTCCCCCTGGGGTCTTCCATGCAATAAGACACAATCACATAGCATATAAAATCACAGAATGACTAGCACATATACCATAATTACATAATGGGTCAGACTTGGTGCCTTAGACCCATGGGTATGGTGAGAAGACTCACCACGAATGTAGAAGCTTCCTGAAGAAATCCTTAGCTGCTACCCCACTAGCTACCCGAGCTGTCACTACCAGTCAATATACCCAATTAGCAATTAGGTCCCATACCATAATCCTTAATCCATTCATGGGGTAAAATGACTATTTTACCCCTGGCCCAATATCATCCAAAACTATGGGCCCAAACCCAAAACAAAAGCCCAACATTCTAACGTCCATAAAACCATCAATGGCCCAATTTTACAAATTGGGCCCAGACCTTTCCAATGGGCCTTATACTAAAGCCCAATACTCTCCATAGTCATAAATCCTTGCCAAATTGGCCCACGAAGGCCCACAAATGTCAAGTCTATTTCTATATTGGGCCACAAGGCCGAACTATTCGAATATTGGCCCAAGATACATTCAGGTCCAACAAACCGCAAGCCCAGGCCCAAAACCATTAGGGCCCAAAGGTTGGGAGTACACTAAGGCTCAAGTCCTCCTGAGAGCATACGCCCAGCGTACCTCTTCTGTACGCTTAGCATACTGAGCAAATGGACTATACGCTTAGCGTACATCTTCTATAAGTCCAAATCACAGATCTGAACTATACTTAATGTCTAAACCCATAAAGTCGCTGACTTAGTGACTTTGCATGCACAGACAAACCTAAATTCCAAAAATGGCATTCTACTTCCATAAAAGTGACCCTAACTCAAGAGTGAACCCATTAAGACCATCAAGATGGCAACTTTCTGCCTTATGGACTCAAATAGCATCAAGGGTGGCAACCCCAAGCCTAAAAACAGATTTGGAACCATAGAGCTCCATTCTTGGGACCAAAAGATCCAAAAACTCAACATAATAGATCTAAGCATTCAATGGTCAAGTTCAAAGCTTTATACCTTCATCAAGTTGTGAATGATTCCTAAAAGCCAGATCCATAAGCTCCTCCTTGATTCCCATCTTTGCATCGAACTTCATCTTCTTGGAAATGGGTCAAACACCCCAAAAATGGACTCCATAAGCTCAAAATGCCACCATGGATGATATATGACGATTTATAGGGTTTATAGGGGTGGAGGCTGAAGATATTAGGGTTAGGTTATGAGATAAAGAGTTTAAATAGGGTCTAAGACCCTAAAATAGGGTTCAAGTCTGATTGGCGTACGCCCATCGTTCATATGGTATGCCTAGCATACTCGAAAGAACATTCACGACCATCCTGGTCAGTACACCCAACATACTCCAAAAGTATGCCCAATGTACTATCTTCTTCACTAGTACACACAGCGTACTCCTTGTGTACGCACAATGTACTCGGCTAAGCCTGAAACTACTAAACTTCCGAAGGCCATAACTTCTTCATTATAAATTTGTTTTCGATGATCCTTATATCCACAGAAAGGTAACGAGAAGCCCTACACTTATATCAACTCATATCTTCTTAAATACCTTCTGAAAAAAAGTCCATTTTCCACAAAAACCCAAACTACCACTTTACCGAAATACCCCTAGGCTCCAAAATACGAACCGAACACCCGAATCACTTCTAATACATCACTCACACCCAAAAGGGTCTAGTATTACCTTCCCAAGAGCCATAATCCTTATAGTGATCGACCTTCGAGCCACCGCCTCAGACTAGAAATCAATTCGGAATAGAGTGTTATAGAGATAATATATTTATCTTTCATTTTCTTACCGAAAATACCAATGTATTTTAGAGTATTTGCTTGGCCTCTAATCACAAATATAATGATGTCAAAAACACCTACAAGACCTCGGTCCCATGGGACCTTGATTTTGTACGGGATAAACTGTTTAAAAAAATCAGGGGCGAGGGCGGGGGTGGGGGCGGGAGTGAGATTTAACTAGGGATGTCAACGGGGGCAAACGGGACGGGGAGTGCATTCCCCGCCCCCGCCCCCAAAAATTTCCCAGTTCCCCCGCCCCCACTCTCGCCCCCAAAATGTTCAGCTTTCCTACCCCCACCCCCGCCCTAGAATCCCCTTTATTATCCCCGCCCCCGATTGATTTTGATCTGTCTTTTTTTTTTTTTTTTGCTAAAATAAGTTGTTATCTAGGCTAAAAGAAGTTATTTTTTAGGTAACAAATAATTATTTATAGTAGAATTTTACATGTTAAAAATAAAAAAGTTATGGTATCTTAAAAACATTATACTAACAACTTAAAAACATATTTTTTGATGAATTTTGGAAGATCAAAATCATGTTATTGTTTATTATATTTAAATAATTAATATATGTAAATATATGTGTAATTTATTAACGAGGTCCTCATGGGGGTTTCGGGACGGGATTGCCTACCCCCGCCCCCGC
This sequence comes from Lactuca saligna, assembly GCF_052625555.1. Lineage (NCBI taxonomy): Eukaryota > Viridiplantae > Streptophyta > Magnoliopsida > Asterales > Asteraceae > Lactuca > Lactuca saligna. Next base: position 10,410,333 of record NC_136425.1, on the reverse strand, counting down.
CTCCGAAATTAAAACGGGGGTACCTTGCCCCCACCCCTATCCCTGCCCCCGTTTTTTTTTTTAAAAATCCCCTAAACGGGACGGGGCCCCCATGGGAACCGGGTCCCACGAGACTTTTTGACATCCCTAGATTTAACCCCGTTTTATTTTTGGGATCGGGGTCGGGAGTAAGTATTTACGTCGTGTAGTCCCACGGGGGGGGGGGGGGGGTATATATAGATATATTATGTATTTAATATATATATATATATATATATATATATATATATATATATATATATATATATGTATATACCTTTATTCTGATTTTTAGAGTTGCTTCTGAAGGATCTAGTATGCTTAAGAGTCATATTAAAATGATATTGCTAAATAACATATGATCCTAAGGGTCACACTAATAACAACTTGATACAATTGATTATTTATTAAAAATTGATTTTAATAAATATTCATAAAGTCTTAAAATAAATTAGGAAAATATTTATTTTAAGGAAATAATTATTTTACTATACAAGTAACACATTATTTCATAATGTATGAATCAATAAGTCATGTACAACATTTTGGACTAGTTATGTTTTTTGTCTTTTACCTAAAGACAAATTTTATATTTTATAAACTTTGAGTTTAAAAAATTTAAACTATTTGTCTTCTTTTGAGAGCATGGATTTTGTATTTGTTTAATGCAGAAGTAACCACCCTAGGAGACACGATTGATGACTTAGGGGCATGATAGTCTTAAAATTGTAAATACCTCATGGTTAAAGACCATTCTTTATGGCTATAAAAGGATGAATCTTGCATTTGTATTAGACACACCTTTTGGCTTGCATTTTTGCCCAAAAATTTGTGCGCTTCCTTATCCTCTCTCCATATCTTCTTTAGCTTTGAGTTCTTGAAGAAATTGTTACTTGTTTTTCTCTCTTGGAATATATACTTGGGCATCTTCTTCCAAGCTTAAGAGTTAACATAAGAACTAGCATTCTAATCAAGTTGTGATATTGTTGATGTTTCAAGGGTTCATCCTCACTCCATCAACTTCCAAGCCTCCCCTAGAGGACTCAAAGTGCTTCAAAGCTTGTTACCGCTTCTTCCTTCTATGATTGTGTTTTAAATCTTTCTTATACTTGCAAGATGATCCATGGTGGGTGATAGAATGTTTATGTTATTTTATAAAACTCGAGTGTACTGTTTGCGATTATTTGTAGTTTTTGAAACTAAGTCTTAAATAAAACCCAACAATTGGTATCAGAACCACCATGCAAGTTTGGTTAGATTCTTGATTTATAGAAATCTTAGTTTTTGGAGAATATAGATAACTTGTTTTTGTATAAAAACAAGTTCATACATATTTTCTTTGACAACTTTATTATTGTTATTTTATGTGAAAAAACTTACATGAATTTTTTTCACTTAAAGTTGTCTTAAAAAAAAGGGTTGCTTTATGTTTATATGTGTTTTAGAGTGCATAAACAAGCCTTGGACCATTTCTATTGTTGTTTGTGTGATTTGGTTGAAAATGGTTTGTTGTGTTCTTTGTTAACATGTTTAATTATTAAGTAAATTTATTCACTCTAAAACTCCATAGTCAGTTGCTATTGTGGGAACAATAATGAAATAAGACTAATATGAAATAGGATGGTCGACAAAGCGTTGTAACCAGAATAAGAATTGGAGTGACTCGTTCGAGATCACTTCATGGATCGTTGTCATGAATGATACTTGACAAAAGGTAATACCTATATATCCTTAACAACTGAGATACATATATGGGACTTAAATACGGGAAACGTTATGCTTTGATGTAGTCAAAAGTTGTTCTTTTATTAGGCAGTTATAAAAGCTATCACCAAGTATGATGTAAACTATGTAAAAGGCATATGTAGTCAAGATGAGATTTGTTCCTCTTAATCGTTGAGAGTTAGACGTCTAAGGCCTGATGTAAAGTTGAACACTTACATGAGATTGACTACGATCCATATCTCATGTTCAACATGATGTTTGCAGTAAAGGGATAACTGTGACACCCCCATTTTCACGGCCGGAAAAGACTGATTTGTTTATGCTTTATTTTTAAAATTAGAGTACCTTTTAAAGAAATATATTGCATAATTTGTTCCCAGAAAACATGATAAATACTTTATCAAAGCATTTCCAAAGAAATGTATTTTTGTTCATTTTAAAACAATTGGGATGACATCGTCAATATAGAAACATAAGTATAAACAGACCTTACATTCATTTACACTAGTGATCTACATCTCCTTAATCTCTCAGTGTAAAGTAGCTTCATATCGACACCTGTTATACAAATAAACTTGAGTGGGTCAGGTTGGAAAACCTAGTGAGCACATAGGGTTTTCAACCCATAATAATATAATTATTATGTTTAAACATCAAAAAATCAACCCACTTACCCATCCCATTATCTTCTTTACTCTTAAGGGTCTACCCTAAGAATCATCTATCCTGCATTCGTTCATTCTAAAGTTCATTGCTTCCGGGGTTTATATGACAGACACTAAGTCCATAGCTGCCAATGCTTGTTTGTAGAGCACTAATTCCATAGCTGCTAAAATTCATTCATCGAGTACTAAATCCATAGCTACCAGTATTTATCTAATAGGTACTAATTTCATAGCTACCAACGTTTATCTATCACATACTAAGTCCATAGCTACCAACGTTTATCCAATAGGCACTAAGTCCATAGTTGCCGATGTTATTTATTAGGCACTAAGTCTATAGCTTCCAATGTTCACTCATATCATCTTTCATCTCTCATCATTCATATACCCATGTTTTACCCAACATATTCGTAGAAATAAAATACATATATACAATTTAAATTATTTAAAACATGTATAAAATCGCTCATCCAGCATAGATAGAAAGTATACAGGTTATATGCACACATAACACATAATTTATATAAAATACTTCATATCTATGTGTAAGATGAAAGTAACTATGCACTCACTTGTGAAAGTTACGACTCAAAATATTAGCAGTGCTTCGCTTCTTAACAATATGATTTCCTTCGACGAAACCTAGTATTATTACCATTAGATTTTAGTCTAATATTTATTGCGACTACTTATTAGTCTAGATTCATAATTAACTCAGAGTCTACTTCATGGTCTATGAAGTAAGGAACAACCAGGTAGGATCATATCGGAGGTAGGGTCTGTTTGGTATACGAAGTATACTGTTTGTAAATCTCACTTTAAACACCTCACTAAATCATAGCCTAGACATTACTCTCGTAGATAGATCAATCAACATAATGAATTTGAATAATTGATAAATCTTATTTATACGTTCATAATAATGATATTGTATTTAAACAATAGGTATATTTAAAGTAGGGTAGGCATAACTCACTTATATTGAAGTTTAGCGAAGAACCGGGCTTTGTGCGGGCAAAACTTCTGAGACGAAAGCTCTTCTTCTCGGGGACTTCTAGCACTCTACGATTCGCCACTAACTCCTAACAAAGGCTATAGAAAAGCCTTGTGGCTTTGGGAGTATTTGGGAGAGAAGTTGAGAAAGGTGTGAAGAAAAATGAGGAAAAACGCCTCTATTTATAGGTTGCCAGCGCCCAATACACTGAGCATACTCAAGAATTACACTGAGCGCAATGGGTTTTTAATGGTTATGCTAATTGTACTCAAAATTACGTTGGGCGTAATGTGCCACGTTTCTCGATCTCATGCAAAGCCGTGGGGAAGAAGGTGCGACTCAGATTGTGACACGTGTCACTCACTGGTTATTCTAAAAACTAATTATCTTTTAAAAGCCGTAACTCTTGCATACAAGCTCCATTTTTTACGTTATTTATATCCACGCGTAGGTGGGACCGTAATCTATAACTTTTGTTTAGACTCCGTTGGCTAGTTTTGACTTTATATTTAAAGTTATATTTTTAACATGTCGGGACAGGAAAAGTCCATTAAAAATTCATAACTTTTTCAATCAACGTCCGTTTTCATCTGTATTTTGACCGTTGAGATACTATTAATGAGACATTCGATTCTCATTTAGGTTATGTCGGCTAAAAATATATCGATATAATATTCGAATTCCAAGTTGTATACTACTATGCGAAATCTTAGAAAAATCAGAACTTCCTCATACGAAGTCATATTTTGACGTTATTTTTATGCACGATCTTGGTTTAACATATACTACAACTTTCATTTAGATATATAAGGCTAAAAACTAGTTTATCAAAAATTCATTTTTTACGATTCCCAGTGCCTTGTCGGTTTTGTCGTAAAACTTCGACAGGTCATAACTTCTTCGGTATATATCAGATTTCGGCGTTCTTTATATGTACGAAACCTTTGTGACATATTCAATAACTTGGTTAAGATGATTTATTCCAAATAATATTCTATCAAAAAGTCATTTTCGCCGCTCATTGTCTCTAAATTGACCATCCCGAATCTGCGGGTGTTCCAATAACTGATAAACTTACCTTACTCACCAATTATAGCCTTGCAGGCTGCTGGGGAATTAGGCGTTGATGGAATGGCACTACATCATATGTTGTTGGGGGAAGTGAAATGTTGCTAGACATTCACCACTGTCCATATCAATTTGATATGAGTCTTGCGCAAGTTGGAGATTGAAAGATCTAGTATGCTCAAGAGTTATATTAATATGATATTGCTAAATAACATATGATCCTAAGGACCACACTAACAACAACTTGATACAATTGATTATTTATTAGAAATTAATTATAATAAATATTCATAAACTCTTATAATAAATTAGGAAAATATTTATTTTAAGGAAATAATTATTTTACAATACGAATAACACATTATTTCATAATGTATGAATAAATAAATATTCATAAACTCTTATAATAAATTGGGAAAATATTTATTTTGGACTAGTTGAGTCTTTTGTCTTTTACCTAAAGACAAAGTTTATATTTTATAAACATTTAGTTTAAAAAATTTAAACTATTTGTCTTCTTTTGAGAGCATGGCTTTTGTATTTGTTTAATGCAAAAGTAACCACCCTAGGAGACACGATTGATGACTTAGGGGCATGATAGTCTTAAAATTGTAAATACCTCATGGTTAAAGACCATTCTTTATGGCTATAAAAGGATGAAGCTTGCACTTGTATTAGACACACCTTTTGGCTTGCATTTTTGCCCAAAAGTTTGTGAGCTTCCTCAACCTCTCTCCATCTCCTCTTTAGCTTTGAGTTCTTGAAGAAATGGTTACTTGTTTTTCTCTCTTGGAATATATACTTGGGCATTTTCTTCCAAGCTTAAGAGTTAACATAAGAACTAACATTCTAATCAAGTTGGGATATTGATGGTGTCTCAAGGGTTCATCCTCACTCCATCAATTTCCAAGCCTCCCTAGAGGACTCAAAGTGCTTCAAAGGTTGTTACCACTTCTTCCTTCTATGGTTGTGTTTTAAATCTTTCTTATACTTGCAAGATGATCCTTGGTGGGTGATAAAATGTTTATGTTATTTTATAAAACTCAAGTCTTCCGTTTGCCATTATTTTTAGTTTTTGAAACTAAGTTTTAAATAAAACCCTACAACTTTCACATTCATGCAGTCACAACTACTCACACCTCCAACTCCATTCTTGTGACTTGCGACTTTTCCAATATCCATTCTTCACTCTTCGTCTTCACTCAATTGAACCATGAGTCGATGCAGCTGACAAGTTCACAAGACGACGAGGTCGATGAACGAATTCCGCCTGTCGTTGTTGCTTCTCTGAATCGATGGTTTGATTTCATCGCCACGAACGACGATGACCTACTGCTACTCATTTTCAATTTCTGTTTTTTGGTTTCTACTTTCTTACTTCTGATTTCTGATTCCAAGCCCCAAGGGTTGATGTTATTATCCACTTTTGAGTTTTGATTTCTGATTTTAGGGTTGTTGTATAAACTGGAGTTGTATAAACATTGTTATTTGGCACGTTCAGTTCATGGATAAGATTTGACTGCGAGTGTGACATCCCCAAAATCTCGGCCAGAAAAGACCGATTTCATTTATGCTTTTTAAAATAATTTCAGAGTAAATCCTTTTGATTTAAAAGAGTTGCAGAATTTGTTCCCAAAACAAAATATGATAAAATAATATTTATCAAAGCATTTCATCAAGAGATGCATTTTCATTATATAATCAAAACTCAGGATGTCATGTTCCGATATAGATCATAAAGCATAAACGATAACATTACAAGTCATTCAACAAATACATACATATACAGACTTGTAAACAAAACAACTCGATGATTCATCCATCTTATGCCCTTGCGCCACTTCCTGTAATACAAATAAAACTGAGTGGGTCAAGTTTGGGAGCCTGGTGATCATATAGGGTTTTCAACCAACAATAAATAATTATATTTAATTTCACCAACCAATAATAACCCAATTACCCATTCCCGTTATCCTCACTTTATGTCCCTAAAACAACATCTATCTCAAGGGACCTAATCTAGGATTTTCATCGGGACGAACATTACTGCTAAGGGGTTTCCTCAACAATAGATATCCTAACACTTTATAGTTGAAAAAAATATATTTAAACGTTAGATAGTACTTAAGTTATTGAAAATTACATATATTAAAAAAAACCGTTGTATTTGATTTCTATAAAGAAAACTTATGAGATGACAATGGAACTACAAATCAGAATTTTGTTGATTAAGTTCTTTCATTTTTGCTAATTTGGTTAACTAATTATGTCACTTAACTTAATGTGCATGTTATTCAGATCACAATCTATCTAGCAAAAATAAAAATAAAAATTGCTACTCAAATTAGCAAGAAAATGATAGTTGGTTGATATATAACATACATATACAATGAATGTTGGGTGTTTGGTAAAGAATAACACATAATAACCATTTCACATGATTTGGGAGCCTGGTGATCATATAGGGTTTTCAACCCACAATAAATAATTATATTTAATTTCACCAACCAATAATAACCCAATTACCCATTCCCGTTATCCTCACTTTATGTCCCTAAAACAACATCTATCTCAAGGGACCTAATCTAGGATTTTCATCGGGACGGATATTACTGCTAAGGGGTTTCCTCAACAATAGATATCCTAACACTTTATAGTTGAAAAAAATATATTTAAACGTTAGATAGTACTTAAGTTATTGAAAATTACATATATTAAAAAAAACCGTTGTATTTGATTTCTATAAAGAAAACTTATGAGATGACAATGGAACTACAAATCAGAATTTTGTTGATTAAGTTCTTTCATTTTTGCTAATTTGGTTAACTAATTATGTCACTTAACTTAATGTGCATGTTATTCAGATCACAATCTATCTAGCAAAAATAAAAATAAAAATTGCTACTCAAATTAGCAAGAAAATGATAGTTGGTTGGTATATAACATACATATACGATGCGTGTTGGGTGTTTGGTAAAGAATAACACATAATAACCATTTCACATGATTTGGGAGCCTGGTGATCATATAGGGTTTTCAACCCACAATAAATAATTATATTTAATTTCACCAACCAATAATAACCCAATTACCCATTCCCGTTATCCTCACTTTATGTCCCTAAAACAACATCTATCTCAAGGGACCTAATCTAGGATTTTCATCGGGATGGACATTACTGCTAAGGGGTTTCCTCAACAATAGATATCCTAACACTTTATAGTTGAAAAAAATATATTTAAACGTTAGATAGTACTTAAGTTATTGAAAATTACATATATTAAAAAAAACCGTTGTATTTGATTTCTATAAAGAAAACTTATGAGATGACAATGGAACTACAAATCAGAATTTTGTTGATTAAGTTCTTTCATTTTTGCTAATTTGGTTAACTAATTATGTCACTTAACTTAATGTGCATGTTATTCAGATCACAATCTATCTAGCAAAAATAAAAATAAAAATTGCTACTCAAATTAGCAAGAAAATGATAGTTGGTTGGTATATAACATACATATACGATGCGTGTTGGGTGTTTGGTAAAGAATAACACATAATAACCATTTCACATGATTTGGGAGCCTGGTGATCATATAGGGTTTTCAACCCACAATAAATAATTATATTTAATTTCACCAACCAATAATAACCCAATTACCCATTCCCGTTATCCTCACTTTATATCCCTAAAACAACATCTATCTCAAGGGACCTAATCTAGGATTTTCATCGGGACGGACATTACTGCTAAGGGGTTTCCTCAACAATAGATATCCTAAAGGCAACCATGAGGGGGATAGAGTACACTGGTGAACACATCGTTCACAACACCTACAGGTTATGAACCTGCTAGCGTTCCACTGGACTGTCTAGAAAGAGTCCATGGTCGTCATCCATACTCCGCTAGATGAATAGGTCAACATCAACAACATCGACGTCTCTCATCTGTTTATCACACATCAACTATCTACCCATGTTCTACCCTACATATTAGTAGATAAAAATATATATATTTTTATACATAGGTTAAAACCAGTATAGCATGTTCAATCAATACATATTCCATATAACAGATGAGGCACACACACATAACACGTATTTCATAAAGAGTAAATCAGATCTATGAGATAGAAGAAAGTGAAGATACATTCACACATATAACAACAAAATATACACATAACACGTATTTTATATAAAATACTTCATAATTATGCATTAGAAGAAAGTAACTACACACTCACTTGATCAGAAGATGATCGGACAACACTAAAACTTGCAGAAGTAGCATTCTTCAGTAGATCTCGAAGATCTTCACAAAAACCGGGCTTCTCACGAGCAGAGCTTCGGCTCGAGAATTGCACTTCTCGGGATCTTCGAGGCTTCAGAACTTGCTTCGGGGCTCGGGATTAATACCGGGGCTTCGGGATATTTCTAGCACGTAAAACGATGCAAAGCGGGGGAGAGAGGAGAGAATTTGGCAAAAGAAGTCGGCTGCCTCGCATGCATTTTATAGAGGCTGAGCCTCGCACGTACGCTGGGCGTACTCAGTTACGTGGGGCGTACGTGACCAAAAACATCACTGCATGCGTCATTGGAGCACTCGAGTCTGAGGCGATGCATGCATCGGGGTACGTTGGGCGTACTCAACTATGTTGGGTGTAGTTCGGATTGGGTCGATGACTCCTTCGGATATACATCCGAATTAAAGATTAATTAATAAATATTAATCATTTAAAAACTTTGGAAATTCATATCTTCTTCATACTAACTTCGTTTTCGATGTTCTTTATATCCACGCGTAGGTGAGATTACACTCTACAACTTTCGTTTAGACTCCGTCGGCTAATTTTGACTTTTATTTTTATTATTTATTTTTAGTAGGCCGGGATAGGAAAACTCCGTTATAAATTCATAACTTCTTCATCTGACATCCGTTTTCATCTGTCTTTTCACCATTGCGCTACTATCAACGACATCTTCGATTCTCGTTTAGATTGTTTCAACCAACAATCACTCGATCTCGAATCGAGTATTCGGGCTGCATACTGCTAAGTCGAAACTTCGAAAAATCATAACTTCCTCATACGAAGTCAGATTTGGGCATTCTTTTTATGCACGCTCTCGGTTTAACGAATTATACGACTTTTGTTTAGATCACTAGGGCTAAATATCGCTCTAACATAAATTCACTTTTTACGTCATTTAGCGTCGTGTCGGTTCTGTCACGAAACTTCGACAGATCATAACTTCTTCGTTATAACTCGGATTTTGGCATTCTTTATATATTCAGAAACCTCGTTTCAACTACCAGAACATTATCTATAGATATTGAGCTTATCTAACATTTCATTTTGATGCTTATTTTTATTCTTAATTACATTAAGACATACAATTAAGAATAAAACACATAATACGCAAATAATACACTTCTATTATTTCAAAATAGGTTACAAAGGTTAAACTAGACTCTTACATTGCTATTAATGACAAGCCTAGAAACATGGGCATTATAATTCTCTCCACCTAAGAATAATTCTATCCCCGAAATCACACAACAACAAACAAATGCGGGTAGCGACTCATCATGTCACTCTCCATCTCCCAGGTGAGATTCGGCCCATTTGTTTGTTTCCATCGGACAAGCACTAACTTGACCATCTTACGTCGCAACTTTTTAGTCTTTCGGTCAACGATTGCCTCTGGTTCTTCAATCAACTTTTTGTTCTGATCTATTCTCAACTACGAAAGTGGAATCATGTCGGGAACTTCTCCCGTGAACTTCCTCAAATAACACACATGGAAAGTGTTATGAATTCCATTCAGTTCTTCGGGTAGTTCGAGCTTGTAATCTTGGTTCCCAATCCTCTGAAGAACTTTAAACAGTCCAATAAACCTTGGACTTAATTTTCCCCCTTTACCAAATCTTATAAGTCCCTTCCACGGCGAGACTTTAAGCAAAACCAAATCTCCAACTTCAAAAGTCATCGGTCTTCGCTTGTTGTCAGCATAGCTCTTTTGACGATCCTGAGCTGCTAACATTCTTTCCCTAATTATTTTCAACTTTTCAGCAATTTGATGGACTATCTTCGGTCCCATAAACTTCTTTTCCCCAGCCTCAAGCCAACAAGACGGTGTACGACACTTCTGTCCGTACAGAGCTTGATAAGGTGCCATATTTATGCTCGAGTGGAAACTATTATTGTAGGAAAATTCTACCAAATGTAAATGTTCATCCCAATTACCTTGGAATTCTAGGGTACATGCTCTCAGCATATCTTCAAGTGTTTGTATCGTTCGTTCGCTCTGACCATCAGTCTGTGGATGGTAAGCTGTACTCAAACACAACTTGGTACCCAATTCCTCTTGTAGACTCTTCCAAAACCTCGAGGTGAAACGGCTGTCATGATCTGACACAATCGTTAACGGAACACCGTGAAGCCTCATAATTTCCTTCACATAATAATTTGCAAGCTTTTCCATAGACCATTCCTCCTTGACTGCTATGAAATGCGCACTCTTAGTGAATCGATCAACAACCACCCAAATCATGTCGCGACCACTTTTTGTTCTGGGCAGTTTAGTGACAAAATCCATAACAATGTCTTCCCACTTACCCATAGGCACATGCAAAGGTTCTAAACTCCCGTACGGTTTCTGATGTTGTGTCTTAACTCTCGCACAAGTCACACACTCAGCCACATACTTTGCAACATCAAGCTTCATCATCGGCCACCAGTAGTAGGATTTCAGGTCTCTATACATTTTAGTGCTACCGGGATGAATCGAGTACATGGTCTTGTGAGCTTCTTCCATCAGAAGGTCTCTGACTCCTCCTTTCTAAGGTATCCAAATCCGATCTTGGAACACCTTCAGTCTATGACAGTTTATACCGAATACCAACGTTTTGCCCAAACGTTCCTCCTTTCGGTCATTCTTTTCAGAAGCTTCCTCTTGAGATTTCTTTATAATTTCCACAATTGTCGAGAAAACTTCAATTCTTAACGATCCTAGCCTTTTCCTTTCAAGATTGACTTTCCGACTGAGAGCATCAGCAACAACATTTGGTTTACCGGGGTGGTAAAGTATCTCACAATCGTAGTCCTTAAGTAATTCTAGCCAGCGTCGTTGCCTCATATTCAGTTCTTTCTGATTAAAGAGATATTGGAGACTCTTATGATCAGCGAAAAGTTTGCACTTCGTGCCATAGAGGTAATGCCTCCACATTTTCAGAGCGAAAACTACAGCTGCCAACTCCAAATCGTGAGTAGGGTAGTTCTTTTCATGCTCCTCAACTGTCGAGACGAATATGCTATCACCTTTTCTCTTTGGGTCAAAACACAACCCAATCCAACCCCAGACACATCGCTATAAACAACGAAGTCTTCAACTCCATCTGGCAGAGAAAGTATCGGTGCCTCGCATAGTTTCTTCTTTAGCTTCTCGAATGCTTCTTTATGCTTATCATTCCAAGCATAAGTAGCTCCTTTGTGGGTCAAAGTTGTTAATGTAGTAGCGATCAAAGAAAAGCCTTGTATAAACCTTCGGTAATATCTGGCTAATCCCAAAAAGCTTCGGATCTCTGTGGGACTTTTCAGTTGTTCCCACTTCATCACAGCTTCGATCTCCGCTGGATCAACCATTATCCCTTCTTGGTTGACCACATGACCCAAGAATTGGGCTTCTCGAATCCAAAAATCACATTTGGAGAATTTTGCATACAACTTCTCCTTCTTCAATACTTCTAACACTTCTCGCAAGTGTCTGTCATGCTCCACTTGGCTTTTCGAGTAAATCAGAATGTCATCTATGAATACTATCTTAGACTTATCTAGGAACGGGTTACAAACCCTGTTCATTAAATCCATGAATGCTGCTGGAGCATTGGTTAGTATAAATGACATAACCAAAAACCTGTAGTGCCCATATCGTGTTCTGAATGCAGTCTTCTCTATATCCTGCTCCCTTACGTTCAGCTGATGATATCCTGACCTAAGATCGATCTTTGAAAAATAACTTGAACAGGTCATCAATTCTCGGCAACGGATATCTATTATTTATTGTTGCCTTGTTCATCTCTCTGTAATCGATGCGTATTCTCATACTTCCACCTTTCTTCTTCACGAATAACACTGGAGCTCCCCAAGGTGATGAACTAGGTCTAATGAAACCTTTGTCCAATAACTCCTGAAGTTGCATCATCAGCTCCTTCATCTCCGTCGGTGCTAATTGATAAGGTGCTTTTGCTATTGGCGTCGTCTCTCGTAACAAGTCTATTCTAAACTCCACTTGTCTAACAGGCGGTAATCCAGGAAGATCTTCATGAAATACTTCCAGATAATCACATATGACAGGAATGCTCTGCATCGCCTTTTTCTCCTTCTTAGCATCGATCACGAATGCTAGATACGATGTGCACCCTTTGGCCAAACACTTTCTGGCTTTCATCAATGAAATGATTCCAGAATTTACTCTGCATTTATCTCCATACACCATAAACGACTCTTTCCCAGGTGGGTTTACTTTGACCATCTTCTTCTTGCACAATATTTCAGCGTCATTGGCGCTAAGCCAATCCATTCCAAGCACGATGTCGAAACCGTTTAGTTCGATAGGCAATAATTCATCGTGGAATTTTTTCCCGTTCAAGTCAATTAAGATGTTTTTCATACAATGGCTAAGAGTTACAAACTTGCCACTAGCAAACTTTGACTAATAAGGCATTATCTAGTCTATCAACAGGCAAAGCTAGTTTTCTACCAAATTCATGCAATATAAAGGAGTAGATGGCTCCAAAATCAAATAAAATTTGGGCAGACAATTTGTTTACGAGAAAGGTACCTGAAGCGACATTAGCTTCATCTTTAGAAGCTTCCAGTGTCATTTGGAAGGCTCTCGCCTTCGGTTTTGGCGGAATGTTGGGTCTTGTTGCCTCCTTATTTTTCGGGCAGTCACTCGACATGTATCCCTCCTCACCACAACCATAGCAAACTTTCTTAGTGAGGGTGCATTCATTGGCATAGTGCCCTGACTTTCCACATTTAAAATATGTGGCCACTACTTCACATTTCCCATGATGCTTCTTCTTACATTTTTCGCACCACTTGGCTTCGCCTCCACCTCCCCTCGAACCAGACTTCGAGAACTTGTTTTTCTTATTGGACCCTACAGGTCCATCGAATTTCCTCTTTTCACCAACCTCTGACCTCTCCAGACCCTTTTCCTTCTGCTGTGCCTCCACATTCTTAGCTGCTCGAACAACTGTTTTTAGAGTGTTGCCATCTTGACTGTCGGGCCAAGGTCGGCATGCAGTCCATTAACGAACCTCTCAATCTTTGAGAGTTCCGTTGGAACTAGGTACAGAAATAACTTCATTTTCTCAGTAAATGTTGTAGCATAGTCTTCTATGCTCATCCTCCCCTTCTTCAAGTTTTGGAACTCATTGTTCAGATCAATCAGATCTATCTTTGAGCAATACTGCACCCTTAACTGTTCCAAGTACTCCTCCCATGACATTTTCAGGACTTTTCCTCATGGCATAGTATCTACCAAAAACTTCCACCAACTCAAGACTCCAGTCTTCAGTTGTCTAACTGCAAAGACAGTCTTCTGTTTGTTGCTACAGTCGCAACTTTCGAATACCATCTCCATTTCGGAGATCCAATCCATAATCTCAACAGGCTTCGGGCTTCCAGAAAGACTTGGCGGCTTGGTGCCCAAGAAGTTCTTATACATTCACCCATCCTTGTTATTTCTCCTTTCCGGGTCGTTCCTTCGTTCTCCTTGAGTCCCAACTTGACTCACAATGCGACTATTGTTCCCTTCCTCCGATTGCTCGGGAATCAGTTCAGGTTCCTCAATAGGTATGATAGGTTCGTCCCTATTATCATGCAACATCTGTCGCATTTCTTCCCTTTGTTCGGCTAACATAGCCCGAATCATGGCTTGCACCCGAGCCATTGTTATTGGTTCTGGTGGTGCTGCTACAACAGGTATTTGCTCAATCAATAGCGGTAGATTCCTGTTTTCATCCGCGTTTCTAACGCCACTCCTTGTTCTCACCATTTTTTATCCATACACCGAATAAGATGAAATTAGATCCTCATTCACGATAGATATTCAAATCATCCTTATTACTCCGAAAGGTTTACATGGTAGTTCTAATACCGTAGACATACGCTTAGAATCCTAAACACATAAGGTTTCCAGATCTGGTCGGCAACAGACCATAGATTCGAACAATTAATATCATATAAGGCAACATATAACATTTAGCACATAAAAGCATTTTAGGCAACTTTCCTAAAATAAACTAGTGCTCGTGTCTGAAATATAACAGACACACATCTAACAATCTACACTTAGCATTCTAAGTTTAAGTCTAGATATCCTACAAATTCCTAGTTCGCTTAAACTAATGCTCTGATACCAACTTTGACATCCCAAAAATCTCGGCAGGAAAAGACCGATTTCATTTATGCTTTTTAAAATAATTTCAGAGTAAATCCTTTTGATTTAAAAGAGTTGCGGAATTTGTTCCCAAAACAAAATATGATAAAATAATATTTATCAAAGCATTTCATCAAGAGATGCATTTTCATTATATAATCAAAACTCGGGATGTCATGTTCCGATACAGACCATAAAGCATAAACGATAACATTACAAGTCATTCAACAAATATATACATATACAGACTTGTAAAAAAAACAAATCGATGATTCATCCATCGTATGCCCTTGCGCCACTTCCTGTAATACAAATAAAACTGAGTGGGTCAGGCTTGGGAGCCTGGTGAGCATATAGGTTTTTCAACCCACAATAAATAATTATATCTAATTTCACCAACCAACAATAACTCGATTACCCATTCCCGTTATCCTCACTTTATGTCCCTAAAACAACATCTTTCTCAAGGGACCTAATCTAGGATTTTCATCGGGACGGAGATTACTGCTAAGGGGTTTCCTCAACAATATCCTCAAGGAAACCATGAGGGGGATAGAGTACACCAGTGAACACATCATTCACAACACCAAAGGTTATGAACCTGCTAGCTTTCCACTGGACTGTCTAGAAAGAGTCCGTGGTTGTCATCCATACTCCGCTAGATGACTAGGTCAACATCAACAATATCGAGACCTCTCATCTGTTTATCACATATCAACTATCTACCCATGTTCTACCCAACATATTAGTAGATAAAAATATATATATTTTTATACATAGTTTAAAACCAGTATAGCATGTTCAACCAATACATATTCCATATAACAGATGAGGCACACACACATAACACATATTTCATAGAGAATAAATCAGATCTATTAGATAGAAGAAACTGAAGATACATTCACACATATAACAACAAAATATACACATAACATGTATTTTATATAAAATACTTCATAATTATGCGTTAGAAGAAAGTAACTACGCACTCACTTGATCAGAAGATGATCGGACAGCACTACGACTTGCAGAGGTAGTACTCTTCAGTAGATCTCGAAGATCTTCACAAAAACCGGGCTTCTAGCGAGCAGAGCTTCGTCTCGGGAATTGCACTTCTCGGGATCTTTGGGGCTTCAGAACTTGCTTCGGGGCTCGGATTAATACAGGGGCTTCAGGATATTTCTAGCACGTAAAACGATGCAAAACGGGGGAGAGAGGAGAGAATTTGGCAAAAGAAGCCGGCTACCCTCGCATGCCTTTTATAGAGGCGGAGCCTCGCACGTACGCTGGGCGTACTCAGTTACGCGGGCGTACGTGACCAAAAACGTCACTGCATGCGCATTGGAGCACTCGAGTCCGAGGCGGTGCATGCATCGAGATACGCTGGGCGTAGTTCGGATTGGGTCGATGTCTCCTTCGGATATACATCCGAATTAAAGATTAATTAATAAATATTAATCATTTAAAAACTTTGGAAATTCATATCTTCTTCATACTAACTCCATTTTCGACGTTCTTTATATCCACGCGTAGGTGAAACTACGCTCTACAACTTTCGTTTAGACTCCGTCGGCTAATTTTGACTTTCATTTTTATTATTTATTTTTAGTAGGCCGGGACAGGAAAACTTCGTTATAAATTCATAACTTCTTCATCTGACGTCCGTTTTCGTCTGTCTTTTCACCAGTGCGCTACTATAAACGAGATCTTCGATTCTCGTTTAGATTGTTTCAACCAACAATCACTCGATCTTGTATCGAGTATTTGGGCTGCATACTGCTTAGTCGGAACTTCAAAAAATTATAACTTCCTCATACGAAGTCAGATTTGGGCATTCTTTTTATGCACGCTTTTGGTTTAACGAATTCTACGACTTTCGTTTAGATCAATAGGGCTAAATATCGCTCTAACGTAAATTCACGTTTTACGTCATTCAGCGTCGTGTCGGTTCTGTCGCGAAACTTCGACAGATCATAACTTCTTCGTTATAACTTGGATTTCGGCATTCTTTATATATTCGAAAACCTCTTTTCAACTACTACAACATTATCCATAGATATTGAACTTATCTAACATTTCATTTTGATGCTTATTTTTATTTTTAATTACATTAAGACACACAATTAAGCACAAAACACATAATACTCAAATAATACACTTCTATTATTTCAAAATGAGTTACAAAGGTCATTTCTATTAATGACAAGCCCAGAAACACAGGCGTTACAGCGAGTGTCAAACCAAGTAAAGATCAAATAGGTCGTTTGTTGGCCCGTTTAGTTCATGGATCACAGATAAACTGAATATGTAGCACAATTATAACAATAAACAATGTAACATTCGTGTTCTTGATATTTGAATACAAGGTTTTTACAAATAATAATAATACATGAATTGTCTTTACAGATAGGCAAATAATACAACAGCAAGTAAACTAGGTCACATGTAATCCAATTCATCTTGAATGTTTGTTTAGTAATTTCCTGAGAATACATGTAGTTTTGAGGATCAACACATGATTGGTGAGAGTTACAGATTTTCTGCTAACAGTATTAATACTTTTAAAAAGTCTAAGAAGTATTATCTTTGTATGTGTAGCAATAGTTAAAATTGTGTTTGCAGTGAGTCTTTAAAAGCCAAAATGTATCATTGTATAAGTAAATTCATACTTCAAATTGTATTTGTAAAGAATTTTTGAAAGCCAAAATGTATCTTTGTATAAGTAAATTCATACTTAAAATAGTTTAGAAAGCAACTAAGATCATGAATTGTAGTGATATATATATATATATATATATATATATATATATATATATATATATATATATATATATATATATATATGTTCTTCTCAATTTTTTATAGTGAGTCCTATAACCGATGTATGTGATTGAATGCACCCCTTACAACGCTTCATTGGACGTTGTAGTAACAAATGTAGACACTTATCACCTGCTTCGATTGATTGATCGAGGTTGTAGCTAGCAACCGTAGGTGGGGATGTCAACCCCTTATAGATTTATACATATGTATCTCACTTCGAAGATTAAGGGTTATAGTAGTGTGGGTATGTAAGTGTTAAGACTCAGCTAATTAATATTGTCTCATTAAAAAGCCCTTAACTAAAAATTTTGTGAATAGCTCTCAGCCCTACATTAATTGTGATTATGTCACTAGGCATATTGAATTTCATTGTATAAAGTTTATAAAAGCTAAGTATGTTTGGTTTATATGTAAAAGTGTAACGTACTCGCTTTCATAAAGATGTATGTTTCAAAGTAATGAACATATGAACATGTATATGCTTTATGTATTTAAACATATAAATATACATGAATAGTAATAGGTTGAACCATTAAAATACTACAAAGTTTTATAACATATTTGTTATAATATACAATGTCACATAAAAATCATATATTTTTGTATAATATAGCATTTGTTGTGTGAACTAGTTATTTCACGATAAAATAACCGTGATACGTATACAAAAAGTTTATACTAATTTATTTGTAACAATATGTTAAATTGTTAAACAACATTTTTATAAACTAGATTTATTATATTTTCACATGATGGATAAGATATTTGTATAAACAATGTATATAAGCACATGTATTTCCCCCGAAATAATTAAAATATTAAAAAGGGGCCATAAGCACTAACCCTTAAAGTGTGAATTCCATTTGTTTGAATTCGGTTTCTTTTGAGAAACTTGTCATGAGAAACCGCTAATCCACCACTCTTGAACTTTGAAATACTCATGAGACCGTTTCATAACAAATTTAAACTATTACGGACTGTTTAAGACTGCGCTGGCTAAAATATATAAAAGAGGGACTAAAATGGTTCAAATATGATTAATGTTTGAATATTGGGATCTGTTTTGCTAAAAATAACCAAGGAGGGCTCCTATTCAAGTTCCAATAGCCTTAGCACCACAACCTGTGATGAGTATAAATTGAGTGTGTCAGGTTGAGAAACCTAGTGAGATACATTGGGTTTTCAATCCTACAATATTATTATGATAATAATCTATAATCAATAAACCTGCAAAACTAATTGTTATAAAGCACTATAGATATATAATCCAATGAAAATATCTATAAGACAATGTACTCATACAAACCTTGCTCAGTTGATTCTCATGAATCCTAATCAACGAAAATCTGGAAGAATTATCTTACCATAATTTTTTTTTAAAGCAATTGATTAACTACACAAGTAGCAGATTCCTTGGACGTTGTAAGTCATAAAAGGCAACCCTAAGGAAGATGGAATAACCAAATGAACACACAATCCTTTCTCCCAGATAATATGATACATTAACACCTATAGGTAATGAGTTTGCTACTATTCTACAGACTATCTAGAATAGTCAGCGATCGTCATCTTACTCTGACATATGACTTGTACAGAACCCGCACCCGGGATAAAAATAGTGTCATAGAAACAGAGCTCTCATCTTCGTTCCAATCACGCACACACCCCAAAATGAGACTACACAATATATAACAAAGTTCTACTTTCCATTCTAAAATCGCATACATCCCTTGTAGAATTACTACAAATTTATTCAACTTGCATATAGAACATTACATTTTATCGTATAAAACACTATTGAAGATAAGGCTATGAGGAGTCTTAGCATGTTTAGCACATTGATACATTTTATTGTCACCTAAACTTTTGTTATAAAAGATATACTCCTTGGATTTTGGAATGAAAAAGAAAACAAATGAAAGAGAACCAATCACAACCCTTTGATTTTGAAAAAAAAAAACAAAAACAAAAACACAAATGAAAAAAGACCAATCACATCCCACCACCATTACATTTTCCTGCTCTCTCTCTCTCTCTCTCTCTCTCTCTCTCTCTCTCTCTCTCTCTCTCTCTCTCTCTCTCTTTAATGAAAAATTGCATGGTGCTTGACGCCCCCCATTAATTAACATGCGTTAGGGCAGTGTGTAACACCTACATATTCGGGCTAGAAGACTAAGAAATACTAATCAATACAAACAACATTTTTATAGAAGATTATTTAGGATAAATAATCTTAAATGAATTTATAGTATATGTGACAATGATTCCGTACATATAAAGAACAATGAAACCCGAATTCGTATGAAGAAGTTATGATTCTTCGAAGTTTTGCGATTAAACCAACACGACCCTGCGTATTGTAAAATTTGTAGTGGTCGTAAAAGGTGGTGTGCATATAGAGAACACCTAAATCTGACTTCATATACAGAAGTTATAATTTTTCGAAGTTTCAGCACAACAGTGCGAACACAAAAATCAAATTTTAGATCAGTCGATTTTTAGCCGAAACAAAATAAACGAGAACTGAAGATATCGTAATAAGGATTCCATGATAAAAAGACAGTTGAAAACAAACTCCGTATGTAAATGTTATGAGTTTTACACGGTCGTTAACAGTGTAATCTTCGTAGATTATTAAATTGAAGATTGGCTAAGAATTAGCTGACAGTGTCTAAATGAAAGTTATAGTACTCGAAAAATACCTACGAGTGGATATAGAGAACAATCTACGATGGGTCTAGGTGTCCACATTAGTCTGAATTTTTGGGGTTTCATTGGAATAATTAACATTGAAGGGTCTAGGTGTCCGGAAAATATAAGATTTCGGTTTCGGAATTCTAGCCACATAATTTCCTTGTTTTTGCTAAAATATATGTATGTTAAGCTACACTTATTTTATTTCAATGTAACTTATATTTATGTTCATAGTCGTTATTATGAATCTATAAATCAGATTTATAAGTAATTCCAACTCATTATACAGATTGATCTACTTACGGGGATGATGTCTAGACTATATTTAATGAGGTGTTTAAAGTGAGATTTCCAAATAGTATACCATGTATACCAAATGTACCCTACCTTCTATATGATTCTACCTGGTTATTCCTTACTTGATAGATCTTGATGTAACATCGAGATTCGTGAGGAATATAGACTATCATTAGTCGTTTAGAATATAAGACTAAGACTTAGTCATGTGAACCTAGGTCTTGTCAGAGAAAAAGATAAAGTACCTAAGTGAAGTTGTGCCTAAATTCCGAGGCATCCACTTTTATCAAGTGAGTACATAATTACTTTCATCTTACAGATAGATATGAAGTATTTAGATAGTTAAATGTTATGTGTGCCTATTATTTTCAATATGTATTTGATGAACCTATATGACATGATTTTACTCGATTTTATTATATAAGTATTTTCGTGTGTGTGTGTGTGTATATATATATATATATATATATATATATGTATGTATGTATATATATAGTGATGGGTGATGAGAGATGGGAGATGAAAGATGAGAGATGAAAAATGATTAGGAGAGGTCGACTTTAATAATGAAAATATAAGAGATGCCATGACTTTTACTTGCGATGATTGCGATGTAGTCATCTACGAGAGTATAGATGATGACCACAGACTAATCTCAACATTCCGGTGGAACACCGGCAGGTTCGCAACATGTAGGTGATGAATTACTAGATAAGGCGATGTACGAATAGCGTATTCATGCGATGTACTCTACTGATATGTATTATGGAGGAATCCCCGAAGTAGTATTGTCAATGCGATGTTAGTGATGAACATTAGGAGAAATCCTTAGCGATGAAAATATAAAATGCGATGTTAGGCGATGAACCCTAGGAGAAGTCCTTATCGAAGAATATATAATAAAATGTGATGTTGGCAAGGATTTCTAGAATAGTTCCACAAAAGTAAATATAGAAGAAAATGGAGATGAGTAATTAGGTTAACTATTTGATAATTAAACATATTAACTATATTATTATAGGTTGAAAACCCTATGTACTCACTAGATTTGCCAATCTGACCCACTAAGCTTCTATGTATCATAGGTAATGGTACAAAAGTACATGAATGATGAGAGATTCAAGGAGATGTAGATTGTTAGTCTAAGATACCTTAATGCCTGTTTATGCTTATGTTTCTTGTATCAGTTATGACATCCCAACGTTTTAATAATTAATTAAAAAGATTTCCTCGAAAATACTTTTATGGGACAGATTCCACATTTATAAATAAACATTTTTTAACTACGCATAAATAAAATTTTTAAAATGACCGTAAAAATAGGGATGTCACATGGTTGGGCGTGTGCTAACAAGCTTGGAAAAAAAGCTTGGTGCATGTACTCCCTATAGCCAAAAGATGTGAAGTAGAGATAAAGAAGGAATCTATAGGAAGAACGGATCCATCCCTAATGATTAAGTTCTTGGATCGATAATATATGGTGCATCAAATGATAGGTTGGAGAGATGGTTAGTCTCGACGGGGTGGGTTCGACATCCTCTTCAGCAACGTCTTCGTGGCTCGACAAACACTGGGCCTTCTCCTCGGTATGCCGATGTCGGCATCTGAACTCGGTAGGAGATGTCGAGTCTCTATCCACCTTCTCTTTCCCCAACTTGCCCTTATCTCTCCTCCCTCTTTTCTCCTACACTCAATAACTACTCCCTTCTAATAGCAAGAAGTAGTCTGGCAGAGCTTGGTTATATCGACACCACTCCCCTTAGCCTTAGGCCTCAGGGTGCCATACCACACTCACCATAATATTGCACTGCCACATCATCGCCACATCACTTGTCTACTCATCCCACAAAACTAGTGGGTGCCTTACCACATTTTTTAAGTAAATAAAATATGTTTAATAATTTATAATTATACAAAATTAATAAAAAAAAATTCTTCATTAATTAAAAAAATTTACACACTATATTAAAAACATAAATAAAAAAAACATACTTAAAACATCGAAAAAAAACATGATCTAATCATCGTCACTAGCCAAGTTATCATAATCCTAGCCCAAATCTCCTTGAAACATTTTCGACTCGTCATCAGTAGTGTCAAACAACTCGTCTTCATCAAAATTCGTCTACATTGGGATTCACTTGAGCATTGAAGACGTGTTCCACCAAATCCGTATGAGAGTTATGGTGTTGACTCGGTCGTATATCTCCGCTCTGTTCGCCATGTATGCCTGCATACCAATACCAACTCTTTCTACATTTGGAAAATCCTCATTTTCATTGTCCATCGCTTTCCCTTATCTTTTAGAATCATGTTATGCAATATAATACATGCATACATAAGACTACTTATTTGTTTTCACTTCATAGATCGTGTCGGTGCTGCGCGTATCTGCTAACGTCTCTTTAAAACACCAAAGGTTCATTCGATATAATTATTGGGCCGGCTTAAACTTTATTCGCTTTTCATCATTTGGACATAAGAATTATTTCACAAACGTAGTTAACTCGGGATATATCCCATCAGTAATATAATATCCACGCTTGTACGACGTCCCATATGAAACGGCACATCATACGATTTCCCAAGGTTGATGTTGTTGAAAATCGGTAATTGGTCTAGAATGTTGATGTCGTTGTTGGAACCTAATGTACCAAAAAAATGCATGCCATATCCACTACTTCTAAAATTATCGTTGGCATATTTTGATCACCTCGCGTAAACTGACTGCACAACGCATTAGAGCACATTGACCACCCTCAATGCATACAATCAATACTACCAAGCATTCCAGAGAACCCGTGCTTGTTTTCATGTGTTGTGTATAGTTGGTGGATGTCACTTATTATAGGCTTGCTTAAATAACGTTCACGATAGAGAATAATCACAGCTCTAGCAAACTTATATACACATTCCCTCGTTGTTCGCTCTGACATTCTCAAATACTCATCTCATGAGTCCGATCTCATGCGGAATGCTAGTTGACGAACTGCACCAATACATTTTTGACTTGAAGAAAAACCTAATTGACCTCTTCCATTAACCCGCTGCTGAAAATTTGGAAATCGATTTTTGATGTCATCGACAATGCATAAAAATACTTCCTTGTTCATCCGAAACCGACGTCTGAATTTTACGACATACACTGCATCGTCGACAAAGTAGTCATTGACAAGTTGGTTGTGATCGGCTTCATGATTTCTCCGTAAAGGAAGATTACTAAGTTTTGGGATCGAGCTTTCAGCTTCATTTTTCTTGTAGATATATTAATGTTGTTTGTATATCGTCTCCAATAAAATCCGCTTCATACTAATGTATCCGATGAAATGGATGACAAAGATGAAGACATTTTTAAACAAAAAAGGTTGTATATATATAGTGTTTTGGTGTTTTTTCTGTTGTAAAATGAATTGTGAATGGTTATATTTATAGTTTTAAAAAAATTAAACTAAATGGGTAATAGCCATTAAAGGCTCAACGGTAAAAAAAATGTGAAGTATGAGGTGCAATGTATTTACTTTCCTGCAGCATCCTCACCACACTCCAATTGGGGGTTCTCAAATTAGACTCACACTCCAATTGGGGGGTTCTCAAATTAGACTAAAGGGAGTGGACGTGGTAGAGACCGCACCTTCAGTGCCACCTAGGACGGGACACTGCCCCCAACTGTGGTTTGGGTGCGGTAGAGACCACACTATGACACTACAAGGATGCACTTTCACTTTTTCAAGCTTTGTGATTGGTTCCTTTTTCTTTAAGGTTTGTAATTGGTTCCTTCTTTATTTTAAAAAGGTAAATAAATAACCAAAATGTGTCACCATTTCTTAGTGTTGTATTCCTTGAGTGTTGTATTGAAGTATACTTTTATAGTAAATGATGAAATAACACTCAAGAATTCCTTGAGTGTTGTATTGAAGTATACTTTTATGGTAAATGATGAAATAACATTCCTTGAGTGTTGTATTGAAGATACTTTTATGGTAAATGATGAAATAACATTTACTTGTCATTGCGGTTTCACAAGTCCCCGTAAGAAAATTAAGGTATTATATCTACATAATGAATCATTATGTCATCTTATTGAATTTTATATCATTATGAACTCATCACACGTGCCAAGTTACAAACATTCTTTTTCGGATAGACATATGTCTACATGCACCGACAAGACATCTGGAATTTCAGAGCTCTCACGAAGAAAACGTTACCTATAGCAAATTAGCACCACGCAAAACCACAGTAATGTTTTCCAACCGATCATCAAAATTTCATATTTACACTTGACCAAATCCGAAAGGCCCACGATTTTGCATGTTCAAACATGATCAACATGCAAAATTAATCGGATCCACCAGGAGGATATTACTAACGAGTTGAAAACCAATTCAAAAAACCACAAGCTAAAAAATGTAAACTCACTACCGGAATTATTCAAGATGCAAAAGCAGTCGGAAGTATGGTGATGTGTTTCAAGGGATGAGTAATACCAACGCCGCCTGCATGCTCCACAAAACCAGCCGGAGAGAATGATTGACCATGACATACACACACGATGCTTACCTCGTTCTTTGTATATCTGTACAGAAACCCGCTAACTGTCTTCCCATTGGGCCCGTTTCCAGTTGTGGAAACACACGGCATTCGGCCTAGAATAGAAGCCTGTTGTTGGTTTTGGCTATTACTCGTCGACTCAAGCTTCGGAGTTGGGTTAATCGGGTTTGGGACACCCGACTCCGGTGGCCTGAACCGGTCATTTGGGTTCACTGCAGGGCCGGTTGGCTTAGATGAACCGATGGGTTGATCGGACCCGGATGGGTCAAATGGTTCACTTGCGGCTGAAGTACTTTCCGGTTGGTGGTCTACTTGTGAGTTGCTTGAGTTGCTTCTGCTTTCATCCGTACCACCGCCTACAAGATTATTTTGACACCAAGAACACCGGACAACAATCAGAAAGAAATCAAGAACATCAATTAAAAAAAAAAAAAAAAAAAAACTCATCCTATATCGTTAACATGAATACAAAGCTATTGTTGTGTATTTGAATTAAAATGTTTAGTTTTTTTTTTTTACCCTGGGGAGAGGAGCATTGACTATTTGACACGGCGGAGGAAGCATATCCAGCGGAGCCGTTTGAATTCACATTAGAATACCGTCGTCCGCCGCCGTCTGTCTCGTCTTCAATAGGTTTTAGATTTGTATTCCCTTGATATGGCTTGAAACTCCGGCATGCCGTCGCCCGGAAAACAGAATTCTTCGTATTTAAATCGTCTTCAATTCGTGGAACAACTTCACCACCACCGCAGATGGGCATCACGTTAGGATGTAAAAATCCGTTTGTGATCGGTGCTGCAGGAATCGAAGTGACGTTTTCCGGTGAATTTCTGATCCTCTCTTTTTTACGAGTAGGTTCATTCTCAAAAATTTCATCATTTTGTCCTGCGATTTGCTTCTCTAACCACTCCTTGTTCTCCAGAAGCGGACCACTAACTGAACCACATGAACCAAAACCGACCGATTTCTTCGGTTTTTCTTCTCTCTTCCTCCGTAGTTCCCGTCGCCGGATAGCTTGAATCTCACGCTTGGAATGAACATTCAAATCCCCCTCCTCTTGTTTATCCTTTTCCCTCGAATCACTCACATTCCGAATCGTTTTCTTTGATTTCGCAAAAATCCCCCCAATCGACAACTCCAACATTAGCTCGTTTTCCTCTCTGTCGTCATCAACGATTCCGACGCTTTTTGTCTCCAACATTCTGGAATCATTCGCCATTATAACACTTCAGTTTTTTTTTATCGAAAATTCAGATTCAACTAGGGTTTTTTCTCATTTGAAAAAGGGGGATTTGAAGAGGAGGGAAATCTGTTTAAAGCAAATGGAAAAACATGGAGGGAAAGGAAAACGACACGTAAGATTTGTTAAATTCTGCGACGCGTTAATGGCGGAGTATGGCGTCCGATGATAGTACATGTCGACACGTGGCGAGTAACGAGGGAAATGAGATTTCTGGATTACTGCATGGTCGAAACGTGGCGATTCGTTTTAGGATGGTGGATATCTTTATGATGCTTTTTCGATGTAATCTTGGCCGTTGGTTATTGCGGGTCCAGAATGCTGATGACACGCGAAACGTACCTTAGCATTCCTGTATTGTGAATATGACACGTGTCATATAGTCTGAAAAAAGTGTACATGCTGGATTACAGGTGGATGACTAGACGTCTCGATGTTGCTTTCTGGTAAAGTAACCACGCACGTGGTTGCCATGCATGGTGTTCTTGCAATATTGTGTTCAGAAAATCTTTTATTAAAAATTTAATATTCACCCAACAAATTACATGAAGTTATTTATATTTGATTTTTATTTTTTTCATTTTAGGTAACAAAATCATCAACAACTAAATTTGTACATCTTTATTAAGCCTAACAAGCTTAAAATACTTCTTACATGAATGAGTTAATTTTTATGTCATATTTCAAATACTAATTGAGAATTTACTCCTAAGTTGAAAAGATAGTCGTTAATATATTAAAAAAAAGGTGCTCAAATAAATTATAAACTAGCTATTAAATATAAAAGAACATATAAGTTTGGGCTAACCTATTTGGTTAATGTAAATGTTATAATCTAACAACTAATTAAGGTCATGAGTCTATTCATGAGTTCAATTAAAAATAATTATCTGTTGTTCCAGAAAAAAAAAAAGACATAAAATGGTTTTGAAAAATCATTTAATATTATAAGATAAATGCATAATATATTTAATTAAAATAAATAAATAATAAATAATAATTTTATCATTTACGTTTGAACAAATCTTTGAATCTCAATTTTATTTGTAATTATTATTATTATCATTGATTATTGCATCTCATGGCTTCTCTCGAATTTTATACTAACCGTTGTTTAGTTGATTCATTTATTAAATATTCACTAAATCCCAAACCCAAATATTTTCTTAATAAAATTCATTGTTTGAATGGCTCATTTTGGAACATTTAAATCGATACATATATGGTACACATAAATAATCTTTTGTTATATATATATATATATATATATATATATATATATATATATATATATATATATATATATATATATATATATATATATATATATATATATATATATATATATATATATATATGGAAAAGTGAATATACCCTTAAGGTATATAAGCTTAGGTACCCAAACTCACTATACTACATCGTTTTGTATCATATACATACATTGTAATTGTCCAATGTTCTTATAATTCAACTTCTAACTTGATTACTTTCAAGATTTTTATCAATTTTACATTTATATTCCTCTTACATAATTTTCATTTTCAACTATAATATATATAACCTAATAGGTGTTCGACAAAAAAATATGATGTAAGAGGAAGATAATAATGAAATTTCGAAAATTTTGAAAGTAAATCAAATCAAGGGTTGAAGTTTAAGAACATTATAATGAATATATTAAACAAAATGACGTATTATAATGAGTTTGGGTACCTAAGCTTATATATCCTTAAGGGTATATTCACTTTTCTCATATATATATATATATATATATATATATATATATATATATATATATATATATATATATATATATATATATATATTAAAATTCTCTTGGCTTAGCTACAGTTAATTTGCTAAGTGTTCGTCGGTGGTTAAAGGCGAAGAAACACAGTTGTAAGTGATAGACGTGGACAAACCGATTAAGGGGGTGATTGTTGGATTAATCAGTTAGTTAATAAGGAAAGTTTTATTATATTAGGATAACTTTGATTCTAGAAGGTTGTTTTTCCTAGTTTTGGTATTAGAGTAGGATTCTAGTTTTATTAGTATAAATAAGGTTAATGTTTAGGATGTTTAAGTTAACTTTTTTCAGTAATAAAGTTCACCAAGTAATTCCTCGTTCTTGTTCTTTTTTTCTTCTTTGTTCAGTTTATACATTAGGCACCAATGTAATATCAGGTGGTATACCTACAAATTTCTCACGTCCTTTTATCGGTTGCATACACAAACACAAAGTAATGGCGAGCCAAACACCTTCATTTTCCCATGGGACGAGCAGATGATGATGACTGATGAGTGAGGTGTCGATGGTCATGGGTAAGATGTCGATGGTAGGGTGGGCTGGTAGATCAGAGACACCTTTTTCTTTCTTTTTGACTTTCGTTCTCTCTCTTTTCTCATTCTTGTCGAACAACACCAGATCTTGCGGATATGGGTCTCCTTCGGAATCTTCACCATCATCTTCAGAATTTGGAGATTACAGGAAGTATTGAGAGTATTGAACATATTAGAAAGAATTCGTTTGGTGGATTTGATGATGAAAGAATATGAAGGATAGAAGATGAAGGATCGAGTTATAGGTGTATGTGTGTTAAGAGAGAGAGAGAGAGAGAGAGAGAGAGAGAGAGAGAGAGAGGGATAGAGAGAGAGAGAGAGAGGTGGGACCCTTGCATATTAATTTTAATTTTAATTTTAGTTTTAATTTTATTTTAAAAAAATAATAGAAACCCTCATAAATGGTTGTTGGTAGTGAAATAACGAAAATGTCATTTATTTAACGGACAAATACTGACAGAGTCCTAAGGACTAAACATTAAAAGTTTTGAAACCACATGGATCATTCATGAGGTTTTTTAAAGTTAGGGATGAAACTTCATATTTTGTGAAACCACATGAATCATTTATGAAGTTTTGTCTTTGTAAAATCTAATGTTTTAAACTGTTAAATTGCGAATTAATGGCGCACCTTTAAAATGATTTAAAATATTGCTTTTGATTTAGGACCGATTCAATAAATATGATTGCAGGAATATTACGTATATTCATGAAAAAAAAAAAACCCTCTAAAATGCTCGAAGATAACAAATCGTTCTTCATATTAGAGACTATGGTAGGATATGTACTCAGGAGTATAATTCAATACTTTTGATGGTTAAAAACACATACAAGTTGTCCTAAAAAATAATAAACTAACGTTGTAATAGCCATGAATATAAACAAAAAATACCATAAACCATTATGGAATACTTATTTGCATTTCGGAATTGTTCATTGTATTCGGAAGAAAGGTTTTTCACATTACAGGTCCATTGATATAGGTTTTGTAAAATACTTGTGTAATAGCCCAATTTTACAACGAAATTTTTTTTCATTTAATTTAGATATATATAATGTCATGAAATCCATAAAACACACGTTTAGTTAAAACATCGTCTTTTACATTATATATAAAATATCATAGTAGGCCCCCAACATATCAAGGAACAAATACTTGAAACAAATCAACAACCTGTAAGCGAAATGCTTAGTGAGTTTCCCAGAGCATACCACACATACGTAGACACAAGTACAAGTCATATAAGCCATGTATACAAAGAATCAGCAAATGCCATGGGCTACCCCACATGGTCTTTACTTGGACTGCCATGGGCTACCCCACATGGTCTTACACCCAAGGCCATGGGCTACCCCACATGGTCTTTACTTGGACTACCATGGGCTAACCCCACATGGTATTACACCCAAGGTCATGAGCTACCCCACATGGTCTTTACCTGGACTGCCATGAGCTACCCCACATGGTCTTACACCCAAGGCCACGGGCTCCCCCCGGGGTCTTCATGTAATCATAAGATCATAATACATATCGAGACACAAAGTAATCACATAAATCATAATCACATAATGGGCCGGCCTTGGTGCCGTAGACCCATGGGTATGGTGAGAAGACTCACCTTTGCCCGAAGAATACAAGTAATGCACTCTCAAAGACCCGCAACCTCCCAACTGGATAATAACAATAATAATAATATCAATGATTGGTCCATAAATTATCCCAAGGGAAGGCCCAACATTTAAACCCTAACCCCAAAGGCCCAAACACCCTTGCAATGCAAATAGGCCCAAAATCTAAGTCCAAAGTCCTTAATGGGCCTACTTAATATGTCCATGATCCAATTGATAAAAGGCTTTACCCTAAGAATCCAAACATGCCCAAAACCCATAAGAGCCCAAAACTTTAACAACCCAAATTAGGATTGACCCAAACTGTTCCGCGTACGCCCAGCGTACCAGGTCTTCAGGGGTTACGTGCAGCGTACTTGGAGTACGCCCGTGTAACGCCCGGGTTTTCAGGGCTAAGCATTTTTGTCAATGTAATAGTCTAGGTCAACTATTGTAACTCTTTTTGAAGTAATAAATATGAAATATTTGAGTATTATGTGAATTATGTGTGTTTATGTGTTTATTATTTAATTATAAATGTATAATTAATAAAGAATAAAAATGAGCGTCAAAATTAAAGTGTGAGATAATCCCGATATCTATACATAAAGTTGTAGAATATGTCTCAAGGTTTCCGTGCATATAAAGAATGCCGAAATCCGAGCTATAAAGAAGAAGTTATGGCCCGCCGAAGTTTTACGACAAAACCGGCACGACACCGGGAAACGTAAATAGTGAATTTACGATAGAAGACTTTTTAGCCTTAGCAATCTAAACAAAAGTCGTAGAATATGTTAAACTAAGAACATCGATAAAAAGAACGCCCAAATCTGACTTCGTATGAAGAAGTTATGATTTTTCTAAGATTCGGCTTAGCAGTGCACGGCCTGAAACTCGAATTTTAGTTCGAGCGGTTTTTGGCTTACGCAACATAAATGAGAGTTGAAGATCTCATTAATAGGAAATCAACGGTAAAAAGACAGACAAAAACAGAGTCCGTATGTAGAAGTTATTAATTTTACGCAGACGTTTAACAGTATAATCTCCTTGTACTGTTAAATTTAAGATCGGTCGAGAATTAGCTGACGGTGTCAAAATGAAAGTTGTAGATCTTATTATTACCTACGCGTGGATATAAAGAACGTCAAAAACGGAGGTCGTATGTGAAAGTTACGGATTTTAGAAGTCAGAAGTGTGCTGTGCGAAAATGGGTGATGTGGCACAATCTTGGCCATTGCTTTCTCCCCAAGGCTTGCCACCAGATGGTGACATGTGGCACCAAGTTCAGCCACATTTCACCCTATAAATACCACCTCTCCCACCCTCATTTTCTTCACACCTTTCCCATTCTTTCTTCTCTTTACTCTCTCTCTCTCTCTCTAGAACCTCTCTCTAGCCCCGAAATCCCCCGAAAAGCCTAGGGAACCTCCCTAGCACGAGGCGGAAGCCCCGGAGTGCTCGAAGGCTCCGAGAAGAAGAGCTTTTCGGCTCGGGAACGCTGCTCCAAGCAAAGCCCGGTTTTCTATAAAACCCGCTGTAAGTGAGCTACGCCTACGCTATTTTTAATATAACTTTTATTTAATTATAGTAACGTTATTAGGAACTTATAATAAATACTTGGGCTATTATTATGGGTTATATAAGTATTTTTTTTGACGCTTATATAATAATAATAATAGCTAGACTATTAATTAGTCTCGACGAATAATAAACTAAACTCTAGTGGTAATAATACTAGGTTTCGTCGAAGAAAAATTCTTTTTAAGAAGCGAAGCGCTGTCTGAGTTCGGAATCACCACCTTTTCCGGTGAGTGCATAGTTACCTTCAACTTACACATAGATATGAAGTATTTTATATAAATTACGTGCTATGTGTGCATATTATCTGAATACTTGCTATCTATGCTAGATGAACGTTGTTATACATGTTTTCAATGATTTAAACTGTATATGTATTTTATATCTACGAAAATGTTGGGGTAAAACATGGGTAGATGTAATAGGTGATGTGTGATAAAATGATGAGAGGCCTCGATGTTGTTGTTGTTGATCTAGTCATCTAGCGGAGTATAGATGACGACCACGGACTCTTCTAGACAGTCCAGTGGAACACTAGCAGGCTCGCAACCTGTAGGTGTTGTGAACGATGTGTTCACCGGTGTACTCCATCCCCCACATGGTTGCCTATTAGGACATTTATTGCTGAGGAATCCCCTTAGCAGTAGTGTCCGTCCCGATGATGATCCTTAGGCTAGGTCCCTTATGATAGGTGTTTAGGGACGTAAAGTGAGGATAACGGGAACGGGTAATCGGGTTATTGTTGATTGATGAAATTAATAAACTTATTGTGGGTTGAAAACCCTATGTGCTCACCAGGCTCCCAAGCCTGACCCACTCAGTTTTATGCATTACAGGTAGTGGCGCATGAGCATAGGTGTGATGTTTTGGACGAGGGATTACGGATATAGGCCTGTAGATATGAAATAATGTAGTAAGGCTTATATTGTATTGTTTATACTTTTGATCTGTACGAACATGACATCCCGAGTCTTTTAATGAAATACATTTCTATGGAAATGCTTTTGATAAATCTTTATCATATTATTGTTTTGGGACAAATTCCGCAACCCTTTTATTAAAAGATAACTCTGATTTTGAAATAAAGTATAAACAAAACCGGTCTTTTCTGGCCGTGATTTTGGGGATGTCACAGTTGGTATCAGAGCATTAGTTTAAGCGAACTAGGAATTTGTAGGATTTCTAGACTTAAACTTAGAATGCTAAGCGATGATTGTGAGGTGTGAGCACTAGCTTATTTTAGGAATTGTGCCTAAAATGCTTTTATGTGCTAAATGTTTTATGCATGATATGCTGTTATTTTGTTCGGGATCTATGGTCTGTTGCCGACCGGATCTGGAACCTTATGTGTTTAGGATTCTAAATGTACGACTACGATATTAGAACTAGCATGTAAACGTTTCGGAGTGATAAGGACGATTTAAAACGTCTCTCCTAAATAAAG
Organism: Lactuca saligna; assembly: GCF_052625555.1. Lineage (NCBI taxonomy): Eukaryota > Viridiplantae > Streptophyta > Magnoliopsida > Asterales > Asteraceae > Lactuca > Lactuca saligna. The sequence goes on along the minus strand of NC_136425.1, from coordinate 10,376,839 downwards.
ATCTAAATCCACCTTATTCGGTATATAGATCAAGATGGTAAGGACCCGTAGCGGAAACGTAAACGCAAATGGGAACGGACACCAACCCCCCGTGATCGAGCAAATACCAGTTGTGGAAGCCGCTGCCGGACCAATAACGATGGCCGGAGTGCAAGCGATGATCCAGGCAATGTTGGATCGTCAAATGGAGGAAACCAGGCGTTTGCTCCAGCAAAATCGAGAGGAAGCGACTATTCAGCTCGAACAGCCCGAGTTGAACGAAGGGCAGACTGAAGAAGGAAACTACAGTGGGACTATTGGTCAAGCCAACCCACCGATAGTTAGGCAAAACCACCAGGATGGAGGAAATGATGGACGTGGATGCAAATACAAGGATTTCATGGCATCCAAGCCACCGAGTCTATCCGGAAGCCCGACGCCGGTGGAAGTCATGAACTGGATCTCTGAGATGGAGACAATGTTTGAGAGTTGCGAGTGTAGCAATAGGCAGAAGACTGCTCTTGCAGTTCCTCTATTGAAATCTGGAGTACTAAGCTGGTGGAAGCTATTAGCTGATTCAATGCCCAAAGGTGAAGCAAGCAAAATGTCGTGGGAGGATTTTCTGGTACAGTTGAAGATGCAATACTGCTCTGAGCAGGATCTTCTGGAGATCAGCAACGAATTCCAGAATCTGAAGAAGGGAAGAATGAGCGTTACTGAATACGCTGCAAGCTTTACTGAGAAAATGAAGCTTGTTCCTCACCTCGTCCCAACTGAACTCTCCAAGGTTAACAAATTTGCCCTCGGATTACCAGCGGAATTCGGCCCAATGGTCAAGCAAACTACCACTTTGAAAGCTGCCATCTGGGCTGCTAAGAATGTGGAGACCCAGATACGAGAAAAGGGTCTGGAGAGAGCGGAAGTGGGAGAGAAACGGAAATTTGACGGATCCTCGAGGTCCGGTAAGAAAGGTAGATTCTCGAAGTCTAGTTCGAGAGGAGGAGGATCAGAAGCAAAGTGGTGTGACAAGTGCAAGAAGAAGCACTCTGGGAAGTGTGATGGAGGGGTCACTTGTTACAAATGCGGAAAGCCTGGGCACTATGCCAACGAATGCACTCTTAACCAGAAGGCCTGTTATGGGTGTAATGAAGAAGGGCACATTTTGAAGGACTGCCCGAAGAAGAAGGAGGCAGGAAGACCCAACATACCACCAAAGCCGAAGGCGAGAGCCTTCCAGATGATGCTCGAGGCTGCAAAGGAGGCAGCAGACGTCGCTTCAGGTACCTTTCTTGTAAATGGTTTACCTGCAAATATACTATTTGATTCCGGAGCCAATTACTCCTTTGTATCGCATAAATTTGGTGGAAGATTAGCATTGCCTGTAGAAAAACTAGATAATGCCCTGATTGTAGAAGTTGCCAGTGGCAAATTCGTACCTGTTAGTAATCGTATTAGGAACATCGTCATTAACCTAAACGGAAACGAATTCCATGAGGAACTATTACCCATAGAGTTAAACGGTTTCGACATCGTTTTGGGTATGGATTGGCTTAGCGCCAACGATGCCGAGATATTATGCCGAAAGAAGATAGTTAGGATAAACCCACCCGGAAAGGAATCATTTATGGTGTACGGGGACAAACGCAGAGTGAATTCTGGAATCATCTCCTTGATGAAAGCCAGAAAATGTTTGTCCAAAGGATGTGCATCATACTTGGCATTCGTAATCGATGCTAAGAAGGAAAAGAAAGAGGTGCAGAATATACCGGTTGTGTGCGATTATCCGGAAGTCTTTCCCGAAGATCTTCCTGGATTACCACCTGATAGGCAAGTAGAATTTCGTATAGACTTATTACCAGGAACAACACCGATAGCAAAGGCACCTTACCGATTAGCACCGACGGAGATGAAGGAGCTCATGACGCAACTTCAGGAGCTGTTGGACAGCGGTTTCATTCGACCTAGTTCATCACCCTGGGGAGCTCCGGTGTTATTCGTGAAGAAGAAGGACGGAAGCATGAGGATGTGCATAGACTATCGAGAGCTGAATAAGGCAACGGTGAAGAACAAGTATCCATTGCCGAGGATTGATGACCTATTCGATCAGCTGCAAGGTTCAAGCTACTTCTCAAAGATCGATCTTAGGTCAGGATATCATCAGCTGAAAGTGAGAGAGCAGGATATTGAGAAGACTGCATTCAAGACAAGATATGGACACTACGAGTTCTTGGTTATGTCATTCGGACTAACCAATGCTCCCGCAGCATTCATGGATTTGATGAACAGGGTTTGTAAACCATTCCTCGATAAATCCGTGATAGTGTTCATCGACGACATTCTCATATACTCGAAAAGCCAGGAGGAGCACGACAAGCATCTACGAGAAGTGTTGGAGGTGTTAAAGAAGGAAAAGCTTTTTGCAAAGTTCTCCAAATGCGACTTTTGGATACGGGAAGTCCAATTCTTGGGTCATGTTGTTAACCAAGAGGGAATAATGGTTGATCCCGCCAAGATCGAGGCTGTAATGAAGTGGGAACGTCCGAAGAATCCCACGGAGATTCGAAGCTTTCTAGGATTAGCCGGATATTACCGACGATTTATCCAAGGCTTTTCTTCGATAGCTGCTCCATTAACAGCTTTGACCCATAAAGGAGCTACGTATACATGGAGTGAGAAACACGATGAGGCGTTCGAGAAGCTAAAGAAGAAGTTATGTGAAGCGCCGATACTTTCTCTACCCGATGGAGTCGAAGATTTCGCAGTTTATAGTGATGCATCTGGAGTCGGGTTAGGTTGTGTTCTGACCCAAAGAGAAAAGGTGATAGCATACGCATCTCGACAATTGAAAGAGCACGAAAAGAACTACCCCACTCATGATCTGGAGTTGGCAGCGGTAGTATTCGCCTTAAAGATATGGAGGCATTACCTCTACGGCACGAAGTGCAAGCTCTTCACTGATCATAAGAGTCTCCAGTATCTCTTTAATCAGAAGGAGTTGAACATAAGAGTCTCCAGTATCTCTTTAATCAGAAGGAGTGGAAAGTATCAGGAAAGCTCAACATGCAGTTTAGAGTTTATACATGATTTGAGACTATAAATTTGCCATTTTTAGTTTTATATTCATTGAATTACAGTCCCCTAAAATCGAGATATCAAAGCTGTAAGTTTTTAGTTTTTCAGTTTTTTTGTATTCAGTGAAAGTATTAAAACTTGCATATCTAATTCGTTTGAAGTCGGATTGACATGTGGTTTTTTTCAACTTGTAGTTTACAGTTTGTACATGAATTTACATTATAATTTTGTCATTTTTGGTTTAATATTCAATGATTTGCAGTCCTCCGAAGTCAGGATATCAAAACTGAAAATTTTCAACTTTTCAGCTATTTGTTTTTGTACTTTGTATTCAGTGAAAATGTTATACACAAGCATATCGCATTTGTTTAAAGTTGGATTGATATGTGGTTTTTTTCAGAGTATATTTCTGGGTTTTCCGGTTCTAAACCCACTTTATCCGGTTCCAACCTACCTACTTTGATGTTACCGGGTTTTCCGGTTTTAGACCCACTTTACCCGGTGCCGTACCCGGAACCGAACCAGAACCGACTCCTATATACCGGTCCGATTTCCGATTCTACAAAATCCCATTAACCGGGACCGGGTCCATCTGGTTCGGGTTTGGACCACTTTCATCCCTACTCCTGATTATACGTCGACAACTTGATACTCCTCAATCATCATCATAAACCGGAGCCCAACCGTTTATGGGCTTTTCCAATTTGAATCGTGTATGAATTCTAGAATCTTGTTCCCGAAATTTCTATCAGAATGGTAAAGGTTTGTTACCAGGTATAAATTAACCCAATCAGAAGAATCGAATTCTTTAAGGTAAGATTGTAGTAAAACAACCCAACCTTTTCTGTACTCCCATTTAAACACACTCAAGAACACAAACGGATTTCTCAGATTCAATTGTTCTGAACTTGAACCAAGTACCAGATTCCCTAAAGCCGAAAGATCCAATGGAGTGTATTTGATTGGATCAAAGAATTTTGTATCTATGGTATGTACAAATTTCACAACTTTTGATTGATCAACGCCACTATTTACAAAAGACGATGCATGAAATTCAGTAGGAACCCAAACCATATCCATGGAATTACACCGCTTTACATGATCGGGGTTCACCCTATCTGTTTCAAACTAAACCAGTTGTTTGGTGGTGGATAAGGTGTTGTTTGAAACAATGGCAGACTCTAAGCACCAGGCTCACTGTGACAAACTGCAATCGACTCCTCTGGTCTACATTGAGTTCGGTAGAGCTCAGAAGCTAACCTTTTCATCTCTATAGGCAAACCCTCCCAAAATTGAAAATTATCATTATCCCCGTGTGGAGCGATACTCAATCTGAAGTTACTGGTTTTGTTGTAGTGATTGAGCGCTAATATATAAGACCAAGCTTCAAAACAATAACCGCCACCAGCAAAGAATTGAGCCCTCCATAGCAAACAGTGATTAGGAAGATTAGGGCTTGTTGATGCAGATTTACTAAGGTTTAGAATTGTGCGATTAAACCCAAGAATTCTCAAAATATGCGAAAGAAGCGGCGAGATAGTTGGATTTATGTATTGGGTTTTTACATAATTTGTTTGGGGGATGATGAATGAGATTGAAATTGCAATGACGATGACTACATCTAATCTTTATTAACTTTATATGTATTTTTTATTTATAAATATATTTTTTGATATTAAAATGATTTATACATCATTAGATTATAGGGAAAAATACAAATCTAACCATTTTTGTTAATTACTTATAAAAAAATAGCCAAAAATAGCCCACAAAAGAGTAGTCAACGCCGTTGACTACTGTTTTAGGCCGAAAAGTCCTCTTTCGTACTAATGGTCTTTTATTTTACGGACTCGTTTACTTTTTCATGGCCCATAGCCCAAAGTATAAAATAATTTTTTTTTTCAGATTAGTCATTTTTCTTATTGTTTTCTTTGATTTGGCTATTTTTTTTTCTCAATGGAGCACCCGAAGAACAATCAGGTTTGTCTAATTTTCATCAAAATTTTACCATGTTTGTGATTATAAGTAGGTTTTATATATGAGGTTAACTTTTTTTTGAACAAAATTTTACCTATAGTGTACAAGTACCCAATGCACAGATTGTGCATTGTCGACTTGTACACCGTAGGTTCGTATGAACCGTACGGAAATTTAATTTTTTTGTTTTTTTTTTAATTTGTATCAATAGGATCGGAATTGTATGTATTTTGTAGTTGTATAATTTTTTTATAAAACAAAAAAGAAAAAAAAAAAAAAAAAAAAAAAAAGAAGGAAACCGTAGGTTTCTCAAAAAATACGGTTTTTTTTAATAAAAAAATGTATAACTAATAAACATTTGTATCCCCTTGTACGTATCTTATAATTTTTTGTTGGAAAAAAAATCGTAGGTTTCTCAAAAAATACGTTTTTTTAATAAAAAAAAGTTATAACTAATAAACATTTATATGGCCTTGTATGTATCTTATGATTTTTTGTTGGAAAAAAAATCATAGGTTTCCTAAAACCTATATATATATATATATATATATATATATATATATATATATATATATATATATATATATATATATATATATATTTGTTTTTCATTAAAAAAAAAAATTTAAACGTATTTTTAACGATTGTGTTCCCTTGTATGTATGTTATGATTTAATGTTTGCATGCTGTTAAAAATGATGTTATTTTCTATGTCTCAATTATGGCATACAATAGCAATGTACTATCCTCTATCATCCACTTCGTTACGCGAAACACCTTCTTCAACCACCACATAGACAAATATAGATTTATCTCTAACGACATTTATTATCTTGATCAGCTTTCTAATATCACGATCATCAACAATACCACAATAATAGAGTTGTTCTGGATGTTGATAAGCCTCTGACTTTTGATTCTTCGGAAAGACTCATCTTGCGCTTCACCAAATGAACAAAATCGGTGTTCGTGGTGGTTTCGTAAAATTCAACACCGAAATAAAACATTCTCGGATTGTATTCGGGTGGCCAAACATATGATAATTGGGAATTAACAAACTCTCATCTTTCATCCGTAATGAGCAATACGAAATACTCGTTACAACTTATTATGTTAATTTTAAGAATAAATAAGCTAGAGAGAAGTGCAATTTTCAAAATACGAAATAATTTCAAAAATATGAAATACTTAATATATATATATATATATATATATATATATATATATATATATATATATATATATATATATATATATATATATATATATATATATATATATATATATATATATATATATAGTGGATTCAAAATAGTGTTCCACTCTGACAAAAAAGTAGTCAAGTTTAACAAAAAAGTAATCCATTCTGACAAAAAAGTAGTTAAGTTTTACAAAGGAGTAGTTCACTCTGATAAAAAGGTAGTCAAGATTATTAAAACTAGTTTTTATATTTTACAAAAAATATTTTTTAACAAAATAATTGTCAAAAAACAATTCTACATTTTATAACAATATAATTGTTAAAATAATTCTACATCTTATAAACAATCTTTTTAATACTCTATATCACAAAAAGAATATGTTTTTTTTTTAAGTCTAATGTTTTGAATTCTTAAAATTTTTAACAAAATAATTGTTAAAATAATTCTACATCTTATAAAAAAAATTAATTATAGGTTTTTTCACAAAACAATAGATTAAAAAAAACTTATTTTTTCTCCAAAACTGTAGGCTACGGTTTGGGATACCGTAGGTAAACCGAGAGGAAACTGTAGGTTTCCCAAAACCTATGGTTTTGTAGCTTACAAATGAAAAAAAAAAAATTATACAAAACACGAAACGGTAGACGATATGGCGAAACAGTAGACGATTTTAGAAACCTACGGTTTCGTGGGTTATATTTGGACATTTACTTATTTTTTGTTATAAATTGATAATCACTTACTTAATTTTGCTAGATTAGTAGTGACCTCTAGATTTATAAGATTAGGTATTAGATTATAAGGTTAGGTTTTTCTACATACATATGCATAATGGTTTGTATTATTTTGCATTTTGCCCTTATTTTATAAATAAAGTGGTGAGAATATATTTGTATCTTTATGTATTTTATCATTTGTACAATAACATCATTTCGTTAATTTAATGGCTTATTTTGACATTAAACAAAATGATATGGTCAGAGTCATGTATGGTATCCCATGGTTGCTTGGAACAACAACAATAACGGACAAGCAGTACTCTTCACCACTCGGTTATTATATCTGGGGCTGTAAATGTGTAAACCAACTGAACCTTATGCAAATCGTTCGGCGGGAAATTCGTTTATTTAATAAATGAACGATCATGAAAATAAAATCTCGTTTGTTTAGCTAAACGAACGAACATGATCAATAATTTCGTTCATGCATTTATTCATTTATGTTCATTTATTTAAATTTATTTATGTTCATATATGTTCAATTGTTTTTTATTATATCACTATATTATATGGTTGTTTATATTCATATATGTTAAATTGTGTTTGTTTATCTTTATTCGCTTATGTTCATTTAACATGTTCACGATCATAAACAAATAAACAAACAAACATGAACATGTAATTTGTTAAACGAACGAACATAATCAAGAAAACTCATTCGTTTATCCGTTCATGTTCGTTCATTTGTTTGGCTAACTTAAACGAACGAACGAACAGGAACAAACCTTGTTCGTTTTTGTTCAGTTCGTTTACAGCGTTAATTATATCCCTGGTTACTTCAAACCGCTTTGCAATCGTTCAACAGATTTTTTATCGTTGTCATCTAGGTGCTGAATTTTTCATAAGAACCTGAGCTAATAGAAAGATCAAACACCAAATTATATCAACAGACTTTCAACTGTTTCAGATATTTAATCGAGCGTCTTGTCAAATGGCAATGGCTTGACCAAAATATGCATCTAAACTCTTACAGATCTTTTACCAAGAATATGAAAGTAACTAAAAAAGGGTAAAACTAAAAATTATGCCATCCATTCAGAGGGAAGCTACAATATGGTCATTAATCTAATAAAGCAGAAAAGTGTATATATGTTTAGAACTTTAGATAAAGAAACTCTAACCACAATTATTCTAAATCACAACATGATTCAACTGAGGACACTATAAACACTTGAGAACCACATTAATCTAAACTACAGAACAAATGGAATCATCAACTCTAACGTGTGAATGTTAAGTATTGATAAAGGGTGTGTAGTAGATTTAATGACCAAAATTGCAAGCTTGGACAAATTCCATATCATAGTCTACATATTTTGTCCAAAGTGGGCGAAACTGATTCATAGCAATGTCAAGCCATGGTTTCATATTTCCATTGAAATGCACAACTGCAGCATTTTCTATCTCTTCCATGCTTATGCTTGGATTATACCCAAGCCCTAATACATGCCATGATTTCTCTAATGGTTTAGTTGTTGAGTAAAATGTGATTAAACCTGGTGGCAGTGTTCCCAATTTCCACAATGTCCGATTCTCATTCTGCAAAATACAGTATACCACCATTAACACTTTAATAGACATAAACAGCAAATAGATAAATAGATCTCAATTCTCAAATCATAACTCATTAACATATAACAATCTTACCAGATTTTGCCAATAGTGGTACTCTTCAGTGCATTTTTCTCTCCTCCAAGCATCCAAATCAAAGAAGTTCATCCCATAAGCCCAAGCACATGCCTTGGGATTAAACTTCTCCTTGATCAAAGGATGAGAGAAGTTCATGTATTGTGAATACCTATGAAAAGATCCGAAACAAGTCTCAACAGCTCCATTTACCTTTCCATCCATGTCTATCTTCCAAAGCCCAGTCAGATCTTTTTGAACGATTATATCATCATCCAAGAACAAAATCCTGTGCAAGGTGGGGTACATCTCAGGTAGGTAGAACCTCAAATGATTCAAGATTGATAGATACTTAGGGTTCCTGAACTTCATATTGGTTGTGTCCTTTGTTGCATTCTCAAGCTTATTCTCGAAGTAGAACCTCTGCAATTTTGCAGATTCAAGCTGCTTTAGGACTGGAACGTATGAAGAGTTCAGAAATGTGTAGTCCTCCACTGCTTTGATTTCAATATGAGCACCGTTGTATTCTTTCATCTTGAACATAACCTGCATTGCTCCAAGATTCATCTTATCTGTCACTACATGGAAAACATGCTTCCATGGTTCCTTTGTGTTTTTAACAGCCGAGTTGACCACAACAGAAGCAGCAACAACGTTATCAGAAAATATCGCATAGTGATACAGCTTAGGATCGTCGAACTCTGCAGGACGTGGCTTGCCTTCATCTGAGTACTTCTCAGGGTGTGCAATTCGCTCTTCCATTAACCTCATTGCAACGCAATGCAAGCTCTTTGGTATTGATTTCGCTGCAATCAAGCTAGAGAACGCACCTTGCTTCTTTGCCTTGGTTAATTGCTCATTGACTGCGAAAATTGTGTCTTTCAGCTTCTGAATCTTAAGCTGGTTATCAAACGACTCTTTGGCTTCGGCAATCACTTGTCTGGTTACCTTAATCCGCTCTTTCACCTCCTTCTCGAACTGCCGGAGTGCCACTTCGTCTGTTGATTCCGCATCAGAGTCGAACAAAGCTCTGTAAGCAGGTTTCGAGATGAGATCCGTGTAGCTGCGTGAAAGATCAGCGAAAACCCTAACGAGCTTAGAGTTCTCGAGCTTGAGCTTCCGAGCATAGGCAGCATAAGCGAGAGCGAGCGACTTGTGATCATCTGCCTGCTTTCTGATCTGATCAAATCTAGGTTTTAACGGATCAGATTTTAACGCGAGCACAGACCTCATAAGTGATCCAGCTCCGTTCGAATTAGAAGAAAAGCCCTAGAATTACAAGCACCACACATATTAACAAATTTAATAGAATACCAAATAACAACAACAATTGGATAACTGTAAGGTAAAATAAGAAGAAAAAGAACATACAATGTCGAGACCGGAGGAAACGACGCCAGATGATGAGGTGAAGAGGAAGGAAACGGCTAACAACAAGAATACGGCAACCGAGAGACCGGTGGCGAAAAGCTTGAAAGTAAAGCCTGCGGCAGCAACCGGCGGTCGAGTCGACGGACCTGCAAAACCATTATTCCGTTCGGAAAGTGTAGTGCGAGAACTCCGAAAGCCTCCGGAGATAGCCATTGTCGTGTATCTGGATCTGAATCACATAAGCATTGAAGATACGAGTTTGTAGAAAAGTACTTTAGTGGAGAATGGCTGGCCTGGGGCTGGCGAATGGGTGTGATGGTGACGGTGGGAAAAGGGGGAAGAGGGAGATGCGTGGGTCCTATTCGGTTTCAGATCCGTGTTTTTACTTTATATCGAGTGATGAAAATGAAAGTGTTAACCGTTAACCTAGTCGTTGTCCTTATCGTATTCAAGTTTAAAAAAAAAAAAAAAAAAAAAAAATTTACAAATATAGCCATGAAAATCGGAAAATCGTAGATGAATTAAGCTCATTTGCGATTTCAACCTTTCATCTAGGAAAGTACAAATTGCTAAAGCATAAGTGTGCTTTAGTGACTTATATTTTTTTTACTTTTTCTGTATAAATACATTTATCTCTAACTAAAATCACACATGAACTAAGTTCATCTGCGATTTACTCTCATCTCATCTGCAATTTTGCGTTTCATTTTTCATCTTTTTTTTTTTTAATTTTGATTACGAAATTAATAGAGTTTAAACTTTATATATATATATATATATATATATATATATATATATATATATATATATATATATATATATATATATATATATATATATCCAAAGGATCCTAGGAACAGTAAATTTTGTAACTTTAGGTTTTTACCACAAATGTTTGTTTCATTTAACATTTTTTGTCCCTAAAATCAAAAGTTTTATATTTTTATGTTTTGATTAAATTTTTATTACTTTAGGTTTTTACCACAAATCTTTAGTGACTTTGATATTTTTAGTCTTTGCAGTCAAAAGTTTTATATTTTTGTGTTTTTGCCACAAAGCTTTAATGAATTGGACATTTTTCGTCATTATAATCAAAACTTTAACATTTTGATTAAAAAACACAAAAAAAAAAAAAAAAATCTCTTTTAGAATTTTGCCACTATATTTACCCAACTTTGGCAACTTTAACATTATTGTCACTAACATTTTTGGATTTTCTCCATCAATGTCCCTTCTTTTGGTTGTACACTTTTGACATCTAATTTTAAGGATTATGGACTTTCTCCCCTATTTATGATGATTTACAATTTTCGTTCTCGAAGTGAAAACTTTTACATTTTTAAGTTTTGATTAAGTTTTTGTGCTTTTAGGTTTTTGCCACAAATCTTTAGTGACTTTGACATTTTTTGTCCTTATAGTCAAAACTTTTATATTTTGATGTTTTTGGCATAAATTTTTACTGACTTTAACACTTTTCAACATTCCAATCAAAGCTTTTACATTTTGACATAAAGAACACATAAAAACTCTTTTAGACTTTTGTCAATATATTTTCCCAACTTTGGCAACTTTCACACTATAGCCACAATATTTTTGGTTTTTCTCCATCAGTGTTTTTTCTTTTGGTTATACACTTTGACAAAATTTCACGATTGGTCCCTGTGGTTTACACAATATCGCACTTTGAGGACTTTCTAGCAAAAAGTCACGCGAATGGTCCTTAAGGTTTCATTTAATTGCGCGATTGGTCCTTGACCCTAACCCCGTCATTTTTGAGCCGTTAGTGAAGGGGTAAATTTGTCTTTTCATCTTGTTGTGCATCAGAGTATATAAGTTAAGTTCCGCCTTTGTATCCTTCTACTTCTCGTTCCTTGCCTCTGTTCTTCCCTCCCTACTCACATTCTATTCCAAAATTGAAGAAGATGGTGATATGCCACTGTGGAAGGCCGGCGATTTTGGTGACATCGTGGACTGACTTGAACCCAGGTCGTCGATTTTGGTCATGCTCAAGGTTAGGAGGAACATGTAGCTTTTTTGGATGGTTCGACCCTCCCATGTGCCCTAGGTCAACTGTTGTGATTCCAGGGTTGTTGCGTGGAAGAAACAATCTCGAAGCAAGATTGATGATGGTGAAATGGCTACTTTGTCTGAGTTGGTTGTTTTTCATGGTGTGTTACCTTTTCAAGTAAAAAATCAAGAAGCATTTGGGGGGGGGGGGGGAATCTATAACTTGGAATCTGTCTTTTGGTCCCATTTTGTCATAGCTTTTGAAGGATTTTCCCTATGATTGTATGTAATGTTGGGACAAGAAAATGTAACAGATATAATATGTAATGTAAGTTTGATGTTTTGTTTTAATGTGATGGATATTATATTAGCAAGGAAGGAAATTGTCAATTTGATTGCATGTAAGTGTAATGTTGATTATTAAAGTGCAGTAACATAGCCAAAATACTAATTACCAAAGTAGCATTACCAAAAAACTAATTACCAAAGTAGCATTACCAAAAAACTAATTACCAAAGTAGCATTACCATTAACCATCAAACATAGAATACCCAAAAGACCTATCAAAAGTAGTTGTTTTGACTGACATACCATAACCAAACTTAGTAAACATGTTCTAACTTTAATTAGACATAATAGCAAAAGATTACTTAGAAATACAAACTAAGCTACAACATGTTTTCCCTTCTTTTGTCCACCCCCCTATCCAGCTTCACTAGGACCTCCCTGCCCCTTGCAAGTCCTAGCATTGTGACCTTTGTTGTGGCATTTGCTACAAGTGACTGTCAAGTGTTTCCTACTTAACTTGGTACTTTGAGTTGGCTCATCAACTGCCCTCTTCCTTTTTTTCTTTGGCCTACCAACCTATAAACAAATTCATATGGTTACATATTAACAAGTTTATTAAATAGTTTCAAGTTAAATTAAACAAAACATGTATGACAACAAACCTGTTTGTGATGTTTGGGTGGGAGAAGGGTTGTTGGACAATCAGATCTAGGCCACATGCTCCTTCCATTTATTGGGTCAATTGTGTGTTGGTACATAGCATTCCATGTACTGAGCCAGTAACATTTGCTCACCCAAGCCTCAGGATCTCCACATTCTGACCCATTCCGCATCTTATCATACATTGCAGCAATAGCATGCTGGCATGGAATACCTGTAATGTCCCATTTCCTGCAAGTGCAACTCCTCTCTTTCAAATTCACATCATTCATAACAGGTACATCATTCATAACTGGTTCATCATTCAAATCTGGTTCATCATTCATAACAGGTACATCATTCATAACTGGTTCATCATTCAAATCTGGTTCATCATTCATAATTGGTTCATCATTCAAAACTGGCTCATCAGTCATAACTGGTTCATCATTCAAAACTGGCTCATCAGTCATAACTGGCTCATCATCCATAACTGGCTCACTATCCTGTATCACTTGTGAAGGTCCATCAAATGTTCCATATGGCACAATGGACTGGGAGTAGTCTAATTTTTTCCTAGAAGACCCAACAACTTTTCCCTTCTTTTGGTTCCTATCTAGTTCAGGGGATACATCAGTAACCAACTCCTCAATAATAACCTTGGTGGGGGACAAAAAATAACTGTTAACCCTTGTGTGCCCATGCTCTATGTAGATACTTAAAAGGTTATTTTTTTCCACATAATTTGACAATACATGCACATCCCCATCATTTCCTAGAGGTAACAGACCAAAGTCCAACTCGACTTCTGGAATAAGAAAATGATAATACAAAGTTTGCCCTTCTACGTACCCTATTTCTCGAACCATTGTATCCAACTCATGCACAGAGAATACGTCAATATCTACGAAGTCAACATAGTCTATTGTTCCATCTACGTACCTTCTCCCAGGGCTTTTCGTGAATATCCCACCATGATGGATTTTCAGAGTGAAATAGTTGCTTGTTCCCTCTGAAATAAAGAATAACAAAAAAAATTTCAACAATTTGGGCATAATATCAAATCGAGAAAATCAAAGATCACTTTAGTAAGTCACTTACGGTATATCCTTTCCAAATCATAATTTGATGCTTTAGTGTGTTTGGAACGAAGTGACCATAACGTTAACACCATTATCGTTTTCAATCGACAGATGATCCTCTGCCTTGTGTTCTGTTGGAGAAGACGAAGATGAATGCGAAAGGGTAATGGGTAGCTGAGGAAGGAGGAAGATGATCTTTGTACTTAATTACAGAGTTCATGCGTATATGTGCATAATGATCGATTATTAGAGTGACTGCAAGATGAAAAGACAAATTTACCCCTTCACTAACGGCTCAAAAATGACGGGGTTAAAGTCAAGGACCAATCGTGCAATTAAATGAAACCTTAAGGACCATTCGCGTGACTTTTTGCTAGAAAGTCCTCAAAGTGCGATATTGTGTAAACCACAGGGACCAATCGTGAAATTTTGTCATACACTTTTGACATCTAATTTTAGGTGTTGTCGACTTTCTTCCCTATTTGTGACGATTTACACTTTCAACACATCTTTTAAATTTTACCGATTTTTAACTTCTATGATATAGCCCAAAAGCGGCGGAGCCGAACGTCTTTTTCTAGTTATATATAAAGTTTGGCAAAAATACTTATCTATTTTGTTGTTATTTTTGTAGAAAATTTGTTTAAAACATCTCTAATAAAATGAATTTTCCAACAAAAAGTTTTAAAAATGAAATCGTTCATAGGTCACCAGAGAAAGAGTTCTTAAAAAAAATTGAAAAATGAAAGAAAAAAATTACGTTTTTATACCCTTGAAAAAGGTGAAATCACATATAGACGCAAAATCACAGATGGGCTGAGTCTATCTGCGAACGTACAAATCGCTAAAGCACGGATGTGCTTTAGCAATTTGCACGTTCGCAAATGGACAAGTAAAATCGCAGATGGACATCTACAATTTTGATGACTATTTTTATAATTTGAGTTTTTTTTTATATTTTCTACAAATTAATTAAAGGATTAGGTTATATTTATAATTTTCTCAAAAAAATTGACCATACCGTTCATTTCTTATTAATTAGTATATATTTTATATTCACCCGCTAAAAGAAAAAAAAGAAGCGGCAATTTCGTCAACAAAATCTTTTTTTTTGTTTAATCATCCTAAATATCATCGAATTTGAACTATGAAAGTTCCAAAGACCCGTAAAATTGTAAACACAATCGTAAATGGGCATGTGGTTTCTTTCTATACTTTGCTATTAAGATCTTAAAGAGTATCATTTTTAATAAATAAATGTTTTTTTGTCACTTGTCACACTCTTATTTAACTTGTCAAATGTTATTTTGTGGTTATTTTGAATTAATTTTTTTACACATATCATTTTATGAGTTTTTCTATTTTATTAAATTACATATAATGTTTTAATATAATCATTACAATAAATATAGTAATAAATAGATATCAATTTCATTAATGAACTTACCTTTTAATTTCAAAATTCTCAAAATTTAAGTTCATTACTTTCTTTTATTTATTTAAATTTAAAAGATAAGAAACATTTATATTATAATAATTCATTATTTTTCTTATTTTTTTATAAGTTCAAAGTTCTCAAATATTTTAACATTTATAATTTACTTTTTTTTTAAATTAACTCATTAATATATAGATCTCACAACTAATTTAAAAAATAAAATAGTTGTACATAACATAATATTAAAACTTATAATTTATTGAATTGTATTTGTGTATGTCATTGATCCATTGATCCATTCTCACTAGAGGACTTATTGGTGGACTAATCTACACTAGAGGTGAGTTGATTATCTATGAGGTGAGTTTATATATTATTGTACTTTGAACCTTTTAATAACTTGTAAATACTACATGTAACATGTGTTTGTATTAACAATGTATTTGCCTTTGAAATTCTTTTGTCGGCAAATATTTAGTTCTTGCTAATATTTTAAGTTTTGCAAAGTTTTGAGAGATTTACATTGTGTATGTGTTTCGCAAATTTTCATGCACTTAAATAATGATCGTCATTAGTAATTGTAACATCTTAGTTTTGGGGTTAGAATTTTTGAGGAAAAAATGATTTTTTTAACGATCACAAATAAATTAGATCAAAAATAGTTAAATAATAAAAATGAAGAGTAAATAATTAAATTCTAAACAAATAGTAATTTAGAATATGGAAATAAAATATGGAGGATAAAAATAAGTTCAAAAGTTAAGATAGAAATATTTTTATAAAAAGGGCTAACATTGTAAAATTGGTGAAAGATGCTTTGACTCATAATTTGTTGACCAATATCCTAAAGGTAAGTAAAGTGGCGGGAGAGTACTAACTTACAATATTCAATAAGTTAAGAAGTTAGATGGGGACTTAATGGAAAAATCATAGGAATGAGGGACCAAAGTATAATGTGTAAAGTTTAAGTTAGGAAAAGCCCCCAACTTCCCTCTCATTCTTACATGGATGATTTTTTAGATAAAAGAGAAGTCCATGCCATTGATGAAATTAAGGTGAACTTGAAGTGTTGAAGGAAGGATTCAAGCTTAAAAATGAGTGTTTAGCTATTTGAGGTAAGAATTCTTCCACCAACTCTACGAATTTTTAGTTTAGGTAAAACCCCCGGATTCAAATCCAATTGTCATGATGAAAGTGAAGTTCTGGTGGTGTAAACTACCCATTCATTGGCTCTATCAATGATACTTAACCTAAATCCATGAATCATTGGTTGATTCGGATGTTGATGGGGAGATTACTCCATGAACCCTATTCACAGGAAGTAAGTTATGGAATGCTACTTGAATTCTTAATGTGGACAATTCAATGTGTAAATTTGGAAGTTAGGTTTTATGAATGGAATTAGGGAATTTCATGAAGAGCATGATGTTTTAGCTGATGTATTCACATGTGAATTGTTGATACATTCAATAGAAAGATTGATGCATAATTCTAAGTACTTATAAGGTTATTCTAGTGGACAAATATGATCCAAGTTGATCTATGGACTTTCATCCTTGAGTTGAAGCTATAATGAAACTATGGAATTGGAAATGAAGGACTCCAAGGTTTTTAATGTAACATCTTGATCCATGTATTTTCCATTTATACCCTTAGTATGAAATTTATTTGCAAAATTGGTCCTTTGGCTCATTAAGTGAAGACGTGTAACGTCCCATTTTCACAACAAAAAAATTTCATTTTTATTAAGATAAAAACTTCCTGTTTATTAATCCATTAATTAAGAAAACCATTTATTTCGTATTACATTTATTAAAAATCAAAGTGTTGAGAAAATGCGGAATCTTAAATGTTGTTGATGAGTGTGTATAGTCAGCCTTCGCCTTCCAGCAATAACCGATGATACCTAAAACCATAAACAACTGAGTAAACATAAAGCTTCATGAGTTCCCCCAAAAATACCACCATATAAACAAGTCAAATATACAATCAAACATGTCGGGACCATTCAACCATCGGGTTGGAATACCCCAGGCCTAGTCAACCTCTGGGTCTAGTCATCCTTAGGATGGAATACTATAGGTTGGAATGTCAATATCTAACAGATCACTATAGTATAGCAGCATACTCAATACCAAAACACAGATCTATCAGATTACTACAGCATAACAACATACTCAATACCAAAACACAGATCACTACAACATAGCAGCATACTAAATATCAACAATCCAATGAATGCATAGTCGTATATACTCAGAGGTGAGATAGTCACCTGGACATGTGATCCTACTCTAGAACCACAACCAAACAAGGAACATGTAAGAGAGCTTAGATCAAGAGTCCTCAGTCTATCCGACATGACTATATACAGCCCCTGGGGCATCCCTCTACTAGAAGATAATCAAGGCTAGTGGGCCGGCATTGGTACCTTCAACCCACAAGTACAGTAAGGTGAATCTCACCTCGATATGCTCGCAGGTAACCACTGTAGCAATGAAGAACTCTACCAGCTTCAACTCACTTCCAAACACATACAGGAAGATAGTTGAGTCAATACCCGATCACAAGTCATAGTGACGATTAGGGTTTTACACAAAATGACGATTATGGTTTCACATAAAATCATAACTAGGGTTAGTGTTCAACACTTAACCTCTTAAGGACATAATCAATTAAGTCCAATATTGCATTAAGTTAATTGTAGAGAATTATTAAGTATTATTTTAAGTTTAATTAATAGTTTTAATGTGGGTCCCGACCAACTCCAAGATTAGGATTTCTTGACATTAGGGTTTTCAACTCCTAAGTTATATAATTAGTTAATTAAATAAATATACATGTGTTTATAAATCAGGCACCACCTACTTCCACCTCGGGCAGTAAAAGCCGGCGGCGGTTCATGGCAGCAGAAGGCGAAAACCACTATTGTTATGGCGGGAGTTATAAGTTTTAGGTCCAAACACACACACACACACATAAGCACACAACCACCCAAGGTAACAGTTGGTGGCGGCAGAACGACGACATGAGGTAGCAGCCACCACCTCAAGGTGGTGGTGGTGGGTTTCCTTCAATTCTCCGGCCAAGAAACGCTCATAAAATCTCATACCATTAAATATACACACATAAACACTGTAACACACACATCCACCACTCATGGTGGCTGGTGATGGCAGAAAGAGCAGCATGGGCGGTAACCACCATGGTTGGTTGCCATGGTGGTTATTCACATTTTCTGGCCACTTAAACACACCCACACATGACATTGACTAAAACATGCATACACACATCGACATGGGTTGAAACACATACAAACACACACAAAAAACTACACAACACATCCACTCTCGTGGCGGCAAGCGGTGGTCGGAGTACAAAGTGGTGACAGTCGCATCGTAGTGACTGCAATGGTCGGACGAGCTTCATAAGGGATGGAGAAGAGAGAGAAATTGCGACAGTAACACACACACACATACGAACACGAGTTCCACATTAAATATGTACCCAAGTTGGGATATCTAACCCGCAAGATATAACCATGCTTGTATTCTTCGTTGTTCAACTGAAACGAACAATTTAGAGCCTTTTCCAAGCATTTTGTCATCAAATATTGGTGATTTGTATATGACATTGAGGTTATGTTTACCACCAGCGACACCAAAGAAAATCATAACATATCCACAAATCTTGTGTCATTATAGCTTCAAGTATAATACTTTGGCACAAGTGATTACCTTGTTATGTATTGACCTCATAATGCAATTGGATAACTCCTCCATTCCCAACGTGTACAATCAATGCTACTTATCATACCAAGAAAACTATATCTTACTTTATGTGTAGAATAAATTGTTGAATGTCGTTGGTTGTTGGCTTATGTGGATATTTGCATCCATACAACATTAATAATACCATACCAGAAATTGTAGAGGCTTTCTCACGAAACCCTTTCCAACATATTCAAGTACTTATCCTACATGTTTTTCATGTTCCCATATGCTAGTCGACGTATTGTATATGTGCATTTCTGCAATCCAGTGAAACTTTTTATGCATCCTTGCATCACTGTTGTTTTGAAAAACTCAAATATTACTTGACAATATGCAGGACTAAGTCTTTACTCGTCCCGAATATTCTTTTGAATTGTTTGCCACCAAATTATGCATTATTAACAAAGTAATATTGTATCAGCAACTCTTCAGCAATCAAACGATCATTATGGACATAAGTTCTGATACTTTTGTAACGCCTGCAAATCAGAGCTAGTCAATTTAGAGACCCGTCGAAGTTATAGAATATTATTTAATAGAATAAATAATTTTAACCAAATTATAGTATATGTCACAAGGGTTCCGTACATATAAAGAACGCTGAAATCCGAGTTATAACGAATAAATTATGATCCGTCGAAGTTTTACGGCAAAGTGGCATGACACCGAGAATCGTAAAAAGTGAATTTATGATAAAATACTTTCTAACCTTAACGATCTAAACAAAATTCATAGTGTATGTTAAACCAAGAGTGTGCATAAAAAGAACATCCAAATCTCACTTCGTATGAGGAAGTTATGATTTTTCTAAGATTTAACATAGCAGTGCACAGCCCGAAATTTGAATTTTAGATCGATCGATTTTTAGCCAAAATAGTCTAAAATATAATTTAAGATCTCGTTAATAGGAACTCAAATACAAAAATACAGTCGAAAACGGAGCTCGTATGCGAAAGATATGGACGAAGCTTAGTCTCTATTCTTCAAGCGCGACAAATGTGATACAGTTTTGTAAATCTAAGATGAAATGAGAATAACCGACGGGTAGGGCTGTAAACGAACCAAACGAACACGAACAAGGTCTTGTTCATGTTCGTTCGTTTAAGTTAGCCGAACAACAAACGAACACGAACGGATAAACGAACGAGATTTTCTTGTTCATGTTCGTTCGTTTAACAAATTACTTTGTTCATGTTTGTTCATTTATGTTCGTGAACATGCTAAACGAACATAAACAAACAAACATAAACGAACAAAGATAAAAAAAAACACAATTGAATATATATATGAACATAAACAAACATATAATATAGCAATATAATGAAAATTAATTGAATATAGATGAATATAAATAAACTTAAACGAACGAACATAAACGAACGTAAACAAACATCTTAAACGAACGTTCACGAACATAAATGAACGAACGAGACCATTGTTCATGTTCGTTCGTTTAACTAAACGCACGATAATTTTTGTTCATGTTCGTTCATTTATTAAATAAACGAACATAAACGAACTTTCCGCCGAACAGTTCACGAACGGTTCGCCGAACGTTCAGTTCGTTTACAGCCCTACCGACGGGGTCTAAATGAAAGTTGTAATACTCGTAAATACCAACGCGTGGATATAAATAATGTCGAGAATAGAGCTCGTATGTTAAAGATATGGACGAAACTTAGTTTCCACTCTTTAAGTGCGGCGAATTCGAATACAGTTTTGTAAATCTGAAATAGAAGGAGAATTAGCCGACGGGGTCAAAACGAAAGTTGTAGTACTCATAAATACCAACACATGGATATAAAGAATATAGAAAACAGAGCTCATACGTGGAAGATACGAACGGAACTTAGGGGCTACTCTACGATAAAATCCTTATAAATAAAGGATGAATCATTCATATTTTCTTTACACCATAAGCCTTTCTTTCTCTCTCTAACTTTTTTCTAACTCCCCCAAAGCCTAGGATACCTCCCTAGCATGAGAAGGAAGCCCCGGAGCTCCCGACGGCTCTGAGAAAAAGAACTTTTCGGCTCGGAAACGCTGCTCCAGCGAAGCCCGATTTTTAATAAAACCCGCTATAAGTGATCTACGTCTACCCTATTTTAAATATAACTTATATTTAAATATAATATCATTATTATGAATCTATAAATAAGATTTATCAGTGATTCAAAGTCGTGCTACTGATTGATCTACCTACAGGGATGATGTCTAGGTTGTGATTTAGTGAGGTGTTTAAAGTGGGATTTCCAAACAGTATACTTCGTATACCAAACGGACCCTACCTTCGATATGATCCTACTTGTTGTTCCTTACTTGATAGATCATGAAAGTAGACTTTGAGTTAATAATGAATCTAGACTGATAATTAGTCGCAATAAAGATTAGACTAAAACATGGCGATAATAATGTTTGGTTCCGTCGAAGGAAAATAGAATCGTTAAAAGCGGAGCGCTGCCCGAGTTTAGAATCATCAGTTTAACAAGTGAGTGCATAGTTATTTTCAACTTATACATAGATATAAAATATTTTATATAAATTACGTGTTATGTGTGTATATTTTCTGAATACTTGTTGTCTATGCTGGATGAAACGTTTTATACATGTTTTAAATGATCTAAACTGTATATGTATTTTATATCTACAAAATGTGTTGGGTAAAACATGGGTAGATTAAAGGTGAGATAAATGATGAGCGATGAAAGATGAGATAAATGATGATCGGTGAAAGATGAGATGAATGATGAGCGATGATATATGAGTGATAAAATATGGTGCGAAACGATGACCTAAGCGATGAGCCAAACTATGAGCCAAACGTTGACCCAAGCGATGTACCCATCATCTAAAAGAGTATGGATGACAACCACAGACTATTCTAGACAATCTAGTGGAACACTAACAGACTCGCAACCTGTAGGTGTTGTGAACAATGTGTTCACCCGGTGAACTCTAAAAACCCATTGACAGGTATTACGAGTGGACTCTCGAAAACGATATTGTCAATAAACGAGATAAACCCTAGTGACTATGCAGACTTAGTGTCGATTCCTTAGGATACTCCTTAGGAATGAATGAACGAGGAATAACTGAATCTTAGGCTAGATCCTTATGAGTAAAGAAGATAATAGGGATAGGTAATTGGGTTGATTGTTAAATGTTTAACATAATAATTATGTTATTGTAGGTTGAAAACCCTATATACTTACCGGGTTTTCCAACTTGTCCCACTCAAGCTTATTTGTATCACAGGTGTCGATATGAAGCTACTTTACACAGATGGATTTAAAAGAGATGTAGATCACTAATCTAAATGAATGTAAGTTTTGTTTATGCTTATATTTATGTATTGACGATGATATCCCAAATGTTTTAAAATGGATAAAAATACATTTCTTCGGAAATGCGTTGATAACGTATTTATCATGTTTTTCTGAGAACAAATTCCGCAACATTTTTATTAAAAGATGTACTCTGGTTTTTATAAAGCATAAACAAAAATCGGTCTTTTCTGGCCGTGAAAATGGGGATGTCACAACTTTTATGAACATTTGAACTTGGAGTATCTTGAATAATCACTAGTGTATGGAAAAACGTTGTATTTATTCTCTGATTTATACTCTAATGAGTACAATGAATTATCATCAACCCATTTATTGCGCACATAGGAATCAAAGTCATCGGAATTGGCCATTTCAATAAAAATATATTGAGTTTTGGAATGTGTAATGTTTGTGTTTCCTGCTAGATTAATCATAGTTTGTAATCATTGTGGTCAACTTTTGTAATCTTTATATGAATGAATAAAAAAGGATTGTTCATATATGTATATGTTTATGTGCTTTATATGATATTATGCGTAAATTATATAAGTATTTAATAATAAAAAAGATAATATTAAAATATGCGTTGAAAATAAAAGATTGTTTAGGACAAATAATCTTAACATAGTTGTAGTATACCTAATAAGGATTATGAAGACAAAGGAGCGTTCAAATCCGAATTTATATGAAGAAGTTATGTTTCTTCGAAGTTTCACGACTAAACTGACACGACTTTGCGTATCGTAAAAGGTAATTTTTTGATAAATTATTTTTTAGCCTAAGTGATCTAAACGAAAGTCGTAGTATTCGTTAAACCGATAGCGTGCATATAAAGAACATATAAATCTGACTTCATTAGAGGAATTTATGATTTTTTTAAGATTCAGCGTAAGTAGTATACAACTCAAAAATCGAATTTTAGATCGGTTGACTTTTAGCCGAAACAATCTAAACGAGAATTGAAAATCTCTTTAATAGGAACCCAACGATAAAAGGATGGTCGAAAACGGACTCCGGATAAGAAAGTTATTCATTTTATACGGGCTTTAACAATATAAGCGTGTATGAAAAAAAAATTAAGATTAGCTGACGGAGTTTAAATGAAAGTTGTAGATCTCGTCAGGATTAGTTGTGGATATAAAGAACGTCAAAAACAGAGCTCGTACGAAGAAGTTATGCAATTTTGAATAACAAAAATTCGGTATGTGCGTACACGTCACACATAGCTTGCGCTTGAAGCTAGCCACGATGCCCTACCCAAATCAGGACACGTATCAACTAACCAGTGGACCAACATCAGCCTAGTGTGCAACGCGCAAGCCTAGGGTGTGTGACGCACATTGTTTTCTTCGCTTATAAATACTTCACTTCATATATGTTTTCCCCTACACGCTTTCTCTCTAGAGCAATCTTACCTTTTTATCCATTTTCCCTCTCTTTTTTTGGCATGTGGCAAAGCCCTGCGACACCCCTAAGTACTCATCTGAGTAGTAGCCTTCGAGTAGAAGTTCCCAAGTCAGTATTATGCCCGCTTAGTTCCTGGTTTTTCATCAAAAGCCCTCTGTAAGTAAGTTACACTTACTCTGGTTCCGTGTAATTTATAATTATAGTTATAAATCGTTACTAGGAACTTATAATTAAAGATTTATCAATAACTCCAAGTCATTATACTGATTGATCTACCTACGAAAATGTGACTAGAAGGGTTATGTCGACTTGATTGTTGGATTTCAGAGAGGTTATATGTCGAAATGGTTCTGCCTCCCGACTGTCTTGCCTGACTTATCATTACTTGATAGATCTTGAAGTAGACATTGTGATTGTTGAGGAATCTAAACCGATAGGATAATAGTTTATAAATCATGAAACTAGACAATGACTTAGTGTTATGTACATCTAGGTCTTTTGGAAAATATGTAAGGAGAAGCTCTATCCGATTCACCAATCATCAAACGTTTTTGTCAGGTGAGGGTGTAGTTGTTATTAAGAACATAATCTTAAATAAAAGTATTATTATGTGATAATATATGCTTACCTTTATTATTTGTGCTAATTGTATAATTATAATAATATTATTGGATTAGAACCTGAATTGGAATTTGATTGCCTTTAGACATAAGTCTTGCCTTAGGTTTAAGAATAAGACTTGTAAAGGTTGCTTGGTTCAAATTAACCTTGATATCAGTTAGATCTCATAACATGGGTAGAGTGTGGGATCAAAACAGAGTGAAGTTCTCTTCTTTCTTGGATTACCAGAAAGGGTGGGTCCAGATCAGACAACGAGCAAGTATGTTTGGGTCATCGACTAGGGTAGATGACAACACTTGACTATTCTAGACAGTCTAGTGAATTACGATGCTATCATGGACCTAGATAAAATGGGATACCATGTTTATTAAATCTCTGAACATTGGTTGCCTTATTTACGACTTACACTAGCCAATGACTCCCATAGTTGTGTAGTCAAACAGATACTCAGACAATTTATCAGGTAAGGTGATTGTTCCAAATGATTGTCGAACTAGGATATGAGGATCGATTAGGTTGGGCAGTTGGTCTTAGGTCAAATTCTATATACACCTATAATATCTTATAACGTTGTTTTGCAAAAAAGATATAATTTATTATCATTAAATATTATGAGCTTGAAAACCCTACGTATCTCACCAGGTTTCCCAAACCTGACCCACTCAATTTTATGCATCACAGGTAGTGGAACCAAGGTTATTGTAGTCTAGTTAGGATGTTGAGTGGAAGAAAGATATATGCATGTAATATGTAGTTCGACACCTTTTATATTTTACGTTGTAATGTATGTTCGGATATGAACAAATGACATCCTCAAATGTTTTAATAAAATAACATTTGTTATCTTAAAAATGTTTTATTTAACCGGGAAATTCCGCATCGCAATTTATAAAACATAAAGAAAAGTTTTAATTGGTTTTGAAAAATAAGAAATATCACACAATGTATGTGTGTGATTTTCTTAAAGCATCATTGCTTTATAATATGCATTATTAAAGTATGGAGTGAAGCAAAACCAAAGCTCCACATGAAAGCCAAGAAAACTCCACATGAAAGCCAAGAAAGCTCCACATGGAGCTGTTTGTCATCTCCCCTAACCCATATATGGGCGAGCTCGCTAGGTAGGGGTGATGATACTTATGGTACCACCGGTACCCTTCCGCATGCTACCAAAAACCATCAAACTACTAGTTTTTCAACTAGTATACCAAACATAACCTAAGAGGTTGGAATTATTCAACACTAAATAATTCAAATATACGATTCAGCTTTAACAAACAACTCTATAATTATACGCAGGAGTTGTGAATATATACAACCTACCAAGCTGACAAAAAGGAATGACCAAAATAGCAAATTGATCAATGGTCTAGAGATTTTTTTTCTCTCGCGATGATAGCTAGATTTTACATTATTGTGCAAAATGCATTTTAGATTATTGTGCAAAAGGTTCAATCGGTTAGAGTAGTTACGGCCATTTGACTTGGAGAAGAACAAAACCAAACACACTACAAGAAATATATGGGTCAATTCTCCAAAAAGGTGTTTGGGATTTCAATTTTCATCTCAAAACAACTTATTAATTTATTGGCTTTTTGAAAAGTGAAACAAAAAAATATTTCACAAAAACAAAATAACTTTTAGAACAACTTATCTTTAACCCCTTAAAAAAGATGGTTAAAAATAAAATTTTAAACTTTTCTAAACGATTTTTTAAGTTATAAAAGTCAATATTACCTTCAAGTACCCTTAAACTAATAAAATTATTTTTTAAAGACAACTTATTTACTTTTTTATCACAAAAAACTATTTCAAACACTTTTTTTTAAACTCCTTTTGATACCACAATAATTCAATAAGTTTTGTCTAATACCAGAAGGAATAAAAGGGAAGTTCCCCTCGCTTTTTAGTGGATTATACCCCTCTTTCCCTCACTCTTCTTTCCCTCACTTAAAAGCTAAAGGGTGGGTGGAAAATTCTTCCCTCACATTTTTTTTTAAAATATATTTCATACATATATTATACTCATTTTATAGGAAATTAAAAAACATAAATTTTGATATATTTTTTATATTTTTTTAGTAGGTGTATAAATAAATAAACTGACCAATAGCATGAAAGGAGAGAGTGCAGCACCCCCTCCCCCACATCTCTTTCCCGCACATGTTTTCTCTCACCTTTCCTGCACCAACTCCGTCCGGCCTAAAAGTTCTTTTTATGATCATAATGAAATCTCAAACACCCTTTTGGCTCCTCTTTTAAGGTGACATTAAAATCTCTATTAATGCTTTCACATAAAAATCAATTAGAACCCCATGAAGACTTTAAATCTTAATTTCCTATTCGGTTTTAGCAGATAAACTTCTAGTTTAAATTTTCTTATTTACATAAACATTTCAAGATATTGCCAAAAATCCCAACTTTAAGCAGAATGACAATCTAATCTCAAAACAAAGATCATTACCAAAAGATGATCAGCAGAATCAACAACCAAAGCAGATGTGTTCTGGTTATATCAGCATTAACAAAATAGTTAATAAAGAAAAGTACATGTCATAAGCCTAACATGTGTTTATCTACAACGACACTTCATTACTCGTTCATCACAGGTTTGTTTTCATTTGCCTTTGGCTTCTGCTCCTTAGGTCTATCCTCTGTTTTCCTGTACAAATTAAAAGCAGAATTTGATTCACAAGTAAGAACATACAATCTGAAATACATAATACTTAGGGGTAATTAGGTAAATTGCATTGAATGTTGAGCGGAAGTTTTCCAAACACAAAAATACTTTTAGCAGACAAATCATCAAAACTTCAGCCCAAACATGTCCAAACTATTATCCCTAAAACCCTGGTATTAGTAGTTTCAATACCAGAGGGATGAACATTCAATGTCCTAACATACATACATCGAGTAAAAAAAATCATATAGGGCTGACATCAACAAACGTATGCGTATATAACTTGAATCATCTTCGTCACAAGATAAAAATAAAGAAAGGGAAGACAAATCGAAACGTCCAATCAATACCAACTCGACAAAATCATTTGCAAATACAATGTATGGATCTAAAATACAAATAACCGAACCATAGAAAACTTAAAGCATATAAAACACACTGATTATTTACAGATAATAACAACACCTAGTACAAAATAAAAGAACGATGAAACGAGCAATACCTCTTATCAGAGGAGCCTCCCTTCTGGCTGAGGAAGGAACGGAACAATGGGGAGTTGACGTCGTATATCATTTTCGCGAATCGGAGGTACTTCGATGAAACGATGTGCAGACTTGAAAAAACCCTAATATGCAATAAACTCTCATATTTAAAGGAAGAAAACATCTTTCTGGGTCGAAAGCAAATCTGGGTTAAGATCCTAAGTCCGTCAAAAGTAAATTACATTGGGTTGGGCTTCTAGTAGACAGAGAGGTTTGAGTAGGGACGAGCAAACCGGTTTTTTTTCAAACCGAACCGGTTCGGTTCCAATTCATGAATAGTAAAGCCGGTTCAACCGTAAAAACCGGTTCGGTTCAAACCAGTTCCGTCATTATTAAACTCGAACCTATCTAAACCGGTTCAATTGGTTTTAAATCGATTTGATCGGTTTGACTACCGGTTCACGGTTATTAAACCGATTTCAATGTTTAAAATCTCGAACGGGTTCAAACCGGCGGTTCGGTTCTTGAATCGGTTCGGTTCATAGTGGACCGGTTCATGGTGAACCGGTTCGGATCCTGAATCGGTTTTTTTGTGCAAGCCTAGGTTTGAGATGGAAATTTACCTGTTGTTCCATCTTCTTGAGGGTGGCCTTCAATTTGTGTTTGAATGTTAGAGAATATGTTCATTGTTTATCGTTGAAATTGGGTTTCGCTTTGAGCAAGAGAAGTAACGAGTTTTTGAAACTTTTTTGATGGTTACCACTTGATTGGCATCGTTGCTGAGGTTGTTGGTAATTTGGAAAGGATGACATGTTTGTGGAGTTGCATATTGTGGATATAGAGGTTTTTGGGAAGGATATTGTGGATATTGGGGTCTCATCATAACATAACATCTGGTGGGTTTTGCTTTGGTAAGTATCGGTTGTCTGGGTTATTCCTCCAATTCGACTTGTATGTGTTTTGAAATCTCATGGGTCTTGGTTGACCTTGATATGCTCTCATTGCATTAACATCCTCCAATTCACTTCCAAGTGTGAAACACTTTATCCATATAATGCTCCGTCGTTGCACAAATACCACAAACCATCAATTGTTGACCACTTCTCACCACCATTTGACTCAACACACTAGTCAAATCCAAGAGTTTTGATTCCAAATGTTGGGTATTGCTAACTTCACCAACAACTTGTGGGGAACTTCTCTTCATGTCATTTTGAGTCCCAAAGTTTCTTTGATTTTAAGAAATGGTACGAAAAAGTGATCTTATCTCGTGAGGTGTTTTGTTAAATATGTCACCACCACTTGAAGCATCAATCATCATTCAATCTTTTTCATTCATACCCTCATAAAATTGTTGAAGAAGTAGTTGTTCGGCTATGCAATGTCAAGGACAGTTTGTACACAAGTTGTTAAATCACTACCAAAAACCATGAAAAATCTCATTCTCCCATTGACGAATCCCCAAAATGTCACTCCTTTGACTTGATATTCGGGAAGTGGGATAGAACTTGCAATTGAAGGCTTTGAGTAACTCTTCCCATCTGTTAATAAATCGGAGTGGTAAGTTGAATAACCACTCTCTATCTTTATCTTTCAGGGTGAGTGGGAAGGCGGTTAGCTTTAAATCATCCAATGTCACATGTTTGGGCAATGTGCTAACACATATCATATGAAAGGACTTCAACTGCCTTTGAGGATGTTCTCCTTCCACCATGAAACTTGGTGAGTTGATGTATGAGACTTAACTTCAATTCAATACCTCAGTGGTTTGCAGGATAAACAATACCAAGAGGTGTGTGAGTAACATCCGTCTCCATCATTTGTCTAAATGTCAAGTCTTGAGGGGGATTGGGTGGATTGGGGTTTCGTTGCAAGGATATATAAATAAGACAAAACTCAAAATTTATTTTATTTATAAAAAAGGTGCGGAAAACATATCATTATAATGAAAAATCAAATGAAAACTATGCTATTACATATTCATAAGCAATCTATCTTAACTCTTAGCAACATCTCAAAAATCCAATCATCGAATCATGCGATCGAAATCCATTTCTTCGAGATCAGACTCAGCTCACTTCTTCCTTTAAGCTTCCTTTCTTTTCTTTTATCCTAGAAAATGTAATCTTATCACATCATGTATCAAGAATCTAAAAATATGAACTTAATAGAGTTTGATAGTGAATTTTACTTGAAGCAGAGTCATACATCTTGACTCTCCCATCTCTTAGATCTCTTAGGTAGTCAGGACATCTTCGTAACCAATGCCCCTTCTTTTGGTAGTAAAAACATATGGATTCTTCTGGAATGGTACATGGGACTATCTCAAACTCATCATTTCTCTTGCGTGGACAAAAAAATTCTGAACTTCCTATGTTGTCATTTCCAATAAAAGGTTGAGATATTGATTTACCAGACAAATTTTCTTGAACAGTGTGCTGACTCAGCAACATTAAGCAAAGTAAGTCAAATCAATGAGGGTTACGTCGTGGTCCATCATATAGTACTCTCTAATGAACTCACTATATGATTCGGGAAGTGACTGAAGAACCAAGTTAATAGCCAATTTCCTTGAGACATCGACACCCAACATTCCTAATCTATCAATATGTAACTTCATATCCAAGACATTAGCACATACATACTTTCCATTTTTGTGTTTAATTGCCAATAGGGCTTGAGTGACCTTGAACTTTTCAAGTCTTCGAACACGTGGGTCAGGGAGAATAATTGGAGGAGGTGTATGAAGTGAAGCATGATTTCCATTTCTACAATCCAATCGTGGACATCATCTTCAAGCGAAAAGCTTTTTCTAACAGATTTATGAAGAGCATAGTAGATAGACTTTGACATCTACAAAATGGGATAAATTCAAGTTAGTTTATTGGAATCCTTGATATAACACCCAAATGAAATATCAAGGCTAGGACCCAACACAATATCCTACAATATGGAAGAGGGATGTCATAATCCAAATTGCAGAATATTTGAAGGTAGGTAAATGATGATTTACCGATTTCCACCATGAAAAACGAAAAATGAAAATTAAGTTTTAAATGAATTGAAACTCCTAAATATTTTGAGATTCATTGAACTTTTCAATGACATATTTAAATCTTGAGTGTGTCCTTCGTTTGTGACTGGGATGCCGAGGATCACAAACAAGTTGCGGATAACCATGCATATACATGGTGCCCCCAATGTTACATTCACCTAATCGATGTGACGATTAACCACACACGCTCCATCGATCTATAACAAACATCGAGTCACTCTTTGCCACCTTTACTTAGAGCCCAATTAGTGTGCCGGTTAACCATACACGCTCCACTAACGTCTTAGCAATGGTACAAAGTATAATTTCATGGAATACCACCAACTCTACATTTTTCCTAAAGTAACTAAGATTTGAGAATTTAAAAAACTGTTTAGTTACTTCATGCTTCATTATACTTATAATGAAAGGTTGCATCCTATCCTACCCGTTCGGATAACGACCATCCACTAGTCAAGAGTGCGGTGGGTAAGAGTGCATACCCAATGACGGTAATTTTACAGACCGCTTCCATAAACACCCATTATAGACCAACTTCGTAAATGAGACCTACTAATGGTAAGACTGACATTTACTTACACATATATAATATATTAGACTTTTAATTTATATAGTATAAGAGTGTATTTTAACTTTTAAAATACTATGTGATCTAATTTAAGAAAATCATACTTTTAATTTAATTAAATACAAACCATATCATTATCGATGTATTAACTCTCTTTTAATTATACACTTAATTAATTTAATAAATCCATAAGGTTGTAATTTGAACTTTTCAAAATACAAAGGTTTAGAATTTAATATTTTCAAAAATAATACCTTTTAATTAATTCTTATCAATTCTTGACTAATATCAATTAAAGAATATGATTTCTCATTTAATATATTATTTATATAATATATTAATAAATCATAAATAATCCTCTTTCTCCTTAATTTATCCTATCATTTGCTATGATGAAAACAACTTAAAAGGACCATGCTTACAATCAGATCAAGTACATATCAAAATAATTATGGATTTAAACACCTAATCCAACAAGAACAAGATAGTAAAATTACCACATCATCCATATACCATATGATATATATATATATATATATATATATATATATATATATATATATATATATATATATATATATATATATATATCGGACCCTACTATATAATTTATGTTAATTGTACTTAAACAAACTAGCTTAAATGAGAGATCGTAAGTTTCAGTTAATTAAGTATAATGAATAAAAGATTGAAAGATAGAACTTGAATGGTATTTGCAGATAGTAAGTTTTGTGAAAAGTGTCTGCAGACAAAAATTTTAAGGGTGATTATATACACTTGGATTCAATATACATTAATTTTACGAATGTTTTATGATAATTGTTTAAGAAATAAAAAACAATTTTTCTTTATTTTTGTGGAAGTTGTGCCAGTGGGTATTTGAGTCTTATTTCTCTTGTCCATGTTTGTTCCATTATTTTTAGTGGGATTAAAATCTAAGAGTTTAGTCCCATTTGAATTGGTATTGTTCCATTCAATTTTAGTTTCATCATAACCAAACGCTATCTCAATCGATTTTATTGTGTTATGTTCTCTCACTCATTAAACTGTATCTAAAGAAATGAAAAATGATTCTTGAGGGTAATTAACTTTTGCGTTTGTACTCATTTGGTCTATTTCCTTTTTTTTTGTATTCAATATATCATCGCACTTGTTGTTTGTGTTCACCATAACCATTTTGACCGAATTTTGACATGTGATAGTCGGTCAAAGGATTATGGTGAACACAAATAACAAGTTCGATTGTATATTGAGTACAAAAAAAAAGTGACCAAATGAGAACAAACTCAACAGTTGGTTACTCTCCTGAGTCATTTCCTTTTACTCATTTACAGCAAATCCCACGTCATCTCCTACTGATATTAATGATTTTATGATATTCATTCTTGTTTCTCTTCAAAACATAACCCACGAAAAGAACAATATTTAGACATGTATAACTTTGTAATGCACTTGAATACTTATTAGGGGAATCTTGACCAAGCAGACGCATTTCATGACTACATTTACATTTCCAATCGAATGATTTATCGTATCATGGATTCTAGACAAAACTATAAACGAGTGGAATCACAAGTGCTGTGATTTTTGAGTTTACTTAGCTTTAAGATCGAATTCATGGGATGAGATACAATATCAATATGTACAATATCATGTTGTTTTTGCAGACACATCACCATAATATACCTTGAGGTAAACGTTTATGCTGATAAATATACATCCCATACACAATCATATCCTTTTGAAGAGAGATGTTGACAGTTAACCACAGTAAGCATAACATAGATCAAGTTTTAACAAAGTTACCCCTCTGAAACACTCTTCATATACGTTATAGCCAAAGAAGGTTGCAGTCTTTGATAATTTTGCAACTTTAGTTTCATTTAACTTTTCGAGGAAATGATTCAGATGGGTAACAAACTGTTGAGTTTGTTCTCATTTGGTCCATTTCCTTTTTTTTTGTACATAATATATCATCGAACTTTCTGTTTGTGTTCACCATAACCCTTTGATCGGCTATCACCTGTCAAAAGCCGGTCAAAAGGGTTATGGTGAACACAAACAACAAATTCAATGGTATATTGAATACAAAAAAAAGGGACCAAATGAATACAAATGCAAAAGTTAATTACCCTCAAGAATCATTTTCTCCTAAAGAAACCATAGTGACCATCTATGAGGCATTTTGAACTTAATGATTATATGTCACACTATAGTGACCATCTTATGAAGTTTTGACAAATAAAAAAATAAAATAAAATAAAAATTAGATGGGTTTCTATTATCATCGCTGGATGCTACCATGCTCAACCGCTCTATGCCTCTATCTAAGCTGGTTCCGCTGGTTTGTAAATTTGAGCTTTTATTGAATCAAACTTTCAACCAAACAAAATCACAAGACCGACTCTTGCAATGAAATACAAGTTGATATAAAAGTTGTGATATTTTATAATACCACAATGTTACAAAAACTATTGAGAAATGGGTGGTGACCTGGAATGTGGATCGGTAAAAAAAGTGACACAATGATTATGATTACAATGATAAAAGTAGGTTCTTACCTAAATGGACAAGACATCCATAATCCAACAAAAGGCATGCCTATCAAGGGACAAACATCATTGCTTAAGAAGGAGAAATCAGATATATATGTTAACTAATATTATTATAACAAATATGTACTTAATAACTTTAGTTCTATATTTAAGGGAAAATAAGACTTAGATTAGTAATTTTTCCTATATTTAATCAACTAATAACATACTTACTTAAAAGAAACAGATACAGATTAATATACTTGCTTGCAAAAGGATGCCGACAAAACAGTTATAATATCATGCCGACAAAGACATCTTAAATAAAATTTCATATGGATTTTTTCTATGAAAATGATGAAGATTCATTTAACAACAAATCTATATAATACATAAACAAACCTAATTTATAAATGTAAAATTGTAAGCTGCTTTTTCCATTTGATAACAAAAAATATTGTTGAAGTATAAAAATGGGATATTTACAAAATTGTTTATCAACGATGAAGTGTTTATGGAAAATGATTATAATTTGTTTGTCTTATCAAAATGATTACTCAGGTAGAGATGTTGCATACTGAATATGTATTTTTTTTATTTTGTTTGCAAGTCTATCTATGTATATATAAAATAAAATGACATTTTCGAATGTCAACTATCACTCAATTTTCAATTAAATGTCATCCTGTAAGACATTGCATCTACTTTTCATTTGCTGTTTTTATTTTCAACAGCTTGTTATATTCTAGTAAAAAACAAACAACTTTCTCGAGATTCAAAATCTTTTTCGTAATTCAGAAATTGTTAATAGGATTTTAGATTTGTTATTGAAATTTCATAATAGGTTATTTTTTTCAATGTCCGGAATATGGGTCAAGAATATGGAATATTTGTTCAAAAGAAAATTGTTGTAGATTTTTTTTTTTTTTTTTTTTAATGTAAAATAAAATTAGTATCATTTTGATAAAACTAAAAAATTGGTATATTTTATTTTATTCCAAAATTCAAATAATCATTCAACTATATTTATTTATTGTTTTTCATATGAACGTGGGGATTGACCATTATATGCTCTTTTATAATCTCTCACATCTAAACTGATCAACATCCTGTTAATTTTAACAGGATCTATAGGGTAGATGAAGTTAACCTTCAATGAAAAGGATTAGAATTATTAAAACCAAACACATTGAATCTATTAATTACTCAAAGAACCAAAAACGGAGGAAAATAATATAAACAGATTGAAAACTAATTTTTTTTACCATTTTTGCTACCAACATGATGCAACCAACCAAACCCTTTGAGAGCTTTCGAAATCTTCACAAGATTTGGCTTCCCCATCCCCAAATTCATCTTCCCTGCTGATAACTTCAATGCTTTCAAGCAACAAAGCTGCCCATTGCTCATGAACTCCTCTTCATCATCGTCGTCTTCCTCAAAATCGTCATCAAAGTACTTGAATTCGATCTTCTTCGTCTTCTTCTGGTTGATCGACATGGGTTCCTTCCTGTTCTTCGATTTCCTGCTCGAATTATCCTCTTCGTAAGACTCCCAAAGCGAATCCATGCCTTCTTCACCTCCTTCTGAGTTATGCCTTTCTTCGAACAGCTTGCATGCTAATGTCCGCTTCCATTCTTTCTCCTTCCTCATTGATCCGTAGCTCCCGATGCTGCTTGAGGAATCTACCCGACATGAATTTGATTTCAAGGAAAATGACTTTTCATAAGGTTTTTGATCGGCTTCGGCTTCGACGACCGCCATGGATTTGCTTCCGAGTTTTTTCTTCACCACTGGCTCTGGTTTCTGTAATTCTCCAACGATTCTTTCGAGATCTGAACTACTTTCCTTCTCTGCCGTCTCAACCGCCGTCGTGGAATCTTCAAATCGATCCAGTTCTTCGAATAAACACTCCAAACTTCTCAACTCCTCCTGTTTATGATCACTTTCCGGAACAGTAACAGCAACCGCAACCGCAACCGCATTCTCCATTACCGATACTTGTTCATTATCGTCTCCATCACTGACCGTGATCAATGGCGGATCATGAAACACGATTTTGTAGATCTCAAAATCCTCAAAATTACAGAAGTCCTCATCTTCGTCAACGTCATTCAATTTTGATCGGAGTTTGTCCACGACGGTTTGAATGATCCCGAGCTTCGGCTGTGGAAAAGTGGTGGTGAGGAATGAAAGGAGGAGAACGAGAGCGGTGGTGAAAAAGAGAGGGGAGATGAAGAAGATGAATTTGAACAAGTAAGGAGAGAAGAATAGGAAGTAGGAGAAATAGAGCGGGTGGGAGAAGATTAAGGAACAGAGGAGGGATAAATCATAGAAGAAGAAACATGAGTTGTTTTTGATGTCGCAAGTGGATGGGAAACACAGCTCATCTGCCATGGTTGGGTCCTTATGATCAGGAGTTGATGAGCGACAATAATGGCGGAATCTATAGAGAAAATGGAGGAAGATGGAGAAGACGACTGGTGGAGTGAGTGTGTTGAGACTGAAGCGATTGCGGCGTGAATAAAGGGAAGTAGGATTTGAGTGGGACAAGTCTTTGAGATTTTTAATTGAGAAAATGTGAATGACAAAAATATCAAAACGAGTGTATATATATTAAGAAATTAAAGTCTTCTATAATTTCATATTTATTCTATTATTCTTCTATTTACGATTACAAATAGATTAAAATATTTTAAAAAAAAAATAAGTATGACATATTGATAGAAAGATGACGTAAAAAAAATAATAGAATAATATTTAATTTCTTATCTACTCTAATAAATGAATTTTCTTTTGTCATATATCATACTTTAATTTATTTTATCAAATATCATTTTATGGTTTTTTAAAATTAATTTTTTTTTCTATATGTTATTTTATGAGTATTTTATTTATTTATTAAATTTCACATAATATTAATGTAATAATTACAATAATTGTAGTGATAAATGAATATTAATTTCATTAATGGATTCACCTTTTAATTTCAAAATTTCCAAATTAAAGTTTATTGGTTTCTTTTGTTTATTTATTTAAATTTAAAAGATAAAAAACATTTCAATTTCAATAATTCATTATTTTTCTTATTTTGTTATAAATATAAAATTCTCAAATATTTAGATATTTGTATTTTTTTTTAAAATTAACTCATGTAATACACGAGTTTCACAACTAGTATATATTTAATGAAAAAAAAATTCTTTTAGTTTTTATGTAACGAATAAACGATCATATAACTATTACTAAATTATTTTTTACTACAAATTCACATCTCACTTCAAAAAATATTGTAATATAGGTTTTTTTTTTTTATAATTGTTTTAAATGGATTAAAAAAATGA
This sequence comes from Lactuca saligna, assembly GCF_052625555.1. Lineage (NCBI taxonomy): Eukaryota > Viridiplantae > Streptophyta > Magnoliopsida > Asterales > Asteraceae > Lactuca > Lactuca saligna. Next base: position 10,339,589 of record NC_136425.1, on the reverse strand, counting down.
GAGAATTTTAAAAATAAATGTAAGGTTCCAAAAATCACGATAAATTTTTTTATTTTTAAATCAAAACAAATCGTTGTTTTCAAAAAAAAAACTCAAATCAACCAAACGTTTACAACACATTGTTCTTAATATAGAAATCATATATCAGAGTGTCCCAAATCAGTATCAACAAAACCAAGAGGATGTGCACGATCACCCCTTCGCTTTCCTACGGTCATCTGAAATACTTGAAACATAAAACTGTAATTGTAAGTCAAAGCTTAATGAGTCCCCCCAAAGTACCACATACAACCATATAGATAACAACACATATACATGAGCCTTCGGCTTGATTGGACTGTTACACCAGCCTTGTAGCCTATCTGGACTGTTCACGGAGCCTTCAGTATGACTGATCCACTGCACCGGGCCTACAATCTATTTGGACCACTCCTCGTTCTTTCAGCCTGACTTGACCGCCTTAAATATCTTGGCCTTCAACACTAAGTAGGGTCGCCTCAACCCAACAAACCATAACATATCGAAATATACAATAACATTAACTAATCAGCAACATAGATTATCATACAGATCTACCAATCTAACACATACTTAGTGAACACAGGTAATCATACAGTTCTATCAATCTAACACATACTCAACATAACATCAATTCAATATACAAGGATATATAATCTAGTGGGCCAACAACGGTGCCTTCGACCTATAAGTACAGTGAGGAAAACTCGTCTCTCAGTCTGAACAGATAGCTAAATAGGATGTTACTCCGAATATCATCTCTACTAGTCACCTAAACATCAAATAGTGACCAATCTCAATTACCACTCAAAATACCCAAAATACTCTTAGGCCAAACTTGGTCAAAATCTCGGTCATGGTCAAAAGTCAAAGAAATCAACTGAGTCAATTAGCGGAGTACGTTGGGCGTACTCAGCTCGTACGCGGGGCGTACTAGTAGCTTGACCATATTACGAGTTGTTAACCGTGTACGCATAGTATAGCATTTGGTACGCCGAGCATACACGTCAACCAACCACCATTTCTAATAAGTGCTTATTTCGTTAAGCACCCGCATCTAAAATCCAGATCTAGTCCTCAAATGATGTTGTTAATCATAAAGTTTCCAACTTTATGATCTTGCATGGCTATAAAGTGCCCAATACCAAAAACCCTAACTTCTTAACTCATTACGACATCATAGCCAATGCATGGAAGGAAACTAATGATCAAGATTGCATTTTTATAACCTTACACACCCCAAAATGTCTGAAAAGACAATCCATTTGATCTGGTGCATGCCACACTCAAGAATACCATTGTTTTAGGGACAAAAGCATATAATAGCATCAAACAAGCTAGATCTAACCAAATAAGCATCAAGGTATAAACTTTATACCTTCTGGAGATGGAGGAGGGTGCAAAACTTCCAAATCTAATGTTGCTCCAAGCTTCCAATATGCTCTTCTCTTCTTGTCATTCCTCTATGAACACCAAAACACACAGTAATGGCTCACGGATGCTCAAAAATGGATTAGGGTTTGCTAGGGTCAAATATGAAGGTTGGAAGCTGATAAATGAAGGGAGCCTTACACGGATGTTATTCATGACCAAATTTGCTAGCAATACCCATACCAAAGGTCAAAATGTAAAATACTTGAAAATCAAAATGTTACAATAAATTTAGCAGCAAAAAAGTGACTACACTCGAGATGTTAAGAAATATTCAAGTAAATTGCATAATTACCTTTTGTTGTGAATTTTATTTAATGTACACTTAAATCTTTCATACAATTTTTCTTAACCTTTTTTTAAACGATTTTTGTATGAAAAAAAGAAATAAGACTATTATGACATTGTAGTGTTTTTGTATTTGTAGTGGTTTTTTTTTACCATTTTGATATTGTTGTGATTTTTTGAAGAGTAACAGTGGGTTAATTTTGGTTAAATTGTAATATAGTGGATATATTATTGAAATAATTGCTTGAAGGTCTACCCTAGAAATTTGTAATTAGATAAAGTTTAGAGTATTTATAACAATTTATAATTATACTAAGTTATAAACCGTAAAAACCATTGTTGATAAATTAAAACAATCTTGATCGGATAAAATATAGGCATATAGTAATAATATATGTTAAGGCAAAGAAATCAATTTAATTACAGATAATTTATGTTAAGGCAATTGAAAATATATATTCTTTTTTTTAAACATATCTTTTAAATATATATTTATTTTTAAATTGTAACTTTTGTCAAAATATATATATATATATATATATATATATATATATATATATATATATATATATATATAGTTATAAGAATTTTATATGATTATAACATTCTTTTTTTGTTCAGTTTTAAGTCTTTCAAATGGCAAAAAGAAAAAATGGTCAAAACGATAGTTGACTAAAAAAGCAATAATGAACTGCATATTAGATAAAAAAAAACATTATAAAAAGTAGCTAATATGTAATAAGCATTCAAAAAATATTTTGAGAGAAATGGGTCGAAACTCCAACTTCATAACCAAAAAAATGGATGCTTACAACAAAATTATGAACATGACCGGTATATCTTAAGTGTACAACTGAAACCGACCTATAAGTATAATGCTCAATTTGATATAATTTTCAAAGTGAAATGTTATTAGTATGAAAAATATATTGATATGATAGGTAAGTTACTTTTTCTTGCATTAGACTGAAACCGACCTATAAGTATAATGCTCAATTTGATATAATTTTCAAAGTGAAATGTTATTAGTATGAAAAATATATTGATATGATAGGTAAGTTACTTTTTCTTGCATTAGCCTGTAAACAAACTGGACAATGTTATTAATAACAAAATTTTGTTGTTACTATTCCACCAAAAAAACTGGTCCATATATAAAAGAGGTTCTCTGTTAGCCTGTATATTATTAGTCCGCTTGTTTATGTGCCCTTTAGTTTTTAGCCCATTAGGGTTTTGTCTAGCTAGTATTTATATCCGATTTATTCTTTGTAGCCTTTATGTTTTTCATTGACAATGTTGTAATTTCTCTTTATCAGAATCATATGGCAATGTTACCATGTTATCATAGTGGAGGTTTGATACATTGTTAGAACAATTTGTAGCAGTCATCTGTGGCGCGGATCGATAACAATTTTGTTCAAACTGTTGATGTTTTTTGTTGGTGATATTTGTTTGTTGTTTTTGCTAAGTCGTTATTGTTTGAATTCTTGTTGTTTGATTGATTGCTTATGTTGGTTTATTACTCATCTCATTCTCAGTTTTCTATACTGTTATTATGGTTATTTATTCAATGCCAACATAGCCAGAAAGGATGATTCCCTTCAGTCAATCAGTACTCGTCTAGATGGAAAGAATTATACGTATTGGAGTTGCGTTATGAAGAACTCCTTCTTGTTAAGAATATATGGGGCTATATCACTGAGACTAAAGCCAAACCCTCAGTGCCTCAAGCTGAGAATTTCGATTTGCTGGTTGATTCTTGGGAGACTTATAACTCCAAGGTCATTACTTGGATTAATAATTCTATTACTTAGTCTATTGGTGTGCAGTTGGCTAAATACGACACAACAAATGAAGTTTTGGAATTACCAGTTAGAATATGATATTTGTGCTCTTTAACGAAATGATCAGAGCATTTAAGATTTATATGATGCTATATCTGATTTGTGGGATCAATTGGCTGTTACTGAATCTAAAGAGTTAAAATATTTTATGCCTTACATTTCTATGAGGGAAGAAAAACATTTGGACCAATTCTTGATGGCCTTGCGTTATGATTTTGAAGACCTACGTGGAACGATTCTTCATCGCTCTTCCCTTCCCTCAGTGGATTATGTTGTTCATGAGTTGATTGCTGTAGAGACTCGTATAAAGTCTCATGTGGATAAAGGGTTTAAAGCAACCTCAATTCCTACTTTCACTCTTGTTGTGATTGTTGTCTCCTATAATCAGACTTGACAAACTTCAAGGGTTGCTTATGATGAGTGTGCATTGTGCAAACAGAAAAATCATTGGAAAGCTCAGTGTTCATTGTTAGTTAACAAGGGTAAATCTGGTCAGCCTCAGTCGGGACAACAAAATAGGTCTGGTCAGTAGAAGTTTCAGCCATGTTCCTCTGGTACTCCTCCATGGACTCCTCATCCTCCACAGTTTGCTGCTGCTGCTACACCATCAATGGACACATAATCTGTTAGAAACATGCCACCATCTGCATTGGATCCCAAGGTTCTTGGAAGTTTCATACAGTATTTGGACTCTAATCCCACTATCATGTCTGCATCTATGGCTCATTGCGTCCTACTTCATCCGGTACATCAGGTATTCCCTCATCTTTGTGGATTTTAGATTCTAGTGCAACTCATCACATGACTTCTCATTTGTTATCATTTACTCTTTTGTCACATTGTCACCTATTTATGTTATGTCTGATAGTGATACATCTATGCTAGTTGAGAGTTTTGGGTTTGTCTCTATTTCTCATATCACTCTCCCTTATGTTAATTACATTCCCAAACTTACTTTGAATCTTGCCTCAATCAGTTAGTTATGTAAGTCTGGTAACTGGGTGTTCTTTTCTAATTATGTCTGTGTTATACAGGATCAACACACCTAGAAGGTGATTGGGATCAGCCGTAGGGTGGGGGAACTATATGTCTTGGAGGTTCTCAAAGTATCTATTGTTGCTGTCTCAAACATTGATTTGTCTTCTTTTCGTTTGAGTCCTTTGTCGTCTGCGTTTTATCTTTGACATTCTCGTTTGGAACATATGTTTGTATCACGCTTGAGTTTTCTAGCATCTATTGGTATTTTGGTTCATTTGAACACTTGTGATATTTCGGATTGTAGTGGTTGTAAACTGGCAAAATTCTATGTTTTACCTTTCAATAAAAGTATGTCTTGTTCTATTGCTCCTTTTGACATTTGCCATTTTGATGTGTGGGGTCCTACACCAGTATACATTCCACCACCGGATTTTGCGTATTTCTTGGAAAGTCTCTCATTTCATGGAAGAGAAAGAAACATGATGTTGTCTCTAGATCTTCCATGGAGGCTGAATATCGTGCTATGGTTGTAACTATATGTGAGATTATCTGGTTACGGTCGCTACTTGTGAATATGGGAGTTCACATCTCTTCATGTACTCCCTTGCATTGTGATAACAAAAGTACGATACAAACTACGAAGAATTTGGTTTTTCATGAGCGAACAAAGCACATTGAGATGGATTTTCATTTTACCCGTCATCACCTACAACACGGGATCATATCGTTTCCATTATGGTTTATTACTGTGGGATTGTGAGTTTGAGGGGGGATGTTAGCCTATATATTATTAGCCCACTTGTTTATGGGCCCTTTAGTCTTTAGCCAATTTTAGTTTTGTCTAGCTAGTATTTATATCTACTTTATTATTTGTAGCCTTTATGCTTTTCATTGAGAACCTTGTAATTTCTCTCTTTCATAATCATATAGCAATGTTATCACTCTCAAATGAAAGTAGGATACTTTTCTTTAGAACTTTATCAGATTGTTAAACCCATGTATGTGGTTGTGTTATTAAAAAAACTAATCAGACAAAGTAGTTGTTGAATTGCTACATTTATGGTAAGAAAAACGATTTACTCGATATACGATTGACACTCAAAGTCTTTTAGGTAGTTTAAATATGGTAGTGTCATCAATAAATTAATCAGACCAAACAAGTTTACAAACTTATTTAGGGACAAAGAAATAATAATTTCACCTCACATATTACTATTTTTATACAAATATTGCATTGAGACACCATTGTAACCTACTTTTAGCTAGTAGAGAATGACATTTTTACACGACTTGTAACAAACGATTCACCTATAAAACAAAAAAATAGGTGAAGATCTACATACATAATTATATCATTCAACAAAGAAATTAGGAATGATTCAACCACAACTCAGTTAAGAAGTTGATGTGTTCCACATACCTGCAATTTCTGCTCTTATTCACAATGTTGGAACTCTTCCAATGCTTCCATAATCTCTCTGTTTTCTGGAACTCCAAAAAAGAGTTTTTTTAGAAAGAATCAATAAATTATATATGATTTGTTAAGAAAATGCTTATTTATGATTATATAGCCATAACTTACTCAAAACCAATCCCCAAACCAATGGTAGAGTAAGCAAATGACATGATGGAAGCAACAACAAACAACAATGTCATATTATTGAACTTTGCTATCTTAAACATGATAATCTGCACAAGTCCAATAGAAATAGCAACATATAAAAGTTGTCTTCATAGCTACAATTTGCATCATGGCCTTGTTTGTGGTAAAATTTTGATTTTAGTATTCCCTTACATTAATATCATACACTGATAAAGAATCTCCATACACTAATATCTTAATACGAAACTAGTTATATTGGATTCACCTGATGTTGATAGCAGTTGCAGTGGTGTTGGAAATATCATTGTTGAATAAAGTTTCGCTGAGAAGCACTACACATATCCTCTGAATCTTTTCTCATGCTTTTCAAAGTTAGCCCTAATTTGGAATTTAAGCCATTAATGAAATTGCGAATCTGGCTTGTATGACTAATTGATACAATAACAATGAAAATATCTAGGAGAAAGTTTGTGGACCGATTTATTGATTAGTTACTTGGTATCCGCATAATTAATCTCTTAAGGTTAATAAATAATTTCGAATTTGAATATGCAAGGAGTGGTGTGGCACTGACCCAAAAAGAAACGCACAACTTGAAGAAATGAAAATGAAGCATGCCTATAAGCACCATGCTCAGGTAGAGATTTATAGCAATCAGAGAGAATGGAGTTAGAAACTCTGGTGACTGCAGCAAAAATAATGATTGTAGGAGGACCAAACAATTAAACAGGGAACCCCAAAATAGTTTGTGGAAGAATGTAACATATATGTTATGTGTGTGACCTCGTGGGATTCCTTATCAGATGAATGCGTTTGTATGAGCTTGTGGAGTTCCTCATCAGAGTGAGCACTTAAGTAACGGAGACTGATGATTTGTAACGCCTATGATTCCTGCTAGAGATATCCTATAAAATAAGTATTTACGTCAGTTGACGATGTGATTTTTTTTTTGTTAATAAAAGAAAATCGGTTGGTTGTTATCTAAAACAATATAAATAAAAGTCTACGTCCTCACAAATACCAATTCGTCAATATAATAAATATTCGAGATATTTGCCTAAGTATATTTTACGATGTGAGTTATCGATTATCAAATTTAGAAGAATCGTAAAATAACATTTTATATATTTTAAAATATTTTATGTTACGATTTATATTATTTTGACTAGTAAACAAAATATGATAGTAATAATATTTTGTTACATATATATTGACCAATTAAAAATAAATGAACATGATATATAATAATATATCGTTAGATTATATATATATATATATATATATATATATATATATATATATATATATATATATATATATATATATATATATATATATATATATATAAAGGCCATTTTCTATGTTGGTCATAATTTAACGGAATATATATATATATATATATATATATATATATATATATATATATATATATATATATATATATATATATATATATATATATATATATATATATATATATATATATAAAAGATAATGCATGCATCATATGAATAAAGCATTTGATAATAAATTGGAGAATAAGCAACAAATACGTGGAGATGAATAGAAATGATGGTACAAGTAAATGAGGTGTCATCAATGAATCTAACTGTACTTCATTTTGTAGTTCATGTTTTCCTATAAATAGAAGTATCGCTGGTGAAGTTTAGGCATACCAAAATAAATTATCATATTTAGAAACTTTTATTCCTCAAGCCATAGATATCACGGTGTGTCAGCACTATCACACCCAAATACAAATAGCCTAAAAGTGTTGTATCTTCAACTTAAAACTTCAAACATTCGAGCGACTACTCGTAAATAAAGAAAGTGCAATATAGCGACGATTACAAAAATAGTTAGTTTTCACTAACTAGTCAAGTGAGTGCATAATTACTTTCATCTTACACATAGATATAAAGTATTTAATATAAAATACATGTTATGTGTGCATATTATCTGAATACTTGCTGTCTATACTGATGAAAGATTTTTATACATGTTTTAAATGATTTCAACTGTATATGTATTTTATATTTACAAGAATGTTGGGGTAAAACATGGGTAGATGTAATAGACGATGTGTGATAAAATGACGAGAGGCCTCGATGTTGTTGTTGTTGATTCTGTCATCTAGCGGAGTATGAATGACGACCACAGACTCTTCTAGACAGTCCAGTGGAACGCTAGCAGGCTCGCAACCTGTAGGTGTTTGTGAATGATGTGTTCACCGGTGTACTCCATCTCCCACATGGTTGCCTTAAGGACATTTATTGCTCAGGAACCCCCTTAGTAGTAGTGTCCATCCCGATGATGATCTTTAGGCTAGGTCCCTTATGATAGGTGTTTTAGGGACGTAAAGTGAGGATAACGGAAACGGATAATCGGGTTATTGTTGGTTGATGAAATTAAATAACTTAATTATTGTGGGTTGAAAACCCTATGTGCTACCCAGGCTCGCAAGCTTGACCCACTCAGTTTTATGTATTACAGGTAGTGGCGCTCGAGCATAAATGTGATGTTTTGGATGAGGGATTACGGATATAGGTCTGTATATATGAAATAATGTTGTAAGGTTTATATTGTACTGTTTATGCTTTTGATCTGTATCGAACATGACATCCTGAGTCTTTTTAATGAAATACATTTCTAGGGAAATGATTATAAATCTTTATCATATTTTGTTTTGGGACAAATTCTGCAACGCTTTTATTTAAAATGTTACTATGATTTTCAAACAAAGCATAAACAAAATCGATCTTTTCTCGCTGTGAAAATAGGGATGTTACATGATCTTCTGTGTTTATTTTTTGAATAATGAAACCACAAATTCATGGTGATTTGGTTTCCAAAGATAATGCAGTAATTGAGGATCAGTTTTCAATTTGAATGGAAGAATGTATTGTTGATTTGTTGGGACTCGATTAATGATAAAACGAGATTTAAAATAGGCGGGAAAACAAAACAAAGGGTGAACTATAACATGCCATGTGTCAAAGATGGGTTTTAAAAAAGTGACAAACGTCAGTGTTAGGTCATATTTTGTTGATTTGGGCTAGGCATCAATATGTATACGTCTTGATAGAGTTTTGGTTATGTAATGGGTGTTGTGTGTGTGTTTTTGGCTGTGAGGGTGTTCACGGCCGTGAACGTGTGTACGGCCGTGAACGGGTGTTCGACAATGAACACGTTTGCGACTGGGTGATCCCCTATAAATAGTGTCATAATGTGTCAAATGAACAATTAGTCGTGAAATCGTATGTGTATGTGCTCCAAGTGTACCAGACGTTTACAACTTGAATAAACGTGTGCATTATTGAAACTTCTTTGCTTCTATTCCTTATTCTTCCTGTTTTGCATCTTGATTGTGTTTGATCACTAGTTGGTTCGCGTTTGTGGGGCTAACATTCAGTTTAAGATTCTTTTATTAGAAGAGAAGATAAAGTTTAGAGCATTTATAATAAGAGAGTTATTTTCAATAAATATTTTATTTGATGTATTATACATATTCTACAAACCAAATTCACTAGTTTTTCATCATATTTTCCATCCTTTTATTTTGTAGTCATCTAACATTTTTTACATAAAATGATGTTTTCTACCTTTTATACCTTGTAAAATATCATTTTTATTTTTTACCCTTCTATTTTTTAAATATTGTTTTTATCCCTCAACTTTAAAGTTTCTAAAGTATTATTTTCACTCTCTTTAATTTCCAAACTTTCATGTTTATCCTTTATAGTACATAATTTGATTCAATTATAGTTACCACCCCTCGATTTTTTAAATGTTACTTTGACTCTCTCGGCCTTGAACTTTGTAAATTTCGTTAAGTTAAAAAAACTAATATATTACGTGTTTATTTTTATGTGTGTCTGTATAAATTTAAAGTGATCAACATTTCAACATAAGTTTAGAACTTCTGTTTGTTAATTTAAAAAATACTTGTTTTTCTATGTTTTGATTTTTCCGTTCTGAAGATTATTTTTAAGCATTTTGCTTGGCGTGGTCTTGATCTTTTAACTTTTGTGTTTTGGCAACTTAACTTTTCCTAAGTTCCTATGCATGACTTTGGTCCTAACTTTTTAGTTCTAACTTTGTAGGTTTCACAACTTAAGTTTCCTAAGTTTCTATATAATACTACCTAAAGAGTTTATTTTTTTTATTATTTATTTATAAATTTATTATTGTTTTGTTATCATGAAATTAGATTGTCACTCATAAAAACACAGAATTCAGTGGCGGAGTTAGATGGAGCGTTGGGGGTACTACAATACCCCCAAAAAATTGTTTTATATATATAAAAAATATTGTTTGTAAACACGTTTCTTGTTTTTGTACACCCAACTAAAGAGATTATAACATGTTTTTAATGTTCGATATTGGATAACTACATATATAATATATTGACAATGTTTGTACCCCTATATCAAAATTCCTGGTTCCGCCACTGATAGAAATGAACGTCGAATGTAGGGAATCTAAGCAGCCCTCATCGGAATAAGTCATAAACTGAAAATGAAAAATATAAGGGTATATAATTACTATGTGATATTAGACCTTTGAGTTTTCATAGTGGTTAGGAATAATGTAAAAGTGCAACAAATAATGAATATGTTGTATGACTATTTGTACTGAATCTAGGAGGTCACATATACTAAAGATAATTATAAATAAATAAACAAGTAATATATCTATAGTGAATAAATTTATTATTTACCTACTTAAATAAATAACTAAATTTTTTTGAACCGGCCAATAGATTAATATAGAAAAAGAGAAAACATGGAAAATAACAGTTCAAGCCACATAAAGCTAGTGGCAAAACACTGAAACACGAATAACACGAAAATAAAACAACAACAAACAACTGAAATTACAGGTTGAGAAACAGACATTAAGACCTATTTTCCTAGGCTAACTCCTTTCTTTTACCCCTGGTTTTCACCCAAAGAAAGCTCATAGATTTGACAATATGTATGACTTTATTGGGTGGCAGCCGGTTGTTATTGAAAACTCTATCGTTTCTTGCTTTCCAAATAGACCATAGCATACAATAACAAATGGCCATACAAATCCTCCTTCTTTTGGAACATGATCCCCACTTGGCAGCAAATTATAGACTTTGATTCACCTTATGAAAACTTTCAGCTTGCACCCTGCACCATCTTAATATCCCCTTTGTAACCATCGTTGCATAAGAGCATGCCACAAGAGTATGGTCTAGACATTCTTCTATCTCCTCACACATCTGACATGTCAATGATTCCACATATACCCCTCTTTTTGACAGTTCGTTTACGGATGGAATTCTGCCCGCTTGCGCCCTCCAGGTGAAGCATGATACTTTTAGTGGTATTTCTTTAAGCCATTGAAAATTAGAATCAATGGTAGGGGTCCTATAGTCCCATTTATTCCTCAGGGCACACACTGAATATGAACCATCCGAAGTTAAGCCACATTTCCAGATTTCACTTGTGGGATCTTGATGCTTGGAAAACACTGAGCAAACAAGGATTTTGTTTTTCATGAGATCATTCTTTATACATGCAATGTTGTTCCATACCCCGGGTAAAGTCTTCATCGAGTAATAATTGTCAGGTTTGGAATGGAGGTTGTGGACACTGTATATGACTGTTGCCCATAATTGTCCAGGTTTGGTTCTAAGCTTCCACCACCACTTCATAATGAGGGATATGTTCAGGGACTTTATTGTGCCAACGCCAAGTCCACTCGAGTCTTTAGGGGCTGTCACTTCGTCCCACGAAATCCAGTGAATAACCTTCCTCTCATCTGATCCACCCAAAGGAATCAGTTCCTCAACCTTTCAAGAGTTTCGATGATGCCCTCTGGAGCCACAAATAAAGATAAATAATAAGTTGGGAGGTTTCCTAGGACTGATTGGATAAGGGTCAATCTACCACCGAAGGATAGATTTTTAGATTTCCACTTTGAAATTTTTTCTTTGAATTTGTCTATGATCGGCTTCCATTGTTTCTTCAACTTCATATTGGCTCCAACCGGGACACCGAGATAGGTAAAAGGAAGGGAGGATGGTTCACATCCTAGAGGTCTTGCCCAATTTGTCACCTCCTGAGTGTCAACACCAATTCCAAATACTCTAGATTTATTGAAATTGACTCTAAGCCTCGATGCAACATGGAAGCAGTGTAAGATGTGTGATAGGCTCTTGATGTTTTGCTTCGACCACTCCCCCAAGAAAAGAGAATCATCCGCGTATAGCATGTGGGAGAGTGTTGCCCCCCCCCCCCCCCATTTGGCAAATTAATCCCATGGAAGATGCCTAGTTCACATGCCGACTTCATCGCTACACTAAGACCTTCCATGGCTATAATGAATAGAAACGGTGAGAGTGGATCGCCTTGTTTGACCCCTTTGGATATAGATAATTCTTTGGTTGGGCAGCCATTAACAAGTACTAAGGACTTGGAGGAAACAAGACATCCTTTTAACCACATTCTTATTTTGTTGTCGAATCCCATATTCACTAAATTTGAGTCAAGGAAATCCCAGTTTAATGAGTCAAACACTTTATCAAAGTCAACCTTGAAAAGAAGTATCTTCTTTTTATTCTTTTTTGCCCAAGAGCAAACTTCATTCACAACTAGGGGCCCTTCCAATATATTCCGACCTTCAATATACGCTGATTGCACCTCGTCAATGCACTTCCCCACGACATTCTTCAGTCTCAGGGAAATAATTTTGGAGATGATTTTGTAAACGCAGCCTATAGGACTGATCGGTCTATAGTCACTAATTAGAAGGGGATCATTGACTTTAGGAACCAACGATATGAAGGAAGAGTTACATGACAACTCAAGATTCACATAACTCTCAAAATATTTAACAACCTGCAATGTCTCCTAAGAGAACCTACTGATATTTTTTTAATAAATTTAGACATGAAAAAGTCAGGCCCCGGTGCCTTTTCATTACCACACACCCACACTGCATTATTAATTTCACACAGGGAAATAGGAGATTCCAACTGTTGCATTTCTTCGCTAGAAATTTTCTTGAAGTGGTGGTTGTTTAGTTTCGGCCTGACATGGTACTTTTCATTGTATTTTTTAGAGAAAAATGAATATACCTCCTATTTTATAGCTGTTGGATCTGTACACCATTCCCCATTGATCAGCAGACCATCTATCGAGTTCTTACGGTTCTTTTTATTTATATGTTCCTGGAAAAACCTGGTGTTTTCGTCCCCATCTATTGCCCACTTGATCCTGGATTTTTGTCTAAGATCAAGGGCCTTGAGTTTTTCCAACTCAACTATTGATTTATACCCTGAACTTCGAGCCTTGATCTCATCCTCCGTTAATTGTCTTGTCTCGTCTGCCATATCAAGATGGTCCATCAGCTTCTTGAGTCGAGATAATTCAACTTTCTCTTTAGGATGGGCAGATGCTCTCCATTCTTTCAATCCTTTCTTGACATGTTTGAGTTTAGCAGGTAGATACAAGTCAGGGGTACCAAATCCAATGATATTATTCCAGTTGGATATGAATGCCTTTTCAAAATCGTTCTTTAACAGCTAAGAGTTAAAGAATCTAAATGGGGAAGGATCAAAGTCTCTACGAGCCGATGACAACAGAATAGGACAGTGATCCAAAATTTCTCTTGGGAGAGCAGTAACCGAGACATTAGGAATAAGATTTAAAAATCTTGGGCAAACCAGGAATCGATCTAACTTACTAAGTTTAAGATCTGAATTACGAAAGCATGTAAAGCGATGACCCACCCCCATTTTCAGATCTACGAGGCCTGATTCATGTATGAAATTATTAAATTCCTTAGCAGCTCTTGGGCAGAAGACTTAATTTAATCTCTCCTCACTCCTTCTTACCACAATAAAGTCGCCCATCATAATCCAAATTTCTATCTTAGAGTTTTTTTAAGCCAATTAATTATTTCCATAATGCATCTTTCTCAAGAATGGATTGAGGCCCATAAATATTAGCAAAAATCACATTCTCATTAATACCCCTCGAAGTGCCAATGTTGATTAAATAATGTCTACATGAAATAACCTCAAGCAAATTAAAAAAGTCCTTGTCCCACAAGTTCAACAAACCCCCAGACCTACCTTATGAATTTACACGACTATCTCCAAAGTTTTCTGCACCCCAACAAGCTTGGTGTAACATCCCCATTTTCACAATCAGAAAAAACCGATTTTGTTTATGCTTTATATAATAATTGGGCCCATTACCATTACTTCCTTTTCTAAAACAATTGATGATGGTAAAAAGTTTCCGTTGGAATGAGTATTCTCTTTCATAAGAAAGAAAAAAAAAACAATTTGATGAGAATTCAACTATTCAAATAATCAGGATGTCATATTTTTAGTCTATGTGATTTTTAAAGTTAATTACTATGTAAGGTTATATATTATATTATCGTTCTTTATTTTTTTAATTATTTTTATAATAATTATCGATTTGACATAGTATTATTAAATCAAGAGGTTTTTTGTTCAACCAATCATATTTCAACATACACTAAAATTATCCATGGCAACCCAAAGCAAAACTAACATTTTAAACCGAAGTCAACTTAACACGTTAAAGAACCTATCGGACCTATCTATTTAATCAAAATTAAAGACATGAATTTGTGTGAATGTAAAAGGGCTTAGCAAGACAAAGTGGGTCAAAAATCGAGAACGAAACGCAAGTATCAAGATATTGGTGTGAATGTAAAATACAAAGCATGGTGAAATGACAAAAGTACCCCTAAACGAATCAATGGACAAAATATAAAACTAAAGAAGGGGTTAACAAGAAATGGTGGGTCAAAGATTGCTATAATTGTGAAACAAAAAGCATGTAAATTAACAAATTACCCTGAACTAATGATGGAAAAAGTATAAAGGGGTGGGTCAAATCAAAGATTGAGAATGAAACAAAAGTGTCAAAAAGACTAGTGTCGGTATAGAAATTATAAGAAGCATACGAATTGACAAAAATACCCATGAACTCATCTATTAGTGGACAAAGTAAAAAGGAGGTAACAAGAGAAAGTAGGTTGGTACCATAAGGTTGAAAAAGAGTAAAAAAAAAAAAAAAAAAACAGAATAAGAGCAAAAGGACACTTGATGAATAATGAATGGTGTTCCCCCATCCCCATGTGATTATATAAATTGTTAAGGCTTTTAGTTTTGGCTTCACTCCTAACCTCCAT
This sequence comes from Lactuca saligna, assembly GCF_052625555.1. Classification (NCBI taxonomy): domain Eukaryota; kingdom Viridiplantae; phylum Streptophyta; class Magnoliopsida; order Asterales; family Asteraceae; genus Lactuca; species Lactuca saligna. The sequence continues at coordinate 10,324,220 of NC_136425.1, read as the reverse complement.
CCCTCATCATCTTTTATCTTTTTGTCGACATACCCTTCATTTAACCACTTTCCAACTTTTGTCTTCTAACAAACGAACTTATGGAGGTTGTTATGAGGTTACAATTGTCATTATCTTTTTCAATTCTTTTTATATATTCTTTTACCTCGATCATTATAAGCCAAGTAACTGATTTCTAAAAGGCACCCAAAAAAAACATTCAAAGATCTCATTATAGTGATTGGTCCAAGAAAGTTAAGGGCGATAGGCTACCCATAGCCTAAGGCTAATACTTTTGAATTAGTATGCTGCTCTTCAAACTATTTAGATTGTGTTTTGTAGAAAGATAGTTATTAACTGGAAAAAAAAAATAATGTTTGATAAACTAGATATGAATTACAAATGACATAAAAGGACATGTAAAAAATAATTCAATATTCTCCAAAACGTTGAAAGTTAAGTCCTCTCACCAACATCGGAGCGAGCTAATACACAAGCATGCATGCACACGCACACACACATGAACAAGTTTTGCCAAAAACAGAAGAAGCTAAAACAATGAAAGGATACATGGTGAATTCTTTAGAAGAAATATACATATTATGGACAAATATTATGATAAGTTTAATAATGATTGTTTTCATAGTTATTTTATCAATATTAAACCAATCCACCGCTATTATTGATAGAGAGCTATTAATAGTGGATTGGAAATCATGGTCTTCTTTATTACAAAAAAATGCTTGAGCATTTTCTCACCCCTTCATCATTCAAAAAATACCCAACTTTATGCTGATTGCCAATCAAATCTTAATTAAAAGCATATAATTTTTTACAAATTCACAAAATTATCTTGTCGTTTTCTACAATCTGCAAGAATAAAAACGATCGCTTTTGTAGATTTGTTCAAAATAACAGTATTTGCGAGCAAAGTGTTTTCTCCACAATTCTTTAGATGTTTTATACCGAAAATAAAAACAATTATGTCAAGAATTTTTATGTTCTTTTACAAATAAAAAAATGATTTTAGTTCTTGTTCAGGACATTGACAACAAAAACATAATCAACTTTAAGAAGGGAAATGAATCAGAATACAAAAAACTGAATCTTAATTTGTACTTCTGAACGAAAAGAACAAATAAAACACAAAAGCTAAACATATATTTCAAAAACTAAATCCATGGGAAGAATATCAGTAGCAAAAACATCAACTCGAACTCATGTCAAATGAGAACCTCTTAGAAGCAAAATCTATTTCTCCGTTACAACCCTCTAAAACTTAACTTGATTGCATCCTGCCATCCAAAAAACACATATCAAATCCCCCAGAACACCATACTTTCGAAATTATCACCATACACCCAAATAAACCTATAAGGTTTTGATTATCTTCAGTTTTTAACTTTGATGAAGTTCAAGCCTCTTTTTGACCGTTTATTGACATCAAGAAGGATGGGTATAACAGTGGCTGTGAGAGAGAGACAAGCTTGATGGGTTGGAGAGGGTTGGGTTGCAGATACGTCAAAAAATATCCGACTTTAGTGTTATTCGATTTTTCACGGGATAATTGCAGGCTGTTCTTCCAAGTCAATAGAAATTTCACCTTTCTTATCAGTTTCTCCAGTCAAAAAAAATTATACAGCTTATAAAAAATAAAACACACCCCAAAATATAATCATTATTGGATTAGGGATAATAAACCGAACCTATAATACTTATGTTTATAAAAAACCATAAAATGTTTGGTTTAGTTTATGACTTAAAAAGGAAAAAGTAAGATGTTTCGAGACTTGAAGCTTAATTTCGAGACTCTAAACTCCGGTTTCTATTATGACTTGAACCACCAATTCCAACAAAATGAAGGCAAAATAATGAGTACGGGATTTCTTCATGTCCATGATTATGAAAAGAAAGCAGATCTGCACAAACAGAAATTGTAAATCTCCTGCCCACTTGGCGTTGGAGAGAGGTAGGAGAAGAATGAGAAGTGCGCTCGTCGGCTTTGTGTTGACATCAGAACCAGCTAAAGAACTTGGAGGAGGTCGCGGATCTAGAATGGTGGAGGTTTGTAAACAACACAAAAATTAGGGTTGGCGGATTTCAATTATCTTTAAATTTGAATTTCAATATCCCTGGTTCATGACAGATTTTTTATCCGTCAGATTCGTTTTATATTTTTAGGATATATATTGTCCGTCGGATCAAAGACAGTTATCCGTGGGATTCAATATGATAGCTAGGTGCATTAGTATACTTTAGAAACATACCAATACCATTCTTTTCTTTCAATTTCAATGCATTTAAAAGTTGTACGTTATATTTGAAAGACTCAATGTAATGTTTGCTATGGATGAGTTACAAAGCTAACAACTTCTTATGGTAATATAACTATATTTCTAAAATTTCATCTCATCCAAAATTGTAGAACAAACCATTGAAAATTAATATACCACCATGCATCCGAATTTGCTTCTTGTTCATGTATACCCTCTTTATTGACTCATTTTCGTTTAAAGATCATCCGGGTGTACACCAAATTTCACTATAACCAACCTGCAACTCATTGTTACATCCTTATACATAGTTTTATCATTTGAACAACCAAAATTTCAAATGACTATAAACTTTTACTTTTGCCTTCTTTTTAAGAAATTCTATATATCTCCTGAAATGCTTGATCTATTTGGTGAAAAGGCTAGTATTTAAATACTCTCGAACAATAGGTATATTATAAGCATTATTTTGGCGAAGTAATAAACTTTTTGCAAATAATTTTATTTTTTATATTTGTCGCTTATAACTTCTTTTATTATCTGTTTAATGTGCAAAGGAAGGTTAATAAATAACATGGAAATATCAAGAATGGAATATATATATATATATATATATATATATATATATATATATATATATATATATATATATATATATATATATATATAATCAAATGAATTAAGAGTAATAAATCTTCAATGTTCCAAAGAACACAAAAATGCAGCCTATAAAGAATCATCCATCCTTATCAATAATGAACTGCAAAATGTTTGCGCCAACAATTCTAAATGATTTTCAATGACTGTTATTGTCGGTTTCACGAGATTATCTATATAATTTACTATATAGGAATAGTCTACAATACACTTACTCAAAAAGTATACCACCTCATCCTCACATTAGCCTCGCTACATTCTTTTTGATATTTATTCTACTTAATAAATACTCACCACTCCACGTCATTAAATTTTTTTAATTTTTTATTCTTTTAAAAACTCAATTTTAATAAAAATACAATATTTTTAAAAGAAAATGGTAAATATCACTGTAACCCAACCAACTATCAGGTTTTATTTTAAAATGTCCCTCATCTTTTTTTCTTGCATTGTAGGTGTATAAACTTCATTTTTAAATTTTAAAAGGTCACTATTTTTTAAATCCTTGATATACTACCGGCTAACAATCTAGTCAGCACATGTTAGAAGCATAGTCAGCACAAATTAAAAGACATGTCATCAAATCACAAGTCCACCTCATCAAGTAAGATGTCGCATCCACTTCATCAGTTAAGATGTCGCTCTTTTCCACCAGTTAAATTGTCGCTCTAGAAGTGCAAGAGCCAAAACCTCCTTCGTTGCCCCTTACTCCATCACATGTACGTTGACCATCATCGATGGTCTCCTACTTAGCGCCGATGAAAATCCCTAATTCACAATTATTTTCCGCCAATGACCACCATCGAAGGCCTTACCATCAGCCTCCAATGTCATCACTCACTCTCGATCTGTCATCATCTCTACCACTTCCCTTTGTTTGTGAATGCGAACTGAACACAACGATCTATCACGGACAATCCCAAAATAAATCAAACTTTTCTCAACCACCTGTGTATCCTATGTGTGGGCCCCAAAAGAAATTGGATATCGAAATACATGGGTTTAGGTGGTCTCTTCCCCTTCGAGTCAAGAACAGGGCTATTTCTTGCTATTGTGTGTGTCTCTCACCCCATTCTTCAATTGATGGAAAGGAAGTAAGAACACGAACATCTGAAACGAAAACAATTCTAGGTTTGGGCAAAACGATTCCAGATGGTTTCCAACCAAGATTATCAAGGAACAAAAACAAAAACAAGTGAAATATGCACTTGTATTAATCTTCGATATAGGTTAACTATTTTTCCCCTTCCACGAACAAGCGCCAAGTCGATGTAGGTTTTGATTTTCGATTTTAGTTGGTGACACTACACTTTTGTTCATGTTCCTCCCAACTCCCACAACAATCACATGTAGCTCAAACTCACGCCCTCCAACTTGTAGAACCATGGAACTCGAAATGAAGAAGAGATTCAAACCAATGAAATCGAAATGAAGAAGAAACTGAATAAACATCCTTGTTGGGTTGTTGTGTTGCTTCACCGACTTGTATATCCATGGAAATCGAAATGAAGAAGAAATACTAACCAAAGATACCGAGCAGAGAGTGAAACTTGATCGGAAAGTTCTATGATTGAGAATAGGGAAGGTGGGTGTTCTTGAAGATGAACATAAGTTTGTGGTGGGTGAGGACATGAGTGACATAATGAGGTGTATTTTTAATTTTATTTTTCTTTTTAGTGAAAAAAGTCAAAATATGAAGGAAACCAACAATTACAAGTCAAGGTCCCTTTTTAGTAAGTAAAAATTGACTTTATGCCTCTAAACTACAAAAAAATAATATCAATGACCTTTTAAAACAAAACCCTATAGTTAGTTGGGTTATAGTGACATTTACCCAAAAGAAAATTAGAATTCCATCAAACCATATTAAAAGTACATTACTAAAATTGAAATTAAAAATAACACTAAAAAAACTTTAAAAAAAAAACAAAAAATGAAAAATAACATTATGCTAAAAAAACAAAAAATATATTAAAACCTAAAAATTATAAATCCTTGTACTTATCTTTCATCTTGCGTTGACGCTTGTTGAAAAGTTCGAGTTGATCAAGTGGAATATCCAAATGAGGTGGTGTGTTTATCATTTTCAAGTTGTTGATTGCGGTTTTGTACTCTTTTTTTTTTTGAAGAAAGTCAAGATGATCATCAAGTTTTTTTAAGCATTTGAACGGAATTTGGTTTCGGTTCAACGTTTTTTTTCCTTTGTTCCTTCTTGATGAAGATGTCACCTTTTTCGCCTTGTCCCTTCCCATTGGGTGTCAAAGGGTGACCTTTTCCGGCTCATCGTTTCATCATCATCATCTTCATTGAGGTCAATTCCCAGACCCGCTTCCGATTTCAAAGTTCTTGCTCATTTGTTGGAACTGATGGATTGTGTTTGCAAGTGACTTTGTGCACATGGATCAAGGACTCGTTTTGGACCGGCTAGCATAACACGCCAAAGCTTTTTGATGACCAAACGGTTTACCACCATTGTTGGTTTTGTATTCTTGAAGAGCGATGCTTAAAATGTTAAAAGCATTACACCCACTATGATGCATGTTTGTGAGGTTGAGGTAGATTCCATTGAAACTTGTACAACTACTTCTTAACTCGCATGAATTTCTGTTGAAACCATCATAAGTTCGGTATTCACCTTTAAAAAATGATTTTTTTTCAAAATAATGTAATTAATAAATAAATGATATTTTTATAGTTAATAATAAATGATATTTTTATGAAATGTGTTATAATGTACCTTTTCCCATATGTGCGTGGAAGTGTGCTAGAACGCAGTTCCAAAATGTTTTCCCGCCTTGGGCGTTTCCCATAAACTCATCGTTGATATTGCAATCCAAGTTTTTGATAGTGTCGCTTCTTAATTTTCATGCCATTTGACTTGACCCCTTTTCCTTTGTTCCTTCGTTGCCTTCTTGATGATTGTTGTTGGGTTTCCAACACCGTTTAGACATCATAGTGAGGAGATTGGAGTTGGAAAAGCAGTTGTTGTAAATGTGGGGGTTGTGAAGGTGTTGGTTGGGAAGGTTGAGTTTGAAGTTGCTGACATTGTGATTGTTGGAATTGTTGAAATTTTTGGAATTGATTTGGTGTTGGTAAATGTTTGGTTGTTGAAAGTAGTTTTGTTGGTATTGTTGTTGAAAAAGAGGTGATTGTGGAATTTGTGAATTTGGTGGAAGGAGCGTATTTATGAAACCTCACAGTGGTGATTCGAAATTTAGGTATTGGCAAGGTTTTGTATTAAGTGTGAATATGTGAGTGGGTGAAGTAGGTGTGTGTGGGGTGTTTGGAATGTTTGGATTTCGATCCATTTTTGAGATAGAAGAGAAAAATAAATGAAAATATTGTGTGTTGTAGTGTTGATTTAAATGGTATATATAGTGATTGGGTAGTGTATTATTTAAATTTTTAGTGAGTTGAAAAAATGTTTTTTTTTTGGTAAAATGGTAGTTTCAAACGGTCACAAGACCGTTGCTTTTCTCTCACCCTTGTGAATGAGCGTAACTAGCATTACAGAGCCTCACACTTGCTGAAATGAGGGGTGGTGTTTTTTGAAAATAGAACGCGTGACTTTTAATGTCAGATAGGATGACGTGTGAGTTTTATGTTCCATTCCATATAGCTTAATAAATAAAAATATTTTTCGAAACATATCATACTTTCAATCATTTTGTCACATGTTATTTTGTGGTTATTTTAAATTTAAAAAAAAAATCACATGTAAGTTTAAGGTTATTTTCCATTTTATTAAATTTCACATTATATTTACATGTAATAATTGTAATAAATGTAATACAAATTGATTTCAATTTCACTCAAACACTTTCCTTCTAATTTTAAATTCCAAAATTAAAGATTAATTATTTCTTTTTTAATGTATTTAATTTTAAAAAAGAAATAAGTATTTTTAATTTCAATAATTTAATATTTTTCTGTTTTCCTTATAAATTAAAACTCCTAATGAAACGTCCCATTAATATGATCCAAGAATTTCGTTTTTAATTTAATAATTTAGTATTCCAAAACATTATTCATACCGCCCAAAAGAAAATAAGTTAATCAAACATCATAAAAATCATAGTGAAATCTCAAATGTGGAATCCATGTGGTGTGTGCGATGCGGTCAATTCGAGCCCTTCTCTTTGGAACTGAACGTACCTGATAGCTTCATTTTATTTACTTCTTTTTATAGTTTATTTTAGCATATTTCAATCATAACTTACATAATTTCCATGCATATTTTCCTTTTTGTTATTTTATGACTATTTCGGGTACTCTCGAATCTTGTGAGCATAATTGCAGGTTTTCGGGTCTAGCGGAGCGGGAGTGTTCGGGACGTGTAGGAGGCGGTGAGATTTGGTACGCAAAAAATGACGTTGGGCTTGATGGGTAGTGGAGATGATGCATGGAGTGATCTTGATGATTATTTGAAGACTTGGAGAGAAATAAACTTTAAATTTGCAAGATGCGGGGGAATATTCAAGCGTATGAAAATTATTAATCGGACGAGTTCACGAGCTTTGGAGGATTTGGAGAGGTCAAATTGGGCTTTAAATGAAGAAAAACTTGAAGAAAATGGGCTAGGAGGTGATTGGATTCGATCTGGGCTAGTGGGATATGCTTCAGAGGCCCAAAATCTCAAAGAAGCCCATGCCAGGCACCACCCGCGCAACCCACCCGCGCAGCAGCACGCGGGTCGCGCAAGGCCCTGCAGGGGTAGTTTCGGAAATTCTTCTTTTGAGCTATTTGAGGAAGGTTGGTGCCCATCTTTTGCATACTCTTGCACATCCGATTTTTGGAGATTCTCTCTGGAGTTTTGAAGACTTTTGAAGGCCAAGAACCCTTGAAGAACATCATATTTTTACCTCTTGATTCTTGCTTAATGTTTGGTACAATTTTCTTTAACTTTGTTTCTTTGTGTTTAGCCATGCTTGGCTAAGCTAATCTTGGTTGACTTTTGGTTAATCCTTTGAATTTTTGTTGAATGTTGAAGAATCCATGAACATGTTCTTGAATCTTTATGGGAATGTTTTGTGTTTTAACATCTTATCATTACTTGTATGTTTTAGTTCATGAATATAAATGTGTTAGTAGTGATTAGTTGACTAATTTCTTGATTAAGTAAAGGATCCTCAAATTAGCAAGCAACAAATGATTTTTGTGTTGTTTTAGCTTCACACAATCATAAAAACATTTCCTCCAACATGGTGGTGAAAGCATTTGACCCCTCTTGGATTTGGTGACTTTTTGGTTCTTAATGCTAGTTGACTTTCACTAATTACATGCTATTTGGAATTAGTGACTTTGACTAAGGAAATTGTTATGAGCTTCTCTAGCCATTTCAACAATTAAGAAAAGTCTAGGTAATCTCAAGCTCCTTGGATTACTATAGCCAAATTGAGGATTTAAAACAAGTATTGCACCATTGAATTCTAATGATATGTTCATCAAAAGTCAAAGTGAGAAAACCTTAAGTCAACCATCTTTCCCTTATTGATTTTACATCAAATTCTTATTTTTGTTGCAATTGTCTATTTAAATCATAGTTAATTCTAGTTTGTTTCAAGTATTTCAAAACACCAACCCCCCCCCCCCCCCCATTTTATTTTTATTGTCATTTTTACAAGTATTTTTACAAAGAGATTTTTCATAGAGTTATAAATTGAACCAATCTCCGTGGATTCGATCCCTTTACCATTATACACTATTTTAGTGTGTAATATTTAGGGTTATTATTTGTGTTGGCCTCGACAACCACCAAAATTTTGGCTCCGTTGTCGGGGATTGGTTTATTTTTAATCAATTTGTTTCTCTATGCCCAGATCTCAGCGTACAGGTGACTTGATTTACAATCCAGAAATCGAAAAAGAAGCAAGGCGTTTGGCGAAGGAGAAGCGAATTGAACGTGGTCAAACTTCTAATCCTCACGGGGATCCGGAGGTCGAAACCGCTTCATTAAGCGACATAGAACCCGATTCTAGTCCCGACCTTCGCCAAGAAATTCCCGAAACACCACCCCTACAACAAAATCCACCCATTATTGAACCAATTGAAATGGCGGATGGAGGAGAAGTTCCCGAAAGAACTTTGAGGCAAATGATGGAGACCGATGTTACACAAACTCCAACCGGTATCAATTACCCGGTTTTGGAAGGAGGCTCGGAGTTGAAGTCAAGTTTAGTCCATCACCTACCGACTTTCCATGGATTGGAGAATGAAGACCCTCACAAGCATTTGAAGATGTTCCACATTATTTGCACTAGCATGAAGCCACAAGGGTCAACCGATGACCAAATTAAACTAAGGGCATTCCCATTTTCATTGGCCGATAGAGCAAAAGATTGGTTATTCTATCTTCCACCGGGGTCAATCAACTCATGGACCGACATGGCAAGAGCTTTCCTTGACAAGTTTTATCCCGCCTCAAGAGTCTCAAGTCTTCGAAATGAGATTTGTGGAATCCGCCAAGGTCAAAATAAGACTTTCCATGATTATTGGGAGAGGTTCAACAACTTGTGCTATAGTTGCCCACAACACCAAATTCCGGAACAACTCCTCATTCAACACTTCTATGAGGGATTGTTGCCAATGGAGAGAAGACTAGTTGATGCCTCAAGTGGTGGAGATGTCTTTAGTAAAACCCCACAACAAACAAGACAACTTTTCAACACCATAGCCGCAAATTCACAACATTTTGGCCCTCGCCAAGACATGAAGAGAGACACACAACACAAAGTTAATGAAGTGGGAACGTCGAATCTTGAGTCTCAAATAAAAGATCTAACATCCGTCGTCCAAAAGCTAGCCATGGGACAAACTCCACAAGTGATGGTTTGTGGAATATGTGCAACCATGGGACATCCTACGGATATGTGTCCCATCCTTCAAGAAGATGCGGAGCATGTGAATGCCACGGGAGAATTCCAAAACTACCACAACAAACCATCCGGGTACCAAAATGCATATAATTCAAGTTGGAAGCCAAATCCCAACGGAAGCTACAACCCAAGACCATTGCCTCACAATGCATTGGTTAGACCGTCCTATCCACCACCACAACCTCAATACCAACATCAACAACCACACTATCAATCCAAACCGCACCCTCCACATCATCATCAACAATCTCCTCAATCTCAACCAAGTAGCTCCGGAATGTCTCTTGAAGACATTGTCAAATCTCTAGCCACTAGTACCCAACAATTCCAAAAAGAGACAAGGACTAGTATCTCCAACCTTGAAGCACAAATGGGGGATATAGTTACATCTATAAGCAAGTTGGAATCTCGTGGTAAACTCCCTTCTCAAACCGAAAAGAACCCAAATGTCAATGTGGTGACCTTGAGAAGTGGCAAGCAAGCCGGAGAAAGTAGTTCAAAGAAGAAGCAAAGGGAAGAAGAGGAAGAAATAGAGATCATTCCCATTGAAGAACCTACAGTCAAGAACGATGCACAAACCGGAGTTCCAAAGAAGTCCATCCCTCTAGTAACACCAATAGCCACTCAACCACCGTTCCCCTCTTGACTTGCAACTTCAAAGAAGAATATGGAGGAGAAAGACATTTTGGACACCTTCCAAAAGGTGGAAGTAAACATCCCTCTACTTGATGCAATCAAGCAAATCCCAAGATATGCAAAGTTCTTGAAAGAACTTTGTACCAACAAGAGGAAGTTGAAGGGAAATGAGAAAATTTTGATAAATGAAAACGCATCCGCGGTTTTACAAAGGAAACTTCCACCCAAATGCAAAGATCCCGGAATGTTCACGGTTCCTTGCAAGATTGGAGATGTCACTTTTAGTAGTGCTATGCTTGATCTTGGTGCTTCTATCAATGTCATGCCCTATTCAGTGTATGAATCATTAAATGTCGGACCCTTAAGTGAAACCGGTGTCATAATCTCTCTTGCGGATAAATCAAGTGTCTTTCCTAGAGGTGTTTTAGAAGATGTCCTAGTGCAAGTGAACCAATTAGTCTTCCCGGCGGATTTCTATGTGATTGATCTAGATGAGCAAGTGTCTTCTAAATCGGCTCTAATCTTGCTTGGGAGACCGTTTTTGAAGACGGCTAGGACAAAAATCGATGTGTATGCGGGAAGTTTGACAATGGAGTTTGATGGTGAAACAATAAGTTTTAATATTTATGATGCCATGAGATATCCTAGTGATGTTTCATCTTTGTATTTTGTTGATGTTGTTGAGCCAATTACTCAAGAATTATTTGAGTTATCTAACGGTGATATGTTGGAGATGATCTTAAGCAAAGGATTCGATTGTGGGAAGCTAGCCAAGCAATTAAAGTTTTATTCTTTGGATCCAGAAGTTGAGAAGTTGGTAAATAAAATGGAAATGAAAAAATCCACAAGATTAGATGTCAAGCAAATTGAATTGTCCCCAACTCATACAAAATTGTCTCCATCTCTTGTTCAACCACCCGAATTGGAATTAAAGGTCTTACCTCAACACTTGAAGTATGCCTACTTGGGAAAGAATGAAACCCTTCCGGTTATCATCTCAACTCATTTAACCGAATTTGAAGAAGAGCAACTCCTCAATGTGTTGAAGGAGCATAAAGAAGCCATGGGTTGGACGATTGCAGATATCAAGGGTTTGAGCCCCTCCACTTGTATGCACAAGATCTTAATGGAGGATGAATGCAAGCCAAGTAGAGACGCGCAAAGAAGGCTAAATCCACCAATGATGGAAGTTGTGAAGAAAGAGATATCAAAGCTTCTTGATGCGGGGATGATCTATCCAATCTCGGATAGCAAGTGGGTGAGTCCGGTGCAAGTCGTTCCAAAGAAGACGGGAATCACGGTGGTCGAGAACAACAAAGGTATGATGGTCCCCACCCGTGTGCAAAACGAGTGGAGAGTATGTATTGACTACCGCAAACTCAATGCGAGCACACGAAAAGATCATTTCCCATTGCCTTTCATTGACCAAATGTTAGAAAGGTTAGCCGGGAAATCCCATTATTGTTGTCTAGACGGGTACTCTAGTTTTCACCAAATCCCGGTGGCACCGGAGGACCAAGAAAAGACAACATTTACATGCCCATTTGGTACTTTTGCATACCGGAGAATGCCATTTGGATTGTGTAACGCCCCGGCCACTTTCCAACGTTGTATGGTTAGTATCTTTTCGGATTATGTTGAAAACATAATTGAGGTTTTTATGGATGATTTCACGGTACATGGCAACTCTTTTCAAGAATGTTTGACTAATCTCACAAAAAATTTAAAAAGATGCAGTGAAACAAACTTGGTTTTGAATTTTGAGAAATGTCATTTCATGGTGAGTCAAGGTCTCATTCTGGGTCACATTGTGTCTAAAAAAGGAATTGAGGTAGATAAGGCCAAAATTGATGTTATTCAAATCTTACCTTACCCGACCTGTGTTCGGGAAGTTCGTTCTTTTTTGGGCCATGCAGGTTTCTACCGAAGGTTCATCAAGGATTTTTCAAAGATAACAAGACCAATGTGCCAACTCTTGCAAAAGGAGGTCGATTTCGAGTTCAATGAGGCGTGCAAAGAAGCTTTTGACAAGCTCAAAGAGTTGCTTACATCCGCTCCCATCATGCAAGCACCAAATTGGGATCTCCCTTTTGAGATCATGTGTGATGCAAGCAACTATGCGATTGGCACCGTTTTGGGTCAAAAGAATGGGAGGGCCTCCCATGTGATCTGTTATGCATCAAGGACACTAGACAATGCCCAAAGCAACTACTCTACCACGGAGAAGGAGCTATTGGCCATAGTGTTCGCCTTGGAGAAATTTAGACAATACCTACTTGGTACCAAGGTCATAGTGTATTCGGATCACGCAGCTCTTAAGTACTTGATGACGAAGAAAGATGCAAAGCCGAGACTCATCCGGTGGATCCTACTGTTACAAGAATTTGACTTGGAAATCCGGGACAAGAGCGGATGCGAGAACCTTGTTGCCGATCATCTAAGTCGGATCACTTCAAATGAAACTCCTCTCCCATTGCGGGACGAGTTTCTGGATGAGCATCTCTTTTCCATTACCCAATCTATTCCTTGGTATGCCGATATCGTTAACTTTTTGGTCACAAAAAGGTATCCCGACACATTCACGCGTGCTCAGAAAGACAAGTTGAAAAGTGATGCAAAATACTATGTGTGGGATGAACCTTATTTGTGGAAACATTGTCCCGATCAAATCATTAGGCGATGTGTGCCCCAACAATAGCACCAATCCATTTTGCAATTCTATCATGAATTTGCTTGTGGGGGACACTTCGGACCTAGCCGGACTTTGAGAAAAGTCCTTGAATGTGGATTATTTTGGCCAACCATGTCACGTGATTGTTATATGTTTTGCAAAAGTTGTGAGCGGTGCCAAAGGACGGGAAACATTTCGCAAAAGAACCAAATGCCCCAAAATCCAATCCTTGTTTGTGAAATTTTTGACGTATGGGGGATTGATTTTATGGGCCCATTTCCCGTATCATTTGGCAACGTTTATATTTTACTCGCGGTTGACTATGTTTCTAAATGGGTTGAAGCCAAAGCCACAAGATCGGACGATGCCAAAACGGTTATCGAGTTTTTAAAGTCTAATGTTTTTGCGAGATTTGGTGTGCCTAGGGCTTTGATTAGTGATAGAGGGACGCACTTTTGCAACAAAATGATGGAGGCTCTATTGAAGAAGTATCACGTGACTCATCGTGTCTCCACTGCCTATCACCCTCAAACGAATGGCCAAGCGGAGGTCTCGAATCGTGAAGTGAAGTCTATTCTAGAGAAAACGGTGAATCCGACAAAGAAGGATTGGAGTTTGAGACTTGACGATGCCTTATGGGCATATCGGACCGCTTATAAGACCCCGATTGGAATGTCGCCCTTCAGATTAGTTTTCGGAAAATCTTGTCATCTTCCCGTCGAGTTAGAGCATCGAGCATTTTGGGCGGTCAAGAAATGCAATTTCGACATTGACGAGGCTGGAAGGCATAGGAAACTTCAACTCCAAGAGTTAGAAGAATTGAGGAACGAATCCTATGAAAACGCAAGGATTTATAAGGAGAAAACGAAGCTCTTCAAAGACAAGTCCATCACCCGGAAGAATTTTGAACCGGGACATAGGGTCTTACTTTACCATTCACGGTTGAAGTTATTCCCGGGCAAATTAAGATCAAGGTGGATTGGCCCATTTGTGGTAATAAAGACTTTTGACCATGGAGCGGTGGAAATCCAAAGTGAAGAAACGGGACATATTTTCAAAGTTAACGGGCACCGATTAAATCCATTCTATGAAAGTTTTAATGCAAGCGTTATTGAAGTCATCCACTTGGACGTCCCTGAGTGTTGAACCAAGCTAGAAGGACGTCTCGCCTAAGACGTTAAAGAGAGGCATTTTTGGAAAAGCTTTATGCTTTCGTGTTTCTACATTCGAATAAAGAAAGTTTTGAAAATGTTTTGATGTGTCTTTTGAAGTCATTTTTGAAGAAACCAAGAGTTCCTAGGTGTTTGGGGCATTTGGGATCAAGAACTAGTGAAGAAACAGAAGAAAACAGAGAAAAATCGATTTCCGGGAGCAGGAGCCTGCGCGACCCGCGCACGGGTGCGCGGCTGGTGTGCGCGGCCGGTCTTCAGCTTGCAACAAAAACCAGGGACCAAACTGCATGATGTGCGTGACCCCCGCGCCCCCTTTGCGCGACCCGCGTGCTTCCCTGACGACCATCCCATACTTTGTTGACCAACTTTGACTTTCGTTGACCAGGTGGTTTAATGAGTTGACCAACATTGACCGGGTGTTGACCACACTTGAATATGGATTGAAAACCTCCAGCAACTCTCCTTCTTCATTTCATTCTCTCAAAACCCTCTCATTCTCTCTCAAACTCTCAAGAACACATAAACCCGCTTTTCACAAAAACTTGATTTCCCGGAGTTCCACCTGTCGGAATACGACGAGACCACCACCATTCTTCACCATTTTCCGTGCTCTACAAACCCCACCTGAATTTTACTCCGATCCATCGCCGGGTCTAGGGGCGCCACCACCACCCAACTCGCCGCTTTCCGGCCATTTTCCGGCCAACTCCTACCACCTCTCGCAATTCCGACACCACCAAAGTGTTTCTTTTTCAAGGATCTTTACATCTAACCAAACAAAACCTCAAAATCTCACCAAAAATTTTCCCATAATTTTTGAGCCAACACGAGCCGCCGCCGGATTTTTCACACAAATCAAGTTGAAAATATCCCTTCAATGAACAAGTCTTGCGTTTAGGCACCCACGAATAACCAAAGCTTGGGGTGCACGGTAGCGGATTCCGGGCTCAAGTTCAATTTTGGGATAATACGGGATTCTCTTTCCTTGGTTTTTTATTACATTGCATTGTTTCAATTCGATAATTGCATCCAATTATGCTTTGGAAATTGCCTAAGATCGTTAGTTGTTGCCCAGTTTATTTGGAAACATTGATTTGAGAAAGGTTGAAATTGGTTAATTTGCTTGGAAATTTGTCCAAAAATTGTTTAAACTTTGGTTGGGATTTTCTCATTTTGTCTCGTATTGCTGCCGAATTTTTGTTGGGATTATCAAATTAACCGAGTGGTGTTGTTGAAATCATTTTACATTGTCAAAAGTTGGGTGTCATTATTTCTTGGATTTTTTTGTGTTCGGTCTAAAGATAGTTGCATTAATTTGAGAGTGGTGAGGTGAGGGATTACGTTGGTGAAGTTGTTTTTGATATTGTAGGTTTCGAAAATGGGCAAAACCACAGCTCGGACACACACCCATGGATCATCGATCGATCCTAACCCGCAAAAGGATGTCGCCGGTCCATCACGCAAAGCAGCCGGTAAACGAAAAAAAAAGAGGAGAAGAGGGAAGCGATCCTTCCCTTACAAATGCTGAGATCAAAACCTATCGCTCCAATCTTCGGGGTCGCGCAATCCGGCCGACAAAATTCTACCATAAAAAGTCTATGAAAAAGCTTGGGGTGCATGATGGTGTACACAATTTGTTCCTAAAACTCGGTTGGCGTGGTTTTCTTCGACTTTGTGACAGAACTTACAAGGAACCCACAATGGAATTTCTTAGCACATATGCACGAGATGATGACACGCAAGTCCTCACATTCCAATTGAAAGGCGAGCATCATAGGCTCACATACGACGAGCTTGATTCTATCATGGGTATAGATGATCCATACCGCATCAGCCCCCAAAATCAAGAGTACCAAGATTTTCTGCGTTACCCTGATGCAAACTTTTGGATGCAAATTTCCGGTCTCGCAACCTTCAACCCAAGCCGACAGCAAGCCAAGCACATCATTCACCCCTGCTGGCGAATTGCTCACCGAGTCCTTACGACGAGTATTTTCGGGCGTCTCGAGCCCGGTCAAATCAACAGATGTGAGCTATTTTTCCTCCGAAGCATGAGGCGTGCACTCTCCCTCAGTTTTTCAGGCTTCTTTTTAGACAAATGTGACTCCATACGCCAACGTCCCACAGGGGAAATTTTCATCGGGGGACTTATCACGATCATAGGTCGAGCCGTCGGCCTAGACTTCCCGGATCCCGAGTACATACCTGTCGACACCCCACCGAACTTCCTGCTAGATTGTGATACTCTCATCCGGATGGAGATGTTGCTCGAAGGGGAACCCGCACATACAGTTGGTTAGACTCTGACAAAGCCCCGGTTTACATCCTGCCAAGTTGGATCGGTTCTTCATTCGATACAGGCGACTCCGACACTTGGCTTCCTCCAGATCAGTTAACCCAAGCAGGTGTATTCCCAGAATTCAGTGATGATGAGGGTGACGACGCAGAGGAACAAGAGGAAGAAGATGACAAAAAGGACGACGAGATGCCCGAAGCTGAGGACCACTTTGACCAGCCCTCGATGCAGCAGCCGATGTTTCAGCATGATCAATTCCAGGCCCCTCCACAACATTTTGACCAGCCGCATCAGCAGGAGGGACACGAAGTCCCACCATATTTTCCTCCCACGTTCTTTGACCAATTTGCCACAATGTTCTCCACGGTGCAGCGCATCGACGCCCAAACGCAAGAGAATTCGAGAGCCATCCTAGATGTGGCAAGCCGTGTTGATCGATTGGAGCAGTCCTCCTCTCACACTTCCCGCCAGGTCCAGGATATGTGGGACTACCACTATCGCCACGGGCATTTCCCGCCGCCCGACCCTCCGATTTAGGTCCTTTCCGCCCTTTCCTTAAGCATTGAGGACAATGCTTGTTCTTAAGCTTAGGGTGGGGCATTTCCCTTATTTTTTTCTACTCTTTTTCATGCATTTTTAGTTAGGTTGCATAACATATTAGTTTAAGTTAATTTGCATTCATATATTTTTTTTTATTTTTTTTTATTAAATTTCAAAAAGATTTTATTTTCTTCTTTTCCACTTTTTATTTTTGCATAACATTTAGCTTAAGACATTAGCATTCATGCATTTATGTTGTCTGTTTATTCTCACCTCTCTTGGATGCCATGGAACAGGTTCACAGTTATTGTATCATTATTGGTCCAGGATTTTGTTGCTATCTCACCCATCGAATCGGGACCACTAGTTGCAGTTTGGGATTTCATACTTGGGATCAGATGCTGGTAGCTTAAAGGGGTAAGTAACCATGGACAGGTAGTTTTCATGAAGAATTATGCATACAATACTAACAACTGTAGGATATACTATAGCAATGGGTGTTCTTAGCCTTGCGGTCACTACCGCGGAGAGGATCACACTTGATCATGTTTGAACTGTTAGGATGAAGCATTGGTGCTTGTCCCCGAGTAGAATCCATATCCGGTCTCTTTACATCACCATATCTTTTTGCGATTTTCTTAGAATTTAGAGAGTCTTTTAGTCCACATTTGGACATTTTCATTATCTTTGAAAAACCACAAGTTTGAAAAGGAGCTTACATTACATCTTTATGCTCCACACATGGTCATTTTCACACTTAGGCCATTCGGATTATATCATTACCCTTTCGGTCCCACCTACACACCTTTGGGAACCAAATTTTGAGTCAAAGGGTTCTTCTTTAAAAAAATAATAATAATAATAATAATAATAATAATAAAAAGTAAAAAAAATAAAAAAAATGGTGTATGCAAATTTTCAGTTGCAACTATCTTAGATAGGTGGCCGGTTCAATTATTGAACAAATTTTCCAACATCTTGGTCACCCGACGTTTGATATTCATTTGTATAGGTCTGTTTCATTGTATATAGATCGAGTTGTTATTTTTTTTCTTTCTCAAAAATTGGTGATGTTAGAGAGACTGTCGAGTCGGATACTACGGGAGGTTTGGGCCAACACTAAGTGAACTGATACCTACAACGGTGCCCGAGCGATTAAACCTAGTTACACATGAGAGAAACTGGCAGATGTGAGATCAAAGTGTGCACTTAAAGAAGAGCTCCACCCGAGCCCATCCAGTTGCTTTCTCCCTACTACAGATGTTCTTCATTGTATACATGTTCCATTGAGGCTGCGACTGCTCATCCCTCCTTACTCACCTAAAGGAGTTGTCCTGGCTGTGGTTTGTGGTTCCATTGTCATCGGATGAAAAAGTTGTGAGATAGCAGCGAAATCAATTCTGACCATGTTGACTAACGTCGAACACGTTCCAGGGTTATATCCATTCTTTTTATTTCTAGGGTAGTTCATCCCAAGTTCATTTAGTCTTGTCTTACTTGAGGACAAGTAAGGTTTAAGCTTGGGGTGATTTGATAGCTTCATTTTATTTACTTCTTTTTATAGTTTATTTTAGCATATTTCATTCATAACTTAGATAATTTCCATGCATATTTTCCTTTTTGTTATTTTATGACTATTTCGGGTACTCTCGAATCTTGTGAGCATAATTGCAGGTTTTCGGGTCTAGCGGAGCGGGAGTGTTCGGGACGTGTAGGAGGCGATGAGATTTGGTACGCAAAAAATGACGTTGGGCTTGATGGGTAGTGGAGATGATGCATGGAGTGATCTTGATGATTATTTGAAGACTTGGAGAGAAATAAACTTTAAATTTGCAAGATGCGGGGGAATATTCAAGCGTATGAAAATTATTAATCGGACGAGTTCACGAGCTTTGGAGGATTTGGAGAGGTCAAATTGGGCTTTAAATGAAGAAAAACTTGAAGAAAATGGGCTAGGAGGTGATTGGATTCGATCTGGGCTAGTGGGATATGCTTCAGAGGCCCAAAATCTCAAAGAAGCCCATGCCAGGCACCACCCGCGCAACCCACCCGCGCAGCAGCACGCGGGTCGCGCAAGGCCCTGCAGGGGTAGTTTCGGAAATTCTTCTTTTGAGCTATTTGAGGAAGGTTGGTGCCCATCTTTTGCATACTCTTGCACATCCGATTTTTGGAGATTCTCTCTGGAGTTTTGAAGACTTTTGAAGGCCAAGAACCCTTGAAGAACATTATATTTTTACCTCTTGATTCTTGCTTAATGTTTGGTACAATTTTCTTTAACTTTGTTTCTTTGTGTTTAGCCATGCTTGGCTAAGCTAATCTTGGTTGACTTTTGGTTAATCCTTTGAATTTTTGTTGAATGTTGAAGAATCCATGAACATGTTCTTGAATCTTTATGGGAATGTTTTGTGTTTTAACATCTTATCATTACTTGTATGTTTTAGTTCATGAATATAAATGTGTTAGTAGTGATTAGTTGGCTAATTTCTTGATTAAGTAAAGGATCCTCAAATTAGCAAGCAACAAATGATTTTTGTGTTGTTTTAGCTTCACACAATCATAAAAACATTTCCTCCAACATGGTGGTGAAAGCATTTGACCCCTCTTGGATTTGGTTACTTTTTGGTTCTTAATGCTAGTTGACTTTCACTAATTACATGCTATTTGGAGATAGTGACTATGACTAAGGAAATTGTTATGAGCTTCTCTAGTCATTTCAACAATTAAGAAAAGTCTAGGTAATCTCAAGCTCCTTGGATTACTATAGCCAAATTGAGGATTTAAAACAAGTATTGCACCATTTAATTCTAATGATATGTTCATCAAAAGTCAAAGTGAGAAAACCTTAAGTCAACCATCTTTCCCTTATTGATTTTACATCAAATTCTTATTTTTGTTGCAATTGTCTATTTAAATCATAGTTAATTCTAGTTTGTTTCAAGTATTTCAAAACACCAAAACCCCCCATTTTATTTTTATTGTCATTTTTACAAAGAGATTTTTCATAGAGTTATAAATTGAACCAATCTCCGTGGATTTGATCCCTTTACCACTATACACTATTTTAGTGTGTAATATTTAGGGTTATTATTTGTGTTGGCCTCGACAACCACCAGTACCTGAAACATAAACTTGAAACCGTAAGCACGAAGCTTAGTGAGTTCCTTAAGATACCGCATACCAAACATAACATATAACGGGCCCCACCCAATAAGTATAAAGGGCCACTCCTTAACTCCTATAACGGGCCCCGTCCAATAAGTATAACGGGTCCGCCCTAACTCGCATAACGAGCCCCACCCACATACAAATCATACTATATAACAAGTTAGATCATACATAATAATCATCGGGACCCGCCCAGTAAGCATACATACACATACACATACTATTATCACATAGACAACAAGTATACTAACATAACAGATCATGGGCTAATATTGGTGCCTTAGACACGCTAAACCCAGTAAGGAAACTCACCTCGAAATGTTGGATCAAATAATTAATCCATGGCTGCGGATCCGACAAATCCTCGAGCTATCAATATCAAATAAAATCCAATCAACATTTGAGATCTAAACCATTACCATAAATCTATACTAGGGGTAAAAAGACTCATGGGCCTTTAACTCAAGTCCCAATAATGTTCCTGGTCCCAAAACTCCTAAAGTCCAAGAGATGGCCCAAAATGGAAGTCCACTGACATCACTACGTTGGGCGTAATTCCTGGTACGCCCCACGTACCAGGCTACTTTTACTAGGATCGGGGAGTCTCACGAGTACGCGCATCGTACTCCTATTTACACTGGGCGTAAATGTTACAAGGCCAAAAAGTCCATTAAGAACTTAATGCTTAATACCAAACTTCCAAATCATAGCTCTAGCTCCTAATAGACATCTAGAACCATAAAGTCACTGACTGTTTGCATGCCTTAAAAGGTCCCAACTTTAAAATATAGCAATCTATCTCAGCAACTCTTTTCTTTAAAAGATAACTCTGATTTCAAAACAAAGCATAAACAAATCGGTTTTTTTTTGCCGTGAAATTGGGAATGTCACATTACCTGCCAACCTAGTGAATATTACAGCCACCCTGCAGTCTTATAACACTTCTTTCACTACATGCCAACCTAGTGAATGATATGGTTACCCTGCAGTTTTAGAACACTTCCATACTGCCATGGACCCAACTTATGGTCTTACTGTGCATCTACCATACTAACCATAATCATCAAGAGTCGAAACCGCATCCGGCTATACTCCAATCAGGTGTTTGAGTAATGTTTCGAACCCTAAAGCCTTCATCAGACAAGAACAAGCAGAGAGGCTCTAACACAAACCCTTCACCTAAAACTAATCACATACCCTCCATGCGCCAACACTAATACGCAAGATAACCTGGAATCTCATTCCTCCTGCAATCCCATAGTTCAAGTGGTTCTCCCCCTTTTGGATTCACTTACACTCTTCCAACTACAAAATTGATAGATTTCTAATCTATCTCGCAACCTGACTACTCGAAGCTACCTACAACCTGATCCCACAAGTACTAGTGTTCCATTACTAGGCAATCCTAGCGAACACACACCTACAAAAATTGAATGAATACTCCCTGAAATATCAACAAGCTCAATATTCCCGAGCACTTTCCACTGAATCCACTATAAGTCCTTGGCGACTTTATTAGATAATGAAAAACAAAATCTCAACTATTAAAACGGGTACCCAACCAATTCAATGACCTACTTGCACTAGATTAATTCCCATGCAAACCTGCATCTGACCACACTTTAAAGGTATAAACTTGACAATTACCGATCTTACACCCACGATTAAACCAATTTCCCATTGCCTCGTATTCCCGAATGACCCCTACAATTCCTGCATTCAAACCACGTGCCCACCTTGCGGATTCCTTGAGTGAAGGGTTTTAGTATACTACAACATCTTATGGTGCACATACAACTCCAAATACCTTGGATCTATGTTTTCACTAATTATACATGCACATGGTTTCAGGGCATTAAACCTATAACTAGCATGCATTCTCATATACCAAATAAGATACTGGTTAGAGTAACATACCTTTTGTGTTGTAGCTTGATTCCATGGAGCTTAAGAGCCTAGTGCCTCAAGTGTGACACCTCAAATGGTTCACACAACACCAACAACAACTTGGAATAACTTGAGAAAAAATTCCTTATGCTCAAATCGATTAGCCCTCATGTGTACACACCTTAGTCCGATTTCTTGAGCCATGGGGTCAATATATATTGTGGCTATTAGGGTTACACCATGTAACACATTTCTTTCCATATTCTTCATGCTCCATGGGTTAAAACCTTCATGGAGTATCCATGGGTTACTCCATGGTTTTAGCCCAACATGAAGAACTATGGACTTAGACACTAATCCAACAGTCTCCCACTTGGATAAGTCTAAAACTATTATTGCGTATGACTCCAAAACCCGACTAGCAATCGTAGCTCTTAAAAGTTGTTGTCGAACTCTAAACAAATCAATGACTTGTCCATTAGATAAGGGATCATATATTCCTCCATTCTAGATATCATATGGATTGAGACATGGATTATAATCACTCTCTCTGTCCATTTGTTGTTTCCTGATTTCCGATTTATAACGACCGACTAATTGAACAAATCAAATCAGTCCAGGCTTGGCCAAGCACTTTGGGGTGTCATCACTAAATCATTGAGGGGCCCACATATATATCACTTTTATCCCTTTAAGGGTAAAAGGAATGGATAAATTTCAACTCATATGCTTGTTCTACTACTTGTTGAATCATACACAAAGACACATTTTATAACATTGAGTTACCAATGCGTTTTCTTGCAATCAATGTATAACCAACTTATAGTCAACAACTCATATCTCTAGGTTTGAAGAATATAAGATATTATCGTCTCATGATCACTCATGATAAAATCCATTAAGTGATTCAAATTAGCGTGGGTTTAATCCAATACTTAGAACTTATGATCACTCATGAGTGTTGTAAAAACTCTTGTTATGTCCAACATCTTAGATATCTACAAGCCAACTTCATGACAGTCTTGATTCATATCTACTTCCAACATATGACCGACTGTGGATGGTTTGAATTACTTAGTCATTCGGGTAGAATGATCTAGTTGTTCTAGAAGTCAAAACATGCAAACTGAAGCACAAGAATAATCGAATCCAATATGGTCTCAGAACTTATGAATATAAATAGAACACCTTTTATTTATCACCACATTGATTACACATTATTTGTTGTATAATGTTTTAACTAATCAACTTTATACTTGAATTATAACACTAGTCATGCCATGCTCTAAGCATGCACACTATGTTTATCCAAATAATAGTAATGCCATACACCAAGTATGCACACTATGTTTGTCCCTGTGAAATAGATCGATTGAAAATAATTTCAATGATTCTCATTTCACAATCCCAAATCCTTACCGCAAATGCAAGAATTCCAAATTCCTTCCATTTACCGAAATCTGTTAGATTTTAAACTTATATGCATTGATCCTCTTGTAATGATTATGCACAAAGTCACAAAGACTTGTCAATAGTCATTACAGAGTATTCCAATGGAGATCAACTCCATGGAAATGAAGTCTCATATTTAAAGTAAATTTCTTTGAACATCCTTCTTTCATTAAATTTTCTAATCTTACACAGATTGAATAACTTCCACCTATGGAGTCATTTCCATATTCCCATTTTGACTATCACTTCTGAACAAGAGTTGCCTCCTTTCAGAATATGTAAATGTCGTCCTTCCAAAATTTACGTTATACTTCCAACTGTCCCTGAGCAACCAATCTTTGGTAAACCTTAGATTGTCCTCGACAATTGCTTAATCATTTTAGTCATATCTAATTCTAAACCTTTTTCCCCTCTTAATGCCACCAGATATTTGGAAAAATTTAGAAAAAATAAATATTATAGCACATGCAATCGATCCTACAGCAGAAGCATATGTGATACGATTCATGATGTCTCACATAAAGACATGATTCTAGACCAGTCTTTTGCTACAATATTTTTATTTTCCATGTTCTCATAATTCGACTATGAACAGGGATGTCGTAATCATAATCAAATTTTGAGAACACAATGTGTATAAAATTTCCTTAAGTTGAGCCATTCGAACATAAAATTATATATATATATATATATATATATATATATATATATATATATATATATATATATATCCTTGACTAAAGATGATTAAAATCTCAATGTAAGCTTTTAGAATTGAAATGAAGTACAATTTCCTCTCCCTTAATTATAGCAAAACAACTTTTCCCAATTGAAACATTTTGAATTCTATAATTAACATTGCTAACTTGCAATACTTAT
Source organism: Lactuca saligna (assembly GCF_052625555.1). NCBI lineage: Eukaryota > Viridiplantae > Streptophyta > Magnoliopsida > Asterales > Asteraceae > Lactuca > Lactuca saligna. Next base: position 10,299,738 of record NC_136425.1, on the reverse strand, counting down.
CATAATTATCATGCTCCTACTAACATGAGAATTATCAGCATAACACTTATTCTCCCATTAGCTTTGACATGTACTCAGAAATCAGCTAGACTTCTAGAAATCAATACTTTATTGACTTTCTTACCAAAGTTCAGACTTTTGATATAGGATGTTTTGATAAAACTTTATCAAAATCATACACCTTTCCTTAGATAGCACACATGTGTGTCTAAACAATTTCAAAACTATGAAAAGGGATGTTGTAATCATGGTCTCAATTGTTTAGACCTTTCTTCATTCCTCACAAGTCCATGTTAGTGTGCTGGTTAACCACACATGCGCCACTAACGACTTTGAGAATGCAAATATCACAATTGCTATCTACTTAAAATCTCTTAGTGAAAGCATTTCCTCACCATCATTTTCATGAATCCGAGAGAAACCTTATGACACTTAGATTTTAAGGTGTATGTGTTCCTATCCACGTGATTTGTCAAAACTATAATCACAAGACATGGTTAGTGACAAATCCAAATTCATATGGACTAAACTTGTGCATTCTTAACTTCTTTCCACCTGGCAGCACAAGGGCCTGCCAATTATTTCAAGTTGTTATGCACCCAATTGAGAACTCTCAAAACTCATATGCAAAGTCAACTTTAACTGGAATGGGCACCGAAATAGGAATATGTCAACACGATAGGTTATAAACCTCAAGTCGTGACCTAGTAAGAAACTACAGATTTTATTCTTGATTAGATCTTGAAATCCTCTTAGGATCTTTAAGACTCACACTATCCTCTTGACATATAAGACTCTCTTTCCAGGACCCATTCCTTGGCAAACAAATATTCAAGAGATAGTGCGGACTCTTATCAAGACAAAAACTTCACACAATTGGCCTAAGTTGGTCTCTATTTTATCCAAAACATCACAACTTACCAATTTCAAATGTACAAGACTAGGACACATTTCACTCTTACATTTGACAAGTGTTAATAAACCTTCTTTAAGATGTGTCACTCAAATTACAATCTTGGAGTATGACTGTAAGACTTGTTTTGGAACGAAGTATGACTCATCTTCTTGATTTAACCATTTTAATAATTCATGATTCCTCTTCTTAGACATAGAAATGCACTAAGATGTCCTTAGAGGATGAATTGTGATATGGTTTCGCAATCATCAAGATGATCATAAAATATGATACTAAAGCACTCTCCCATCTTTTCAGATTCGAGAAACTTTTATCTTTCTGCCAAATTTGATTCTTCTCATTCGTTCTGCCATACATCAGAACTTTTTCAATGTTTCAGAATTATACTTAAATTTTTAAGTATAACCATATTTACTAAACTTTTATTAATCATGACGAATAGTCTTATCGATCTTTTGTGGTGGGCCTGACCAATGCACAACCAAGTGTACCCGATCCCCTTGACTAACATATATATGTAAACAAGGAATTAGTCTTAATTCTCCAAAGATGAAAATTCTCATTCATCATACGACTTGCACGATTCTAAGTTTCTGTCCAATCGAAAACTTGGGTGATGAGAATCTTTCCTTATTTGGTAAATTTAGACAATGCCACAAATGAAAGAATCAAACTCATATTTCCATTATTGCTAGAAACATACAAACATCAATTTTCCATAAATGCCATTGCAAGGAGATTTAAAATAAAGTAAAACAAAATTTTATTTATTTATAAAATGCGAAAAAAAACTTTTCCTTACAATGCAACTTCAAACGGAAACTATGCTATTACATATTTTCTAGCAATCTATCATAACTCCTAAGTAGTAGCTCAATAATCCGATCTTCGAACCATACGATTGAAATCCATCTTCGCGATCAGATTCAACATACACTTTCGTTAAATACCTTCCCATTGCTTGATCCTGCCAAACATCAAAATGTAACTGAGTCACATTTTGTATTAAGAATCATCAATAAGGAACTTAACAGAGTTAGATAGAGGACTTACTTGAAGCAGATTCAAACTTTTTGACTTGACCTTCTCTCAGATCTTTCAGGTAGCCAGGGAAACTTCACAACCAATGTCCCTTCCTCTGGCAATAGAAACATATGGACTCTTTGGAAATGGTACATGGGACTATCTCAGACTTAGCTTTCTCTTTACCATTTGGTCAACCGAGTTGACTATGGCCGATCCCTATCCATTGGGAAGCGAAAGCTTTTCTGGATATCCAATGTTACCATTGTAAATATCCATGGTAGTTTGGGAAGTTGATTTTCTAATCAAATTTGCTTTACCAGTGCTCCAAATCATTACTGCTTCAGCAGCACCAAGCAAATAGATAAGATCATTAAGGGTCATGTCATAGTCTGTTACATAGTAGTCCATAAAGAACTCACTACGTGACTTAGGAAGTGATTAGTCAACATCCAACTTCCTCAAGATTATGACACTCAACTCTTCCGGCTAGTCAATATGTGACTTCATCTCCAAGATGTGAGCACACATAGGCCTTGCTTGCCAATAGGGCTTGAGTGACCATGAACTTGTGGGTTAGGGAGAATAATTGGAGAAGATGTAGGAAGAGAAGTATGATTTCCATGAGATTTGGGAAGGTCATAGTTGTCTGATCCAGACATCTATAATGGGAGAAATTCAAGTTAGTTGATTTAAAGTCCTTAATATAACACCCAATATGAAATATTAAGGCGAGGACTCAAAACAATATTTTATAACTTGGAAGAGGGATGTCGTAACTAAGCTATAAAATATTTGAAGGTAGGCGAATGACGATTCACTAATTTCCACCATGAAAAATGAAATAATTTATTAGGTTTTAATTGGATTTGAAATTACTAGATCTTTTGAGATTCATTGAACTTTTCAATGACATGTTTCAATCTCGATTGTGCCCTCTCAAGTTTTGCGACTGGGATGCCGAGGATCACAAAACAAGGTGTGAATAACCATGCAAATATACTTGGTACCCTTAATATTTATCACTTAATCGATGTGCCGGTTAACCACACGCACTCCACCGATCCTATGATAAACATTAAGTTACCCTTTGCCTACCCTGTTAAATCCAAGTTAGTGTATTGGTTAACCACACACACTCCACTAACGATTTAAGCAAAGTGCAAAGTGTAATTTCATGGGTTAGCACCAAATTCACATTTTCCTAAAGTAACTAAGATTGAGAATTTATAAAAGGTTTAGTTACTTTATATTTATCATTATACTTATAATGAAGGGAGAATTATAGTCCTTGTCCTACCCGTTCGGCTAACGACCCTCCACCAGTCAAGGAAGCGGTGGGTAAGAGTGGACACCCATTAAACTGTCACTTTATAGGCAGTAACCTTATACCCGCTTTATAGACCGGCTTCGTGAATGAGTCCTACTAACGGTAAGATTGACCCGTTTATATATATATATATATATATATATATATATATATATATATATATATATATATATATAATTAACTTATAATACTATAAAGTATAAGAGTTGAATTTTAACTTTTAAAATTATAAAGGTTTAACTTGGAATTAAAGTATTCACGATGGGAAACTTTACAAATTCCAAAACTTGAGGGCAAGTTTTAAACTATTCAAAAACTTTTCAATTCCATAACTTATGTGTTTAAAGTAGTTTTAATGAAAAACTCTTCAAGTTCCATAACTTGAGGACAAGTTATGGAAGACTTTAAAACATTTAAAAAATGAGTCTCTTCATTTTCATAACTTATGGAAATCTTATGAGTTTTAAGAATCATAAATGTAACTTTTCATATAACTTGAGGACAAGTTACAAAAACACATTTTAAGAATAAATTTTAGATCAATTTGGATTGAAAACACATTATCACAAAAAATTTCTATTAATCCAAGCAAACTCATACAAACAAGATAATTCATATCAAACAATTTTCATGTAATTAGCCTAATCATTAAACTAATACAAAACATGAATCTATTGACAATTATCTTTTGAATTTGATTAGAATGAACATTAGCACATCAAAAATAGGTTTTATAATTCCAAAACAGTTTATGGTAATTATTCCAGACCAATTTCAACCTTAAAACATGAAAATCTGCCAACTGGAAGACAAACTTGTCGAGTTCCTTACAAAAACTCATCGAGTTCATGCCTTAACAGATGAACTCGTCGAGTTTTTAGTATGGGCAGATTCTCATCTTTGAAAAATAAGTTGCATCAAGTATAATTGAAAACATGCCTAGGCTCTGATACCACTGAAGGGTTTTAGTTTACTACAACATCTTATGGTGCACATACAACCCTAAATAACTTGGATCTATGTTATCACTAATTATACATGCAAATGATTTCAAAGCATTAAACCTATAACTAACATGCATTCTCATATATCAAATAAGATACTAGTTAGAGTAACATACCTTTTGTGTTGTAGCTTGATTCCATGGAGCTTAAGAGCCTAGTGCCTCAAGTGTGACACCTCAAATGGTTCACACAACACCAACAACTTGGAATAACTTGAGAGAAAAGTCCTTATGCTCAAATCGGTTAGCCCTCATGTGTACACACCTTAGTCTGATTTCTTGAGCCATGGGGTCCTTATATATTGTGGCTATTAAGGTTACACCACGTAAGACATGTCTTTCCATATTCTTCATGCTCCATGGGTTAAACCCTCCATGGAGTATCTATAGGCTACTCCATGGGTTTAGCCCTCCATGAAGAACTATGGATCATAAGCCCACATATATAAGAATTAATGATTTACACAATCAATCCCCATATATTAGTTAGTCTCCTTTTGATCACAAAATTAATTCCAAATTAATTCTTGATCAATACTAATTAAATAATATGATTTCATATTAATATATTAGAAATTATAATATATTAACAAATCATAAATATCATTTTCTCACAAAAGCCTATCCAAATTGTTCCGATGTCATGCAACCCAAATGGACCATGTCAAATCGGGTCAAGTACATACCAATTATAGTTATGGAGTTAGACACGAATCCAACATTGAGTTCCTTGCTGATAGCACCAATTATTGAACCGATTGTTGGTCTTCTCTTACTCAAAGATTGCTCTAACGGTGTCTAATGCCTCCCACATTGACATCCAAAACCGACTCACCCGAATATCATCTAAGCACAGCTCTTAGTATGCAAAATAGAATATGAAGATTCTCAAAATAAAATATTTGCGACTTTAATTGGTGGAACTCGGATCTCCTCGGCCTGTGACTGCAATGCTCGGCTCCTCACCATGGGAACATGCACTCTTACCTCGTGACCATCAATGATCCTCAAAGTAACTAGAGCAGGTACACATATTGCTCCACCCCACAACATCGGACATTCGACCTTCTTGTGGCCCACCTGGTTGCAATGGAAACATAACGGACTCGTCCCCCGGGGCCACTCTCTGTTGACATGACCAAGTCTACCACACTTACAGCAACCCAAACCTCTAAATCGACAAACTCCATCGTGCTGCTTCATGCACGTGCTGCACTGACCTCACCCCTATTGGCCTCTCACTCGTTGATCAAAAGTATTGGGTCTCTTCGTAGGACCCCCAACTGTCTGCACCTGCTTTGGTTCCTTTTTCCCGAGGTGCTCCAAATCAATCTCCCGCTCTCGGACTCTAGCTATCACGTCCTCCAAAGTCAAACAAGCTAAAAAGTTGACAAACTCCCTTATACCATCTCACAACATATCATGATACCTTGTCTTCTTCATCTCCTCGTTTTATGGCATACTGCGAAAAAAAAATCTTCTCCCTAAACTTTGCAGTGATTTCTACCACAGTCTCAGTCGCCTGGCGAAGGTCCTGAAACTCCCTTGCCAATTGTTGCACCTCGATAGCTGGTGCAAACTCTGCCCTAAACCGAGTCACAAAATCCTCCTGAGTCATCGTCTCAACGGTATCTCTTCCCAAAGCGAAGTGCATCTCCTCCCACAAATCTCGACCTCTGTCTTTCAGAAGACAAGAAGCAATTTGACCTTTCACCTCTCGGGGTAGAAGCTCGAACGAAAAGCGTTCACCATGTTCACTAACCATCTCCTACTAGCAATGGGGTCCTTCTCCCAAAGAACTCGAGAGCTCCACAAGCACGAAACTTGCGGAAGGAAAAAGTGTGATCCCCCACAATAGCCAAAATCTTTGTGCGTAACGTGACTAGGTGCTCATCCAAAATCTCCATAATCCATTCCTTGACCAAAACAAAGATCATAGGAGTCTACTACAAAATGTTTCGGGTGATCTTCAACGAGATGAACTCCCACGTCTGCTCATTCATAGGTTCAATGCCAACACCTGAGCATGAACCATAGCCTGAACCTCCTCTAATAGTGCTCATCACCATACTGGAAATCAACCATACGATGATCAAAACATATTCAAAAAAATCCTCTTCCCACAGGCTTCGTAGATTCTCCGTGACTCTCATCGATTCAATTATGAATCCCGTGCTTTTAGTAGTACGGGCCCAATACTACCTTCCACACCTACCCATACTTTGCTCAATAGTTATCCTGAATCCTCCAAGTCACCTTCTCAAATCAGTACTCCAACTACCTGCTAAACAGCGCAACCCCAACGCGCTAAAGCACTTCTTAGGCTCTCCTAGGTTCCCGACCTCATCCTGCCATCAGCTGCTGAAAAACTCCCAATAATGTTAGCTAACCACTTCATGAAAACAATCACATGCAACAAAGCTTAGATAACCCTTCGAGTAAAAGACTTAACCCTACAATGGTTGGACTCAGACAATGGTTGCACAATAGAGTCAAATCCATCACTCTAAGATTATTTAACCTTTGCAACATGTGGCTTAAAATATTCACCTTATAGTTAACTCACATTACTAAGAGTTCCACAAAGCACAAAGCAAGCAACATTCATGTAGTAACACTCCAAGCCATAAAACAAACAAAGGGTATCCCACACTCACTTGCTACTACCATGCTAGGAACTTCTACTATAACTCTTGTTTGCGTTATAAATGCAAATTATACACAATCCAGGATCAAATAAACTATCGAATAAAAGATTCTACCATAGGACGACAACCAGAAAAGGAACAGGAAATAAGGCCAAATCAAGGTGAACAAAGTCTAGATCTACAAGCTCCAATGCAACCAACATTTCTTCAATGAGTTCCTTCTTCTCTAAGGTGCACTAAGAACACTCCAAAGCACTTAAAAACACCTTATTTTTGCTCATAAGGCTCAATCTAGGGTTAGGGTTACAGGAGATGGTGTTGGAAAGGTGGAGGCTGAGAATGGAATGGGTTTGGAGGAGTTAAGGAGCTTAAATAGAGCTTAAACTACGAAAATAAGGTTTGGGTATTGATCGCGTACGTCCTCCGTACTCAAATTACGCCCAATGTACTAGGGAATAGATAAAGCTAAACAGACACAATAATAAATTTAGTAACAATGATTTTTTTTTTTTTAAATTTCAGTTTGTATTACTTATAAACTTCACACTATTTAATGAAATAAGTGATAGTTGAACCTGGTGAGATCAATAAAGCTGTCTTTGTAGGTAAATTTATAGATGAAAAGCTTTAACAAAAGGTTTGAGACTTTTTGTTGTATTTGATATTGTCCAAAATTTATGTCTTTATTTTCTCTTAAGCATGTTGCTAGAGATCTGAAAATATACATGTTGATTTCTTTTGGTTCTAAGATATTAATTAATTAAATTTTTATAAAAACTATTGGAAGAGGTTATATTTGGATAATACATTTAATTACTAGTTAAAATTAGTGAAAAACATGGCAATAGTTTTAAATTGTAAAACAATCGACCCATTGAATATGCTCTTAACTCAAAAACCTTAAAAACCTTTGCATTAAAATTAATAAACCACCACCATAAAAACATCAACCAACACAAAGTCCAAAAGGCAAAGGTAACCCATTTAAAATAGCATCCAAATCCTAATGTTTCGATGGTTTGTTATTAAAATCCATGTGAATTTTATAAAACAGTAATATTCGGTCAAATAAAAGTCAAACCCTTAAAAGTTAAATATAAACATATTTTAAAGATTTGAAAATTGTTTCTTTTCTTCTAATTCACTTATGGAAGCAAGAAATAAAACAAAATTTTCAAGTTAATCAAAAGATCATACAAAGGCTTGGATACCAATGTTATGATTATTGAGAGTTTTTACAAAAATAAAATAAAAATTAAGCAAACAATTAAAAACATGTCGGAAAATACGATTTAAAACTTGTTTTAAAACTAATTTCCAAAACAAGGGTATCACATATGTCTCCTAGTGAGAGTTAAACTCCATAGGCTCTCAATTGAAAGAGTCATTCACAACCAAACAAACTTGATTAACCAATAACTACAACGAGAGGGTTTTGAATTTTACCTGAATTATAGTGGATATCCTTCAATATATAAACTAAAGATCAAAACATATATTTCTTTATTAGTATCCATGAAAGCAACACCAACAATTTCTAGAGTCCAATCAACAAAAAACAATGTTTTGTTTCTTCCTTGTGTTCTTGGTAATCATTTTCTTCCTTGTGTTGTTGGTGATCATAAGTAATAATATTAAAAGTATTTTATAGGAATGTATACAATAGGTTTTTAGTTCAACCCAACATATTTCAACATACACTAAAATTATCCATCGTGACCCAAAGTCAAATTAAGATCTTAAACCGAAGTCAATTTAACACGTTAAAGAACCTATTGGACCTATCTAGATAATTAAAATTAAAGACATGAATTTGTCCTTCCAATAGACAATGCCAGATTCCAAAACATGGGTAGAGATCGGAGAGTTCTTCCATGGGAACAATGAAAGACAAAAAGGGCAATTATTTGAGTAAATAGTAAAAGAAGTTGTGAAGTGACAAAACTTTCTCTTAAAGTAATCGATGTTTAGCAAGACATAGTGGGTCAAAGACTGATAATGAAACGCTAGTGTGAAGATATTGGTGTAAATGTAAATGTAAAATAAAAAGTATGGTGGGATTGACAAAAGTGCCTCTAAACGAATCAATGGACAAATTATAAAATAAAAAAGGGGTTAACAAGAAACGGTGGGTCAAAGATTGCTATAATTGTGAAACAAAAAGCATGTATTTTGACAAATTACCCTGAACTAATGATGGAGAAAGTATAAAGGGGTGGGTCAAATCAAAGAATGAGAATGAATAAGAAGCATACGAATTGACAAAAATGTCCATTAGTGGACAAAGTAAAAGGAGGTTAACAAGAGAAAGTAGGTTGGTGTTGAAAAAGAGTAAAAACAGCATAAGGACACTTGATGAATAATGAATGGTTTGCCCATGTGATTATGTGAAGGCTTTTAGTTTTGGCTTCACTCCCTCATCACCTCTTATCTTTCTGTCGAGTGTCGACATATCCCTTCATTTAACCACTTTCCTACTTTTTGTCTTGTAACAAACGGATTTATTTAAGTTGTTATGAGGTTACAAATGTCATTATCCTTTTCAATTCTTTTTATACATTCTTTTTCCATGGGGTTTGTAGATCCATTTCTTTTAACACGAAAAATATATTATATTATAAGTTACGTAACTTATTTCTAAAAAGTACAAAAAATTCAAAGATCTCATTTTAGTAATCGGTCCAAGAAGGTTAAGGACTACATGCTACCCAGAACCCAACATTATTAAATTAGAAAGCTCTTCAAACCATTTAGGTGTGTGTGTGTGTAAATACAAGTTTGCCAAAAAAGAAAAAGAAGCTAAAACAAGTGATTTCTTTATACGAAATAGATATTATGATGAGTTTAGTATTAATTTATTTTCATAGATCGTGTAGCTATTTTATCTAATAATAAACCAATCCACCGCTATCATTGATAGAGAGCTATCAATAATGGAATAGAGAAATCATGGCATTGGCATTTTCTCACCACTTCATCATTCAAAAAAATATCCAACTTTATGCTGATTGCCAATCAACTCTGAATTAATTTTTTACAAATTCACACCATTATCTTATCGTTTTCTACAATTTGCAAGAATAAAAACGATCACTTTTGTATCTACATTTTCAAGATTTGTTCAAAATCACTATATTTTTTCAAGCTACTGTTTTCTCGACAATTCTTTAGATATTTAATGCCAAAACGCCAAAACAATTCTGATAAGACTTCATGTTTTTTACAAATAAAACATGGATTTTTAGTTCATGTTCTTGGCCAGTGATAACAAAAACATAATCAATTTTTAAGCAGGAAAAGAACCGGAATACAATAAACTATTTGAAAAACTAAAAGTCTAAAATAATAAACTTAAATTATGATCCAAAGAGAGCCATGGGTCATTGCTGAAAATTGATTTGCCACATATCGAATCACAAAAGAGAGCAAAAAGAATGCTTGACAATTAAACAGAAACCATTATACTTGTAATCTTGTTTCTACATATGAATCAAATTTGTGTCAAATGTGTATAGCTATATATGAAGGTTGGTTTGACAAAAAAAAAAAAAAAATGCAACTTTTTGCCACATTGTAAGCTAAATTTTTCTTTATTTTCTAGCCTTCTAAATCCAAATCATACATTACAAGTGGAAATATGCCTTCGTTTTTGCAACAGTTGCGTTCTTCTATGCAAGATGAAGACTTAGAAAGAACAAAGAAGTTTGGATGAGTTCAACACTGGGTTGATTGATTCTTCACACAATATCATAATTTCATACACTATTTCCCCTCTTTCTCTATCCAAGGCTCTCAAGAACTCGTCCAAACAATAAAAGGTATTTCAATGCTTCTAATATCTCAGTGTCAACAATCCATGAATAATATTTTTGATATGAATGATTTGGGTTAATGGCGCTCTGTCATGGAAATAAATTTATATATCTGTGCAAACAATTACTAAATGACTTTATGTATCTATGATTCTTTAGACAAATGCCTAGAGCTATTCACTTCACAAATGTCTGATTCACAACTTCAACCCTAAAACATCTTATCCATCATCAATGTGCATATCACTAATCCAAATAACAAATTTCAGCAATGATAGTACAGGACACAGAGGTCCTACTTTAAGACAATTAGCTAACAAGGAACAGAATCAAGTTAATCAAACAAAGTTCCTGTTCCAAGTTCACAGAATCAGTTTAATCAAAACACAATTTCATGTTGCAAGTTTCACAGAATCAACATATCCAATCTGATTCCCGTTCTGGAATATTCAACAAAATCAGCACTTATTTGATCGGCTTCAACAATGCACTCAAGTAAGACTTACAAGCAAAGAAAAAACAGTAGCTAATTCAACAACAATCGTCTATCAAACAGATCAGGAAAAGCTGACCTGTTTCTCAAATTGAATCTAAGATTCTACCACGACGCTTTCTTAACTCCGTGCAAAAGACCTCGGGATGCTAAATCACGAAACACGATACGAGAAACTCGAAACATCTGATAAACGGAACGAGCACGACCAGTGAAAACACACCGATTCACTGCTCGAGTGAACGAACTGTTTCTCGGCAAATCAGCCAGCTTACAACGATGTTTCTCCCGCACGTCATTTGGAAGATCGGTATCTTTAGAGAACGCTTTGTACAGTTTTCTCCTTAATTCGTACTTCTCAGCGAGCAATCTGCGTTGCTGATCTTGTATGTTTCGTTTATCCGACATCTGGCTAAGAACAAATCAAATCAAGTAATCGTCGGAGGAGCGTTTGAAAGCCTTAAACCTGCTTGTCGTGATGGGTGAAGATTGAAGACGGAGAGGATGAACAACTGCAGGGCTCAAATGACTTTCGGCAATTGAACCCTAGTTTTTACGGTATAATAATACAATTACACAATGTTCCCTAAAGTATTGGTTAATGTTCAGTTTTAGTACAGTTCTCTGGTTTTACACGTTGTTTAGAAAGCACAAATTTTGTATTTAGTCTTGAAAGGATAATGATGTGAAAACTCGTAATTTTGATATAAATTTGTATATTTATCTTTTTGTGGATTTTAAGTTTATTGATAGCAGATATTTGCAATTTTATTTTTGATTTTATCATTTTATGTATTTTGGTTCATTAAAGCATTTACATTTTACAGAAATATTCGGTTTTATGTATATATATTTTTTTGGTTCATAAAATCTAGGGTTGTCAAATCGGCAGTCGTGTCGTGTTTTTGTCTGATACGACACGACACGATAAGTTTTTGTATAACACGAACACGACACGACACGACATCGTGTTTTTTTCATTAACACAAAAACAAACCAATTAAAACACGACAACATGACACGACACGAAAAATATAATATTACATAACTATTAGTGTATTTCATTCATACTTAAAGATATATAACACGATAAAAACGAAAAACTCGATTACCACATGCTTAATCGTGTCAATTTCGTGTCGATTTATGAACACGAACACGACACGACACAACATCGTGTTTTTTAATATTGACACGAACACAAATTCAAATTTTGATTTAGTCCCGATTTCGTTTCGTTTTGTGTATTTTTGTCATATTGTGTCATAAATTGACACCCCTAATAAAATCTCTTAAGTTTGGTTTTTTGGTTCATTAAAACTCTTAAGTTTGGCTGAAATGTTTGGTTTTAGGGGTTGTTTGATAGTTTTTGATTGAGTATGATCTGACTGAATTAGAGCCCAGACTCAGCCAGAAGCTCTGACTACGCTACCTCGGATTGAAACAATATTGTTTTATTACATATCTGACTATTTTTTATGAATGCTAAACAAGACTATTTTACCTTTCTATTTTGTTTTGCGCTTGATAAAACCAACTAGTTTGAAAAAAACAAAAGTTAGGAACTATCTTGTATTGGACAAATAATATTGATTTATGAATAATCAAACAAACAAAAACATCAAAAGAAAGTATCATTAAACGTAATTTTATATATATATTTTTTATCATAATCTATATGTGTTGACTTTCTAATTATAACTACAATCATCCAAATAACATAAATAAAACATATAAAACTAAGGTTCTAAAAAACCATTTTTCATTCTTTCCTCGATTTGGTTTTTGTTGACACAGCAATACTCGCATAGTTCTCCTCCAATGGTGAAATCATCACACTTATCCCACCTGATAGTGATAGCAGCATTGCAAAAGAAGAAAAAATAAAGAATCGGCATTCAGTATCTCTGATATCAAGATTTTTTCGAGAATTCATGTATCATCTATATGTATTTGATTTCAACATTCAATTTCACCAGTATGTATCTAATTTCATGTATATGTATCTAATTTCAGCCACATACCAGGAAAATAACCAACAAGACGAAAACATTTAAGCATTTATTTCAAAAAAAAATAAAAAGGAAAAGAAAAGAAATAGTGTTGAGGAGTATCGTCACCGGAGATGGAGTGACAGGAAACAAGTGGTTGGTGCGGGCAAAAGAGTGGCGGAGGAAGGCGATGGTTGGCAATTTTGTTGTGGTTGACGATGCAGATGTGCTCGACGGCACTGCTATCTGCGACTTTAATGGACGTTGGCAATGGAAGTCGTCAGAGTTCTAGAGGAAGAAAGCTTGACCGAGTGGAGGAGAAAGAAAATGGTGGTATGTTTTTCAGCAACGGGAATGAAAAAGAAGAGGGTGAATTAGGGCATAAAGGGGAAAGTGGGTGTATTTCACCGGTCAGCGTCTTTTTTTTTTTACTTATTCGGTAAGAGGCTATTAACCCATTAAGAAGCTCATTTTTTGCAAAAACAAACAGCCTTACCGGATCGAGTAAGACATTACCTCTTACTAGATGAAGTACGAGACCAAACAAACAAGCCCTTAATGTTCTTCGGTATTAATGAACCTAAAATCCACAAAAAGATAAATCCATATATTTCTACCAAACTTAAATGGTTTTATGTTAGTATCCCTTCAACCAAACTTAAATGGTTTTATGTTAGTATCCCTTCAATCATGTTATAGCTTGGTTAACATCAGCATCCCAATAATAGTTCAGTCGCTAGGCCAAAAAGAAAGATGGAACACCATTTGCAATTTCCTTGCCTTAAGGTGTTGTTTTCTTTAAGAAATTTAGAAAAATAAACGGATTTTCACTTTTTGTTTTATATATATATATATATATATATATATATATATATATATATATATATATATATATATATATATATATATATATATATATATATATATATATATATATATATATAAAACGATTGATTAAAACTAATTGGTTTTTCATTTTTTCCATTTAAGAAAACTAGAAACCATAGTATGGATGTATGTATTCTATTAATTTATCAAACTTTAGTTATTTAAGATAATATGATACTTCACACAATTCAACATAAAATGAAACAAAAATTTAATATATATGTATGGGTGGATCTATATGTGGATGTATGGTTAGGGATGGGGTGGTATGGGATGTGTAGGTATGGGTGTAGGGATGGGGTGGATGGGAGTGTAGATGTAGGTGCCTAGAGGGTGTTTATATTTTAGAAAAAAAAATGAAATTATAAAAACATGGAAAAAAACAATTATCAATTTTACAAGTAACTTGTATTTAGAAAATTAAAAAATCCTTTTTTTCTTGAAAAACTTTTAGAAAAATAAATATTAAACCAAACAAGTTTTCAAACTTTTGCACTTTTGTTAGAAAAAAACTTGTTAAACAAAATATATTTCCATAACCAAACGCATCCTTAGTAACCCCGAGTTTTGCATATCTTCAATATTAGGATGGAGATAACTATGTTTTGGTTAGTGGACAATATCACGAAAATCGCCTTAATTATACGTAGAAGTTGGAATGTATGCACACTAATGAGTTAACATGAACATCATCATATTTTTGGAGTAACCAAACGTATATGCAAGAAGAAATATGGTAGATTAGAAAAACAGTTTGGTAAATGGTTTATAATTGTTTCTCTCGTTAATAGCTTGATTTTCACATTCTTCTGCAAAATGCTCGATTAGTGGGCAACCATGAGTTTGAAAATACTAGAGGTGGCTTTAGGAAGGGTATTAGTGATCTTAGTCTAATATGTGATTATAAATTTGTATCTCACACTCGATTTCGTCCCGTCGGATATTCGGTTAGTAAATACCCATAAGATTTGTGAGTATATCTGTGGGTATCGGGTATTCCATTTATGATATTAATAGGTATCACTCCTTTAATTTTCAACAACAAAACATACCCTGAGTATCCTATTAGAACGAGGTAGATGATGTAGATGTCGACAATCATCTACCCAGTGGCGGACTCATGTAGTGCTCAGGGGGTCCCGGTGTAATGCTCGGATTCAAGTATGGATTTAATTTAGTAATTTTTGAGATTTATGGTTGGCCACGACGTGGCGAAGGAGTCACCACGACGTAGAAACCTTGCATGAAATGTATGTTCTCTTAGGATCCCACGATGTTATAGGATGCTTGTCACGACGTGGGGCACCAGATGTGTAAAACCCTAATTTTCGGGCTCAAGGCCCTATTTAAGAGAAATGATGGCTAGGTTTTCCTTCACCATTAGCCCCCATCACCTCCAAGAGAATCCTTGTTCAAATACTAGCCTCCTTGAAGCTTTTGGAGCTCATTTTTGCAAGTTTTGATGATTTTGAAGAAGGTAAAAGAAAGTTTGGTGCATATATCTAACAATCAATCCATCCTTATCCTTGTATGTATCTTTTAGACTCTATGTAACTCCTTAATTTCTCATCTTGTTAGTTCTTCCTTATAGATCTAGGTCATTTTAGATTATTTTGGTCCATGGTTTTGGTTTGAGTGCTTGAATGGAATAAAGTTAGCAACTTTATGGCTCTTCAAAGTCCCAAGAGCATTATACCTTATGGATCTAGAGGTTGAGTGAATGTTGAAAGCCTTTTCATGAGACAGTGACCCCATTTCTACCATTTTTGACTTAGATAAGAGAAAGGCATGCATGTCTGTAACACCTGCGGATTCGGGCTAGTCAATTTAGAGATAATGAACGTTAAAAATGACTTTTTGATAGAAGATTATTTAGCATAAATAATTTGAACCAAAGTTATAGTATATGTCACAAGGATTCCGTACATATAAAGAACGTTGAAATTCGACTTATAATGAAGAAGTTAGGACCCGTCGAAGTTTTGCGACAAAACCCGCACAACATCGCGTAACGTAAAAAGTGGATTTTTGATAAGCTACTTTCAACCTTATAAATATAAACAAAAGTTGTAGTAGATGTTAAACTGAGAGAGTACATATAGAGAACATCAAAATCTGACATTGTTTGAGGAAGTAATGATTTTTCTAAGATTTGTCATATCGGTATACAACTCATAAATCGATTTTTAGATCGGTCAATCTTTAGCCACAATTATCTAAATGAGAATTAAATATCTCATTAATAGGAGGTAAACGATAAAAAGAGTCAAAAAGGGAGTCCGTATGTAGAAGTTATGAATTTTACATGGTTGTTAGCAATGTAATCTTCTCAAACTGTTAAATTTAAAATCCGTCAAGAATTAACCAATGGAGTCAAAAGAAAAGTTGTATATTTTGTCAATACCTACGCGTGGATATAAAAAACGTCAAAAACAAAGCTTGTATGCGAAAGTTATGATTTTTTTAAAATTGGTTGATTTACTTGCGTCCCGTGCCACGTTTCAGCACCAGGCAAAGCCTTGGTGCCTACGCAAGGCTCACTACGTGAGAGGTATGTCTCACAATGTGAGAGGCCCCTAGAAAGCCTATAAATAAAGGCACAAATCTCTCATTTCTTCACACCAAACCCATTCTTTCTCTCCCAGTACCCTCAAACCCTTTCTTCCATTCTATAACACTTCCCAATTGTTAGAGGCGATTACCGAAGCGCCAAAAGGCTCCAAGAAGAATAGCTATCGGCTCAGAAGTTCTGCCCCTGTAGAGACCGTCTCCTAGCTAAACCCCCTTGTAAGTGAGTTATGCTTACCCTTCTTTAAGTATAACTTATGTTTAAGTTCATTATCGTTATTATGAACCTATAAACAATATATGTGCTAAGTATTATAAATTATACAAAGTGTTATTATAATACATTTTAATTGCTCACGATACGAGGAATCTAGTTTGAAAGGGCCGCATAGGGTTGTTGGATTTCAGAACAACTTTAATTCCAAAATGGTCCTTATGACATCCCTATTTTCATGGTCAGAAAATACCGATTTTTGTTTATGCTTTATAAAAATCATAATACCACTTTTAACAAAAATATTGTGGAATTTGTTCCCAGAAAAACATGATAAATACGTTATCAAATCATTTCCGAAGAAATGTATTTTTATCCATTTTAAAACATTTGGGATATCATCATCAATACAAAAACATAAGCATAAATAGAAGATATTCATTTACACTAGTGATCTACATATCTTTTAAATCCCTCAGTGTAAAGTAGCTTCATATCAACACATGTGATACAAATAAGCTTGACTGGGTTAGGTTGGGAAACCTGGTGAGTACATAGGCTTTTCAACCCACTACGGTATAGTTCTTATGTTTAATCATCAAACAATTAACCCAACTTCCTATCCCTATTATATTCTTTATTCCTAAGGATCCACCCTAAGAATCATCTATTCTTCCTTCATTCATTCGTAAGGATTGTCCTAAGGAATCATCTAGTGATAATGATACTAAGTTTCATCGAAGGAAAAGACGATTGTTAGAAGTGAAGCGCTGACCGAATTTGAGTCATCACTTTAACAAGTGAGTGCATAGTTACTTTCATCTTACACACACACACACACACACATATATATATATATATATATATGAAATATTTAATATAAATTATGTGCTATATGTGCCAATTATTTGTGTTCTTGATATCTATGTTGGATGAACGATTTATACACGTTTTACTTCATTTAAACTGTATATGTATTTTTATACCGATAAATATATTGGATAAAATGGGTAGATGAAAGATGAGATGAATTATGAGAGATGAAAGATGATATAGATGATGGGAGTCCTTGACTTTAATGATGATCCAATCATCTAGCAGGGTATAGATGACGACCATGGGCTATTCTAGACAGTACAGTGGAACGCTAGCAGACTCACAACCTATAGGTGTTGTGAACGATGTGTTCACCATATGTACTCTAAAACCACTGATAACTATAAACTTAGTGCCTCACAAATGAACGTTGGCAGTTATGGATTTAGTCCCCTATAGATGGATATTGACAACTATGGACTTAGTGCCTAACATATAACATCGACAACTATGGACTTAGTGCCTATTGAATAGATCTAGGCATCGATGGACTTCGTGCCTATTCCTTAGAACAATCCTTACGAATGAATGAAGGAAGAATAGATGATTCTTAGGGTGGATCCTTGGGAATAAAGAATATAATAGGGATAGGAAGTTGGGTTAATTGTTTGATGATTAAACATAATAACTATATTGTAGTGGGTTGAAAATCCTATGTACTCACCAGGTTTCCCAACCTGACCCACTCAGTTTATTTGTATCACAATCACACAAGTATCGATACGAAGACACATTACACTGGGGGATTAAAGGATATGTAAATCATTAGTGTAAATGAATGTAAGGTCTGTTTATGCTTATGTTTATGTATTGACGATGACATCCCAATGTTTTAATATAAATAAAATACATTTCTTCGAAAATGCTTTGATAATATTATTATCATGTTTTTTTGGGAACAAATCCCGTAATATTATTTTTCAAAAAAGGATACATTGATTATTAACAAGCATAAATAATTTTTTTAAATGGCTGTGAATATGGGGATGTCATTCTTGGCAATGTCTTGGTCTCTGTCAGAATGTCCTTTTTCTTAATTAAAAGTTTAATCCTTTAAGACCAAAGCTTATAACATCAGATCTGGTACCTAATAGCTTTATAATAGATAAAGTTTCCAACTTTATCTGTTAGGATGATCCAAACAACCAAGATCTAGACTTGATGTCACAAAGGGACAAAAATGCATCTTTCTTAACTTAGTCCATTAAGTCCAAATGTCTAACCTTTAGATCTGAATTAACATGATGTTTAGATGGATAAGTTTTCTAACTTTATCCATAATAATGCCACAAACTTTCAAGATCTACACGTGAACATCAAAAAGGGCCTAAAATCCACCATATATCCAAAAAAAAGGTATGAACTTTACAGATCATGGCTTGAAACAACATCCCTTAAAACCAACTAGACTTTCTTGATCTTCAATCTTCATCAAATCACCACCAAAATGCACCAAAAAATGGCTCAAGGAGAGAGGATAAGTTCATTTTACTCAAAGGAGGTTAAGGTTTCACTCAATGAGTGATCTAGGGGTGTTGGAGGTTGAAAAGGATAAAATATTAAGAGTTAATGACTTTTATATACCTCAAAAACCCAATTAAACACACAATCCACTGGGCTGGGGCGCCCTGTGCTTTTAAAGGGCGCTCTGTGCTTTCCGATAAATTCCTGATTTTTCCGGTTTCCAACTTCAACTTCAAGCTATCATAACTGTTTCGTTCTAGCACTGCTTTCATTGATCTTTATATACACACACAATGGTATTGACAAGCCCCATAATTTTATCTACTTACTTTTGGCTTAATACATAAAATAATTTATTAATACACACAAAGTATATAATATTACTTTTCTCATGTTACCCCTTTGGCTTCAATACACAATACAATGGCTTAAATCACTTAACCAACATCGTCAACATCCATTAAGGTCTAAACTCTATTCACTTGAAGTTCAATACCTTTACCCGGTTAAAACACGATCCGCTTGTAGCACCTGGTTCCCGGTATGTAAACCTTATTTGAGTATTTCCCCATTTTAGCCTTGGACTCGGCGAGTCATAGGTCCGACTCGCCAAGTAGGGACGAGACTCAGGACACGTTTAAGTTGGCGACTCGGCGAGTCCATATCCTGGACTCGGCGAGTCACCGCTGCTGGATGAAACCCTAAATTTCAAGGGTTTGTACCCTATTTAAACCCTCATTTCCACCCCAAACTCGCCCCCATTCACCCCCAGAGCTCCCAACATCATTTATACCCTTATTTCCTTGGGAGATTGAAGTGTTTTGGTGTGTTCTTGAAGATTTTGAGGAGAAAGAAGAGTAGATCAAGAAGAGGAGAAGGAGGCCAGGCATCTCTGTGTCATCTCAACGTTTTCCTTGAGGTATAGCTTGTTTCCCCTCTGTTTTCAAGCTTGTAATCTCTTTTAGCTTCATAGAAGTCCTTCTTGAGCTCTTCCCCAAGCTTTTTTGTGCTTTGTGGGTTGTATTAAGTTGTTAGCCTTTAGATCTAGGCATGATTTAATCCCTGGAGCTTGGATCTAATGTCTTTATGGGGTCATATTGCATGAAAGCCCTAGATCTACCTCTTTTGGTGCACTTTGAGCCCTAAAATCCATATTGGTGAATATCTACACGTAAAGTTGGAAACTTTACGTGTGATTTGTGTCCTAGAAGCCCAGATCTGTGAATGACATGGACTGGAATCGAGCAAATCGGTGTATTTGATGGATGCATGGCGGCGACTCGGCGAGTCTGGTCGCAAGTCACCGAATTGGTCCCTTTATGATGTATCGAGTTTGAGCCGTGAGTCACAGGGGGTGACTCGGTGAGTTAGAAGCTGAACTCACCCATGTTAGGACTCGGCGAGTCAATGCCCTGACTCGGCGAGTCCAAGGCAATCTTCATAGACCAAGAACAGACTCGGCGAGTTGTTCATACAACTCGGCGAGTCTTAGCATAAGTGTTCTTCGGATGAAGATGAACTCGACGAGTTGTTCATACAACTCGGAGAGTAGGATGAAGGGGTTGAATGTCAGTTTAGAAGATGAACTCGTCGAGTCATAACCTAACTCGACAAGTAGAAACAGGGTCTCAGGACAATCGTCTGATAGGGACTCGACAAGTTGGAGAACCAACTCGGCGAGTCGGGTCAACTGAAAGTTGACTCTGACTTTGACTTAGAGCTAGACCAGGGGTAAAATGGTCATTTTACCCAAAGGACAGTTAGCAGTGTTTGATTGAGTGTGTTGTGGGAATTGCAGCCGGAGGATTTCCAGAGCAGTAGCAGTCAGTTAGTTCCCGATCAGTTCAGCAGCTACCTTTGAGGTGAGTTACCTTCCAGTAGTGGTGGGTCTAAGGCCACAATGCCGGCCCACCAGTAGGAGACGTATGATAGATGATTGTCTTTGTGATATCATCTAGGTTTGCTACTACCTGATATGTTATATGCTATCATGATACGTTATATGCGATAGTAGTAGAGTTCGGTTGTTAGGACCGCAGGGTAGTCAGACACCCCAGAAACGTCTGACAGTATGTGATGATATGTTTGTATGTTGGCCTGTTATGTTATGCGATAGAGGTAGCAGGAGGGGACCAGTCCCCGAGGATCGGTTGTTAGGACCGATGGGTAGTCAGCACCCCAGAATGGCTTGACATGGGTAGTCAGCACCCCAGAATGGCTTGACACGGGTAGTCAGCACCCCAGAATGGCTTGAAACGGGTAGGACGGCACCCCAGAATGGCCGTATGGGTAGGTCGGCACCCTAGAATGGCCGTACCGGGTAGTCAGGCAGCCCATAATAGCTTGGTAATATGCATGTTATGTGTTTGTATGGTATGTGGTACGTTGGGGGAACTCACTAAGCTTTGTGCTTACATTTTACAGTTTTGTTTTCAGGTACCTCTTCACCGAAGGGGAAGGAGCGAGCGCGGTAGCGGCACATCATGCACACACTCAGGTTTCCGCATTTACGAGATTCATTGGGATTTGTACTCTGATATTTTGATGGGTTGTATGGTTTGACTTTTTAGAACATGGTTTACGTTGTGTTATGGTGTGATCAAACAATGTTTTTATTTATTAATGTTTTCTAAAGTAATGTTTTAAAACGAAATTTTCGGACGTGAAAAATGGGTCGTTATAAGTTGGTATCAGAGCCCTGGTTTGAGGGATTCGGACTCACCTTCGGAGGTTTCTGAACTCAAATCTAGGGATTCAAAGAATTTTTTTTTTTAGAAAATGATTTCGATCAATGAGAAAAGAGTTTAAGAAAGAACGAAAGTGTGTGTGATGTGCGCGACCGGCCGAGCTCAAGTAAGTACTCCCCAAAGTACCCATACCAATTTATGTTATGTTTATCAGCTTTTGTAGAACAACATGATAGAATAAGACTAAGGATCTAGGAATGATGCCTTATGTTCCTGCCTTATGTGTTCCACCTATATGTGAATTGCATGCTTGTATAGTGTAGACAGCGGTAGGGTAGCCTGTTAGGGTTTGCCTGGTAGTATAAGCTAACATGGTGTGCTAGTCAGTTCCTCTCTATGAGAGCGGAATTGTTGAAGTCGTTTCCCTTGTCCGAATGCTGCTTGCTTCGTGCTACGTGGGACTCCGAATAATGGGAATTAGCCATTAGGCGAATACGTCACACCACATGTGATCAGAGTTGAGTAATCTTAGAGTACCAGATTTGATCCTACTGCGCAACTCTTGTTTGAGTCCAACCGTAGTAGGAACGAGTCGGGTACTCGAAGGATTATCTGAGTCTCGCCGCATGTGATGGTGTTCGGGTGATGGCTAATTGGCATTACAAGGAGGCCTGCAGCAGCTGAGGATTGAATCGAGTAGAGTCGGAGATTTCCCTAGGGCGAGCCTGGGATGAGTATAGTAGTAACTAGCCTTAGTATAAGGGATCTGGTGGAATCGAGGCAGTCCTTGAAGAAGGTACGGATAGATGTGGAAGGTAGTATGGGCCCGTACTACTGAAAGCAGAGGATCCGTACCCGAACCAAGGAAGGCCAAGACAAGACCAGGGAACTTGTATGTAGCTATGATCCCTCAGGGAGCACCAGTATATCTAATGATTGTTGTGATGTATTGCAGAATGGTGGTACTTCGATCGAGGCCGGTGGATGGCGGTTCTGGAGAGGGGTCAGGTTCGGGATCAGGTTCCGAGCCGATAGACGAGGGACTACGTGAGTTCATCGCGTCAGAGATCACCAGGGGCATCCTTGAGTCGACTCCCATTATCTTCGGGTCGATCAAGGAAGGGATCATGGAGTTGATGGAGGATCGCCTGCGGGCATTCAGGAGCGATTTGGCATCTGGCCAGTCGGGGTCACGCACACTGTCCATCAAGGACTTTAGGGGCAGTGGTGCGCCAGATTTCCATGGGGTAAAGGACCCCATTGCTGCCAGGCGATGGATTGCAGACATCGAGTCTGCACAGTTGACTAGCTTCTGCCCCGAGGGGTCGAAGGTGAGATACGCAGCGGGGTGTTTACGGGACCGAGCCCGGGACTGGTGGGATTCAGTGGGCGACTCGTTGGGAGCCTCAGCTATCGAGGCTATGACCTGGTCGGACTTTGTGACCAGGTTCAGGGCAGAGTTTGTGCCGACTGTCGAGCTTCAACAGCTGGCCAGGGAGTTTATGGATATGAGACAGACGACGAAGACTGTGGCGGAGATCACCGCCAAGTTCCGGGAGAGGGCTTTGTTGGTGCCCCAGTATGCTGGTGACGAGGATATGAGGAGGACTCGTTATCACGATATGCTTCAAGCTGACATCCGGGAGCATGTTAGCTTTTCGGTTTGCCCTACCTTGGACTCTATGATCGCCAGGGCAAGGGAGAGGGAGATAGATTTGGAGCACATCCGAAAACAGAAATTAGAGGAGGGGCAGGTAGGAGGGGCTTCGGGGAAGAAGCCCAAGGGATCAGATGGGAGGCCGAAAGGCCAGTCAGGACCGGGCCGCTGCAGGAAGTGCGGCAGGCCGCACGAGGGGGCGTGCAAGATGGGATCATCAGGCTGCTACAAGTGCGGCAAGTTTGGGCACATCAGCAGGGATTGCACTGCTCCTGCAGCAGTTATTCAGACATCGGAGTTGCTGTGTTTCCACTGCAACCAGAGGGGCCACAAGAAGGCCAATTGCCCCCTGTTGACAGTTTCAGCGCCGGTGAAGGCGCCAGCTCCAGCGACCCTGCGGATCACGGATGGCAGACAGGGCAAAGCAGAGGCTCCGGTGGTGAGGAGCCGAGCATTCCAGCTGACTACCGAGGAGGCACGCGCCGCGCCCGATGTGGTGACGGGTATGATTCTTTCCTTCTATCTTTTGTTTTATGATGTTATGATATTGATATGTGCTCCGTGTGTATATATATATGTATTAGGATCGTTCCATGTGAATGGCATCCCAGTTCAGGTATTGTTCGACTCGGGTGCATCCCGATCGTTCGTTTCTCTTGCGCTTAGCAAGAGGTTTCATGAGACTTCAGGCGAATTAGATTGCCCGTTAGAGGTGGAGATTGCTGACGATCGATCGGTGCAAGCAACGATGGTGTTTCGAGATTGCGTTCTGTGACTGTTTGAGGAGCGTTACCTGGTGGACTTGGTTCCCATTCCATTGCGTGGGAACAAGGTGATTATTGGCATGGATTGGGTGAGCCCTAATGGGGCGGTGATAGACTGCGCGCAACAGCTAGTGCGAGTCAGGACCTCAAGCGGGGGAGAGTTAGTGATTCATGGCAAACGGCCGCAGTGTGGACCCATTGTATGTTCAGCAGCGAGGGCTAGGCGCTATCTTCAGCAGGGATGCGCGGGATATTTCGCGTATGTGATGGATACCCGGGAGGCGGGTAAGGCGACCATGAGCGAGGTCCCGGTGGTTCGAGATTTTGCAGATGTTTTCCCGGAGGAACTACCTGGGATACCTCCGGAGCGACAGGTGGAGTTCAGGATTGACCTTATTCCCGGTGCGGCTCCGATAGCCAAAGCACCGTATCGGTTGGATCCTCCCGAGATGCAGGAGTTGTCTACGCAGCTGCAGGAGCTGCTGGACAAGGGATTTATTCGTCCAAGCAGTTCGCCTTGGGGAGCCCCGATTCCATTTGTGAAGAAGAAGGTGTTGGATATAGTGTCTAAGCCCATAACTATATTTGGTATATACTTGACCCGACCCGGCATGGTCCATTTGGGTTGCACTTCACCCGAACAGATTATGGATAATATTTGAGAATAGTACAAGTAATGATTTATTAATATATTATAAGTTCTAATATATTAATATAAGATCATATTATTTAATTAGTAGTGATCTATAATTAATCTAGGATTAATTTAGTGATCAAAGATATTACTAATTAAATATGGGCTTCTATATTTATATAGTGTGGGCTTATGCTTATTTGGAATGGGCTAGGCTTGGATGGAAAAGTCCATGGATACTCCATGGAGCTTTAACCCATGGATCTCATGGAAATGAAGAGACATGGGTATTAGGGTTTACATGGATGTAACCTTAATCCACCACACTATATAAAGGAGGCTTTGGCTCTTGAAATCAATCTAGTGGACACTAGTTGACACATGTTGTGGTGAGGGCCGATTTCAAGAGTAGTGTGGCTATTCTCTCAAAGTTCCAAGTTTGTGGTGATTTGTGACTTTCATTTTAGGCATCCACATTATTGGTGCTAGGCTCTAAAACTCCAAAGAATCAACTACAACTACAAGGTAAGTATTTTCTACTAGCTTTATTTGATTCAAGTTCCCCATGCCATGCTAGTTAGGATATAAGCCTTGGAAAAACAATTATTGCATGTATTCTAGACAAACATAGATCCAAGGTTTATTAGGGTTGCATGTACACTTAGGAAGTGTTAGAATGCTCAAAACCCATCAGTGGTATCAGAGACTAGGCTTGTTTGTTTGATACTTGATGCAATAAGTTGAAAAAAGTCGAAAATCTTGCTGTCTGACGAATGGACTCGTCGAGTCCATGGGGGGACTCGTCGAGTTCACTTGTATCTTCAACCTACTCGACGAGTAGGTTCATGCACTCGTCGAGTAGGGTCGACAGAGTGCAGAATTTCGACTTTAGTTGCTGGAAATGGATTAGAAACATTACCCTAAACTGTTTTGGTACTTGGAAACTTGTTTTAGATGGAGTAATGTCTTTTCTAATTCATTTACAACAACTAGTTATCAAAATTACAAAGATTAAAGTGTGATTTTGATATATGAAAGTGTTCATGTTCATGCTCTTGTTCTTATGATGTTTAGATGATCATAGGAATTATTTGTAACCTATGTGGTAGATTAATTCATGATCATAATGTGTTTTAATGGAGTCCATAACTTGTCCTCAAGTTATGGAAAACCAAAAGTCTCTTGGATTAAAAAACCATTAAAAGAACACAAGAGTTAGAAAAATGAAAAGTCCTCATTTTATTACTCTATTAAACTCATAAGTTACAAGAAATGAAAAGTTTTGAAAGTTTACAAAACTTGCCCTCAAGTTTTAGAACAAGTAAAGTTAAGTTAAAACTTTAGTTCCAACCCTTAGAATTTTAAAAGTTAAAATTCAACCCTTATACTTATATTATGATTTAATAATTATATATATATATATATATATATATATATATATATATATATATATATATATATATATATATATATATATATATATATATATATATATGTATAAGAATAAAGTCGTCTTACCGCTAGTACGCCTCATTCACGAAGCCGGTCTATAAGGTGGGTATAAGGTTGTTGCCTATAAAATGGTGACTTAATGGGTGTCCACTCTCACCCACCGCTTGCTTGACTGGTGGGGGGTCGTTAGCCGAACGGGTAAGACAATGACTTATAAATTCTCATTCAAAGTATGATGAATATTATAAAGTAACTAAATGTTTTATTAAATTCCCAATCTTAGTTACTTTAGGAAAATGTGAATAAGGTGCTAATCCATGAAATTACACTTTACACTTTGCTTAAGTCGTTGGTGGAGCGTGTGTGGTTAACCGGCACACTAACTTGGACTTAACAAGGTAGGTAAAGGGTGACTTAAAGGTTTATTATAGTATCGATGGAGCGTGTGTGGTTTACCGGCACATCGATTGAGTGATAAACTTTAAAGGGTACCAAGTGGTTTGCATGGTTACTTCACACCTCGTTTTGTGATCCTCGGCATCCCAGTCACAAAACTTGGAGGGCACACTCGAGATTGAAACATGCCTTTGAAAAGTTCATTGAATCTCAAAGAATCTAGGAATTTCTAAGAACCAATCAAAACCTAATACTTGATATTTCGGTTTTCGTGGTGGAAATTGGTGAATCGTCATTCACCTACCTTTCGAATATGTTATAGCTTAGACTACGGCATACCTCTTCTAAGTTATAATATATTGTGATTGGATCATAGCCTTAATATTACATTTGGGTGTTTTATTAAGGACTCTCTTATATCTAAACTAATCTTGTTCTCTTCCTTTTAGATGTCTTCAAACAATGTTGCTTCTGGCTCTAATCCTAATGGCTCCTTTACTCTTATGAGTTTGTGTGGGAAAGTCACCTTCGATGGATCCAACTTCAATGAGTGGATCAGAAACATCAGGATGATTACCCGCTACGAGGACAAAGAATATGTCCTCGACAAGGAGCTTAAGGAGATTAATGAGACCACTGCAACTCCTCAGGAGATCGCTGACTTTCAGGCACATGAAAGGGATGCTACGAAAGTAGCATGCATCATGATGGCCACGATGACAGCGGAACTCCAAAAGTCTTATGAAGATTTCTACCCTTATGAAATGCACCAAGATTTGATGGAAAGATACCATCAAAGTGCACGACAAGAGAGGTACGAAATCATCTGCTCCATGATAACAACCATGATGAAGGACGGGGATTCCGTCACGAGCCACATGCAGAAAATGCAAAGGTATGTGGATCGATTGTTGAAGCTCAACGTGAACTTCCCTGAGGAGCTTGCAATAGATATAATTTTGCGCTCCTTACCATCGCACTATGATCAATTCCGCATGACATATCACATGAATAAGGAAGAGGTCACACTCAGCAAACTTCAGGGACTTCTCAAGACCGTAGAATCAGGTCTTAAGGGGAAGTCGGTTGTTAACACTCCTACTCCAAACTCAACTCCGGTTTTGACAATCGGGAAAAGTCGAGGGAGGAAGAGAAAGAGCTCTTCGAAGGGTACCAAGGCTCGGACCCTTGATGGCTCTTCTTCAAGTGGAACCAAGAAAGGTTTCATCACTCCTTCTTCTGACCCAAAAGAGGCTGAATGCTTCTATTACCATGAAAAAGCTCATTGGAAGCGGAACTGCCCAAAATACCAGCAAGATGTGAAGGATGGGAAAGTTAAACCCAACCATGCAGGTATTTACACTATCATTTCTAATAACTCACCCCATTCGAAATCTTGGGTCCTTGATACCGGTTGTGGTATTCACATTTGTTGTGACTTGAAGGGACTAGGAAGAAGTGAGAATGTGGAGCAATGAAGAATAAACTTAATCATGGGGAATAGGAAAGTTACACCTGTCACCAAGATTGGAGTTTATACTTTATCGCTAAGTAGTGGGTTAAATTTAGATTTGAATAAGTGTTGTTATTCGCCAGAAATGGAAAGAAATATTATTTCCTTTCATGCATTGTACAAACAAGGTTTCACCTTTTCATTTGATAATGAAGTTGGTTCGATTAATGCTTTATTTAATAATGTTCTTTATTTTAAAGCATTACCTTGTGATGGTGTGTATGAAGCTGTATCTGTTGTAGATAACTCAGGAAATAATGTTTTGTGTATTGATTCTCCTAATAATAATAACTTGGATAAAGCATCATTATGGCATTGTCGTCTTGGACATATAAGCAAGAAACGCATAGGCCAACTCCAAAAAGATGGAGTCTTGGAGTCGTTTGACCTAAAGTCAGATGATAGTTGCGAATCATGCTTACTTGGAAAAATGACAAAGTCACCCTTCACAGGCTCATGTGAAAGAGGTGAAGGTTTGTTGGACCTTATACACACGGATGTGTGTGGACCATTCAAACATGCCACAAGGGATGCTAATCATTATTATTTGACTTTTACTGATGATTACAGTAGATATGGATATGTCTACTTAATCAAGCATAAGTCAGAGACTTTCGAGAAGTTTAAGGAATTTAAACAGGAAGTCGAGAATCAATTGGGCAGGAACATTAAGATGCTTCGATTCGATCGAGGTGGTGAGTATCTTAGTTCAGAGTTCCTCGACCATCTAAGGGAATGTGGGATTGTCTCACAATTGACACCTCCCAGGACACCGCAGTTGAATGGTGTGGCTGAGAGGCGTAATCGAACCTTGTTGGACATGGTTCGTTCCATGATGAGTCGAGCTTCGCTACCAATTTCATTATGGGGGTATGCCTTAGAGACTGTCGCCCATATTCTTAATCTAGTCCCTACAAAGAAAGTTGCCAAAACTCCTCACAAGATGTGGACTGGTAAAGTACCTAAACTAGACCACATCAAGGTTTGGGGTTGCGAGGCTTTCGTGAGACGCGAGACTCATGATAAGCTCGAACCCCGAAGCGAGAGGTGTATTTTCATCAGCTACCCACAACAATCCTTTGGTTACCTCTTCTACAAACCTAGTGACAATGTGGTCTTTGTAGCAAGAAGAGGAGTCTTTCGAGAAAGAGAGTTTATAAGCCAAGGAGACAGTGGGAGGCAAATTGATCTTGAAGAAATTCAAGAGTCAAGTGGTGAAGGAACTTCAAACTCTAGCCCTTAACTTGAGGAGGAAACTCCTGTTGAGCCAATTGACGAATCTGTACCTCTGAGACGTTCCACGAGAGTTAGGAGTGCACCTGAGCATTACTATGGATTTCATATTACTGCAGAAGGTGAGACACTTATTAGTGATGGGACACTAGTAAGTCAAGATGACCCTAACAGCTACGAGGAAGCCATGGCAGGCCCCGAGTCTGCTAAATGGAAAGAGGCTATGGATAGCGAGATACAATCCATGTATGACAATCAAGTTTGGAACTTGGTTGAGAATGTACCAGGTCGTAAGACTGTAGGGTGCAAATGGGTCTTCAAGAAGAAGACCGACATGGATGGTAAAGTACACACTTATAAGGCTAGATTGGTTGCAAAGGGCTTCTCTCAAATTCCTGGAGTGGATTATGATGAGACCTTTTCTCCGGTAGCCAAGATTAAGTCTATTCGGGGTCTGTTAGCCATAGCCGCATTTCATGACTATGAAATTTGGCAAATGGATGTCAAAACCGCCTTCCTTAATGGAAAGTTGGCTGAAGATGTTTACATGAGTCAGCCAGAGGGTTTTGTCAGCAACGAGTACCCTAATAGAGTGTGTAAGCTTGAGAAATCCATTTATGGATTAAAGCAAGCACCTCGCAGATGGAATCTTTGCTTTGATGAGAAGGTCAAGGAATTTGGCTTTTCTAGGAGTGAAGATGAATCCTGTGTGTATGTCAAGGCTAGTGGGAGTATAGTTAGCTTCTTGGTATTGTATGTGGATGACATACTACTCATAGGAAACGACATTCCAACCCTGCAGGAAGTAAAGTCCTGGCTTGGGAAGTGTTTCGCTATGAAGGACCTTGGTGAAGCCGCCTATATTTTAGGGATAAGGATCTTGAGAGATCGGAGTAAAAGACTAATTGGACTTAGTCAAAGCACCTACTTGGATAAAGTGTTGAAAAGATTCAACATGCATAACTCCAAGAAAGGTGAGTTACCCATTCAGTGTAACGCTAGATTGAGTAAGACACAAAGCCCTAGTACTGAGGCTGAAATAGCAGAAATGAGTCGACTACCTTATGCTTCTGCTGTAGGATCGATCATGTATGCTATGACGTGTACTCGACCTGATGTAGCCTTTGCTTTGAGCATGGTTAGCAGGTATCAGGGGAACCCTGGCAAGGAACACTGGACTGCGGTAAAGAATATCCTCAAGTACCTGCGAAGGACTAAGGACTGGGTCCTTACCTTCGGTGGGAGTGATGACTTGAGAGTTGTAGGGTATAGTGATGCTAGCTTCCAGACTGATAGGGATAATTTCCGCTCTCAGTCAGGCTGGGTCTTTACCTTAAACGGAGGAGCAATCACTTGGAAGAGTTCCAAGCAGGAGACAGTGGCTGATTCCACTTGTGAATCAGAGTATATAGCAGCAAGCGAGACAGCAAAGGAGGCTATATGGCTAAAGAACTTCATCGGAGACCTTGGAGTTGTACCAACTATCAAAGAGCCGATGGATATTTTCTGTGACAGCAATAGTGCGGTTGCCTTAGCCAAGGAACCAAGGGATCACGGGAGATCCAGACACATCGACAGAAAATACCATTTCATAAGACATCGAATTGAAGAAGGACTCCTCATGGCAAAGAGGGTATCATCGGATGAGAACCCGGCAGATCCCCTCACGAAGGGACTGAGTAGGGTTAAGCATCTCCAGCATGCTCGGAGCATAGGGCTGAAGGATGATATAAGTTTTAGTAGTTAGATAACCCAGAAATTTGTAAAGTGTAATTGACATTTGATGATGAATAAAAGGTGTTTTATTTATGAGTAAAGTGTTGCTATCTCTTGTCGATCTTTTACTATATTTCTTTTGCATGTTTTGACTTCTAGAATAATTATGTTTAGTATAACATATTATTCAAACCTCCACAGTCGGTCATATGTCGGAAGTAGGTATGAATCAAGACTGTCATGTTTGGTTGTAGAGGTCTAAGGTGTTAGACAAGGCTACAACAATCATGAGTGCTCATAAGTTCTGAGCATTGGACCCAACCCACGCTCACTGGAATCACTTCATGGAATTCTATCTCGAGTGATCGTGAGACGGTAATATCATATAAGTCTTCAAACCTAGCGATATGATTTGTTACTTACAAGTTGGTTATGCATTGATTGTATGAAAACGCATTGGTAACTCGATGTTATAAAACGTGCTCTTGTGTGTAATTCAATGAGTGGTAGAACAAACATATGAGTCGAAGTTTATCTGTTCCTTCTTGGATTAGAAGCTGATATCTGGGCCCCTCGATGATTTTGTTTTGACCTATGTACCGGGCCCGGTCAGAACTAAGTTGATGTGTTCAATTAAGTTCTTTGTCAAACAAATCAGAAATCGGGAAACAAATGCTGGACAATAAGCAAGACCATGTTCCATGTATTTGTACGGCTGATATCTAGAACAGAGGATTATATGATCACTTATCTAAATGGCGCGTTCTAGTTCAACAGAGTTTAAAGAGCTACGATTGCGGATCGGTTCCTGAAGTTATACTTGCAAATATAGTTACTAGACTTATCCAAGTGGGAGACTGTTGGATATAGTGTCTAAGCCCATAACTATATTTGGTATATACTTGACCCGACCCGGCATGGTCCATTTGGGTTGCACTTCACCCGAACAGATTATGGATAATATTTGAGAATAGTACAAGTAATGATTTATTAATATATTATAAGTTCTAATATATTAATATAAGATCATATTATTTAATTAGTAGTGATCTATAATTAATCTAGGATTAATTTAGTGATCAAAGATATTACTAATTAAATATGGGCTTCTATATTTATATAGTGTGGGCTTATGCTTATTTGGAATGGGCTAGGCTTGGATGGAAAAGTCCATGGATACTCCATGGAGCTTTAACCCATGGATCTCATGGAAATGAAGAGACATGGGTATTAGGGTTTACATGGATGTAACCTTAATCCACCACACTATATAAAGGAGGCTTTGGCTCTTGAAATCAATCTAGTGGACACTAGTTGACACATGTTGTGGTGAGGGCCGATTTCAAGAGTAGTGTGACTATTCTCTCAAAGTTCCAAGTTTGTGGTGATTTGTGACTTTCATTTTAGGCATCCACATTATTGGTGCTAGGCTCTAAAACTCCAAAGAATCAACTACAACTACAAGGTAAGTATTTTCTACTAGCTTTATTTGATTCAAGTTCCCCATGCCATGCTAGTTAGGATATAAGCCTTGGAAAAACAATTATTGCATGTATTCTAGACAAACATAGATCCAAGGTTTATTAGGGTTGCATGTACACTTAGGAAGTGTTATAATGCTCAAAACCCATCAGAAGGATGGGTCGCATCGGATGTGTATAGATTACCGGGAGTTGAATAAGGTGACGGTGAAGAACCGTTACCCACTCCCGAGGATTGATGACCTCTTTGACCAGCTTCAGGGAGCATCTTGGTTCTCCAAGATTGACTTGCGTTCGGGTTATCATCAGATGAGGGTCAGGGAGGAGGATACGCAGAAGACCGCGTTTCGGACACGTTATGGCCACTATGAGTTTGTGGTGATGCCGTTTGGGCTCACCAATGCTCCTGCCGCGTTCATGGATCTCATGAACCGCGTTTGCAGACCGATGCTGAATCGGTCTGTGATAGTCTTTATCGATGACATCTTGGTTTATTCCAAGACCCAGGAGGAGCATGAGGAGCATCTAAGGGAGGTGTTGGAGACCCTGAGGAGGGAGAGCTTGTATGCCAAGTTCTCCAAGTGCGAGTTCTGGCTGCGTGAGGTGCAGTTTCTTGGGCACCTCGTCAACCAGAACGGGATTCTGGTCGATCCGGCCAAGGTTGAGGCTGTGATGAGATGGGAGGTTCCGAAGTCTCCATCAGAGATTCGGAGTTTCTTGGGATTAGCGGGCTACTATCGGAGATTTATCCAGGATTTCTCCAAGATAGTCGTACCCCTGATGCGACTGACGAAGAAAGCCGTGGTCTTTCGGTGGGGACCCGAGCAGCAGGCTGCATTTGAGATGCTGAGATAGAAATTGTGTGAGGCGCCGATCCTAGCCCTACCTGAGGGCGTAGAGGATTTTGTGGTTTATTGTGATGCGTCCATTTCAGGGTTGGGCGCAGTTCTGATGCAGAGGGGGGATGTCATTGCCTATGCTTCGAGGCAACTCAAGCCTCACGAGGCGAACTACCCGACGCACGATTTGGAGTTGGGGGCCGTGGTATTCGCCCTCAAGATTTGGCGACATTACCTCTACGGGGTTCGTTGTACCATCTACACGGACCACAAGAGTCTGAGGTATCTCATGGACCAGCCGAATCTGAACATGAGGCAGCGTCGATGGTTGGATGTGGTAAAGGATTATGATTGCGAGATCCTTTACCACCCGGGGAAGGCCAACGTGGTGGCCGATGCGCTTAGCCGCAAGGCGGCATCGATCAAGGACGTATGCATGAGGATGACCGTAGTGACTCCCCTATTGGAGCGAATTCGGGAGGCTCAACAGGAGGCTATCAAGGAGGAGCATCGGAAGAGCGAGCGCGTGGTGGGTCAGGTAACCTCCTTTGATTATGATAGCCGGGTCTATTGACACTACACCATAGGGTGTGGGTGCCGTATCACGGGGGCGTCCGCCAGATTTTAATGGATGAGGCGCACAAGTCCCGATTCTCTAATCATCCTGGGGCGACGAAGATGTATAGGGATCTCCATCTGAACTATTGGTGGCCCTGCATGAAGCGGGATGTGGCATGGTACGTTGAGCGGTGTTTGACCTGCAGGAAGGTCAAGGCCGAACATCAGAGACCGCATGGTAAGATGCATCCGTTGGACATTCCACTGTGGAAATGGGAAGACATCACCATGGATTTTATTACAAAGCTTCCCAGAACCGCGCGTGGAGTGGATTCGATTTGGGTCATCGTGGACCGACTGACCAAGAGTTCTCACTTTATTCCAATTCAGGAGAGCATATCGGCCGAGAAATTGGCCGATATCTATATCAGGGAGATCGTGGCGCGGCACGGGGTGCCGGTATCGGTGATCTCGGATAGGGATGTACGTTTCACTTCCAGATTTTGGAAGAAGTTTCATGACGAGTTGGGCACTCGATTGCATTTTAGCACCGCCTTTCACCCGCAGACAGATGGTCAGAGTGAGCGGACCATCCAGACTTTGGAGGACATGTTGCAGGCGTGTGTGTTAGATTTCGGTGGTAGCTGGGATACCTATCTTCCCTTGGCTGAGTTCTCATACAACAACAGCTACCACGCGAGTATTGATCGACCACCATTCGAGATGTTGTACGGGCGGAGGTGCAGAACCCCGATATGCTGGGGTGAAGTTGGCCAGAGAGTCATGGGAAGCACCGAGGTGGTGCTAGAGACGACTGAGAGGATCCAGCAGGTTCGGAGCAAACTTCAGACTGCTCAGAGTCGGCAGAAAAGTTACGCCGACAAGCGTCGATCCGACTTGGAGTTCCAAGTCGGGGATATGGTTCTCCTGAAAGTGTCGCCTTGGAAAGGCGTCATTCGATTCAGGAAGCGGGACAAGTTGGGCCCAAGATTCATCGGGCCGTTCAGGGTTGTAGCCCGGGTGGGCAAGGTGGTGTATAGGCTGGATCTGCCAGCCGAGCTCAGTCAGATCCACAGCACTTTCCATGTTTCGCAGCTGCGGAAGTGCCTAGTGGACGATTCAGCAGTAGTACTGTTGGAGGATATTCAGGTTGATAACAGCTTGAATTACATTGAGCACCCAGTCGCAATACTCGACAGGAAGTCGAAGGCTTTGAGGAACAAGAGGGTGGAACTAGTGAAGGTGCAATGGCAGCACCGCAAGGGTTCGGAATGGACTTGGGAGCCGATGGACGAGATGATGGAGCATTACCCCGAGCTGTTTCAGGATCGAGCAGCAGACTTCGAGGACGAAGTCTAAAATAAGTGGGGGAGATTTGTAGCACCTGGTTCCCGGTATGTAAACCTTATTTGAGTATTTCCCCATTTTAGCCTTGGACTCGGCGAGTCATAGGTTCGACTCGCCGAGTAGGGACGAGACTCAGGACACGTTTAAGTTGGTGACTCGGCGAGTCACCGCTGCTGGATGAAACCCTAAATTTCAAGGGTTTGTACCCTATTTAAACCCTCATTTCCGCCCCAAACTCGCCCCCATTCACCCCCAGAGCTCCCAACATCGTTTATACCCTTATTTCCTTGGGAGATTGAAGTGTTTTGGTGTGTTCTTGAAGATTTTG
Organism: Lactuca saligna; assembly: GCF_052625555.1. Lineage (NCBI taxonomy): Eukaryota > Viridiplantae > Streptophyta > Magnoliopsida > Asterales > Asteraceae > Lactuca > Lactuca saligna. The sequence goes on along the minus strand of NC_136425.1, from coordinate 10,263,907 downwards.
AGGAGAAAGAAGAGTAGATCAAGAAGAGGAGAAGGAGGTCAGGCATCTCTGTGTCATCTCAACGTTTTCCTTGAGGTATAGCTCGTTTCCCCTCTGTTTTCAAGCTTGTAATCTCTTTTAGCTTCATAGAAGTCCTTCTTGAGCTCTTCCCCAAGCTTGTTTGTGCTTTGTGGGTTGTATTAAGTTGTTAGCCTTTAGATCTAGGCATGATTTAGTCCCTGGAGCTTGGATCTAATGCCTTTATGGGGTCATATTGCATGAAAGCCCTAGATCTACCTCTTTTGGTGCACTTTGAGCCCTAAAATCCATATTGGTGAATATATACACGTAAAGTTGGAAACTTTACGTGTGATTTGTGTCCTAGAAGCCCAGATCTGTGAATGACATGGACTGAAATCGAGCAAATCAGTGTATTTGATGGATGCATGGCGGCGACTCGGCGAGTCGTATATGTGACTCGGCGAGTCTGGTCGCGAGTCACCGAATTGGTCCCTTTATGATGTATCGAGTTTGATCCGTGAGTCACAGGGGGTGACTCGGTGAGTTGGAAGTTGAACTCACCCATGTTAGGACTCGGCGAGTCAATGCCCTGACTCGGCGAGTCCAAGGCAATCTTCATAGATCAAGAACAGACTCGGCGAGTTGTTCATACAACTCGGCGAGTCTTAGCATAAGTGTTCTTCGGATGAAGATGAACTCGACGAGTTGTTCATACAACTCGGAGAGTAGGATGAAGGGGTTGAATGTCAGTTTAGAAGATGAACTCGTCGAGTCATAACCTAACTCGACGAGTAGAAACAGGGACTCAGGACAATCGTCTGATAGGGACTCGACGAGTTGGAGAACCAACTCGGCGAGTTGGGTCAACTGAAAGTTGACTCTGACTTTGACTTAGAGCTAGACCAGGGGTAAAATGGTCATTTTACCCAAAGGACAGTTAGCAGTGTTTGATTGAGTTTGTGTTGTGGGAATTGCAACCGGAGGATTTCCGGAGCAGCAGCAGTCAGTTAGTTCCCGATCAGTTCAGCAGCTACTTTGAGGTGAGTTACCTTCCAGTAGTGGTGGGTCTAAGGCCACAATGCCGGCCCACCAGTAGGAGACGTATGATAGATGATTGTCTTTGTGATATCATCTAGGTTTGCTACTACCTGATATGTTATATGCTATCATGATACGTTATATGCGATAGTAGTAGAGTTCGGTTGTTAGGACCGCAGGGTAGTCAGACACCCCAGAAACGTCTGACAGTATGTGATGATATGTTTGTATGTTGGCCTATTATGTTATGCGATAGAGGTAGCAGGAGGGGACCAGTCCTCGAGGATCAGTTGTTAGGACCGATGGGTAGTCAGCACCCCAGAATGGCTTGACATGGGTAGTCAGCACCCTAGAATGGCTTGACACGGGTAGTCAGCACCCCAGAATGGCTTGACACGGGTAGTCAGCACCCCAGAATGGCTTGACACGGGTAGTCAGCACCCCAGAATGGCTTGAAACGGGTAGGACGGCACCCCAGAATGGCCGTATGGGTAGGTCGGCACCCTAGAATGGCCGTACCGGGTAGTCAGGCAGCCCATAATAGCTTGGTAATATGCATGTTATGTGTTTGTATGGTATGTGGTACGTTGGGGGAACTCACTAAGCTTTGTGCTTACATTTTACTGTTTTGTTTTCAGGTACCTCTTCACCGAAGGGGAAGGAGCGAGCGCGGTAGCGGCACATCATGCACACACTCAGGTTTCCGCATTTACGAGATTCATTGGGATTTGTACTCTGATATTTTGATGGGTTGTATGGTTTGACTTTTTAGAACATGGTTTACGTTGTGTTATGGTGTGATCAAACAATGTTTTTATTTATTAATGTTTTCTAAAGTAATGTTTTAAAACGAAATTTTCGGACGTGAAAAATGGGTCGTTACACCGCTATCCTGAAATCAAGAACATTCGAAACCGGATGTTACAAAACAAGATAAATGTTATGTCACAAAACAACTAATAACTTCTTTTAAAAAATGAATAGTTGGGTAAACTAAAAAGTTACTGAAAATGTAAGGATTTTTTCTACATATAAACAAATTATAAAGTTTCTTTCTGAATATTGGTTGATAAATGGTTGTGTTTTTATGTAATTCTCCCTGCATAACTAAATATTTTCAGTTGTATTTTTTTTATCTAAAAAAATATAATAATAAAAACATCAATTTCTTGCTTTTAAAATTTTACATGATGTAAGTTTAACATTTATCTTATATAAATATATTCATTCTTTCAAAAAATATGATGTTTTATTATTAAAAAAAATGTTATTAATAATAGTATGTTGCTATTATATTTAAAAAAAATATAAGTATGCAAATTTTAGTTAAAAATAAAAATATGTTTTAGTTTTAATTTTATAAAATATAAGTACGATAAATTTTACATTGGTTCAATATAAAACTTTGATATTTAGTTTTAAAAATTATTTAGTTTTATCAAATTATGAATATATTTTTAGTAAGACATAAATATTTCAAAGCAAAATTAAAAAACGTTTGTTAGCTAATAATTAACTAGGTTGCTAAACATGTTAAGATAATTAACCATATGAATAATATGACATCAACTTCGTTCAACTCATTCTATTTAATGGTTAATTATTTTTGCATGTGTAACAATGTAGTTAATTATTAAGTAACATATGTTTTTTTTCTTTTCTTTTCTTCTTTTTTTAAAATTTTTTCGCTTCGAATGGTTTATGTATTTACTAATATTTAAAATTTGATAAAACAAAATAAAATTTTAAAATTAAATATCAAAAGTTCATATGATATAAAATTTACTGTACTTATATTATAAAACTAAAACTGAAACATATTTTTATAAAACTAAAACTCAAACATATTTTTATCTTTAACTTAAAAATTCATATTTATATTTTTAAATAAAATAGCAACATAATATTTTTTTCTATAATAACTTTCTTTTATAATAACACATCATATTTTTTCATAAAAATAAATATATTTATATAAGAAAAATGAAGATAAATTTTAAAAATCTCATCATTTAAAAATTTAAAAGTAATAAAATGATGTTTTTATACTTCAATTTTTTTAGATAAAAAATATAAAACATCAATATTTAATTATGTATTATATTTTGATTATTTTAGATAAAGTCTAGACAACAAAAGATATATATATATATATATATATATATATATATATATATATATATATATATATATATATAATATTTACATGATAATTATAATTTATAAGTTCTAATTTTTTATTTATATAAATTTTACCTTTCATATAAAAACAAATGTATTTCATAAAAAGATTTCATGTAAAACAATGTTGTAAAAAATTAATATATAATATCCTAACTTTTAAAAAATATATAACAAAATTTTTTTGAAAATCTTTAAAAAAAAACTTAAAAGAAAATATAAATGACAAAAATAACATTTATCTAAAATAATTTCAACTTTTGTTTAAAATAATTTCAACATCTATCGCATTGATATTCATGATAAAATAGTATTTGTGTGCAAAAATCTGTAGACATTATCATATAAAAAAAAGGAACTGATCCGTATATAATAGTTTTTTTTTTCCATTCACAACAATTTATGTATTATTGAGTTGTACAATATAACATTTTAAAACACCAATTGTTGTGTGTGGTAAAAAATTTGTTGTGTACAAATCAACTCTTTAAAAAAAGGTTTCACAAAAACCATTTTAAGGACAAGCATAAAAATTTAAGAAGGAAATTTTGTTTATGTTTGTTACATCTTAACAATTATAACATGGACAAAATTGCAAAAATGGTCCCTGTGCTTGGCAAATTTATGTGCTTTTGGTCCAAAATGAAACGTTGGTGCACCACTGGTCCAATTTCAGATACTTTGTATGGTTTTGGTCCCTTTGGTTGGTATTTTTGTGTAGTTTTGGTCTATACCTCACCTAAAATGACCAATATACCCTTACATATTTCTTTTTTAATTTCTTTTATTTTATTTATTATTATTTCAATTAAAAGAAATGGAAAAAGAAATTACCACCCCACCCTACTCTTTTTCTCTCTCTCTCTCTCTCTCTCAACATAATCGGTCTATCCTCTCCCTTTCTTCTACCAGTGCTCGGAAACTACCACCTACACCACCGTGGTCGCCCCTGCTTGTGCATAACATCCCCTTAGTAAACTCCGGTGATGATGGCCTGCGACCTAGATGCAAAATCCAACAATGTGACCCACCTCCCACCGCTCATTCGTCTTCTACTGGATCTAAAAAGCATCATTTTTCGGCAAAGACGAACAACTTCTCAGCCAAAGCTCTGCCTTCTCTGCCACCTGTAAATCCCCAATTGCCAACATCCAAATCTCTAGCCCTCACAGCTACCACCACCCACAACAAATCTTTACCTACACTGTTCACTATCGTCTCTTACATCTCTTCCTACTGAAGATTTGGGGTTTGTGTTGTTGCTTCCTTACCTACGATTAGGGGTTTGTGTTATGGCCATCTCCGACCCTCTCTCATATGTCGCCGCCATTTCTCAGATCTACGTCGCCAGCACTGTTTTCTCAGATTATACATCAACGCAAGAGAAGAAGGATCGTCACCCTCAACCATCTTCGCCTATGATTTCACCACTATGTTTATAGGGATGAATCTAAAAAACACTCCACTGCCATTATGTGTACAAGGGTGGTGGGATTGGGTTGCATGGAGAATGAACAAAGAACGAGATTTTATGTTCTTGATTGTGTGTATATAAGTGCTTGATTGTGTATCTCGAGTTTCCAGAGAGCGATAGAGAGAGAGAGAGAGAGAGAGAGAGAGAGAGAGAAGTGTAGCAGTGGTCGTAGGTGAGGCGGGTGATGGGTGTACCATTGGTCGGAAGTGAGGCGTTGATCTTAGGGACGTTGACAAATGCATCCTTTTTTTGAGCTTATTTGTTTGAATTTCCTCCCATTAATCTCCTTTCTACCAATGAGAACATTGATCAATTCACATGAGAGAGAGAGAGAGAGTGTGTGTGTGTTTTTGTATTTTCAATTAGTTAAAAACATTAATATAAATAAAAAAATGGAAAACAAATTATAAGGGTATAATGGTCTTTTTAAGTAGATAAGGACCAAAAACGATAGAAAGATCCAATTTTGGACCAATGGTGCACCAATATTTCGTTTTGGACCAAAAACACATAAATTTGACAAACACAGGGACCATTTATGCAATTTTGTCTATAACATGAGGCATTTTTTTTGAACTCCAGAATCAAAAAAATACTATATATCTTTTTTTTTTTTTTTTTTTTTTTTCTCTACGAGCTCAAATTATTAATTTCCGTCAATATCCCGGGTATATAAACTATACAGTCATAGCAGGTCACATAGAGGGAAAACAAAGATGATTATTCCTGTTCGTTGTTTCACTTGCGGCAAGGTAAACCCTAAAACCCTAATTCTCGAATGATCATCTGTATTTTTTTTTTCCGATTAACATAAAGTGAATAATGCTTTTGTTCGTATGTTTAATGTTTCGTAACTTCTTTCGAGGACCTAATTTCATCGACAAATTTGTGTGTTTTTGTTAGGTCATTGGAAACAAATGGGACACGTATCTTGATCTTCTCCAGTCTGATTACACGGAAGGGTGAGGAATTGTCGATGTTTTTGTTTTTATTGTTTGTTTGTTTTTTTTTTTTAAATAAAATCGAATGCTTGGCCTTATGAGAACTGTGATTACTTTGCTGATTGTAATTATATCCCTGTTAGTGATAGATTCAAGATTTTGAACATACAGAGAAACATGGTATTTACAGCATATTACAATTTTCGACTCTGTATATTTGCTCCTTTTCTGAAAGCTGGACACACTAATATCAACTTCTAAATTGATAAAATTACAGAAATCAGATGAAGAAATTTTTGTTAAGAAGCACATTAAACTTTGTTACTGCTCTCCTATGGACGCACATGCATAATCTTTTTTTCTTATCTTACTTTTTCTTTCATGGCTAATTTGATTGTAGAACTTACATAAACTTTAACAGCAGATTGTAACATTTCTTAACTTTTCATATCATGGTGCTAAATCCTTCTGTTTGTAACTTCTCACCATTATTGGCTGTGTTCATAAGATCTTTAATTCATTTATAATTTATGGTGTCTTTTTTTCTGTTGACTCATGCAGAGATGCTCTTGATGCTTTGGGACTTGTCCGTTATTGTTGCAGAAGAATGCTAATGACTCATGTTGATCTCATCGAGAAGCTTCTGAACTACAACAGTAACCTCACTCCCTGTTTCTACATCAAAAATTCTTTTCTACATTACATATGAAGTGATTATTATATTTAAAGCCATAATTAATCCAGTAAATTTAGTAACCTCACTCCATTTTGTTTCTTTTTTGCTCTTACACTAACAAAGATGTCATTCTGTTGTAGCATTGGAGAAATCTGATACGAGCTGAGGCCTTGTGAAGAATGATTTGGATAATCCTAAATAGCTTCCCTAATATATGATAAGTTGTATTGATAAAACAAAATGGATTGATGTTTGGGTTGTGTTCTACTGTGGGAATATTATTTTGGTTTTGAAGGATTTGTAAACTTGTATCTTTTTACAAGGGTTGTAGATCCATTAGAAGAGCATTGTGTTCTTGTTTATAGCTGCATTTATTTGGATATTTGCCTTTGATAATTTCTAAATGGGTCACGATGTGATATATTAGTGGGGTATTGCTTCGTAAGGATGTTTTGGAAGGAGTAGGAATCTGTCAAATAGAAGTGGAATTTGTAGGGTTTGGTATCTTAATCACAAGGAACGTTCTGAATCAGCCGCACATTTTAGATACATACCATTTTCGTAGCATCTTTATACACATTAGCACACTAAAAATGAATGTCTACCTTACTTATCTTAAAAAATCGCCGACTTAACACTTCTTAAGACATCATGTTTTGAAAACACTATATTCAAAATAAACATTTGAACACTTCTTCAGAAATCACCCTTTAGATCATATCATCTTTAATATAGGTAACGCTATATACACAACTTAAGTAACACCTTCCTCAATCACATACTCGGGAAAAAGATATCGGTGCATTTAGTTATGGAAAAATGAGGTGTTTTTAGGAAAAAATTTCTAAGAAAAATAAGAATTTTTAAAACACGTTTAGTTCAATGATTTTTCTAAAAAATTCATAGAAAAAGAAAATTTTCCAAAATTACAAAGAACTTAGAAAATTTTAACGAACTGATAATTATTATTTTTCACATTTTTTTAATTCAATTTAATATATATATATATATATATATATATATATATATATATATATATATATATATATATATATATATATATATATATATATATACACACACACACACACAACCACCCTCACACCACCCCTCCTACCCTACCCCATCCCAACCCTACAAACACACCCCCACACCCATCACCACCACTATCGTAATCACTGACCCACCACCACCTCCATCACGATTATTGTCAGTCACCACTACCGGCATTACCACTACCACCACCATCTCCATTATCCTTGCCACTACCAACACTACACTACAACCCACACCCCCATGATTTTTTATGTTGGTGATCCACAAGCCAACTGAACCACCCTCTTAACCCATTTTAATTTGGATACACATGACCACAAAGTCATCTTAGTTATAATCACATATGAATGGATGTAACATGTACATGTTTTTTTTTGCATCATATTAATTAACCCTTTGAACCAACATAATTAAAACACACCTCGTCTTAAGTTCTAAATAACACTTAGTTGTCTATCATTGTTTTCTAAAACAAAAAAAATTAAAGACACACCTCTTTAGTTCACAAAACACTTATTTGCCTCTAAAACAAAGCAATTAAAGACACATGTTTTTTTGTTAGAAGGAGCAAATATATTAAAAACCTTACCTAGCTAGATACTAGGCGAAAATAGATACAAAGAAAGTAGAGTAAATACATATTAAAAGTATTAGCAGATACAATCACATGCTAAGGAAAAGGCAATGACTCCAATCACTCCATCTAAATACTTTTGAATTAACTGAGGTTTGAACCACAGGAACACTGTAGATTTAACGAGGTCAACCATTTTAGTAGGGGAATTCTGGATTTGTTGAAAATTCGATCATATCACACATTCCAAACATCACATAATATGCCATAACAAATTCCCAACAAGATGTTCTTTTGTTTTGTATAATTTCCCCAATTAGACACAAAGTTTAGGATCTCCTTAACCTTGCTGAAATCGACCTTCACCACTATCCCACGCCATCTAAGAATCCATACCCAAATTGTTTTCGCATATGGGCAGTCACAAAACAAGTGATCTATGTTTTCTTCTTCATTCTCACAAAAAAAACACCTGGAATTGATTCAATGTTTACTCTCCTATTTTTAAATGTAGCAGCCGACATGATCTTATCTAAAAGCGCTCTCCAAAAAAACAGGCTACCTAGGCAGGAACAGACGGGGGAATTGACAGTATGTGTTGCCGAATTTTTTTTCTGATCAAACATAATATAAAACCGAAAAATAATTCATTACGTCTAATACAAATAAGTGATCCATTACATAAAAGTTAAAAACATAACAACGATCTATCATCTATTACAATTTAAATTTGTCCTCTTCGTGCATACATCTTTTGAAACTGTTCCATTACTTTTTCATTCTTAACTTTCACAAGTGCTTCGGTCTCAACATAGCAAAGCAATGCATCAGTCAAAAACTCATCACCAATTTTGTTATGCAAGTCGTTATTCAAGAGCTTCATCTTCCAAAAACATTTTTCTACACTTGCGGTCGCTACAGGTAATATCAAAGCCAATTTTAAAAACTTATAAACCAGAGGATAAGATCGATGTTTCCCCATACTAACCATTAATCGAGAAAGCTCGGAAATTCCTTTCAAAGTGGTAAACCGCTCATCTATGATGCAAGAGTGATAAAATATCTCAAGTTGTCCTTCAAGATTTATCAATCCGAATCATCAAAGTCATACTTGTACAACTTAGCCAACGTTAACAACTTTGATTTGTCAAATTGTACAAATGAATCCTAATGGCTCAAAGCACCCATGTATTCTATTAATTGGGTACTTGTTTCACTAAATCGATCCTGATATTCTGTAAGTTGAATATCCACCACCGTGTTGAAGATTTCAACCTCAAAATGAAATTTATTGGTCTTTGTGGTCGTACGGTTTCTCACACCAACATAAAAATCCTCCATTTCCAAAGTGGCAATATTGTGTGTTTGAAAAAAAGATGATACCTTTAGCAAAATTCTAGCAAACCCCGTGTCTCTTAAAGATTGCAATGCATCCATTGTCCTTCTAACCATCGAAGCCGCTTCTAAAATTTCTAGATCTTTTTTATGAAGTTTCTTTGATAATGTACCTGCGAGGGTAAAATGCCATACATCATATATAAGTAAAACACAAACTCATAAGATTTAAAGTATGCTAAGATTTCGAACGTTTGTTGACGTTTTGCCAATGACCCTCCATCTACTTTCAGAAATTCTAAAACTACAAGAAAATCTGCAAACACCTTCATCAAACTTGTGAATGTATTGAAATGTGACTCCATCTTGTATCTCCCGCTCGAACAAGTGTAATCTATTGATTTAACCCTCTTCCTGTTTCAAGTTCACCACTACACAAGCCTTTTTGCACCCTTTCTCTTGCTTGTTCCTATAGTAAGTCTTTTCTTTTACACGAGGCACAAACAACATTAACCACCAATGAAATTTGCTCAAAAAAGTCACTAACACCATCATGCTTCTTTGATACAGCTACAACCAGTAATTAAAGTTGGTATGCAAAACAATGTATATAAAAAGTTTTGTCATTCTCTTGTAATATCAAAGCTTTCAAACCATTGAATTCTCCTAGCATATTGCTAGCCCCATCATAACCTTGTCCTCTTATCTATTAATATATATATATATATATATATATATATATATATATATATATAATATAACACATAAAGCTAATTAAATTAAACTGAAGTAACAAAAAAGTAAAGAATAAATTACATGACTAATACTCAATGTATTACTTGTAAGTATTTCATTTATGGCGTTTTTGAGTGTCAAAGAGGATGTATCATTCACGTACACAAATCTAATGAATCTTTCCTTCACAAATCCAAGACTATCGACATATCGCAAAATAATAGCCATTTGTTCCTTTTTTGAGACATCGTTAGATTCATCAACCAATAATGTGAATACATCTCGACTAATCTCCTGATGAATACTCAAAAGTACTTCTTGTGCAAAACATTGCACAAGTTCTTTTTGAAATTTAGGGCAAATAAGTTGATTGTTTTTAGGAGCATTTTCTAAAGTATTGTTGAAAATATCTTCACTAGTCTCTCGAATGGATTTTAACACTTCAATATAAAGCCCTCTATTTTCCGAGTTAACCGACTCGTCATTACCACGAAACTGTAAACCGAATTTCAATAAAAGTCTAACAACAATAATAAAAAGATTTAATTGCACTTTATATTTATGGTCGTCCGCTTCGGTTTGCCTCCTCAAGACTACATTAATAACTTGTTTTTCTCTCAATAAAAATCACACTTTTCTCTTGCTTTGTTGTGAAAACTATCAACATTGCCCACATGAGTATCAAATGCAATTTTTATTCCAAGTATCAAAACCTTGGGAAACAAATTCATATCTCCCTTATTTTTGTCCCATAAGGTCTCCACACACATAATAATATAAACAATATGTTTTTTTTTCTTTTTCACACTATATTCCAACCAATCAAAATTGTTAAACCATGAAGGAACGAAGCTTCTTACTCTATCACCTATTTTTATTTTTGGAAACTTATGTAGCCTTATTTGATAAGGTCCTTGAAGCAAATATGCCATTTTTACATCATCTATTATATTTAAGGTATACCTTGTAATATTTGGCTAGTCCGTCGGGCCCTTTGGAAGATCTTTCAAATCAACACTATCATTAGTTTCAATAGATCATGGAGTTTGTAGAATTGCATTAGAAACCAAAGGGATTGATTGATTGGTGGTTGGTGTTTGGGAAGATCCTTCACCACTTTCATTAGGATTAGGTCTTGGTCTTTTGGTAAGAAAACCACCAAGGGTAACCTACAATTCAAAATTAAGCTAAATAACTAATAATTTCACCAAATCATCCAATAGCTTCAATAAAAAGTAAAAACATACAAACTACACCAAATCAAAATTGAACTTCAATAAAGACAATAAGACATAGCAATTTTATTTCACCAAATCAATCAATAAGTCAATAACATCAATAAAAACATAGAAATTTCACCAATTCAAGATAACAAACATAGCAATTTCGATTTCAACCTAAAAAATTGGTAAAATTTCAATCTTCAAACACTTACTTGCTTCATTCTTATGTAGGGCTTGGAGTCGAATTGAAAAAATGGGAATCGATTTTTGCTACTCAGTCAACAAGACACTCAATAAATTAGAAGGAAATAACAATGGAACTCATGGAAGCATCAAGCAGCAAGCGAAGTCATCGAGTTGTCGAGTGAAGTCGCCGATTGCAAACACAGTGTGTCCGTCCCTGTTAGTATCAATGTTTTTTTTTCTTTTTCTTTTTGCTCTTGTCGATTAATTGTCTCCCATTCTCCCAAATGCCATTGGGTTATTTTAGTTATTTTTTGGCTAAAGTTAATAGGATTTTTGGATTAGTAATTAATAAGTTTAAGTTATAAAGAAATTTTTGGGCTTGGTTGATCTAATAAAGTGGTAAATTTTTTTTTATCAGTTGCCAATTTTTTTACGTAGTTGTCATTTTTTTTCTACGTAGTGTGCTTAAGCTTTATGATGATTTCCCCTCCTTCTTCTTATAAGGACACTAAAAATGAACTCTCAAGCTCATGATGCTTACACAATGAATTAGGGTTGCAAAGGGATGATTTGGGGGATGTAAGATGACGAGGGAAAAGGTCTTGAGGATATAATGATGCTTGAATAGGGTACAAACCCTAAAAATTAGGGTTTGACCCCCAGCCACGTATACCATACGTACGTTTGAGTACGCCCAATGTACTCAACGGATCACATGTCCCTTTAAAGGGGCTAAGGGACCAATATTGCAGTTAAATTTCATACTAAGGGTATAAATGGAAAATACCTGGATCAAGGTGATACAATAATAAAAAGAAGATTCATTGGGTTACGTGGGATGTGGTTACAAAACCCAAGTAAATAGGAGGTTTCGGAGTGGGAAGCCTTAAATCCTTAAATATTGCGTTTCTTACGAAATCGTGGTGGTGATTAAAAATAGAAGTTGATTCTCTTTGGTACTCTTATATTAAAGCTTTACATAGCAATAATGTAGTTGATGGGAGCCCTTTTGTGAAGTGTGGCATTTTGGGAAGTGGCTCTCAATTTTTCAAATAAAATAGGAGCTTGAGGATTGAAACATTTCTTTGGATAATCCTTTTTGTAGGAAAATTGGAGCTGGAAATTACACACATTTTTGGAAGGAAAAATGACTTGGAGATTACACGCTTAAAGAGAGATTCCTGAATTTGTATAAGCATGACATTGAGAAAGATTGCATGGTTTTTGACAGGTTAGTAAAGAACTTTGATGCTGTTTTTCAGGGGAGTTGGAAGAGGCAACTAAGGAGGGGAAAAAAGGCTAGAGAGCTGGCTGCGTTGAAAGATGTTGTCGACGGTTTTACTTTGTTCCCAAATTTGGATACTTGGTTTTGGAGATTTGATGTTTAATGGATTTTTTCTGTCCGCTCATTGAGGATTTTGATGGCTGAAATTCTTGGAGTTCACATGTAACATCCCTAGAAATATAGATAAAACTTTGTTTTTAATTCATTTAATTAATAAGAAACTGATACCAAAATATTCAAAATAGTCATATTGTAACATGTCATCAGAGTACAAATCCTAAAATCACAAAGTGCTGAAAAACATAGAGTGATGCGGTGCGATCAGGCCGGACCAATTTCCTTCAAACTGGAAGTACTTGAAACAGAAACTGAAAATTATAAACACAAAGCTTAGTGAGTTTCCCCAAAATACTACATACTAAACAAACATACTGCCAAGTATATCTGGGTGCCGACCTACCCCTTCGGGCTATTTCAAACGGATATTGCCAAGCATATATGGCTACTTGCCCACCCTTTCAGTCTATCTCAATCGAATACTATCAAACATATATGGGTGCTTGCAATCCCCTTCGGTTTATTTCAATCAGATACCGGGTCTATTTCACCCCCATTACTACCACATAATATCATAACAGAAATCAAGAGTTATTAAGCAAATACAATCATCTTTGGCAATTATGACAAATACAATCATCATACTTATAACATGAAGTAGTGGGACGGTCTTGGTGCCTTCGACCCACAAATATTGCGTAAGAAGACTCACCTCAAACTGTGGGTATCAAATCACACTCAACAGATGACTCACGGACTCATATCCCTATCATGCAAGCATACAACCCAAATTAGAAATCAGGCCACATTCTAACATGAAAGTCCAAAACCCTAATCCTTGACTTAAGGCAAAAAGGCTCCTTCACCTTTGCCTTATTGGGCATCCTCTCCTTCAAAGCCCAAATTCATAAAATCCTAAAATGGCATCCAAGCCCACTACAGGGCCTCTAAGGCCCAATATGGCCCAAGATCCCCAAACATGGCCTTAGGACCAAAATAACTTGCTACAATCAGGTGGGTCGAGACCCAATATATTTAAGTCTAGAGCCTAACACTAAACGAGCCCAAAATCCTTCTAAGCCCACTGACTGTGTACGTGCGACGTACTTGGCAATTATCACAAATACAATCATCATACTATAACATGAAGTAGTGGGCCAGTCTTGGTGCCTTCGACCCACAAATACTGCGAAAGAAGACTCACCTCAAATTGTGGGTATCAAATCACACTTAACAGATGACTCACAGACTCATATCCCTATCATGCAAGCATACAACCCTAATTAGAAATCAGGCTACATTCTAACATGAAAGTCTAAAACCCTAATCCTTGACTTAAGGCAAAAAGGCTCCTTCACCTTTGCCTTATTGGGCCTCCTCTCCTTCAAAGCCCAAATTCATAAAATCCTAAAAAGGCATCCAAGCCCACTACAGGGCCTTTAAGGCCCAAGAGCCCCAAACATGGCCTTAGGACCAAAATAACTTGCTACAATCAGGTAGGCCGAGACCCAATATACTTAAGTCTAGAGCCTAACACCAAACGAGCCCAAAATCCTCCAAAGCCCACTGACTGTGTACGCACGACGTACTTGGCTTGTACGCCAAGCGTACGTTGGTGTTCACCAGGGGTCGAGGCGTTGACCCAATACGCGCAACATACACTGGAGTAAACATGGCGTACTGGTCTGCCAGCCCATCTTCACTTCCATGTCTTAATCCATTAAGACCTAATGTTCAAAACTTAGATCTAGGACCCTAAAATGTCCTAAGCCATAAAGTTGCAAACTTTATGCTTTTGCATGCAAGGATGGGGCCCAAAACATAAATAAAGTCCATATGCACACTTGGATGGCTCCTAACACTTGCATGGTTGAGGCTTAACCATCAAGATCCGATTTTTATGACTCAAAACACCTCCAAGAGCTCAAAAGGACAACTCATATGGTTTGAAGTTGCTTATCTCCAAGAATCCAAACTATGGGACCAAAATATACCATTTTCTACCCTAAATCTAGATCTAAGCATGCAACGGTCAAGGTTTAAACTTTATATCTTCAATGGGTCGGAAATGGTGCCAAACTTCTGGATCTACAAGGTCTTCCCACGTTCTTGCTTCTTCCCAAGCTTCCTTTTTCTTCAAAGACTTTAAAGAACACCAAAAATTATCAAGGAAGCTCACAAATGCATTCAAGGTGGCTTAGATTTTGAGATTAGCATAATAAGGGAAATGGAAGGTGAAGAGGTAAAAAGTTTGAGGGACTTAAGGTCTTAAATAGGGTGCAAACTCTAAAAACTAGGGGTTGCCTCAGACACACATACATGGTTAAGTCCCGCGACCATAGCTGTGGCTAGTACGCTAAGCGTACCCAATGAGTATGCCTTGCGTACAAACCAATGAACCAATTTGAAAGAAAATTGCATTAGGGACTTAAAGAGAAACTTACCAAAACTTGAATGTTACCACACAACCCTTTACGTGATTTTAAATGGGTTAGTCTGGTCCCAATTAAGATCAATTGTTTCATGTGGCAGGTTCTCATCAATCGTATTCCAGTGACAAAAAAATTTAAAAGAGAGGGGCATTCCCCTGGTTTGTGTTGTTTGTCCTATATGTAACATTGATGATGAAGACGTTGATCATATTTTCTTCGGTTGCTCTTTCGCGTCTCAAATTTGGAAATGGTTTCAAGATTGGAGTGGTATATTGACGAAATGCCCGAAAGTGGAATGGAGTTGCTCAAGGAGTTAAATGAACCTGTTCAAAGAAAGAAGAGGAAAAAGTTTAAACTTGCCTTAATATTTTAGGTGGTTTGGTTAATTTGGTTAATTTTATGATATTTAGTGAGTTACATATAATTGGATTAAGCATAGATTTTATTATAATTTCATTTGTTGGTTCAATTGGTATGTCTCCCCTTGTAATGTTTGTACAATATAATTTTGACTAATCGCTATTCTAATAAAAAAATAGTTTTATTATTCTTTTAACATGTGTCATCATATTCAGCTTCATAATTAATGCAAATTTTATTTTTCTTTTGCCATGTTTCACTTTATTATGTCTCATAATTAATGCATAACATTTATCAACATATTGATTCTCCATTTCAAATTTCTCATTCTAACTACACTAAATTAACAATATTAGAATAAAAATTAAAATAAAATTAATACAAATAATAAAGTGATATAATCTTACATATTTATTTAAATCGATGATTATAATTTTATATAACTAAAAAACTTCTTAATTAATAATTTATTTAAAATAAGTTATTAATAATTTTAAATTTTAACTATTAAAATTTAATAATTTTATAACCGTGATTTCCATGAGCCATGAACTATAAACTAAGAGTATAATATCTGATTAGTCTTTTTTTTTAATTTATCCGTAGCAAAAAAAATAAAAAAATAATAATAAGAAAAACTCATTAATTTTGTTTTCTTGGGCGTTATTTTGATATTTCATAGTTAATTCAAAAAATAAATATCGAAGCCGCTTTATTTCCTGTAATCTCCCGAATCAATAAATTTAAAAATTCGATGCATTTATTACGCCCCTTCACTTTACTCATTTCAAACGAGAATTGTCATCGAAGAACAGTCGCAAGTCGCAGGTTCACAGTAGTCACTCCCAACGCACAAAATCTCAAACTTCTCGGTGTTCCTGAGCTTCACATCCCTCTTTCCTGTATCTCCATAGCTATCATCAATACCCCCAGCAGCAGCAACAACAGCTCTTTTTACTAGCATATTATGTATGACTTGCATTTCTGGATCTGAGGAGTTATAGTGAGTTCGGGTTAATAATTATCAGCAATGGGAGTGTTAGCTGAGTCATGGTGTTTCTGTAACGGCATATGCAAGTCGGAGAAAACAAAATCCACCATATATTCCGGTAAAGGTCCAGCCATGGTTAGAATTTCCACCGGCACTGGCTTTCTCATCCATCGGAACCTTCTTCTTACAACTCACGCTATACTCCCCTCGGTAGCCGCCGCTGAGGCCGCCGAGATCCATCTCCAAAACAGTGCCGTTGCTTCTCTTTTTCCTCACAGGTAAACACTTCGACTTCCATAAGTTGCCGTGTTTATGTTTGTGTATATCATCCTATTTGATCGAATTTGAAATTGGTAATGGTAGATCTGATAGAGTCTGATTTTGCTAACCCTAACGAGTTCAATTTCGATAAATGAGCTAGATTATTCAATGTTTTCCATTTTTTTCTTTCCGCTTAAAACTGTACATTGAATTTAGTTCAATTGAAGATATAATCTTATGCCCTAGACCATAATAGTCAATGCCATAGGTTTTCCCCCTTCTTTACATGAACTATTTACTTCAAATGGATTTGGAACTCTATCTCTCTAGCACCTACTCATGTCATGAATTCGTTAACAGGTTCTTCATTACTAGCTCAGTTCTTGATCTAACCATAGTTGGTCTTGATGTCATGGATGGAGACTCAAATTCACAGATTCAGCAGTCTCACTATTTGAAAACCTGTTCTAAACCGAATCTGGACCTTGGTAATACAGTATACCTTTTAGGCTACACTGAGAAAAACGAGCTAACAGTTGGTGAAGGTAAGGTGGTTATAGCCACCGACAACCTCATAAAGGTCTGCTCCGGTGGTCTAACATGGAGCCCTGGTTCAGCCGGTTTTGATGTCCACGGCAATCTATCATTCATGGTCTGTGATCCAATGAAGCTAGCCACATCCCCAACCACAAAATCATCATCAACGTCATCTTCTTCTACTTCATTTTCAATCAAGAATCCCCCAATGCAATTCGGCATTCCAATTCCTATAATCTACGATTGGTTAAACCAGCATTGGGAAGGGAGCCTCGACGATTTAGTAAACAAACCAAAACTTCCGATCATTAGGTTGATGTCAACAGGCCAAAAAAGCGAACACTCATGTTCTTCATTCACAAAAAGACGAGTTTTTAAATCGATTGAAGATGAAAACGAAGCAACAACTCCAACTCCATCATCGGAAAATATAACGCCGAAAACGAAAGGTCAACATCAACCGGGGACAAGTTCTTCCCCGATGGCTAATAGTTTTCAAGATGAAACGCCACCTGTTATCACTCGCGCTCAAGGAATCCCGACTCCCGAGATTTACGAATCGCCAAAATTGACCTCGACTCCTTTTCGGAAAAACGAAAAAAGCCCTAAAACTCAAATTCCGCTTCTGGATATCAACTTCCCGCCTAGAACCACCATAGCCACCGCCACACCGCCTGTGAGAAAAAAAGTTCCGGCGAGTAAGGGAGAAAAATTAGGGTCAAACTCAAACATGGGAGCCGAAGCTGAGAGTTCTGTAAACGGTGCACATAGTGAGGTCCAATCGTGTGCATCGCCAGTTGAGTTATTGCAAGGGCAAAACGGGAATTACAGCAGTGAAGGGGAGATGACGATGTACTCTGCAGAAACTGCTGAAAGCCATAACTATCCGAGTCCACGAGAAGGAAGGTATCAAGTGGGTCGGAGCCAGAGCTGTGTGAATTATAACCGGTGGGGTCCGGTTCAAAGGAGAAAAGGTACAATAGGTTATTCACAAGGTACAACTTCTCAAAGGAGTAATGACTTTTGTAGCCCTACTGTGTCGTCGATTATGAAGAAACAGAATAATTCCGAGCGGTGGGTTAATAGACCTCGGCCGACTGCAACTCGTTCTTCTCCAAAATGGACGTTTTAGAGGTAAATGATATCATCGTGTATGTGGTGTCTCATTTTTTGAGTATGATGGAAATCTCTATAATGTAACTATTTTCATAGTGGCAAATCACATGTACAATGAAACATACTTTTAAGGTTTGATTTTTATTCTAGATAAGATATAATCAAAAATTAAAAAAATAATGCTTGAAAATGATATAAAGACCCACATAAAAGAGACATAATTGCAACTGCCGACATCGTAAAGTACTTGTTTATTGGTCTTATTATAAAACGAGAACTCGAATGCCACAAGTGGGATCATCCCTAATACAAGCTAGGATAAGACACAAAAAGTTTCGAAGGGGATAAATGGGATAATAGGGGTAAACAGGACAGAGAGTGCATCACCGTACCCGCCCCCAAAATTTTACTGTTCCCCGAAATGATTAGTCTTCTTACCCCCGCCACCGCCCCTGAATCCTTTTTATTACCCCTACTCCTGCCCCCGAATCTCTTTTATAGTAGAAATTTATATGTTAAAAATAAAAAAGTTATGATAAACTAAACTTATTATTAACAACTTAAAAACATTTTTTTTAATGGTTTTTAGAAGCTCAAAATCATGTTATTTTTTATTGTATTTATATAATTAATATAGGCAAATATATGCGTAATGTATTAACAGGATCCCCATGAGGGTTTCGGGACGGAATTGTCTGCCCCCGCTCCGCCCCCGAAATTAAAATTGGGGTTAACATTGTCCCCGCCTCCGTCCTTGATCCGATTTTTTTTAAAAAAAATTCCCCAAACGGGACTGAGCTCCAGGTGAACGGAGTTCCACATAACTTTTTGACATCCTTAAGGATAAAAAAGTTGATAAGGACGCAAGGATAAAGAAAGATCAGTAAATTACACAATTCGTCCCTTGCTCAAGTGTCAAATTGCACGTTTAAGCCTTATTTTCAAATATTAACTCGGACCGTCACTGTAATATTTGTTTCTCACTCGGACTATCCCTGACGGGCATAAAATGACTATTTTACCTTTTTATTTCTTTTTTTGATATATTTTTTGATTTGTTTATTATTAACAATTAAAAAGAAAAATAAAAATAAATCCCAACACCACAAACCCACAATCTCTACTCTAACCCCACTTACAACCCTCTATCCTTTCATCTTCACTGTATCTTCTGTTTGTGCTATCAAAGCTAGAGAAAGATGGGTCGTCAGAGATATCATCGTCGTCGTTGGAGCTGCTGGGAGAGAGAAAAAGAAGAGCATCACTTTGTTGGAGATATCTTATCGTTTCCCTTCCTTTTCCCCTTTTCCTTCGGCCTTCCCAAAGCACACCAGATCAACACCGCCTCTGATCCATTCAAATCCCACCACTATCGCAGATCTGTTATTGATAGTTTCCCACCACCATCGCCACACCTCCGATTGGTGAACCTGGAAGGAAAAAGAAGTACACATTATATGGGTTGTTGGACGTTATAGGTAGTGGTTTCCAAATTCATGGCGACAAATTTAAGATTGAGGATTTCCAACGGATGAAGGTGTTTTCCAGCGTTCAAATTGGAGAGGAGGAAGGTTTACGGCGTCTGATGAAACCATTCTGACATCACCAAGAACACACCATCACCGGTGCTTCCCACATACTGAAGAGTCTGCCGTTGTCTCCCTCTTTCTCCCCTACTCTCGAGAACAACCCAAAACCCTAACTAACCAGTGCCTCCTCCGCCCTTCTTCTCAATTTTCTCAAAAATCCAAACCCTAGCTCAGTGTTGGTGACCTAAGCAACCCCATCAATATAGACGACACTGCCCATCTGCCTCCCTGACGCCAGAAACAACCGCGACACAACTGTTACCCTCCTTATCGGGATCCAACATCATAACCGATACTCCATAGTCCTCCTCCTTCGTTCTCAGCGAGACTAACTACCATCATGGCTACTATACATCGTCATCAAACTCCCACCAGAGCACCACCTACTTCTTTTGTATTTGTTAAACTCCATCTTCTTTAGTGCTTGTTGAACCATCAAACGAATTTACATGCTTTCAAATAGATTTGATTTTGAGAATGTGACAGAGGTCGAAGGGAGAATGGGAGTATAAAAGGTGTCTGGTGTAGAAGGTGACGTGTAGGAAGGCATAATAGTTGTGTGAGAGGTGTGTGGGTTTTATTGGTATCAATGGAGGTCGTTTTAGTGGTAGTGATAGGTGGTCGGAGATGATACTAGGTGGTGGTGGTGGATAGCCGACGATTGTATCTCTTTTCTACCTGAAAGTTCAAAAGAGTTGGGTTTGTTTGGGTGGGTCGGGTATAAATGATGGACTATTCAATTATTTATTAATATAAATTGAAAACAAATAATAAGAAAAATAGAAAAGAAACTGAGAAGGGTAAAATAGTCTTTTTATGTCTGTCAGGGACTGTCTAAGTGAAAAAACAATATTACAGAGATATTCCGAATTAATTTTCAAAAATAGGGACTAAACGCGCAACTTCACCTTTCCACAACGCACGAAGTATAAGCATTTTTTTTTTCTCAAATATAATGTATAAATAAATTTCAAAAATGGTCCTTCTGATTTCATTAGGGTAACATTGGTGGCCCCTAACGTTTCAAAATATAACACGTATGGTCCTTTAATTGTTAAAACTAACTTTTAACTATTTATTTTTTAAATGATGATTTTATACAAAAACTTTTTTTGTAACCCTATCTTTTATTAGTATTATTATTATTATTATTATTATTATTATTATTTATTTATTTATTTTTTACAACTACATTGTTGTATTAGATCAAAATTATTTTTTAATAATTTAATAAAAATGGGCTTTTAATAAAAAAAATAAGTTCTTTTTTTTTCTTTTTTTTTTTTTTATAGTTTAATACTTCAATAATTTTTTTTCAAAAAAAGTAGAATACATCAAGCTATTATTATTATTATTTTTTTCATTTCTTATAACACATATGTTATGTTTCATGTGATTTAAGGATTCTCACATTTATTATCGTTAGTAATTCTAAGTTCTGTATTTATCATTATTATTATTTGATTTTTTTTAATTTTTTATATAATTTTAGTTATTTATGATTTTTATAATGCTTTTATTTATTTATTTTGATTCAAGTAAATTAAAAATACAAAAAAAAAACTCAAAAACCAAAGTTTTAATATAATTTAATATATTTATATATTTTAAACTTTTTTTAATTTTTTTTTTAGTTTTTTAATTTTTTCGTTACTTAATTTTTTTTTCATATTTTAATTTTTTCGTTTTATTTTTCAACAATTTGATAATTTTTTTTGACATTTTTTAAAAAGTATAAAATTCTAAATATATTAGAGTATATTATAATTTTGGTGTTTGATTTTTCTTTTTTGTTGTTTTTGGGGTTTCTTTTTTTTTTTTTTCTTTTTTTTTTTTTTTTTTTTGTTTTTTTAATTTTGGTAATTTATGGGTTTTCTATTTTTTTTATGTTTTTTTTAGTAAATAAACTAGTTATATTTATAGTTGGAATTGTAGTCTAATTTTTAAATTTTTTTTTGTTCTCTAGTGGCTATTTTATTTATGTTATGATAAATTAAAATTAAAAAAATCAAATGGTTTTTGTATTGAGAATTAATGTTTCAATGTGTGATATTTGCAATTTATAATTATTAAAATAAAATAAGAAAACTACTATTAAGTTTTAGAATGTAACGTTTCTTTTACTCGAACCAAATTAATTTTTTTATAAAAACTATAAATTACCAAAATTATAAAAAAATAGAAAAAAAATTTAAACACCAAAATTTAATATACTCTAATATATTCATATTTTACACTTTTTGAAAAATGTCAAAAACATTATCACGTTGATGAAAAATGAAACAAAAAAAATTAAAATTATGAAAAAAAATACAAAAAAATACGAATAATATTAAAAAAACAAAAACTGTAAAATATATGAATATATTAGATTATATTACATGTTTGGTGTTTGAGTTTTTCTAGTTTTCTCTTTTTAATTTACTTGAATCAAAATAAATAAAAACATTATAAATACCATAAATAACTAAAATTAAAAAAAAATGAAAAAAAGTCAAATAATAATAATGATAACTACAAAACTAAAATTGCTAAGGATAATAAATGTGAAAAAAACCTTGATGTATTCTATGTTTTTTGAAAATAAAAATTTCTTGAAGTATTAAACTATAAAAAAACATATTTTCTATTAAAACCCTTTTAATGCATTAATGTAGCTGTAAAAAATAAAAATAAAAATGAAAAAAGGTAGGGTTAGAAAAAAGGTCCTTGTAGTATTTTATATATTCCAAATTTAGTCAAATGGTAAAATCATCATTTAAAAAAATTAATTGGTTAAAAGTTAGTTTTAATGATTGAGAGACCATACACGTTAAATTTGGAAACATTTTTGAAACATGTTTGGGTTTAGAGGTTGCATAGGGTAATAGTAAACTTATTGGGGATGGGGTTGAGGCAAATTCAAGGATGGATCAAGTTGGGGTTAGTATACTGACATATCCAACGGTCAAACATTTGGACGTGATTTGCCCCGAGCGGTAAATTGAGGATTGTTTAGATTCATTTTTGGAAGAAAAAGGTTTAAAAACTTGTTGAATTGAAAGTGTTGTGTGTGATATATGTGTGAGGTATGGTTTTAATTTATAGTTCAAATTATTAGGAAAAAATAAATAAATAAAGAATTGAAAAAGTGGCCGCTGTCAACAGTCAAATGACTCAAACAATCCAAATCAACCGCAGTAAGATCACCACCCGACACCCGCGGTAAGGATCTCGAATGTGGTAAGGGGCAGTCGGAGTTGCGTTCGCTGCACACTGCGACCCCACATCAGCTATTGCAATATGCGGTAGAATGTGCATCGACCGTCCTCATTGCTTTTATAAAGATCCAAATGAGTTCAAGCCATCCCAAATTAAAACTAGTTCCAGCCGATCCAAAATCAATCCTACTAATGCATAGGATCAAACCCACTCCCCCACAACTCCATATTTTCAATATTAACCCTAATACCTATGCGAAATCCCCAAATTCAATCATTTTTTAAACCAGTTTAAGCTTAATTTTTAAACAAAAAACTATTTATTTAATAGCAAACAATTGTTATTTCAAAACCTCAAGGGATGTCAACAAACGATAATTATAAACATAAATGAAAATAGCCAACATGATAAAGAAATATAATATAAGCAAATATTGCAACTAATTAAACATCAAATATTACATCAAGGTTAGTGTAATGCAAAGAAATGTAAAAAGGTCTATATAACATCCCGCGAGTGGGGGAACTATCTAGAAATTGTCAATGCTAACCATCCCAACCCGAAAATCTCACAAATTCTATCATCATCGTTCATCCATAACATCAATTCAACTCATCCACTCTGATTCAAGCATCATCCCTAACATCTCATAACATGCAATATATCCAACAAGTATATCTAAGCATGCAAACATTTACTTATTAACTTATGTATCTCTCGTTCTTTTCTTCGTTTTCATGTGTTAGCTTAGCTGTAAGCTGTGTGCCTAGAACTATTCACTTCGCAAATGTCTGATTTACAACTTCAGCACTAATCCAAAGCAAATTTCAACACAAACAGTACAAGGCAACCATCATAGACACAGAGGTCCTACTTTTAATCAAAACACTATTTCATGTTCCGAGTTTCACAAAACCAACTAACCCAATCTGATTTCCCTTCTTGAATATTCAACAAAATCAAATACCAATTGAAACTAATTTTGCCAGCTCCAACATTCATTCTAGTAAATTTATAAGCCAAGAAAAAACAGTATCTAATATCGCCATTTTTCAAACAGATCAGGAAAGCCAACCTTATTCTCCAATTGATACTCTATGATGCTACCACGACGCTTTCTTAACTCCGTGCAAAAGACCCCGGGATGCTAAATCACGAAAAACGATACGAGAAACTCGAAACATCTGATAAACGGCACGAGCACGACCAGTAAAAACACACCGATTCATTACCCGAGTGAACGAACTGTTTCTCGGCAAATCAGCCAACTTACAACGATGTTTCTCCCGCACGTCATTTGGAAGATCAGTATCTTTAGACAACGCTTTGTACAGCTTTCTCCTCAATTCGTACTTCTCAGCGAGCAATCTGCGTTTCTGATCTTGTATGTTTCGTTTATCCGACATCTTGGTAGAACTCATGGTAATCTACTTGCTCTTGTTGATCAGAGATTTTTAGACCTGCTCGGCTGCTCGTCGTGATCGGTGATGATGGAGAGGGTGAATTGTTGCCAACCCTAGGATATTTACCGAATAGTAATACAATTACACAACTTCTCCCTAAAGTATTGGTTAATTTTCAGTTTTGGTACACTACTTTGATATTTTATATGGGTAATATTTTGTTAAACCATAGGTTTCCTAGAGTTTATTGTTTTGAGACAAAAGTACTTAAATGGTTCATGTTGTTTATAAAAAATCACAAACTCAGTCCTTACTAGGTTTAATGGTTGTTGTTTAGAAAAATGTTGTCTGAGAAAGTTTACAGACTGAAAAAGAAACCATGTTGTTTGATTGGACATCTAACTGACTGTGCTGAATGATGACAAATAATTATATTACTTACTGTTTTATACTGTGATGAATAAAGTTGCTGAATAATTATAAAAACATACAAATTGTTATACAAAATCAAAATTACACAATAACCATTTAAAAAAAATTTCAAATACAAATTGTCATACAAAATCAAAATTACACAATAATCATTTAAAAAAAATTCAAATTCAAATTGTCATCTAGAATCAAAATTACACAAAATATATGTTAAAATCAGAATTTCTGATTGAAACTTTATATATGAAATGGTCCTCCTAAATCCTATGGTCGAAAATCAGAAGAAAGAAAATAACATGAAACAAATGAAGGTTCATGTCCGGTACTCTCCATCCAGAAGAACCAAATCAGGAAAAAAAAGGAAACGAGATGGTTGCCTGTCAAGTGGAGCTGGTGGTTGCAGCGGCGCTCCAACGAGGGGTGGCTTGCCGGAGACGAAGTATGGAGCTTGGTGACGAGGTGGTGCTGTCTAATGAAGAGCGCAGAAGTGAAGAAGGAAAAATGCAAGGTTTGGGACATAATTGTCTTTCCTACCCATTCAATTAGAGATATATGGTTTTGAGGCTTTGTGAGAAATACTTTTTTTTTGTGCAAATCAAACAGTCTTTTCGGCCCATTCAGCTAGAAAAGTCAGTTTGGACCTGGTAAGATGTATATCAAACGAGGTCTATTTTTTTTTTTGACGAACATGATCCTAGTGTTTTCTAAAACTTGCATGGATGGTGCTGATCCATGTACAAAGACTTTTTTTTTTTACCCCTATTATATTATTTTACCTTTAGTTTTGTTTAAATAGAATTTACAAAAGAAAAAAAAACACCCACCCTACCATCTATTTGTATCACCCGCCCTTACCTTCTTAGGAGGCAACCTCAATATCGACAACATCAAGACCACCACCAACTCCAATCCAGTTCATTGGTTCCATTGTTGCTACCATCTATTTGTATCATCATCTTAAATATCAACATGTGATTAGGATGTAGTTAGGGAGGCTACCAAGATCAAATCACATTAACAAAGTTGAAGGAACCAAAAAACTCCCAGTTCAAAGTCAAACAAAACACATGTGGGATTAGATTTCAATGAAAATAAGAGAAATGGGTGTTGATCTATCGCTAGATTCAGGTTTCACCAAATTTCGACCAAGTTTCTTGTGTACTAAAAATTAGATCGTTCTTTATCAAGCACCATTCTCACTTCTTCCAATAGCAAGGATCCAAGAGGCATTGAGGGTTGATGTTTGTTCTAGAATAAGATATTGCATGTATGTTTTCCCTCTCCCCTATCCCCTAATCGCAGTCCCCTTCAACATATTTCGTTAATATATTTTTCTTTCTCTACCACTCTGTGTGATTGTTGACCTTGATAATCTTATTAGTTATTCTTAATTCAGAGAGCTTGCATAGGGAGGGTTGGGATTTAATTCAACGACACTTATGTAATTTTTACGGTAGGTTAGGGGTGGTGTTGTTGAAGCCACTGATTTTCGTGGTTGAAAAACAGATACATGTGTATAAAAATCAAATCCTTGACGAGGGTTTTTGTAGCAACTAAATTTTGTTCATCGATTTGTGAAATTAAGAATGTAATGGGTCATGGGTGGTTCAAACTAATACACAATAAAAATTGATTTCCAAATGAAATCAAACAAAATCCCAAGAAATTAATTACCAAAAAATCGATTATTAGATGATTGTGTGTTGAAGAATGTATGTTCAACTGACGATGGGAACGAAACAATCAACATCATGTAGGTCTGATGATAGGTGCATTTTATGCACCTATTTTGCATGTTTATTTCCATCCTTTCATAGCATTCTACTTCATAATTCTTGCATTTAGTTAATTATTAGGGTAATTGCATATTTTTTTTAAGAATGTCTAGTACTCCACTATTTTTGATTTATTTTGCAGGCATTATGGAGCATGGAGCATGGAGCATGGAGTTTGGAGCATGAAGAAAAGATGAACCGATCATTCCATGGTAGAAAACATGAAGACATAACCTGAGTCATTGTTGCATTTTCATCATATCAAAGGACTACGTTTGAAATACGGTTCTTGTCACACTGACACGGGTTGTGTTTGTTCTTTATCATCTCATATTTGAGCAACATGACACGTGGTGTAGCTAGACTGAAGATGGAGCCAACAATGAAGACTTATTTGATTTTTAGCAAAAAGCATGGGCCATGCCAAAAACACATGGTCAAGACAAAATAGCCATGCCAAAAACACATGGGCAAAAGGCATGACCATGCCAAAAAACACATGGCCTTATGGCATGCACGTGAACATTAATTAAAACAGGATACGGCGTCATTCTATGGAGATGACAGTTTCTAGAGCAGTTCTGGGAGATCTTGGGCGATTGTGGGAGAATTCTTGGAGCTTTTGAGAATACGTAATCATTGCAAACACTTTTTATTTCATTTTTGTAAGCATTAAGTATTCCAATTCCATCTTTATTATTGTTTGATTTGTTCTTAGCCATGTGTGGCTTAGAAACCCTAGTTTCTATTTCTTGTTCAAAACATGTTGATTGCTTGACTTTGAAGCATGTGATTTGATGTTTGATTTGTGATTCTATTCTAGTGATTATGTTCTTGTTTAAACTATAATCCTTAAATTTGATTTATGTTTGATTGGCCACTTTCATGAATTGAATTTTTGTGTAGTTAATTAACTTTTAGGGCACCTAATCGTTCTACAAAGTTAATGATTGGTAACAAATAATAGGTTTTCTTATTGTAGAACATTTTTCACACTTCTGAGTGTATGAGAAGAAATGGACATTGATGGGAAGCTTGTACAAAACTTAATGCAGTTTTTCAATACAATCTAAGAGCGTGTTTAGGTTGAATTAGTAAAGCTAGGTCTAGTCAAAGAGCGTGTTTTGGCTAGATAATTTGGCAAACGAGAGGTATTAGAGCGTGTTAATATCTTTTAGTACTAACTTAGAATAATAATCACAAATTACATCAAGTCATAATTAGGTTAAATGGTAACATTGAGAACTAGAACTGTAAGCATTTTTACAACTTGTTTACAAATCTATTTCATTTTCTGCATGTTTCAAAGTTGATTATGTCATTCTTCCTCCTCACAACTCACGATGTGTTTTATGTCATTCTTCCTCCTCACAACTCACGATCGTGCACTCTCTCCTCCTAAACATTCATAAACTTTTGACTTTCATCAATCATTCCAACATTAAAGCTCAAAGGTTTGTTGTTTTAAGTTCCTAACTCCATCTTCTCCTTCATCTAGGTAGAATTCCCTCCATGAAAGTGTACAAAATCGAATCTTGCATAAAACCCTAGTTTTTTTTTTCTTTGTAAATTTTGACTTGATTATTGTATTAGGTTTCAAAATTCTTTTGTAGGGTTTCACGAGCAAGCTTGGGGAAGTATTTTGTAAAGAAGAAGGGAAGCTTTTACCTCCGTTTGTGTATTCCACCATTGAAGAGCTCAACTTTTCTTGAGGTTGAAGATGAAGTGAAAAAGTCAAGCACATATCACAATTTCAAGCATTTGAATGGTACATTCCTTCCATATCTAAAGTTTAATGCATGAATCCTAAGATTGTTTGACTAGAATTGTTGAGAATTTGTTCATATGCTCTATATAGTTATACATTTGTGGTCAGTAGATTGCCCTACCTTCTCCGAGCATCGAGGACGATGCTAAATCTTAAGCTTGGGGAGGGGTCTTTGTACATTAGGTTTTAGTTTCAACATGCATGTAAAAAAAAAATTGCTTTTCTTATTTTTATTTTTTTTCTTTTTTTATTTATTTATTTTCTTTTCATGCATTCATTTAAAAGCAAAAAAAAAAAAAAAAAAATCAATCTAAAGAAACCTAATCTTCTTGAATAAGTTAAAGTGGTAAATTAGTCGTGGCTTGAGATTAGAACTTGTTCGTTTTTCATTAAAACTCTTGAAGCAAACCAATCTCACACGAACACGTCTCCCGAAGCTACTCGTGCAAAATAAAAAATGATAAAGTTATCAACACCGCATCATAAAGAGAGATACAGTTTAGCCCTTGGAACACACGATCGGTCTTATGAGTTATTGCTCATTCATGTCCAAACTCCAATTTCAAAGAGTCATAAAATGAATATAAAATTTCAGTGACTCGAATTCTCCAGCGCTCTAAAAAGTCTTTTCTACCTATTCCCTTCTAAATACCCTGCTTAGGGACATTGTTTCCGACTATACTTA
This sequence comes from Lactuca saligna, assembly GCF_052625555.1. NCBI lineage: Eukaryota > Viridiplantae > Streptophyta > Magnoliopsida > Asterales > Asteraceae > Lactuca > Lactuca saligna. The sequence continues at coordinate 10,234,596 of NC_136425.1, read as the reverse complement.
CGGGTCTTTGCGCGTTTAAATCAGTCCCCCCAAAATAAAAATAAAAAAAAATAAAAAAAAAATAAAAACAAAAAATAAATAAATAAATAAATAAATAAATTAAATAAATAAATAAAAATATTATTAAGTTAATCTGTGACCTTTGGGATTCGAACAAGTAAACTCCGAGGGGTGTTTTACACCTAATTACGTAAAGCAAAATTGTTTAGGACTGATTGGGTTGAAAGTTCGCTACACGGGTTCCATAGAAAGTCATGAACTTAATAATAACAAATAAAGCTAATATGTGGCCTTTGATGTCCGGGCAAGTAAACCCGAGGGATCTCTTTAAATCTAGCACACTAAGGTCATCTGATTTGGATGTGTTGGTTGGAAGCCCGTTACACGGACTTCAAAGGAAGCCATGAGCTTTATTTGCAGAAAAATATAATTAGATAGTTTGTATATATTTATGCTTATAGTTCAATTGAATAATATGTTTAAAAAATGTTTGGTTGTAAACATTGGGACTGACCGTAAACTATTTTGACTGGTGTAAGTGGTTTGAAACATGTAACCAATCTGGGTAAATATTAGGGAATTTTTAGAAAATATTTTTAGAAAAAGATTGTTGTCAGTCAACAAATAGCTGGAGTCGGTCATTGTCATGATTTGAAAAATGAAAATGAGCATATTTTGCATCACATGTTTTCACGAGAGTAAGACCATAATCTGTTCCATGTGCTAACCCAATACCTGTAAAAGTGAACAAGTGTTGTAACTTTTGATTTTGTTGAGTTGCATTAGGGAATGGCTAAAAACCTTGTTTTACTTGTTATATATCTTTGTGGGGTTAATGTCAAGTTATCTCAAGGCCCGACAGGTACACCTTTGATTGTAGGACATAATGAGGTTAATTGGATTGAATATGTTCGTTTGTTTTGTTCATTGCATTAATGTTTGAAAAAAAAATCTTTATGTACATATGTTATTTTCTTTAGTTCTTCTTTTGTTGCATGCACACATTCTTAATTCCATTTAGTCCTTTTCGTTCCTTCCATTCTTTTCATCTTAGTTTCTTTTTAGTCGCCTATCGTCTTCTCTAGGTTGATACTCAATTTTGTTCTTTCTTGAGGACAAGAAAGGTTTAAGCTTGGGGAGGTTTGATAGGTGCATTTTATGCACCTATTTTGCATGTTTATTTCCATCTTTTTATAGCATTCTACTTCATAATTCTTGCATTTAGTTGATTATTAGGGTAGTTGCATATTTCATTAAGAATGTCTGGTACTTCACTATTTTTGATTTATTTTGAAGGCATTATGGAGCATGGAACATGGAGCTTGGATGCATGGATGCATGGAGCTTGGATTCTTGGAGCTTTAGAGCATGCAGAGAAGATGAACCGGTCATTCCATGGAGGAAAGCATGAAGACATAACCCGAGTCGTTGTTGCATTATCTTCATAGCAAAGGATTATGTTTGAAACGCGGTTCTTGTCACTTTGACACGGGTCGTGTTTGTCCTTTATCATCTCATATTTGAGCAACATGACGCGTGGTGAAGCTGGACTGAAGATGGAGCCAACAGTGAAGACTTTTTGGAATTTTAGCAAAAAAGCATGGGCCATGCCAAAAACACATGGTCAAGACAAATGGACATGCCAAAAAAACACATGGGCAAAAGGCATGGCCATGCTAAAAAGGCATGGCCTTATGGCAAGTCACGTGAACTTTAATAAAAGAGCAGGAGACGTCATTTTTGAGAGGAGAACGGTTTTGGGAGTAGTTTCTGGCGATCTAGGCCAATTTTGGGAGAATTCTTGGAGCTTTTGAGAAGACTTAATCATTGCAAACATTTGGATTTCACTTTTGTAAGGATTAAACATTCCAATTCCATCTTATTCTTGTTTGATTTGTTCTTAGCCATGTGTGGCTAAGAAACCCTAGTTTCTAGTTCTTGTTCAAAAAAATGTTGATTGCTTGACTTGAAGCATATGATTTGATGTTTGATTTGTGATTCTATTCTAGTGATTATGTTTTTGTTTAAACTAGAATCCTTGAATTTGATTTGTGTTTGATTGGCCACTTTCATGAATTGAATTTTTGTGCAGTTAATTAACTTTTAGGGCACCTAATCGTTCTATTGAGTTAATAATTGGTAACAAGCAATAAGTTTTCTTATTGTAAAACATATATCACATGTTTTCACACTTCCGAGCGTATGAGAAGAAATGAACATTGTTGGGAAGCTTGTACAAAACTTAATGCAGTTTTTCAATACAATCTAAGAGCGTGTTTAGGTTGAATTAGTAAAGCTAGGTCTAATCAAAGAGCGTGTTTTGGTTAGATAATTTGGCAAGCGAGAGTTATTAGAGCGTGTTAATATCTTTCAGTACCAACATAGAATAGCAATCTTGAATTACATCAAGTCATATTCAAGTTGAACAACAACATTGAGAACTAGAATTAGAACTATTCAATCAATTTGTTTACAAATCTATTTCATTTTGTGCATTCTTTTTAAAGTAGATTGTTATTTAGTTATTTACTTTTGCAAACAAACCCCGCTTTGTGACCAAAGTACCTTGTGCAAAAAGGTATAGACTTTTGTCCCGTGTCTCTGTGGTTCGACCCTGCTTGCCTTGTACTACTTTTTAGTGCATTAAAGAAGTGTATTTGGAGTCTATTGTACCCCTTTATTTGTTGGGTCTGACACACCTAACAAATTGGCGCCGTTGCCGGGGACACGGTGTTACTAATTGTTTATGCCAAGATTTTTGTGAGTAGGTACATCTATAAAAAAAAAAGTGTGGCTCGGAAATGAATACTCCTTACAAGGAAGACCAACTTTCTGAGCTAGCTCGGTTAGTTATGATGATTGAAAATGACAGAAGTGTGCAGCCCACACCTATTCCTTGTGATTTTTGCACGCAAAATGGACATCACACCAACATGTGTCCATATTTACAAGGGGGATGGGAGGAAATGCAGGAAAGCGGAAGCTACTACTGGCCAAATCAATGGAGTCACGATCAACCTCAACATGATCAATGGTGGGAAAACAACCAAGCTTGGGGAAACAACCAATGCCAAAACCCATACCAAGCTTGGGGAAATGACCAATACCAACCAACTTCACAGTTCCAAAAACCATATTTTGTACCTCCCCAACAAGCTGAAAATTCGAGCATGTCCTTGGAAGACATTGTGAAAAGCATTGCCACTACTACCCAAATCTTCCAGGAAACAACCAAAGCTAGCCTCAAAAGCTTAGAGGAACAAATTGCACAACTTGCCCAATCTGTGAGTATATTGGAAACTCAACGAAAATTACCATCGCAGACTGAAGAGGACCCAAGGCATACCGTTTCTGCCATCACCTTGAACGATGGGAAAATTTTTGATGACCCAACATTGCAATTTGAAGATGGGGAAGAGGAGGAAGAAGTAAAAATGGAAAAGGTTGTCGAGGAAGAAGTAGAAATTAAGAATGATGACATGGAAGTTGTAGAGGAGGAGTTGGAGGTTGACAAAAAAGAGGCTGATCCACCCACTACCAATGAGAAACTCCTTTCGCCGGTAGACCAACCACAAGAGCCGAAAACGATACATTTGTTGGACCCTTCAAGGGATATGTACCCCGAGAAGGAAGACTCTCAACCGATCATCAAATCGACCACCTTATCAAAGAAGGAAGATTTGACCACCTTACTGGACAAGTACAAGAAAGGGGTCGGCTGGACGATTGTTGTCATTAAGGGTCTAAGTCCAACATGGTTCCCACGCAAAAAGAAGGTCAAGTACAAGATACGTGTTCCATTGAAGGAGGTGGCGAAAATTTCATTGAGTTGGAAAGCCCCAACATTCAAAGAATAACATATTCTAAGGGCCAAGTCGAGCCAAAGACTTGAAACAAGGGCGGCTAACCGAGAGACAACTCGGGGAGTATTTTCTTTCCATTCTTTTTATTTATTTATTTATTTTATTTTGTTGTGTTGCAATGTTTTTAAGTCTTTTTAGAGTTTAATGCAAAAAAAAAAAATAAAAAAAATAAAATTGAGAGAGAGTCGTGTGTTAAAAAAAAAAAAAAAAAAAAAAACGTTTTTGTGAGGTTAAAGTAAAAAAAAAAAAAAAAAAAAAAAACTTGTGAATTTCATGTTAACAGAAAGAAAACGCACGGGGTAAGCCAAAAACACACGGTCTTATGCTAAAACGCATGGTCATAATTTTGCCCATGCTGCCACTTCGAGGTTTTTAAGAAAAAAAAGATTTTGCCACGGGCTGGCTCCAAATCGCATGGCTAAAGGGCCAAAACGCACGGCCTAGGTTCTAGACCGTGCGTGTCATCGAAGATTGTAGCAAACAGAAAAAAAAAAATGCACGGGGGGCTCCCAAAAACGCATGGACCATGCAAAAATCTCACGGCCCATGCTAAAAAAAAAGCATGGGCTATCATAAAAAAGCACGACCTGGCTTGGACCATGTGTTTTATGTCATTCTTCCTCCTCACAACTCACGATCGTGCACTCTCTCCTCCTAAACATTTATAAACTTTTGACTTTCATCAATCATTCCAACATTAAAGCTCAAAGGTTTGTTGTTTTAAGTTCCTAACTCCATCTTCTCCTTCATCTAGGTAGAATTCCCTCCATGAAAGTGTACAAAATCGAATCTTGCATAAAACCCTAGTTTTTTTTTTCTTTGTAAATTTTGACTTGATTATTGTATTAGGTTTCAAAATTCTTTTGTAGGGTTTCACGAGCAAGCTTGGGGAAGTATTTTGTAAAGAAGAAGGGAAGCTTTTACCTCCGTTTGTGTATTCCACCATTGAAGAGCTCAACTTTTCTTGAGGTTGAAGATGAAGTGAAAAAGTCAAGCACATATCACAATTTCAAGCATTTGAATGGTACATTCCTTCCATATCTAAAGTTTAATGCATGAATCCTAAGATTGTTTGACTAGAATTGTTGAGAATTTGTTCATATGCTCTATATAGTTATATATTTGTGGTCAGTAGATTGCCCTACCTTCTCCGAGCATCGAGGACGATGCTAAATCTTAAGCTTGGGGAGGGGTCTTTGTACATTAGGTTTTAGTTTCAACATGCATGTAAAAAAAAAAATTGCTTTTCTTATTTTTATTTTTTTCTTTTTTTATTTATTTATTTTCTTTTCATGCATTCATTTAAAAGCAAAAAAAAAAAAAAAATCAATCTAAAGAAACCTAATCTTCTTGAATAAGTTAAAGTGGTAAATTAGTCGTGGCTTGAGATTAGAACTTGTTCGTTTTTCATTAAAACTCTTGAAGCAAACCAATCTCACACGAACACGTCTCCCGAAGCTACTCGTGCAAAATAAAAAATGATAAAGTTATCAACACCGCATCATAAAGAGAGATATAGTTTAGCCCTTGGAACACACGATCGGTCTTATGAGTTATTGCTCATTCATGTCCAAACTCCAATTTCAAAGAGTCATAAAATGAATATAAAATTTCAGTGACTCGAATTCTCCAGCGCTCTAAAAATCCTTTTCTACCTATTCCCTTCTAAATACCCTGCTTAGGGACATTGTTTCCGACTATACTTACGGGTCTTTGCGCGTTTACATCAGTCCCCCCAAAATAAAAATAAAAAAAATAAAAATAAATAAAAACAAAAAATAAATAAATAAATAAATAAATAAATAAAATAAATAAATAAAAATATTATTAAGTTAATCTGTGACCTTTGGGATTCGAACAAGTAAACTCCGAGGGGTGTTTTACACCTAATTACGTAAAGCAAAATTGTTTAGGACTGATTGGGTTGAAAGTTCGCTACACGGGTTCCATAGAAAGTCATGAACTTAATAATAACAAATAAAGTTAATATGTGGCCTTTGATGTCCGGGCAAGTAAACCCGAGGGATCTCTTTAAATCTAGCACACTAAGGTCATCTGATTTGGATGTGTTGGTTGGAAGCCCGTTACACGGACTTCAAAGGAAGCCATGAGCTTTATTTGCAGAAAAATATAATTAGATAGTTTGTATATATTTATGCTTATAGTTCAATTGAATAATATGTTTAAAAAATGTTTGGTTGTAAACATTGGGACTGACCGTAAACTATTTTGACTGGTGTAAGTGGTTTGAAACATGTAACCAATCTGGGTAAATATTAGGGAATTTTTAGAAAATATTTTTTAGAAAAAGATTGTTGTCAGTCAACAAATAGCTGGAGTCGATCATTGTCATGATTTGAAAAATGAAAATGAGCATATTTTGCATCACATGTTTTCACGAGAGTAAGACCATAATCTGTTCCATGTGCTAACCCAATACCTGTAAAAGTGAACAAGTGTTGTAACTTTTGATTTTGTTGAGTTGCATTAGGGAATGGCTAAAAACCTTGTTTTACTTGTTATATATCTTTGTGGGGTTAATGTCAAGTTATCTCAAGGCCCGACAGGTACACCTTTGATTGTAGGACATAATGAGGTTAATTGGATTGAATATGTTCGTTTGTTTTGTTCGTTGCATTAATGTTTGAAAAAAAAATCTTTATGTACATATGTTATTTTCTTTAGTTCTTCTTTTGTTGCATGCACGCATTCTTAATTCAATTTAGTCCTTTTCGTTCCTTCCATTCTTTTCATCTTAGTTTCTTTTTAGTCGCCTATCGTCTTCTCTAGGTTGATACTCAATTTTGTTCTTTCTTGAGGACAAGAAAGGTTTAAGCTTGGGGAGGTTTGATAGGTGCATTTTATGCACCTATTTTGCATGTTTATTTCCATCTTTTTATAGCATTCTACTTCATAATTCTTGCATTTAGTTGATTATTAGGGTAGTTGCATATTTCATTAAGAATGTCTGGTACTTCACTATTTTTGATTTATTTTGCAGGCATTATGGAGCATGGAACATGGAGCTTGGATGCATGGATGCATGGAGCTTGGATTCTTGGAGCTTTAGAGCATGCAGAGAAGATGAACCGGTCATTCCATGGAGGAAAGCATGAAGACATAACCCGAGTCGTTGTTGCATTATCTTCATAGCAAAGGATTATGTTTGAAACGCGGTTCTTGTCACTTTGACACGGGTCGTGTTTGTCCTTTATCATCTCATATTTGAGCAACATGACGCGTGGTGAAGCTGGACTGAAGATGGAGCCAACAGTGAAGACTTTTTGGAATTTTAGCAAAAAAGCATGGGCCATGCCAAAAACACATGGTCAAGACAAATGGACATGCCAAAAAAACACATGGGCAAAAGGCATGGCCTTATGGCAAGTCACGTGAACTTTAATAAAAGAGCAGGAGACGTCATTTTTGAGAGGAGAACGGTTTTGGGAGTAGTTTCTGGCGATCTAGGCCAATTTTGGGAGAATTCTTGGAGCTTTTGAGAAGACTTAATCATTGCAAACATTTGGATTTCACTTTTGTAAGGATTAAACATTCCAATTCCATCTTATTCTTGTTTGATTTGTTCTTAGCCATGTGTGGCTAAGAAACCCTAGTTTCTAGTTCTTGTTCAAAAAAATGTTGATTGCTTGACTTGAAGCATATGATTTGATGTTTGATTTGTGATTCTATTCTAGTGATTATGTTTTTGTTTAAACTAGAATCCTTGAATTTGATTTGTGTTTGATTGGCCACTTTCATGAATTGAATTTTTGTGCAGTTAATTAACTTTTAGGGCACCTAATCGTTCTATTGAGTTAATAATTGGTAACAAGCAATAAGTTTTCTTATTGTAAAACATATATCACATGTTTTCACACTTCCGAGCGTATGAGAAGAAATGAACATTGTTGGGAAGCTTGTACAAAACTTAATGCAGTTTTTCAATACAATCTAAGAGCGTGTTTAGGTTGAATTAGTAAAGCTAGGTCTAATCAAAGAGCGTGTTTTGGTTAGATAATTTGGCAAGCGAGAGTTATTAGAGCGTGTTAATATCTTTCAGTACCAACATAGAATAGCAATCTTGAATTACATCAAGTCATAATCAAGTTGAACAACAACATTGAGAACTAGAATTAGAACTATTCAATCAATTTGTTTACAAATCTATTTCATTTTGTGCATTCTTTTTAAAGTAGATTGTTATTTAGTTATTTACTTTTGCAAACAAACCCCGCTTTGTGACCAAAGTACCTTGTGCAAAAAGGTATAGACTTTTGTCCCGTGTCTCTGTGGTTCGACCCTGCTTGCCTTGTACTACTTTTTAGTGCATTAAAGAAGTGTATTTGGAGTCTATTGTACCCCTTTATTTGTTGGGTCTGACACACCTAACAAATTGGCGCCGTTGCCGGGGACACGGTGTTACTAATTGTTTATGCCAAGATTTTTGTGAGTATGTACATCTATAAAAAAAAAAGTGTGGCTCGGAAATGAATACTCCTTACAAGGAAGACCAACTTTCTGAGCTAGCTCGGTTAGTTATGATGATTGAAAATGACAGAAGTGTGCAGCCCACACCTATTCCTTGTGATTTTTGCACGCAAAATGGACATCACACCAACATGTGTCCATATTTACAAGGGGGATGGGAGGAAATGCAGGAAAGCGGAAGCTACTACTGGCCAAATCAATGGAGTCACGATCAATCTCAACATGATCAATGGTGGGAAAACAACCAAGCTTGGGGAAACAACCAATGCCAAAACCCATACCAAGCTTGGGGAAATGACCAATACCAACCAACTTCACAGTTCCAACAACCATATTTTGTACCTCCCCAACAAGCTGAAAATTCGAGCATGTCCTTGGAAGACATTGTGAAAAGCATTGCCACTACTACCCAAATCTTCCAGGAAACAACCAAAGCTAGCCTCAAAAGCTTAGAGGAACAAATTGCACAACTTGCCCAATCTGTGAGTATATTGGAAACTCAACGAAAATTACCATCGCAGACTGAAGAGGACCCAAGGCATACCGTTTCTGCCATCACCTTGAACGATGGGAAAATTTTTGATGACCCAACATTGCAATTTGAAGATGGGGAAGAGGAGGAAGAAGTAAAAATGGAAAAGGTTGTCGAGGAAGAAGTAGAAATTAAGAATGATGACATGGAAGTTGTAGAGGAGGAGTTGGAGGTTGACAAAAAAGAGGCTGATCCACCCACTACCAATGAGAAACTCCTTTCGCCGGTAGACCAACCACAAGAGCCGAAAACGATACATTTGTTGGACCCTTCAAGGGATATGTACCCCGAGAAGGAAGACTCTCAACCGATCATCAAATCGACCACCTTATCAAAGAAGGAAGATTTGACCACCTTACTGGACAAGTACAAGAAAGGGGTCGGCTGGACGATTGTTGTCATTAAGGGTCTAAGTCCAACATGGTTCCCACGCAAAAAGAAGGTCAAGTACAAGATACGTGTTCCATTGAAGGAGGTGGCGAAAATTTCATTGAGTTGGAAAGCCCCAACATTCAAAGAATAACATATTCTAAGGGCCAAGTCGAGCCAAAGACTTGAAACAAGGGCGGCTAACCGAGAGGCAACTCGGGGAGTATTTTCTTTCCATTCTTTTTATTTATTTATTTATTTTATTTTGTTGTGTTGCAATGTTTTTAAGTCTTTTTAGAGTTTAATGCAAAAAAAAAATAAAAAAAATAAAATTGAGAGAGAGTCATGTGTTAAAAAAAAAAAAAAAAAAAACGTTTTTGTGAGGTTAAAGTAAAAAAAAAAAAAAAAAAAAAAAAAACTTGTGAATTTCATGTTAACAGAAAGAAAACGCACGGGGTAAGCCAAAAACACACGGTCTTATGCTAAAACGCATGGTCATAATTTTGCCCATGCTGCCACTTCGAGGTTTTTAAGAAAAAAAAGATTTTGCCACGGGCTGGCTCCAAATCGCATGGCTAAAGGGCCAAAACGCACGGCCTAGGTTCTAGACCGTGCGTGTCATCGAAGATTGTAGCAAACAGAAAAAAAAATGCACGGGGGGCTCCCAAAAACGCATGGACCATGCAAAAATCTCACGGCCCATGCTAAAAAAAAGCATGGGCTATCATAAAAAAGCACGGCCTGGCTTGGACCATGTGTTTTATGTCATTCTTCCTCCTCACAACTCACGATCGTGCACTCTCTCCTCCTAAACATTCATAAACTTTTGACTTTCATCAATCATTCCAACATTAAAGCTCAAAGGTTTGTTGTTTTAAGTTCCTAACTCCATCTTCTCCTTCATCTAGGTAGAATTCCCTCCATGAAAGTGTACAAAATCGAATCTTGCATAAAACCCTAGTTTTTTTTTTCTTTGTAAATTTTGACTTGATTATTGTATTAGGTTTCAAAATTCTTTTGTAGGGTTTCACGAGCAAGCTTGGGGAAGTATTTTGTAAAGAAGAAGGGAAGCTTTTACCTCCGTTTGTGTATTCCACCATTGAAGAGCTCAACTTTTCTTGAGGTTGAAGATGAAGTGAAAAAGTCAAGCACATATCACAATTTCAAGCATTTGAATGGTACATTCCTTCCATATCTAAAGTTTAATGCATGAATCCTAAGATTGTTTGACTAGAATTGTTGAGAATTTGTTCATATGCTCTATATAGTTATACATTTGTGGTCAGTAGATTGCCCTACCTTCTCCGAGCATCGAGGACGATGCTAAATCTTAAGCTTGGGGAGGGGTCTTTGTACATTAGGTTTTAGTTTCAACATGCATGTAAAAAAAAAATTGCTTTTCTTATTTTTATTTTTTTTCTTTTTTTATTTATTTATTTTCTTTTCATGCATTCATTTAAAAGCAAAAAAAAAAAAAAAAAATCAATCTAAAGAAACCTAATCTTCTTGAATAAGTTAAAGTGGTAAATTAGTCGTGGCTTGAGATTAGAACTTGTTCGTTTTTCATTAAAACTCTTGAAGCAAACCAATCTCACACGAACACGTCTCCCGAAGCTACTCGTGCAAAATAAAAAATGATAAAGTTATCAACACCGCATCATAAAGAGAGATATAGTTTAACCCTTGGAACACACGATCGGTCTTATGAGTTATTGCTCATTCATGTCCAAACTCCAATTTCAAAGAGTCATAAAATGAATATAAAATTTCAGTGACTTGAATTCTCCAGCGCTCTAAAAAGTCTTTTCTACCTATTCCCTTCTAAATACCCTGCTTAGGGACATTGTTTCCGACTATACTTACGGGTCTTTGCGCGTTTACATCAGTCCCCCCAAAATAAAAATAAAAAAAAATAAAAAAAAATAAAAACAAAAAAAAAAAAAAAAAATAAATAAATAAATAAATAAATTAAATAAATAAATAAAAATATTATTAAGTTAATCTGTGACCTTTGGGATTCGAACAAGTAAACTCCGAGGGGTGTTTTACACCTAATTACGTAAAGCAAAATTGTTTAGGACTGATTGGGTTGAAAGTTCGCTACACGGGTTCCATAGAAAGTCATGAACTTAATAATAACAAATAAAGCTAATATGTGGCCTTTGATGTCCGGGCAAGTAAACCCGAGGGATCTCTTTAAATCTAGCACACTAAGGTCATCTGATTTGGATGTGTTGGTTGGAAGCCCGTTACACGGACTTCAAAGGAAGCCATGAGCTTTATTTGCAGAAAAATATAATTAGATAGTTTGTATATATTTATGCTTATAGTTCAATTGAATAATATGTTTAAAAAATGTTTGGTTGTAAACATTGGGACTGACCGTAAACTATTTTGACTGGTGTAAGTGGTTTGAAACATGTAACCAATCTGGGTAAATATTAGGGAATTTTTAGAAAATATTTTTTAGAAAAAGATTGTTGTCAGTCAACAAATAGCTGGAGTCGATCATTGTCATGATTTGAAAAATGAAAATGAGCATATTTTGCATCACATGTTTTCACGAGAGTAAGACCATAATCTGTTCCATGTGCTAACCCAATACCTGTAAAAGTGAACAAGTGTTGTAACTTTTGATTTTGTTGAGTTGCATTAGGGAATGGCTAAAAACCTTGTTTTACTTGTTATATATCTTTGTGGGGTTAATGTCAAGTTATCTCAAGGCCCGACAGGTACACCTTTGATTGTAGGACATAATGAGGTTAATTGGATTGAATATGTTCGTTTGTTTTGTTCGTTGCATTAATGTTTGAAAAAAAAAATCTTTATGTACATATGTTATTTTCTTTAGTTCTTCTTTTGTTGCATGCACGCATTCTTAATTCAATTTAGTCCTTTTCGTTCCTTCCATTCTTTTCATCTTAGTTTCTTTTTAGTCGCCTATCGTCTTCTCTAGGTTGATACTCAATTTTGTTCTTTCTTGAGGACAAGAAAGGTTTAAGCTTGGGGAGGTTTGATAGGTGCATTTTATGCACCTATTTTGCATGTTTATTTCCATCTTTTTATAGCATTCTACTTCATAATTCTTGCATTTAGTTGATTATTAGGGTAGTTGCATATTTCATTAAGAATGTCTGGTACTTCACTATTTTTGATTTATTTTGCAGGCATTATGGAGCATGGAACATGGAGCTTGGATGCATGGATGCATGGAGCTTGGATTCTTGGAGCTTTAGAGCATGCAGAGAAGATGAACCGGTCATTCCATGGAGGAAAGCATGAAGACATAACCCGAGTCGTTGTTGCATTATCTTCATAGCAAAGGATTATGTTTGAAACGCGGTTCTTGTCACTTTGACACGGGTCGTGTTTGTCCTTTATCATCTCATATTTGAGCAACATGACGCGTGGTGAAGCTGGACTGAAGATGGAGCCAACAGTGAAGACTTTTTGGAATTTTAGCAAAAAAGCATGGGCCATGCCAAAAACACATGGTCAAGACAAATGGACATGCCAAAAAAACACATGGGCAAAAGGCATGGCCATGCTAAAAAGGCATGGCCTTATGGCAAGTCACGTGAACTTTAATAAAAGAGCAGGAGACGTCATTTTTGAGAGGAGAACGGTTTTGGGAGTAGTTTCTGGCGATCTAGGCCAATTTTGGGAGAATTCTTGGAGCTTTTGAGAAGACTTAATCATTGCAAACATTTGGATTTCACTTTTGTAAGGATTAAACATTCCAATTCCATCTTATTCTTGTTTGATTTGTTCTTAGCCATGTGTGGCTAAGAAACCCTAGTTTCTAGTTCTTGTTCAAAAAAATGTTGATTGCTTGACTTGAAGCATATGATTTGATGTTTGATTTGTGATTCTATTCTAGTGATTATGTTTTTGTTTAAACTAGAATCCTTGAATTTGATTTGTGTTTGATTGGCCACTTTCATGAATTGAATTTTTGTGCAGTTAATTAACTTTTAGGGCATCTAATCGTTCTATTGAGTTAATAATTGGTAACAAGCAATAAGTTTTCTTATTGTAAAACATATATCACATGTTTTCACACTTCCGAGCGTATGAGAAGAAATGAACATTGTTGGGAAGCTTGTACAAAACTTAATGCAATTTTTCAATACAATCTAAGAGCGTGTTTAAGTTGAATTAGTAAAGCTAGGTCTAATCAAAGAGCGTGTTTTGGTTAGATAATTTGGCAAGCGAGAGTTATTAGAGCGTGTTAATATCTTTCAGTACCAACATAGAATAGCAATCTTGAATTACATCAAGTCATAATCAAGTTGAACAACAACATTGAGAACTAGAATTAGAACTATTCAATCAATTTGTTTACAAATCTATTTCATTTTGTGCATTCTTTTTAAAGTAGAGTGTTATTTAGTTATTTACTTTTGCAAACAAACCCCGCTTTGTGACCAAAGTACCTTGTGCAAAAAGGTATAGACTTTTGTCCCGTGTCTCTGTGGTTCGACCCTGCTTGCCTTGTACTACTTTTTAGTGCATTAAAGCAGTGTATTTGGAGTCTATTGTACCCCTTTATTTGTTGGGTCTGACACACCTAACAGGAGGGGTTAAGGGAAGGAAGAGGGGGATGACTAACTAATTGAGCTTTAAGGTTTACTTGAGTCTTTTATCCTTTCAAATTAATACTACACACAAGTAAGGCATTTGGATCCGGATAATGATTTTCATTTCTTCTATCTTTTTTTGTGTGATGTGATGCATATATTAAGACCTTTGATCATCTGTTCCTTACTTGTTTGGTTGTTAGGTCCATTTCAAGTTGGATCAAAAGGTGGTGGTATTTTTCTTTGACTTCTCATAATACATGTCTACAAATTTTAATGGTTGAGCAAATAAAAAAAATGTAACGTCCTATTTTTACAACCAAAATTTTTTATTTTTATTAAGGTAAAAACTTCATAATTATAAATCTATTCCAAGAAAAAACTTTTATTCCCAATTATATATATAAAAGAGAATCAAAATATTATAATAAACGCGAAATCCTCAATGCTACTGATGAGCGTGTATAGTCCCGCATTCACCTTCCCACGATTAACGATAGAACCTGAAACATAAATAATTGGATAAGAACAAAGCTTAGTGAGTTTTCCCCAAAGTTCCCCATACAACAAACACACTAGCAAGCATAACGAGTCCACCAAATCATCAGATTAGAATGCCAACATGCAACGGGTCCAATCAGTCATCGAACCGGAATACCCAGGGTTTGTTGGCCTTCTGCATCAACCCAACCACTCTTCCCGAGCCTTCATTCCTACAACTTCCAGCCAACCCATACCAGGTATCTTGGCCTATAACACACATTAGGATCGCCTCAACCTTAATCACCATATGTCGACATATAAACAAACATGGATCAAGTAGGCACATAATACAAGCAATATCAATCATACAGTTCGCTACCGCCTACTAGATCTTTCACAACACACTACTCCGCTACCAGCTAACCTCCATGGAATGCGTAACCATAGGTAACTAGTGGTGAGATAGTCAACCAATAGATGATCATACTCTAGAGCTACAACCAAACAAGATGATCATACTCTAGAGTAACCAGAGGTGAGATAGCCAACCGAACATATGATCATACTCTAGAGCTACAACCAAACAAGGAATGGGTAAGAAATCATAGATCAGGAGTTCTCAGGTTATCCTACATGCCTACGTATAGTCCCTATGACACTCCACTAAACGATAACCTGCCTACTGGTACTCTAACCAATATACCAGTACTGCTACATCCTATCACGCTAGGATATATATATATATATATATATATATATATATATATATATATATATATATCACTACAACATAGCAACATCCTATACACAAGGATACGTGACTAACACTGCAAGGAATGCATAACCATATTGAACTGGAAGTGAGATAGATACTCGGACAGATAATCCTACTCTAGAGCCACAACCAAACAAGGAACATGCAGGAAATTCTAGATCAAGAGTCCTCAGTCTATCCTACGTGACTACATATATTACCAAAGGTGAGACACACTTCCCTTTCTGTACTACTTGCTCCCGTGAATCCACTAATCACCAAAACCAGGCAAAAGCTTACTCAAGTTTGTCCTAAGGTCAAGCTTGGTCAAAAATTCAATGGTCAATAGAAGTCAACAAAATTCAATATCCAAGGCAGGCTGAGTACGCCCCACATACTCCAAACTACACCCTACATACACAATTCAAGCGTAGTACGCTAAGCGTACTCCCAGGTACGCCTAACGTACGCTAACTGATTCGAACTTTCCCATTAAACATTTTATCCCTTAAGACCTTTTGTCCAAAGTTCAATTTTAGGTCCATATTAACATCCTAATCATAAAGTTTCCAACTTTATGATTTGCATGGCTAGGAAGAGTCTAGATCCAAAAAATAATCATAAAATTCTAAGCTTCATAATGCATGCATGAATGGAAGGAAAAGATCAAGATTACTTATTTATGACTTAACACTCTCATATACACTTGGAAATGCACCTTACAAGATCTGGAACAAACCACACTGAAATGGACCAATTTGTGGGACAAAAAGGACATAACTTTAACACCTAAGCTAGATCTATCAATGGAGGCGTAACGGTACAAACTCTATATCTTCAAGAGATGAATGAGGGATGAGAACTTCCAGATCCAAAGTTGCTTCAAGCTTCCAAGCACTATGATTACCTTCATATTACTTCAAAGGCACCAAAAAGCACACTGTTTAGCTCATAAGGCTCAAACTAGGGTTAGGGTTTCAAAGGAGGGCGTTGGAGAAATGGAGGTTGAGAATGGAAGAGGTTTAGAGGAGTTAAGGAGCTTAAATATGACTTAAAAGCCCATATTTAGGGTTTGGGTTTTGATCGCGTACAGCCTGCGTACCAAATGGTACGTCTTACATACATTCTTGAAGCACGACTTTGAGATGCTGGTACGCCCAACGTACCACCCTCTTTCCAAATGCAGCACACTTTGAAACTAACACAACTTCTTCGTTTCAACGTCGATTTTGGCGTTCTTTATATGCACGGAAAGGTATTGAAGAGCCTCATAATATTATCTAGATATCTTGGACTAAAAACTTATCGAAGTAAAACACGTAATTCATGCAAGAACCTGGTCTATGACTTTTCCCTTTTTTACCCTTCAGCCAAAAACACAATTAAAGGGTTTAGATCTCACAACCATCATTATCACCTCCCAAAGGGCCTAACTTTACCCCATTTAAGGCCCAAAGCCTTCACACAATCGACTTTCGATCCACGGACCTGAATTAAGAAATGACCAAAAACAAGATGTTACATTAAATGAGATAACAAAATGTTTTAATACGGTCATTGTCACAATTCTTTGGGTTCTTTGAAGCCTATGAACTTTGATAAATCTGTTTCCCAACCTCAGTTTTGATTTATAATATGAGTAAACAAAATATAAGAATTAAACTAAGTTGGTTGGTTGTAGATTTGTAGTCATAATCTAGTTATTTCCATTTTGTAATATGTTTCTTCTTCTAACATAATGATAGTCTTTAACAAAAGATTGATCCTCCAAAAGCACACACACACACACACGGTTTGCATACTTCTTAAATGAGAAATTAAATATTCTCCTTCAATTTCTTCTTACCACCCTCCTATCCATATCAAATGATGACATGTGTCATATTTAATTTTCGAGAAATTAAATATCCTCCTACCTTTTGATCCTACCAATCCTCCTACCCACTTAAATGATGATACGTATCATATTAGTATCCTAAAATATCATTAAATCTCATTAAATAAACAATAAATATTACATATGTCATCAATTTATTGGATAAGAGGATATGTAGGAACAAAAAGTAAGAAGATATTTAATTTCTCTTAATTTTCCTTAATAATATTTTAATCCATAGGAAGATAAGTAGGAAGATATTTAATTTCTTTCTTAAATTAGAGGCATCTAAGATGATTCATTTGTGGAATCCATCATCCACCCTCAAACATAAAGAACATTACCCCAAAATAGCGCATAACTAGGGATGGCAAAAGAAACTGAACCCGATGGTGAAAACCGAAAGCCGACGTACTAGGGTCGGGTTTGGGGTCGGTTAATTGGGGCCGGGATCGGGTTTGGTATGTTTTTAGAAAATTTTTGCGGGTTTGGTTACGGGTTTGGTAAACAAAATACCCGTCCCGATTACCCGAAACCAAAACCAAAACCGAAACCCATTACCTGAAACTGTTAATATGATTATATATATATATATATATATATATATATATATATATATATATATATATATATATATATATATATATATATATATATATATATTAATTTCCTTGAGTTATCTTCTTTGTTGTGAACGATTTAAAGATAATTTCTTGAGATAGCTTCATGTTTATTTATAATGCTAGTGTTTTGACATTTTTTTTATTCATATTAGTTAGAGTAATAGTGATATTATGGTTCATGAATGCTAGTGTCGTTATTGTTTTTGTTGCCACTAGTAACCACTTTTGTATCGGAACCAATATATCTGCTCTTAATAGTTTTGTAAATTATCAAAATTATTTTGGATATGAATTTATGTTTGCATCACTAAGTCTAATGATTTATATTCTCATTTCATCAAAATTATTCTTAATTTGAATGTTAAACGGGGATCCCCGTTACCCTGTTGGGATACCCGCAAACCCGATAGTGTTTGGTAAACGGATACCCGTTGAGAATCGAATCGGTGATGAGATCGATTTTCATATTCGGGGACGTGGGCGTGATTATCAAAACCCGTACCAAACCCGCCCCGTTACCATCCCTACGCATAACTGAGACAAAATAGCAACAAAATGCATAAAAAGGTAAAACATTATTTATTTTTTCCATTCTATATGTAATTTTCAATGGAATTTAAACGAAATAAATATATATTCATTAATTCTACTTATTTAGAATTATGTCGGTAATTACCGGCATAACGGAAAAATAAACAAATAATTATTTTAAATATTATTTATTTTTTATTAGAGTAAATTACACGAATGGTCCCTATGCTTTAGGGTAATTTTCGCGTTTGGTCCCTAACTTATTTTTTTAACTTGGAAGGTTCCTACTGTTTGTTTTTGTTACGCGTTTAGTCTCTGTCTTAGTTAAAAAGACTATTTTTCCCTTGGTTTTTTAATTTATTTAGATAAACACATCCACAATCCCACCCCCTTACCTTACCTTACCTACCCCACTATTTTTTCGTATTTAAATAATAGTATTTTTAGGTAAAACATGGACCAAGCACGTAACAAAAATACAAAGTAGGGACCAAACATGTAATAAAAGCAAACATTAGGGACCTTTCGAGTTAAAAAAATAAGTTAGGGACCAAACATGTAAATTACCCCAAACCATAGGGACCATTCGTGTAATTTACTCTTTTTATTATTTACTATTATTATATTTTTATTTTTATTACTATTATTTATAATATCATATTTATTATTATTATTATTATTATTATTATTATTATTATTATTATTTCAATGATATATTGAGTACAAAAAAGAAAATAGAGTAAATAAGAACAAACACATCAGTTAGTTATCCTTAAAAGTCATTTTCCCGAAGAAGAAAAAAACGTTTGGCCATTGAAATAAAAAAAAAAATACAAAATGGTTGTAAGTGTATGTATGTGTAGGTACTATATAAACAAGGATGGAAGTAAATGGGAGAGAAAATTACACGAATCGTCCCTCGTGCATGTGTCAAATAACACGTTCAGTCCCTAATTTCAAAAATTAACTCGGACAGTCCCTCGTTTGGTTAAAAGTTACACGTTTCATCCCTTGTTAGCTTAAATCTACACGCTTAGTCCCTTGCGAGACATGAAAGGATTACAATGCCCTTTTCAATTTTATTTTTCATTTATTTTTAACATTTCTTATTAAAACAAAATAAAATAAGAATAAAATAAAAAAACCCACCCCGTACTATCCACATTTCTTCTCGTCTCTTTCTCCCTCTTTAACTGCTCACCCACCTCAATTTTTCACAAATTCATCTATGCTTAACAGATACCACCAGATCATTCAAGAATGATCTCCTTTAACACATTTCTACAACTACTTCTATCGACATTTTTGTTTTCTTTCGCAATCACCTACGACATAAAATCCAGTGGAGATGTCGGCGTACACTGCTTGCTTCAATTTCCTCCCTGATGGTAATCTTCGTCTCAGATCATCTGGCAGTCTAATATAGTCGGTCATGGTGTCATAGTAGCTGCACTTGACGATTAGGTAACTTTGTTTTCGACCACCGCCACTAAAACGATCTCCATTGAAAATCCACACACACGGAAATTTACCCTCGCCACACTCGACCCCCGCTTTCAAACTATCTAGGAAAAACCAAAAACCTAAATCTACTCCGAATTAGGGCAAAATTAGTTTGGTTAAATCCAAACGCCAGAATCATTTTGCTCAAATCTATTGAGAAAAAACACAGCCCCTCAACCAGAGTTTGAATCTAGGTTTACTATGGAGGATTATTTCGAACGTAGAAAAGAGAAATTGAATCCTCTATCGGAAATCAAAACATAGCCCCTCACATCTTTCGCACAATTAACTGATATCGGAGGGATTGAGAACAAAGGCGATGTCGACTTCAGAGTTGCAGGTTTCCAGCAACGTTGACGACTCGAACGAGGGCTTGATGTGTAGATTGATGGGTTTAAGGTTGCGTTTAAAGGAGAGATCAGTGGCTTCAGGTTGGCAAGGTAATCGTCACTATGGCCTCGTCGTTATCATCTTTCTTGCCGATCTCATCTTCATGTCCACAATTTTGTTTAACGAGAGAGCTGGGGGAACAAAAGTAATTAGGGGGGCAAGGGAAGGGTTGAAGTCTGAGGATGAAGTGGAGATGTTAATTTGTTTTATATTTCTTTTTTGTTTAATTTAAAGTTGATAAACAAATAAAAGAAAATTAAAAAATAAATTATTAAGGGCAAAGTAGTCTTTTTTTATCTGGAGGGATGAAGCGTGCAAAGTTACATAAAACGAGAGACGATCCGAGTTAATTTTTAAAAATAAAGACTGAACGTGTCATTTGCCACATACACGAGGGACGATTCGTGTAATTTACTCTAAATGGGACTTGTAGTGAGGTTATCGGTGTTGGGAGGCTAGACCCAAGTTTGGAACCCGAGGTGGGTGGACATTTTTTTTAAATGCTCATTCACATTACCAATGAAAATGAAACACGTTTTTTTTTCTTTACTATTTCTATACTTAATGTGAATGAACATAATTTATCTTTATGTTTTTGTATATATATGTATGTGTATGTATATGTGTATATGTATGTATGTGCGTATGTGTATATGCATCTGTACCAATATTAATTTGTTGGTGTATTCATAATCACATGCTTTTATATGCATAAAATGATAAAGCATGAATTAGTATTGGGTTCCGATAATGCGAGAAAACAAACATATATAAGTTTCCAAATTAAGAGCTTAAACGATTAAGCACATTAAGTGAAAAAAGAAATATCTCATTACCGGATTAAACCATCTCTCTATTAAGCTTGTGCAATTTAATATAAAAGAACCCAATATAGATATGTTACATTAAACATTATTCGGTTTTTGCAACTTATAAACTTTTTTTGTGCAAAACAAGAAATGAATAGTTGACAATGATACAAATGACTAACAAAAAAAAAAAATACAAATTACTCAAACAATATCATTCTCAAATCGCTTACATCAAAAAGATGCCAAAGAAGTGGTGCTAGCATGGGGTAGGAGAGACACACCGCCACCCAAACTTGTGTCAAACAATCCAAGCTCTGTCACCAATCTCATAACTAGATTCCCAGCTACATAAGAAACACCAGATGCTGATACTGCAGTCGTAATGTAGTACACAACTATCTTAAAGTACTCCAAAACTCCACATTCATTGATGAAAGCCTTGAATATTGCCAACAATGACACACATAAAAGAGACGTGATTGCAACCACCGACATTGTAAAGTCCCTATCGTTTGTTTTATGAAACGTGAACCCGTATGCAACCGGTGGGACCATCCCGAAAATTACAAATGATAGTATTGCGAAAAATGCATGGAGTGGGAAATAGTTGATTCGTCCGAGTAACTCTTTGTACTTGTTTATAGCTCCACCTTCTGTTTGTTGGTTTGGGGTTTCCTTGTGGCAATCGTCTCTAAGGTCCCAAAGCTATGTATATAAACTGTATCACTAAATGTGTCGTTTTCTTAAAGAGAGCAAAGTGTTTAAATGATAAGAGTTTACTTACATTGTGTCCTATAATGATGATCCCACCTATTAGACTTGCTAGCGCCAAAGCTATGATGTTCACTGTGAGACGTTATCAGTTGTTCGTTAGGATATGATATGGATTTATATATGGAGCTCGGTTGTGCACAAGGCCCAAAAAAGATTTAAAAACGTTTGTTAATTTTAAACAAATATGACAACATTCTATCACACCCAAACAATCACATTCATGCACCCGAAAATATAAATGACTTAAAAGCCCAAAAAAGTTTTCAAACCATTCAAAAAACTCCAATCATGTTTTGTCTGTTCAAAAAAACCCAACGAACCTAACCTTTTGTCTAAAAAGTCCAACAAAGTTTCAAACCGTTCAGAAAATTTCAATTTTGTTTTGTTTAAGTTTGTTGAGTTTTTTTTGAACAGTCAAAATATGATTGAAGTTTTTTAAACGTTTTGGAAACTCCGTTGGTCTAACAAGTCATTTTTCCGATACGGTAATAAGCCACGTCATCTGTTTTCCTTATTTGATTTTCGAAAAAGTGTAACTTAGTTGGACTTTTTAGATAAAATGTTAAGTTTGTTGGGTTTTTTTGAACAGACAAAACATGATTCGAGTTTTTTAAACGGTTTGGAAACTTCGTTGGACTTTTAAGTCATTTTCCCAAAATATAAAATACATAAAATAATGCATGCGTGCGAAGGTGAAAACTTACATGTAGCTGTATCAGAAGCAGCAGCAGATGCTACAATACTTAAGCTAGCAATCACCTCCATTAAACCTCCATAAACGATACTCTTCAAGATCTCTGCAAGAATACCCTCATAACCAAACCATGTTCTTCTTCCTCCAACTGCTGCATCCATAACCACCTCGTTTTCTGCATCATAAACATCACATCATCTATTACATAAGAACAACACTCACAAGCACTTTGAGTTCATTGTTTGATTTGGTTAATTTCTTGGCATTACCAGTTGGTTCTTCTGTCTCAACATCAATTGTCGTATCATCATCTACTAGGATATTGGTCGAGGGAGGAATATAAGGTAGTCGATTACCACCTATAAATTAATTCAATCAAGAAATCAACAAAGAAGGACAATATTTATAATTTGATTTAAACTTTCTATATATGATTTAATAATAATAAAATATAAGATGACCAAACCTAGTAGCCTTTTCTTCTCTCCATCATTGTCAACAACAGATGTGACTTCTGCATAATACGCGGATTATTTGAAAAAGAACAATTAATTAATTAATTACCAACACTAAAATTTATTTTGTATGATTACGTTTCTTACCCTTGTCTTTAAGAATGACTGTAGAAGGAGGTTGGGGAGAAGCTACAGAAGGTTGACCTACGTACGAAATGAAACAAATTGGACATTTTAAAGTTAGTTAAGATTCACAGCGTAAATCGGAAGTGATCACAAAACGAAACTAAAGTTATAACATAACATAGATCTACAAACATTGATTGTGTTCTATTTTTTGATATTGATGATGGATAGTAAATACTTCACCTTTTGCGATCGAAGTATTCCCAGTGACATATATAGGAAGCGTTGATTGATCGGGAATTATGACTTCTCGATTAACAAATACTGGATCTGATTGTGGAGGATCTACAGCTGTTTCTGCCACCTTTTGTTTCTTCTTGAAAACCAAAAACATACTGAAACAGTTCTCTGTTTTTTTCCAAAACAATTTCAAAATTAATAAAAGATAAAATGAACAGCATATTTTCAATGAAAATATGTTATTTAAATTTTACTTTTTGTCTTTTAGAATTTATTATATAAGTTATACAAATGCTATTAAGCTAGTTTTGACGTTTGAACTTGACTAAACCAGCTTCAAAAAACTTATATAAAGATGATGATTATGAATTTAAAATTCTTAAATAATAAAAGTAAAAGCAAATTTTATTTTTTATTATCATTTGAAACACGATAAAGATATAATAATACTGTTCCTACATGAATACCAACATCAAATAAAAGATGTAGAAAAAGTATCACATGCCAACAATAATAAATTTGACACTAGAGTAAAAGTCAATAATGGTATATACTAATAATCTAATTTTGAATGTATATATTAGTGAGATTTTTTAACCGATATAATCCATTATATTGAAAGTAATGCAAAATTTCTGTTTATATATTCGTAATAAACTATGAATTCGTATAATTAAGTACTATAAAGATATAAAATGAAAATTCAAAAAAGAAACACTTTTACAAAATTGAAAAGTAATAATAAAATAGAAATTAATCTCTTTCAGATCGACTCATGATGAGGAAGAGTGGTGTCATATGATCAAGCTTTTACTTCCTCACATAAATCTCCGAACTTGAAGATATTGTTATTGAATGTGCAGTTTTGCACTAATTTTTAATTACATCTAGAACTTGTGTTTTGTAAGAATAAGTTACCGTTTTCAGTAACCACAGGTGTCGCCGTCGTCCGTTCTACAGTAGTCTGTGGCGGAAGAACGTTTGCCGGGTCTGGTTTCTTTCGGAAAATGTCAAACGGGTTAAAACATCCATTCCCTGATCAACAAAAAAAAAAAAAAGGTAATTAATTTTCATGCATGTTTGACCTCAAAAGTCAACTGTAATTGGGTATTAATTACCGGAACAAGTGAACAAGCTTAAGCATGATAAACATCCGACGAGATCGTTAGGATCACGTTGAGGCTCCTCCACGGGCACCACCGCTGGCTCCGGCGATCGGAAAGTGATCACTTTGCGACGAAGAATAACTTTGGTAACTTCAGCCTTGCAGTTTGGACAATGCATAGAATGAGTCGAGAGCTTTGGTTTCACCTTCTCGAATTCTAACTCGACTATTTCTTCTTCGACTACTTCTCCGGCAACTCCAGAACTTTCTCCGGCGTCCACATGTGAGTGTGAGTGTGACGCTTCGTTTTTCTTGTACGTGTTTTCATCAAATTTCAAAATATCTGAAATTTCATCATCGGTAGATGAACTTGAAGAATCTATTTCATGGCATATAATCCTTCAGGAACTAGAAAAATTAGATCAAGGGCATGATTCGACAAACAATCATTACCTTCGGAACTGCTATTTTCCGACGATCCACCATCAGCAACTTCTGATGATCCACTTGGGCCAACAATCGCCGACTTGTCCACTGTGGCAATAGCTTTTAATCCAACTTCAATCGCTTCAGACGTCTCTGGATCATACTGATCACCTATCGCTTCGACCATTTTGGGAGCTTTTCCGATCAACCACCACAAAAATAAGCTTTTCCAAGGTTTTACGTACCTTGGGAATTTTGTGGCTTATTGGCTTGTTGCCTTTTGCTTATAGATCCTTGCTGTATTTATAGCCTAGAATTGAAATTAAGTCAATATTAACGTTGTTGTCATATGTTACTTTGTCTCCTATTAAATGGACCTACATATATTATTTAGTTGAGTAAATTACATGAATGGTCCCTATGGTTTGGGTTAATGTACGTATTTGATCCATAACTTATTTTTTTAACTCGGATGATCCCTATTGTTTTTTTTGCTATGCATTTGGTCTCTACTATTTGTTTTTGTTACGTGTTTGGTCTCTATTTTATCCGAAAAAACTATTATTTAAATAGAAAAAAATGATGGAGTAGATAAGACAAGACGATGGGACAGGGGTTGGGGTGTTTATTTAAATAAATTAAAAAATCAAGAGTAAAAATAATATTTTTAAATAAGATAGGAACCAAACATGTAACAAATACAAACATCCAAATTATCCTAAACCATAGGAACCATTCGTGTAATTTTCTCTATTTAGTTAGATCCAAAATAATATATCATTATATTATTATTATTATTATTATTATTATTATTATTATTATTATTTAATCGTTTCAAACAGAAAGAAAAGTAATATACAGTACTAATATATTGAGCCCTTTAGTCGGCTCAACTCAAAGAAAAGAAAATGATGAATCTGTTCCATATGAAAAGTTA
This sequence comes from Lactuca saligna, assembly GCF_052625555.1. NCBI lineage: Eukaryota > Viridiplantae > Streptophyta > Magnoliopsida > Asterales > Asteraceae > Lactuca > Lactuca saligna. Next base: position 10,209,035 of record NC_136425.1, on the reverse strand, counting down.
ATCGCATAACCCTAATAATATTAAGTTAATTGTATAACCCTAATAATATTTTGAATATATGAATGATTTAAACTCTAGAACTCATGTATAATATTTATATGCTAATCACGAGGATCCTCAACTCATTGACACGGTTAATTGTCATGGTTGACTTATGATTTTGTTAGAAATGTTATGCTATCGGGTGTGTATAGGGCAACATCATTTCTCGTTATCCTCCCGTTCATTTTCTCTTTGAATAAAAAAATCGTCGCATATTATTTTCTCTCAACATTTTATTATTTTAGTATATATTTAAGTAATTTATAATAAAATACACGATTAATAAAAGGTCAAAAAAATATTAATTTAAACTAAAATTTTAAAGATTCATATAATAATAACAACTAAACAAGACTAAAACATAATAATAATTAAACCAAGATAAAACATATTTTACCTTTTCAATATATATTCTTTTAAGTTTAACACTAAATCTGTTTGAATGGCATGTCCTTATAAACGATCAGTGCTCATCATTAATATTTTTAAATATTTACCTTTTGCCTTTCCATGTATGGTTTTAACTTCTTACGTACATAGTTTTCCTTCAACTTCAAATATTTGTAAAAACTCAAATAAAATAACTCCAATTTATTCTTCATGTTCACCGGTATTGGATCCTGATTAACTAGGTGATGAAACTTTTTTTTTTTCTTTTATCTCTGCCTGTCAGTCGATATGTTGATTCACGAACGAGCCAGACATCTAATAATGAGTTTCTTATTTATTTATTTATTATTATTTTTTTACCAAACATCTTATTTGTATTTGGTTCCTTATTTTTTTACCAAACATCTTATTTGTAAATTATAGCATAAGTTTATAAATGTTGACTTAGAAAATACAACTTTCAAAAAAACATCTAATAATGTGTTTCTATTGTATGTATAGTTTGTCTTATTTGTTAATACATTTTGACTAATTGAACTATCTTGATCATATCTTTCATTTCTTAAAATTTAGATCATAACTAAAAGATACTGATAAATTTTTAAAAATTTAATACGTAATAAATATAATGTATTTTTTTAGAGTATTTTAATACTATCTAACAACCATGTTCTCACCTATCCACATTAACCGATTTATTTTATTAGCTTAAATAATTGACGACAACCATGTATGTATAGTACTGTAATACATTTTTGAGTAAATCACAAGATTGGTCCTATGGTGTACATAAAGTTGCAAATTCCGTATAACTTCTAATTTTGTCTCATTATCATCTTCATGCTTTTATTTTGTTACATATTAAATCCCTCTAACTAATATCGTTAAAAACGGACGTCAAAATTTTGTAAAATTGTCATTTTAGTTTTGATTTTTTTTTCCTCATTTTGTCACTGATATGTTATATCATTACTATTATTGTTATAAACATCCATTATGAGAGCATGTAAACCAGCTGCAATCCCAACACCTACGTAACACACAACATTGACAAAATGTTCTTTTCGAACACTCTTGTTCCATCTATATCACCCATTCAAATTAGTTGTTTATCTTCTCTGTTAAATTTTACTAAACAACCCAATACATTCCCCTATCATGTGCATTCCTCCATCATTGTTATCAGTTATCACCGTCTACAACCACATGTAACATGTTGCAACTTCCTTCCTCATTGTATTTGGAGGTGGCTGAAGTCGATGAAGATGAATTATGAAAGAGGCGGGAGAAAGGAATATAGACAATGCAAAATGTGGGCGTATGATGTGTTGGTTGTGTAAAAATTAATAACAATAACAATATATAAAAAAAGATAAAATCTTGGTAAAACAGTCATTTTTTTAAAGATTTAACCTCTTATTTTTACCGAAATTAATTAGAGGTTGTGAATTTGTAACAAATGCAAACATAAGAACTAAACCGAAACAAATTCAAAATTTAGACTAAACTTATAATGTTATATAGGTGGTTGTAATCCGTGGAAATGATAGGTTGATAAAGTTATTATTATTATTATAAAAATTGAATATTAAATATCGGCGCTACATGGTAGCTAGTTGTTGATAACCTCCTCTAATTAGCACTCTGGAAGATACACTACAAAAGCAAGACAAATACTAGGTTAGAAAGTCATACCGAGGGATGAACCTCGGTACTTTTCTCTGATGTTTAAGTTATATGTCACTACAAGAAAAATGTGATTTTGTTAGGAAATGACGCGATGAAATGTATTTTCGTTATTAATCTGCAATGTATCGTACTATGTAATGTCGTTCCATAACATGGTTGCTATCATATAGTCTACGAAATTTATTTTCAGTAGCGAACATGGGACTTGCAAGGGAAAATGCTACAAACTCCATATCTGTTGGTATTATGCTACCAATATTTCTATGGAAAAAACATTCGTAGCAATTTTCCAACGAAATTTTTTACGAAATCACGTTTCGTTGTATTGCTGCTATGAAATTAATTATCTTGGTTACTAGAGATGCACAAGCCCGTGATCCGATCAGGTCAACAATCCGACCCGGCAAAATCCGATCCGGATCCGATCAAAATCCGATTCGAGTTAATTTTTAAAAATAAGGACTAAACGCGCAATTTGACCTTTCGACCACGGACGAAATGTGTAATTTACTCAAGAAAGATCAAAGTATAAGCATTTTTTTCTCAAATATAATGTATAAATAAATTTCAAAAATGGTCCTTGTGATTTCATTAGGGTAACATTGGTGGTCCCTAACGTTTCAAAATATAACACGTATGGTCCTTTAATTGTTAAAACTAACTTTTAACTATTTACGAATCGTCCTTCGTGCATATGCCAAAATACGCGTTTGGTCCCTATTTTAAAAAATTAACTCGGATAGTCCCTTATTTGATTAAAAGTTGTACATTTCATCCCTCGTTAGTTTAAATCTACACGCTTCATCCCTTGCGAGATTTGAAAAGACTATATTGCCCTTACTTATTTTCTTTTTGAATTTCTTTTTAATTGTTTAGTTTTTTTTATAAATTATAATATATAAAAAATAAACTAGCCCTTCACCATTACACACCCCGACCGCTATTTAGCTAGATAGTCTAAATCTTCCCTCTAATTTCTCTATCTTCATCTCAAAATCTCACCCCCTGTAAAGTCATAATCTGGCCACTGGAGTTGGATAATTGCATTTTACACTCCCACAACCCTTGAACTTTACCCTTACATCACCCATCCAATCTACACTCCTCTGTCTTCCTCTAGTCCTACTCATGTCTTCATATCCAACCACCCTAATTGCACATTTCACCTATGGTTCCCAAATATGAAACTTGTAACCCAAATGGTTTTAGAAATCAAGAAAGAAAGTGGGACAGGAAGAAGATAGGTGACGAAGGAGGAAGGATAGTAGCATAACTGTTGCTGGTTGTGGTGGTTTTATTCACCAATTTTATTCATCTGATCCAGTTGGTAATTTGTGGAGAATATGTGGTTACAATCGAATCGACACCTGTATTTCAAGCCACTATCTAGGGTTTAGACACAACTCCACCATCGCCATCGTTCACAAATCGTCTTCTGTGTGCCGTCATCACCAGCGTTACCTGTACGCCGCCTAGGGTCAAAACCCTAGATCTTATGTAGTGATCTTCATTTAGAGATAGAGAGAGATGGAGAGAAGAATGATGAGGATGCAAGTATGAGATCGGAAGACAAGAACTAGAAGACGAGAGTGAAATAGAAATTGAGGTTAGAGTCGATTGCCTCTGTTTGAAACCGAAGATGCCTGGTGATGGTGGATAACTGGATATGAGATGTATCAAAGAAGAAGAACCGAGAGAGGGGGGACAAGTTATCATATGTTATGGACTTTTTCTTTTTTAAAAAGAAATAATAATTATTTTTTTTATAATAAATAAATCAATAAATAATTAAGAAATAACAAATAAATAGAAAATAAATCAAAATTAAAATCAGTAAGGGCATAATGGTCTTTTTATGTGTAGAGGGATGAAGCGTGTTAGTTTTAAACTCACGAGGGACGGTGCGAGTTAATTTTTGAAAATAAGGACCAAACGTGCATTTTGACATATGTATGAGGGACGATTCGTGTAATTTACTCTTTTTTAAATGATAATTTTATACAAAAACTTTTTCTGTAACCCTATCTTTTATTATTATTATTATTATTATTATTATTATTATTATTTTTATTATTATTATTATTTACTTTTTACAACTACATTGTTGTATTATATCAAAATTATTTTTTAATAATTTAATAAAAATGGATTTTTAATAAAAAAATAAGTTTTTCTTTTATAGTTTAATACTTCAATATTTTTTTTTCAAAAAAAGTAGAATACATTAAGTTATTATTATTTATTATTATTATTATTATTATTATTATTATTATTATTATTATTTTCATGTTCTTATAACACATATGTTATGTTTCATGTGATTTAAGATCACAGTTATTATCGTTAGTAATTTGAAGTTGTGTATTTATCATTATTATTATTTGATTTTTTTTAATTTTTTTAGATAATTTTAGTTATTTATGATTTTTATAATGTTTTTATTTATTTTGATTCAAGTAAATTTAAAAAAAAAAAAAAAAAAAAAAAAAAAAAAAAAAAAAAAAAACTCAAAAACCAAAGTTTTAATATAATCTAATATATTTATATATTTTAAACTCTTTTTAAAATTTTTTTTAGTTTTTTAATTTTTTCATTACTTAATTTTTTTTTTTCATATTTTAATTTTTTCGTTTTATTTTTCATTAATTAATTTTTTTTTTCATATTTTAATTTTTTCATTACTTCAATTTTTTTTTCATATCGTAGAATATTATCTTCATTTGGAAAGCTTGTTCCATGGAATTTGGGAAGACCATGATTGTCATAACTAGACATCTACAAAACGGGAAAAAATTCAAGTTAAGTTGATTAGAATCCTTGATGTGACACCTAAATGAAACATCAAGGTAGGATCCAACACAATATTCCACAACTTGGGAGAGGGATGTCGTAACCCAAATTGCAAAACATTTGAAGGTAAGTGAATGACGATTCACTAATTTTCCACCATGAAAAACGAAAAAGAGATTAGGTTTTAAATGTATTGAAAAATTCCTAGATTCTTTGAGATCCATTGAACTTTTCAATGACATGTTTAAATCTCGATATGCCCCTCGATTTGTGACTGGGATGTCGAGGATCACAAAACAGGGTGTGAATAACCATGCAAACTTACATGGTGCCCCCAATGTTACAGTCACCTATTCGATGTGCCGGTTAACCACACATGCTCCACCGAACTATGACAAACATTGAGTCACCCTTTGCTACCTTTGCTTAGAACCATTTAGTGTGCCGGTTAACCACACACGCTCCACTAACATCTTCGCAAGGGCACAAAGTGTAATTTCATGGAATTGCATCAATTCACTTTTGCCTAAAGTAACTAAGATTGAGAATTTTGTAAAAACATTTAGTTACTTTATACTTCATTATACTTTTAATGGAAAGGGTTTGCCCTATCCTACCCGTTCGGCTAACGACCCTCCACCAATCAAGTAAGCGATGGGTGAGAGTGGACACCCATTAAACGGTCATTTTATAGGCCATAACCTTATACCCCCTTATAGATTGGTTTCGTGAATAAGGCATACTAACGGTAAGACTAGCAGTTTAAGTTATACATATATGATATTAGACTTTTAATGTTATATATAGTATAAGGTGTATTTTACACTTTTAAAATATTAGGTGGTCTAGTTTAATAAATTATACTTTTAATTTAATTAAATGTAAATTAAAAATTTATGGGTTTATTAAATCTATTTTAATTATACACTTTAATTAATTAATTAAACCATAAGGGTGTAATTTGAAATTTTCAAAATACAAGGGTTTTAGAATTTAACATTTCAAAATTATATTTTTTAATCAAACAATTTAAATTCCAAAACTTGAGGGAAAGTTTTGAAACTTTTCAAAACATAAGCAAGAACATTCTAGATCAAATTACAAATAATAATAGTTAACCAATTAATTAGTAATTATCTAAATATGACCTAATTCAATTTCTTGCAAGATAATCTATCTAATAAATCAAGTTTATCACATAAGTAAATGATTATCTAATTAATTTGATAATTATCTTTTATTTTGGTAAGGATATCCTTAAATCCCCTAGAATTTGAAATTAGGGGATGGGATAAATCAAAATCTTTAATTACCGAATTTAAACATTTAAAGGATAATTACAAGCTATGGCATTATCCAAATCCCTAAAATTTAGGATCTAATCTTGGGGACATATGATTTTTGAAAAACCCTAGGGTTACATACCCTAATTTCAAAAATATGGAGGCAAAGGAATGGGTTTAAAAACCCTATCAAAAATTCGCCAACTAGGGTTTTGCAACCCTAATTGCGAAAATTACCAAGCCCTAGGGTTTACTAGCTATAAACCCTAATATGTTAAGTTCATACATTTGAATAAAGCTAATTGAAAACAAAACCAATGGCTCCGATACCACTGATGGGTTTTATACAAACAATACTATGTGTGCATGCAACCCTAGAGTTAGATCTATGTTTTCACTATTAGTTATACAACTTTATGAACAAAAAAAGAAACCTGGCATGCTAGTATGATTTTCGAAATCCACATAGAAGAATAGAATACATACCTTTTGTTGTTATATAGTAATAACAACTAGTTCCTTGAATTTCCTTAGCTCTTGAAAGCAAGTACCACAAGTGTAGTACCTCTAATGGCTCACAAACACACTAGGTGAAAGGATGAATATGGGAGAGAGGAGAGAAGGGTATCTTGCCCTAGAATTCATCCCTTTTAGGGTTTCCCAAAGCTTTTTCGAAATCTTAGTGCCTTAGGGTGTTATTTATACTTAAGGCTAACTAGGGTTTCAAGGTGTAAACCCTAATCCCTTAGCTTAGGGCCTAAGCAAGTCCATGGACTCCTTTCCTTAAGCCCTTGGACGAAAACTCCTAGATTCTTCTAGGATTTTCGTTCAAGCCTTAATAAAGGTGATCCAATGGCCCAAAACCTCAACTATTGAATAATTACAACTTTCAGTTAGTTCCTTTAATCCCAAAATTAATTCTAAATTAATTTCTGATTAAATATTAATTAATAATATGATTCCAAATTAATATATTATTAATATAACATATTAACAAATCATATTATACCCTAATTTATTATTCTTAACAATAAACCAGCCTCTCTCCTCAACAATAATCCTATCTAGTCACCAGTGTGAAGGCAACCCAAAAGGATCATGCACAATTAGGTCAAGTACATACCAAAATAGTTATGGACTTAGACACTAATCCAACAAAAACATCTAACACAAGGGACTTAGTCTAAGGGACTTTCATCGGTGTGACAACACATGCTTCGGGGTTCCTCAACAATTCATGTCAAATAAGGCAACCATGTGGGGGATGGAGTACTACTGGTGAGCACACAGTTCAAATAAACACCTATATGTTGCGAGCCTGCTAGCGTTGTACTAGACTGTCTAGAATAGTCCGTGGTCGTCTTCTATACTCCGCTAGATGACTAGATCATCAATAAAATCTATATAGAGGTCATTATTTTATTTGGTCACACAACAACTATTACATTTGTAGATATAAAATACATATACAATTTAAATAATTTAAAATGTGTATAAAAATATTTTACCCAACATAGACAGTAAGTATTCAGACAATATACACACATAGCAGATAATTTATATTAAATACTTCATATCTATGTGTAAGATGAAAGGGACCATGCACTCACTTGATAAGGTGGTGACTCGGTAGTCGGACAGCGCTTCGTTTACTTTAAAATAATTTCATTCGACGAAACCTAGTATTATTACCACTAGAATTTATTATATTATTAGCCGAGACTAATTAATAGTCTAACTATTATTACTATTATATAAGCGTTAAACAATACTTATATAACCCATAATAATAGCCCAAGTACTTATTATAATTTTCTAATAACGTTACTATAATTAAATAAAAGCTATATTAAAAATGGTGTAGGTGTAGCTCACTTACAACGGTTTCTATAGAAAACTGGGCTTTGCTTGGAGCAGCGTTCCCGGTCCGAAAATCTCTTCTTCTCGGAGCCATCGAGCACTCAGGGGCTTCCGCCTCGTGCTAGGGAGGTTCCATAGGCTTTTCGGGGGGTTTCGGGGCTAGAGAGAGGTTTTAAAGAGAGAGAGTAAAGATAAGAAAGAATGGGAAAGGTGTGAAGAAAATGAGGATGAGATAGGTTCTATTTATAGGGTGAAAAATGGCTGAGCATGGTGCCACATGTCACCATCTAGTGGCAAGACTTGGGGAGAAAGCAATGACCAAGATTGTGCCACATCACTCATTTTCGCACAACACACTTCCGACTTCTAAAATCCGTAAATTTCACATACGACCTCCATTTTTGACGTTATTTATATCCACACGTAGGTAAAAATAATATCTACAACTTTCATTTTGACTCTGTCAGCTAATTTTCAACCGATCTTAAATTTAATTGTACGAGGAGATTATACTGTTAAATGTCCGCGTAAAATTCATAACTTCTACATACGGACTCCGTTTTCGTCTGTCTTTTTACCGTTGAGTTCCTATTAATGAGATATTCAAATTTCATTTAGGTCGCGTAGGCCAAAAACCGCTCGAACTAAAATTCGAGTTTCGGGTCGTGCACTGCTATGCCAAATGTTAGAAAATTCATAACTTCCTCATACGAAGTCAGATTTGGGCGTTCTTTTTATGGGCGCTCTCAGTTTAACATATTCTATGACTTTTGTTTAGATTACTAAGGCTAAAAAGTCCTCTATCGTAAATTCACTATTTATGTCTCCCGGTGTCGTGCCGGTTTTGCCGAAAAACTTCGACGGACCATAACTTCTTCGTTATAACTCGAATTTCAACATTCTTTATATATATAAAACCCTTGAGATGTATTATACAACTTAGTTAAGATTATTATTCTAATAATATTTTGTCAAAAAGTCGTTTTCGACCCCTATTATCTCTAAATTGACTAGCCCGAATCTGCGGGCATTACACCCTGCATACGCGATTCAAGTGTAGGAAGAGTCCGAATTAACACTTTATCCCTTATGACATTTTGTCCATAGTTCAGGTCTAGGGCCAAATTAACATCCTAAATCATAAAGTTTCCAACTTTATGATTTGCATGGCTAGGAAGAGTCCGAATCCAAAACCCTAACTTATCTTGAGATTCTAAGCTTCATAATATTAGTGTCTAAGCCCGTAACTATATTTGCTAAGTACTTGACCCAGTTGTGCATGGTCCTTTTGGGTTGTCTTCACCAGAGCAACATGATTGGATGATTTATAAATAAAGAGGTTATTATGGTTTATTAATATATTATATGATTAATACATTAAAGGAGAAATCATATAGTTTAATTAATATTAGACAAGAATTAATTATGTGGCTAAAAGAGATTAATTAAATAATGGGGACTGGAACTGTCAATTGTGTGATAGTTTGTGTTGGGCTGTGGATCCTTATGGGTCACGGGGTGGACGAAATCAAGGTGTATGGAATCCTTGAATTCGTCCAAGCCCTAATCTAGAAGGATCCTTGGACTGCTTAAGGCCTAAGTAATCTAATTAGGGTTTCAGGCTGTAACCCTAGCAGCTCAAGTATTTAAGGAACCTAGGGGCTACAAAAATCGGCTATCAGAAACCCTATGGAGTTCCTAGAGCCGATTTTGTGCCCATAATCTCTCTCAAAATCATCCTCTTGCCTCTTGGTATTTGTAAGCGATTAGAGGAGTGACAATTGTGACTCTAAGCTCCAAGGACAACAAGATTCAAGTTTCCAAGAAGAGGTAATCATCTAGATCTCTTTTATATTGTCAAATTTGAATATTATATCATAGATCTAGGGTTTGCAAGTCTTGGATGAAAGCATGTTCATTAGAGAAACCTAGATCTAAGCATTAGGCTTTGTATGTGCACATAGGAATGTTCTTATAGCTCAAACCCATCACATAACACATGCATAAATGGAAGGAAAAGATGAAGATTGCATATTTATGACTTAACATCCTCATATACACCTGGAAATGCACTTCACAAGATGTGGAACAACCCACACTCAAATGGACCATTTGTGGGACAAAAAGGACACAACTTTAACTCTTAAGCTAGATTTATCAATGTAGGCATAAAGGTACAAAATTTATATCTTCTAGAGATGAATGAGGGATGAGACTTCTAGATCCAAAGTTGCTTCAAGCTTCCAAGCACTATGACCATCTCTTTCTTCCTTCAAAGGCACCAAAAAGCACACTTTTCGCTCACAAGGCTCAAACTAGGGTTAGTGTTTCAAGGGAGGGCGTTGGAGAAATGGAGGCTGAGAATGGAAGAGGTTTAGAGGAGTTAAGGAGCTTAAATATGACTCAAAAGCCAAGATTTAGGGTTTGTGTTCTGATCGTATACACCATGCATACATTCTTGAAGGCGCGACTTTGAGATGCTGGTATGCCCAACGGCCAACGTACCACCCTCTTTCCAAATGTAACACACTTTTAAACTACCACAACTTCTTCGTTTCAACTTCGATTTTGGTGTTCATTATATGCACGGAAAGGTATTGAAGAGCCCCACAATATTATCTAGATATCTTGGACTAAAAACTTCTTTAAGTAAAACACGTAATTCATGCAAGAACCTGGTCTATGACTTTTCCCTTTTTTTACCCTTCAACCTAAAACACAATTAAAGGGTTTAGATCTCATAACCATCATTATCACCTCCTAAAGGGCCTAACTTTACCCCCTTTAAGGTTCAAAGCCTTCACACGAACGACTTTCGATCCACGAACCTGAATTAAGAAATAACCAAAAATAGGATGTTACATTAATTGTCACAATTCTTTGGGTTCTTTGTAGCCTATGAACTTTAATAAATCTGTTTCCCAACCTTACTTTTGATTTATAACATGAGTAAACAAAATATAAGAATTAAACTAAGTTGGTTGGTTGTAGATTTGTAGTCATATTCTAGTTATTTCCATTTTGTAATATGTTTCTTCTTCTAACATATTGGTAGTCTTTAACAAAAGATTAATCCTCCAAAACATACACACACTCAATTTGCATATTTCTTAAATTAGAGGCATCTACTTATTTGTGGAATCCATCGTCCACCCTCAAACGTAAAGAACATTACTTCGAAATAGCGCATAACTGACCTATTGGTAATTTCCTACAAAATAGCAACAAAATGCATAAAAGGGTAAACCATTATTTATTTTTTCCATTCTTCATGTAATTTTCAATGGAATTTAAAAGAAATAAATATATATTAATTAATTCTACTTATTTAGAAATTTTCCGGTGATTACCGATAGTACGGAAAAATAAACAAATGATTATTTTAAATATCATTTATTTGTTATTATTTACTATTATTATATTTTCATTATTATTAACATTATTTATAACATCATATTTATTATTATTATTATTATTATTATTAAGGTTTTTATTTTAATTAACAATATTTATCATTATTATTATTATTATTATTATTATTATGGCTTCGTTGTGTGGTGAATATTATAATGCGTGCAGATCCGGGCTAGTCAGTTTAGAGACAATAAGCGTTGAAAATGGTTTTCTGATAGAAGATTATTCAGAAGGAGCAATCTTAACTAAGTTGTAGTGGTCGTGAGAAGGATTTTGAATATATAAAGAATGTCAAAATCTGAGTTATAACAAAGAAGTTATGACCTGTCGAAGTTTTCGCAACAGAACCGGCACGACACAGCGCGACGTAAATAGTGAATTTACGATTGAGTGATATTTGGCCTTAGTGATCTAAACGGGAGTCGTAGAATACGTTAAACCAAGAGCGTGCATAAAAAGAACGTCTAAATCTGACTTCGTATGAGGAAGTTATGATTTTTTGAAGTTTCGACTTAGCGGTAGACAGCCAAAGTTTGAATATGAGATCGAGTGGTTTCTAGCCGAAATGATCTAAACGAGAATCGAAGATCTTGTTGATTGTAGTTTAACGGTAAAAAGACAGACGAAAACAAACGTCGGATGAAGAAGTTATGACTTTTTAATGGATTTTTCTTGTCCCGGCCTGTTAAAAATATATTATTAAAAATGAATTCAACATTAGCCGACGGAGTCTAAACGAAAGTTTTAGAGCATAGTCTCACCTACGCGTGGATATAAAGAACATCAAAACGGAGCTCGTATGAAAAAGATACGAGTTTCTGAAGTTTGGAAATTCGGTGTACGTCCAACGTACATGAGTACGCTCAGCGTACTCATGTTCACGGTCCGAGATTGGCCAGGTCGCCTATTCCTCGGAATCGACACATATCACACAAGTTTGAAACGTCCGATGCCACTCATCAAAGTACGCCCAACGTACTAAGTTGTACGCCCAACGTAATGGCAAAAAGAGCAGTACGCCCAACGTAGTGGCTATTAGAGCAGTACGCCCAACGTACTCATAATTTACGCCCAGCGTAATGGGTGTTTCAGCCACTATAAATAGAAAACAAAGCCTTCGGGTTTTTGTTTAGAAAATCTATTCCCTCACTCTCTACTCTCTTTTAAGCTACTTTTAACCGCCGAAGTCCCGGTATCATCCCTGACACCCGAAGCAAGTCCCGACGCCCCGAAGATCCCGAGAAAAAGAGTTTTCTAGCCGAAACACTGCCCGCGTAAAGCCCGGTTTTTGGGAAAACATCCCGGTTTATCGGGAACGATTGTTTTAAGAGACGAGGTGTTGTCCAATCGTTGTCTTATCATGTGAGTGTATAGTCACTTTCATCTTACACATAGATATGAATTATTTTATATAAAATATGTGCTATGTGTATATATGTTGTTTGTTTATTTGAGATTGATGTTGAAAGAATGTTTTATACAGGTTTTAAAGTGTATATGTATTTTATATCTACAAATATGTTGGGTAAAACGTGGGTAGATAAAGAATGAGGGATGAAAGATGATATAGATGTTATTTGCACTTGCGCCTAATACATAACATTTGCAGTTGTGCCCAATAGAAAATAAAAGATATTATTTGTATCTGCGCCTAATAAATAACAATTGCAATTGTGCCTAATAGAGAATAAATGACGTTATTGGCAGTTGCGCCTAATAAATAACATTGGCAGCTGCGACATAGGCAAAGATGAATTCGTGTCTATTCCTTAGGTTAATCCTTAGGAATAAATGAACGAGGAAAAGCTGATTTATTAGGGTGGATCCTTAAGAATAAAGAGGATAATGGGGGTGGGAAATTGAGTTGATTGTTTGATGTTTAAACATCATAAATTTATTATTTGTGGGTTGAAAACCCTATATGCTCACCAGGCTCCCAAGCCTGACCCACTCAGTTTATTTATGTCACAGGTGCCGATACGAAGCCACATTATACTGAGAGATTAAAGGAGATGTAAATCACTAATGTAAATGAATGTAAGTTCTGTTTATGCTTTTGGTCTGTATCGATGTGGGCATCCCAAGTTTTATAATGAAACGAAAATACATTTCCTTAATAAATGCTTTGATAAATGTTTAATTGTTTTGGGGAAAAATTCCGCAACACCTTTTGAAAGATTACTCTGATTTTATTTTAAAAAGCATAAATGAATTCGGTCTTTTCTGGCCGTGAAAATGGGGATGTCAAAAATGTTTTGTGCAATACTGATGCGTCGTTTTCTTCAAACTTTTCGTCTTGGTTTGCGGTAGTGAGTAACAGTGTTGTTGATATTTAGCATGTTTTTATTGTGAATACGTTTCTCAGTTTGATGATACAAATGGCGTAAATGTTGGTACGTGGTCTTCTGGATATGTAGTAGCTAATTTTTGACAACCTCTTCTAATGATATTAGATAAATACTTATATTTATATTATCAGAGGGTGTGTTATGTAAATGTGTCTACTATATATACACATGTATTATGTCGATTATGAGATATACAAGATAACCTTTTATTAAGTTTTATAAATGAGCACTCAAGAAGACACATTGCAAAAGCAAGATAAAAGCTAGGTTAGAAATCCATATTGAGGGATGGACCCTGATATTGCTCTCCGATGCCTAATTTAGATATCAGTTGAAGCTGTGAACACAAGTGCAAGGTTTTACATGTTGGCTTGCATTACTCGGGTAAAGACAGCTAAGTTGTTTGTATTGCTTTGTATTTTATTATTGCTAAGATTTGTACTTGTGAACGACTCCTAGGATATGTATTATTTCTCATCTTTTGATCAATGTATATTAGTGTTACTTTACTGGTTGATTATTCTGAACAGCTACGCTTTTGGCATTTATTTACCGATTTGGTGTGACCGGGTTAGTATTGATCTAATGGGACGGACCAAGTACACCATTAAATGTTAACATAAAAATATGTAATATATTTTGGATTGTAAGAAAACTTCAATTAGTGTGAAAAGTAAAATAAACATATACTTTAACAAAGATTTTGAAACACCTCTTTACATACAACATTGGATGTTTGTGTAACATACATGTTTTGAAATCATGTTTTATAATGAATAAAATTGTAAAATATTATGTGAAATTGAGTGTTGGGTTCTAATAGATAGTTTTTACTAGAAATGAAGTAAAACTATGTGTAGAATCACTCAGAAAATGTTGGAAGTCTTATGAGATTCCAATTAAAAGTCAAATAGTGAAATTTAGCAAAAATATAAATTTTGAAATAATTAAAATTTTATTATTGAAATTTGTAGATAATCTCTTTAGAAACATTTAGGCGAAAACCTCATCGAAATCCGAATTATAACGAAGAAGTTATGACCAATCGAAGATTCGCGACAAAACCAACACGACGCCGAATGACGTAAAAAGTGAGTTTTTGATAAACTAATTTTTAGCCTTACTAATCTAAATGAAACTCATAGTATTCGTTAAACCGAGAAGTTCGATAAAAAAGAACGCCAAAATCTGACTTCGTATGAGGAAGTTATGATTTTTCGAAGTTTCAACTTAGCTGTAGACAGCTAAAAACTCGAATTTTAGATCGAGTGGTTTTTAGCCGACACAACCTAAACGAGATTTGAAGGTCTCGTCATTAGTAGTACAATGGTAAAAAGTCTGACGAAAACGGATTTCGGATGAAGAAGTTATGAATTTTTAACGGATTTTCCTGTCCCGGTCTGTTAAAAATAATAATATTAAAATTAACATCAAAACTAGCCGACGAACTCTAAACGAAAGTTGTAGAGCATTATTTTAGCTACGCGTTTGTATAAAGAACGTCAAATACGGAGCTCGTATGTGAAAGTTATGGATTTTACAAGATTTGGCACAAAAATCGAGAAATTTCGCATGAATAGTGCTGCCATGTCGCATGAACAGTACCTGCCACCAAGACCAGCCACGTATCCGATGTCGATGAGTCATGCGCGCCACGTATCACCGGTCCCTCGCATTTCCGACGCGTGCTGCTTCCGGATTTGACCGACGTCGCGACCAGTAGCCTTCCGATGCACGCCTCGCATCGCTGGAGCCAGTCCGAGCCTCGCCGAAGCCGCCACCTGTTCCGAGCCTCGCCGAAGCCGCCACCTGTTCTGAGCCTCGCTGCTGACTTGCCTTCCCCTTCGCGTGTGCCTCTCCCTCGCTGCCACCGAGCTGCTTCGCTGAGTCACCCTTCTCGGTCGAACCTCGCATGCGAGCCATGTGCTTCCTTCTCCCTGCTTCAGATCTGAGGCTCGCTGCTATATAAGGCTGGGAGACCTCCCGAGTATTTTGAGAATCTTGGCATTTTTTCACCCTTTTTCAGTATTTTTAGTATTTTGACTTCCCCCGAAGCCCCAATACTGATTCCAAAGCCCGAAACACGCCCTGAGACTCCCGAGAAGCCCGAAAAAATTATCTTTTCGGTTTTGAAGCCCTACCTTCGCAGAACCTAATATTCAATTAAGCTTCCGGTTTTCAACATAGAAAGTCATATTTAAAGCCAAAGTGCTGCCCAAATTACTATTTTGACCCCCGGTTAATTCAAGGTGAGTTTAATATATAGAAACGATTATATGTTATGTTTTATATGTGCTTTTCAGTGTTATTATTCCGAGTTATTTTCCTGTGATATTTTATTCGCTATTTCTATAGCAAAAGTAATACCTTTGACCATGTGATCAGTGAAAGGACTTAGATTCACATTGGTACTGGTACGTAGCCTCTGGTCATGTAGAACATGTCTCCGTAAGAGAATGACTTCTATTCTATGGCATTGGCAAATGGTTAGACAGAGCTATAAGCCTGAAATCTACCAAGATATTAATCAGAAATCTGATGTCTTCTGTGCCATTTGGTCCAAAGTTTTATTGATGTATATCAAGTATGGAAATTGTTATGTCTCATTGATTGTATACCTCTGAATCAAGTCATTTTTTGATATGGAAAGCTTAACACGTGATTCATATATGCCTTTGTTTCTCCTTGATTCTCTTTGCTTCTGCCATATTTAAGTATATATATGACATAACATTATATTGTATCTATTATTGAACTAACTAAGCGTCACCGCTTACCCTATCAATGTTTAACAATTGCAGGTGATAAGTAACCAGTATAATCATATATTGTTGAAAGAATTAGAATAGTTTGTAATAATACTTTCGTACTTCAGTTTATGTTTGTATAAATTACAATATCCTAGGTAGTTATGTAATATATAACACTTTGTAATAGTCGGTTTGTATCTAATAGGTTGTAACCACTTTATCAATGTAAAATATTGCTTTTATGAATATGCAAGTAGCATGTTTTGGAGTAATAATATTGTGAAGTATGAAAGTTTGGGTCTTTCAGAAGTACGAAAGTTGGAGTCTTTCAGTTTGATTGGTAAAATTGCCATATATATCTAAAATCAACAACTTCAAACCTTCTCTGCTCTTTATTCTGGATAAAGAAACATATAATTATCCATGTATTAAAATTGGTTCTCGCAAAAACAAACCAACATGTGACAATGACTGGTTTTGGCTTTTATTTATGGTCATAACAAAATAAACAAACATGAGAAAATATCTTTTTTTGAATTTGAATGGAATTTTTGTTTGAAAGTGCATCGCTATAATTCATAAAAATTAGAGTAGGTTGATGTTATTTACATATAATATAAATGGTATCTATTATTAACATATATCGGGAAAACATAAAGATAATATGGTCTTTGTTATTATAACAATCCTAAAATTTGAGAGTAGATTCTTAAATTTATAAAGTAAATAAACTAAAGATGATTAATATAATTAATCATCAAGGAATAAATAATCATAAATTGATACGAAGTTTAGAAAGTAAGAAGTGAAACTAGTAAAATTCTAAAAGTTAAAGGGCCCAAAAGTGTCAAGTTGGCAAAGTGAGTTTTACCAAAGGTTTGGTCCGCTTAATGAAAGACGAACCACCAAGTTTATAAAATGTAACTTATATGTCAAAATGTAAGTTAAAATCATAAATACTGAGGTTTGATGGGTTTTTTAGCAAAAACAAGTAAACTTGAGGAACTAAATGTGAAAAAGTGGGGAAATAAGATGCACGCACTCCTCCTATCTCTTTCAAACATGTTTTTCATCCAAGGAAACCATCTCATGGTGATTTATCCATCTCATTCCATCTAGGGTTTGAATCAAACAAGTTTTGAATCATCTAAGCAAAATGGGAAGCAATCAAAGGCTAATAAGGTATAAATCCTTCTTCTCTGACTCGATTTTTTCGAGTTTATCATTGGTATTGAACCCCAATGTATATTTTGTCTTAAATTGATGATTAGAGTTTGGTTTTCTAGTCTCCCTTGAGTGGTTTGCGTGGTTCTAGTCTCAATCTAATCATCCCATTGATGGATTTAATGATTTGGGTAAAACCCTCTATGAACCCTAGAAATCTATTTTTGGGATTTTGTATCTATAAGATATTATGTAATGGATTTAATGACGTAGATGATGTTTTATTATAGTGAAATTGGAATTCTCAAACACATCCATGATGGTAAAATGTTGCGTAAACATGGATTTTAAGTGGTTTTGGGGAAATTATGATAAAAACAATGGAATCCTTTGTATGTAAGTGCATAAAATGAAGACTTGAATGATCTTTAGTTAACTTTATGAAATATTTTGCCATAAGGGCATTTTTGAAATTATTATAGAATTGGACAATCCCTTTATTGTTAAGAGATTGGTATGGGATTGGATTAAGTTACGACATGTTTTATATAGTTGAAAACACCTAATGATGTATTAAATGATTTGGGAATAAGTGATATTAGTTTAAGAGTGTTATTGAGCTCTTAACCCTTTCAATTGATTGAGTTACACCATGTTTTATACGGATCCCCTTGTAGCAGACTCTGATTGTGTATTTGGTTGCATTAAATCTTTCCCTAAAGGAACTTCATACGGGAGAGATGACTTGAGGGCTCAACACATCCTGGATGCCCTTTGTAGAGAAGGGTCTGCTATAGCCATAGATCTCATACGTGCTATCACTTCAGTGATTAATTTATGGTTAGCAGGAAGATGCCCGTCCATTTTGGCAGAGTTTATTGGATCTGCTCCTCTCACGCCTCTGATTAAACCTAACAACAGGATCCGTCCGATTGTAGTAGACACTATATGAAGACGTCTGGTTTCCAAGGTTTCCATGAAATGTGTGGGTAAAGAAATGGTCAAGGACCTTTATGATTTTCAGTTTGGGGTTGGTGTGTCTGGAGGTGTTGAGGTTGTGTTACACTGTGCCAATAGGGTGTTGAGTGAACACCACACTGATGGGTCTCTTGCAATGCTTATAGTGGATTTCTTGAATGCCTTTAACCTGGTGGATAGATCAGCCTTGCTCCATGAGGTTGGGAGGATGTGCCTTTTATTTCTTTGTGGGCGAATTTCTTATACAGGCAAGCAGCGAGACTTTATATAGGAGACTGGCATATATGGTCTGCCACTGGGGTGCAGCAAGGCGGCCCCTTAGGTCCACTTTGTTTTTTTCCCTCGTTTTGCACCTGCTTGTACTCAAGATTAGAGACAATTGTAAGATCCTTCTCCATGCTTGGTATCTAGATGATGGGACTATCATTGGGGATTCAGAAGAGGTGGCAAAAGTGTTGAACATTATTCGAGTAAATGGTCCAGGCTTGGGTCTTGAGTTGAACATCAAGAAAATGGAAATTTTTTGGCCCTCCTGTGATGGTAGGAAGCTTCGTGCCAATTTATTCCCAACGGATATAGGGAGACCTTCTTTAGGGGTGAATCTCCTTGGGGGGGGGGGGGGCATTTAGCACAGATGCAGGGTTTATTATCGGGTTGGCCATGAAGAGAGCAATCAATGTTATTGATCTGATGGGTCTTCTTCCACAACTATGTGACCCACAAAGTGAGATCCTTTTGCTTCGATCATGTATGGACATTGCAAAACTTTTCTTTGGTTTAAGGACATGTCAGCCAGTGCACATAGAAGAGGCAGTTTGTTCTTTGACAAAGGATTGCATGAGTCTGTCGAGGATATGGTGGTATGTGGAGGCCCTTTCTTTGGAGACATCCAGTGGCGTCTGGCTTCCTTACCTATTCGTTTTGATTGTTTGGGTTTGTACTCAACATACGGGGTTTCCTCCTACGCATTTGTAGCCTCGAGGGCCCAATCTTGGACATTACAAGACCACATCTTACGTGAAAGTGGCATATATGGTATGGACTCTGATTACGTATGTGTTTTGACTTATCTTCGCGATATGATTAAATAATTAGACTGTAGCGGTTTCACTAATAAGGACACCCCCCCCCCTAAATCCCAAAAAGCATTGGCGTGTGCCCTTTTTAGAAAAATCGTCAAAGATATGGAAGTCGACTTCGACACGACTGTTAGATAGAAAGTAGTTTTTGAGTGTCTTCGAGCACCCCATGCTCAGGATTTTCTGCTAACTATCCCTATTGATGGCCTTGGCCAGCATATGTCTCCTGTGGAGTACCGAACTATCCTTCGTTACCGCCTCAGGATTCCTCTATTCCCAATTGACGAGATATGTTGAGTTTGCCGCAAGTCATGTTAGGACACTTTTAGGGAGCATGAGGTTGATTGTAGAGAGCTCCCTGATTTCAAGTACCGACATGATGTGGTTAGGGATGTTCTCTTTGATGTTTTTCGGCGTGTTGGTATTTTTGTGAAGAAAGAAGCGCCACTGAACTTTTTGACGGACCCGCAGGATGGAAGATCCACACTCACGCCGACTGACATTTTGGTCTTTGGATGGGTAAGAGGGAAGCATGCTTGTATTGATCTTACTGGGTTCTCTCCTATCATTGGTTTGAGGAGTGGGATTTCACACCAGGGCATGCCGCTTTGAAAGCCGTTGCATGCAAAGTGGCAAAGCACAAGAAGGCATTTATAGAAAATCAACATGCATTTGTTCCTTTTGCATTTGATACATTTGGTTTTCTCGCACCATAGGCGGTGAAGCTCCTCAACAGACTCCAATGGGTCATACATTCTAATGATATATCTCCTATATCCACAAATATTGTTTTCAAAAGATTAGTTTTGCCACCTAGAATGGGCTAGAGGCACAGTTTGTTGCCCGTTTGCCTTCCATCGATATGTATTGAACTATATTTTATATATTAAAAAAAAGTCATTATTTTTTTTATTGAGTGTCTATAAACATTTAGAGTGTAAAATTGGAATTGAGGGTTCTATAGTTAAATTAAGCGCTTACAATGGGGTTGGTTGTGGTTTTATGTACTTGACAACATTTATATAAGTGTTCAATAAGTTGGGAAAATGTTTTTTGAGTTTTAGAATGTTCAACTGAATAATAGACAACTTAACCCGTGTTGTGGAATTTGAGATCTATCAATATATTCTTAAAAGGTTTTAATAAGAACTTAATGAATTAATTGGAGTGTTATTTATTTATTAAACACCTTTTAATCATGTGTGAGAACCTATACAAATGATGCAAAGGTGATTGGAAAGGGCCTTCAAGAACTATGCAAAGTAATGTGCCATTTTGAGGAAAAAAATGAGACTTATGTGTTTATGCAACCTTGAAAACATGATTGTGTTTTTTAACACATAGAAACATGATCGTGTTTCCTTCTGAGAAAGGATTAGGTAGCCACACACATTCCTAACTTGAGTTTGGCTTATTTGTTTGACCTAATTCTGATTGCATTAGTTAGAAATGTTGAAAATGATGTTTAGAAGAGTTTATAGTTTTCATGACCCTCAAGGGTATTTCGATCATTTTGTTGACCTTCACCTATACGTTATATATGTGGTGTCTAAGAGTGTTGCTCTAAGGTAAAGAATTAGAAGAGGACTAGTTAGCCTTCTTGTGATTGAGGTGAGTATGTGTTGCCATTTTCCCACTTTCGGGTACATGACAAAATGATTTTATAAAAATGAAATACCAATGATTTGATATACGATACATTTTGAAATAAAAGTGTTAAATATTTTTTAAAAGAAAATTTTGAAACAATGCGTTGAAAGCAAGAATGTTTTTGAAATCAAAAAATAGTTTGGAAGAACGAATGTTTTGATATGTAAAATGTGTCTTTTCAAAGTATATCTTTCTACTAACTTATGCAATTATAAGTGATGATATGAGTACTGATAATAAGGAATCTGCAAGCTAAAAAGAATGTAAAAAAGGCACAATGAAAATTGTTCAGACCATGATACCTCATAAGAGGCCTTGGAGGAATCTATTGGGATGGTACCTTCCCTTCGCGAAGTAGATGTCCTGAGAAAAATGATACCTTGGTGCATTGATTTGTTCTTTTCGCCTAGGCACTAGACTTGGAAAAGAATCCAATGGAATGATATAATATGATAAGTTATGTTACTTATGAAATGATAAAATATGATATGTTATATTATGCATGAAATGATTTTCATATAAATGCTTTGAAAAAGTTTGGGTCACAAACTCGCGTATCTCACGAGACCTTATTGTCTTATGTATATTTTTTTAATGTCGTGTATCTCGAGTTGTACTTAAGGAGAAAAGATGATAGATGAAAGTTGGAAGTTAAGAGATAGAGAACGGAGTGGAGCTTGTCAAGTTCCTTATTAATGGTATTGATGTAATTCGTATTTGCTTGTTATGGTTATATTAATGCTTAATGGTAACACTTAATGTTTTTTGTGGGATCGAGTTTTTTTATTAAATGTGACTTAATCCCCGAAATGATTTTATAACCATAACATTTTAATTTTTTAAAAATTTAGGGTGTTATAGTTATCTAATTGGAAATAAATTTGACCTTTTTACAAATTATAGCAATGTGCATTTGAAAGTACATTATAAAATGGTTAAAATGGTCTTTTAAAGATATATATGAAATACAATTGAATGAAAAGGGTGAAATAGTCATGTAATGAAAAAAATCAATTTTAAAGATTATAGCAATGTACTTTGAAAGTACTTCGCTTTAATTCATAAAAATAAAGCAAGACGATGTTATTAACATACAATTCAAATGGTATTATTATTAACATATATTGGAAAAATATAATGCTACACAAATGTAGTCTTTGTTATATAACTGGAAATAAACTTCACCTTTTTTACAAATTATAGCAATGTATATTTGAAATTACATTGCTATAAAACATAATTTAAATGGTATTTGTTATTGACATATATCTAACTGAAGTATGTTGATGTTACTTATATATGATTCAAATGATATCCGTTATTAACATATTGCAAAAACATAAAGATACACAAATGATCTTTGTTATTTAATTCCGAAAGAAAAATTAACCTTTTTACAAATTATAGCAATACACATTTGAAAGTACATTGCTATAAGACATATACTGAAAAAAATCATTTAAAAAAAAATTATAACAATTTAATTTTAAAGTACATTGCCATAATTCGTAAAATTGAAGTATGTTGATGTTATTAACATAAAGGTGTAATGGTATTTTATGCAGATAAATATTAAAGAAATCGACGCACTAAGACAAAAAAAATGGTAATCTATTTTATGATGTTTTTAATAAATTGTCTACAATACAAAAAGGCATGATGTATGTGTAGAATGTAAATGTGATGTAAGATGTGTAAGTAAAACTAAAATCGTGATATTAGAAGAAGAACGATGTTGGTATATTTATGGGAAAATAACTCTTGAGGGTAACTAACTGTTGCGTTTGTTTTCATTTGATCTCTTTCCTTTTTTGTACTCAATATACCATCGAACTTGTAGTTTGTATTCACCACAACCCTTTTAACTGGCTTTTGACCTGTGATAGCCGGTCAAAGGGTTATGGTGAACACAAACAACAAGTTCGATGGTATATTGAGTACAAAAAAAAAAGACCAAATGCAACAATTGGTTACCCTCATCTCCTGCTAATATTAATGACTTTATGAGATTCATTCTTGCTTCTCTTCAAAACATAACCCACGAAAGAACATTATTCATACATGTACAACTTTGTAATGCACTTGAATATTTATTGGGGGAATCTTGACTAAGCAGGTGCATTTCATGACTACATTTACATTTCCAATCAAATGATTTATCGTGTCATAGATTCTAGACAAGTCTACAAACGAATGGAATTACAAGTGTTGTGATTTTTTAGTTTATTTAGCTTTAAGATCGAATTCATGGGATAAGATACAACATCAATATGTATAATATCATGCAGCTTTTGTAGACACATCACCATAATATACCTTGAAGTAAACGTTTATGTTGATGAATATAGTTCTCATACACATGCATATCATTTTGCAGAGAGGTGTTGACAGCTAACCACAATAAGCATAACATAGAACATGTATTAACGAAGTTACCCCTCCGAAACGCTCTTCATATACGTTATAGCCAAAGAAGGTTGTAGTCTTTGATAATTTTGCAACTTTAATTTCATTTAACTTTTCTGGGAAAATGACTCAGGATGGTAACCAACTATTGAGTTTGTTCTCATTTGGTCAAATTCCTTTTTTTTGTACTCAAAATACCATCGAACTTGTTGTTTGTGTTCACCATAACCCTTTGATCGGCTATCATAGGTCAAAAGCCGGTCAAAATGGCTATGGTGAACACAAACAACAAATTTGATGGTATATTGAGTACAAAAAAGGAAATGGGCTAAATGAAAACAAACGCAACAGTTAGTTACCCTCAAGAGTCATTTTCCCTATAATTATTGACAGACAATATGCGGTTTGGAGGTATAAATGTAAGTACGATTATGAAGGCCCGATTTTTTGGGATTTATATTCAATTATACATATGCAAATAAGGAGAATTGACTAGATAAGAATGGTAATTTAAATTTCATTTAAAGGTAAGATATTTGGTAATTAGTATAGATTTAAATTTCAATTAAAATGAATTAAAACCAGATACTCATTGATTTAGGCGGGGAGGAAAACGGATGCATGTTTAGTAGAGTTGTGGAAGGGGATGTGTATTGAAAAATGAATTAAAGCTAGATACTTATTGATTTAGGCGGGGAAGAAAAAGTATGCATGTTTAGTAGAGTTGTGGAAGGGATGACAAGTTAGGTTTTGTTTATTATCTTCCTTAATAAATGAAGGTTTTTTTTTTCTAAATATCAATCTCTCATGAGTTTTTGATACTTGTCATTTTGTGGTATTTTTGAAATAAATATTATCCACTTGTAGTTTTTGATTTGTTTCAATTTTTAAAATTAAAGTCATATATACTTATATATGTAAAGTATTAAATATCATATATTTGATATTAAATTGTAATAAAAACGTTTTTTTTCTTATTTTAAAGTTGTATATTAAAAATATTTTATATTTACATTTTAATTTAATGTTTAATCTTTTTTTAAATCAACTCGTATAATACACGGGTCTCACATTTAGTAAAATATATATATATATATATATATATATATATATATATATATATATATATATATATATATATATATATATATATATATATATATATATATATATATATATATATATATATATGGGTAAAGTGAATATATCTAACAACCTTATATAAGCTTAGGTACCTAACCACATTATACTACATGGTTTGGCATTATATATATATATATATATATATATATATATATATATATATATATATATATATATATATATATATATATATATATATATATGCCTCAATTTGTAATTTGTAATTTATTCAATTTTCTTAAAACCAAATAAGTGCTCCGTTATGCTAATAAATTAATTGTTATGCTAATAAATTAATTGAAATTGAGATACGCATATCTATGTACAGCAAGCATCCGGTGTGAATTTGTTTAATTTATAACATTACCGTAGACTAAATAAATGAATATTATATACGAAACGTGACAATACGTGGGCATACAACATAGGTGTAATTATTATTTTCCAAAACGTGTTTGAACAAAAAAATTAGTTATGACCGTATATACTTATATTTATATTATCATAATAAGATATAGGTTAACTTGCATGTAAAAGAACCTACTTTAAGGACTATTTTTAAAATCAACATCTAACGTCAATATTATAATTTTAGAATTATTCAGATTTTATTATCAAATAAAATTGTGATATTTTTAATCTGATTCGATACGCCTTTAAAAATCAGTCATTTTGACGCATTATCATACTTGTTTTAAACATCCTTGATTAAACAAAAGATAGACCTCGTGTAAGAGACTAGTTATTCATAAGCAAATTCCTGTTCTAGGTAACTGCTCCTTTATTTATTATAAACTTATAATATAATATTGGTTTTTAAACATTGATTATGCAAAATAAATAAATAAATAATCTAAAATCTAAAATACAAATAAAATGAAAGTGAGTCTCATTTACCTATCGAAATTGTTCGAAATTTGATATTCAAGTTTCTCCTCAATTATAGTTAACTGTTAATCATGTAAATATTTACATCTTTTCCTTTTTATGAGCATCAACCGCTAAAAAAATGGTAGAGAAACGTGAGGATCTCCCTTCATCGTTATATGAAGAGCAAAGTACACCTAAAAATGACTGTTTGTATTTGTTTTCCATCTCTCGAGATTAATCATGCAATTGTTTTTTTTGTCTCTTAGACAGCATCGGCCATGAGGAGGTGTCGGGTGTGTGACCAAAAAGGACCCGTGCCATGAAGTTATAATTTTTTGATAATCTGTCCTAATATGTTGTTATTCCATTGTCAATCTGTCGTTAATATGTTTCAAATATGTTGCTTATTCATTGCTATCTATCTTATTCATCGCTAATCCGTCGTATCCATAGTTAATCTGAGAATTTTAGGGGCTCTTTTCCTTAAAATTAACGGACCCTGCTCTTAGACATTAATCATGAGAGTGTTAGATCACACAACTTTGTATGAAAATGCGTTGTATGAAATAATATAATCTTTGTATGTAATTAAAGTAGCAATGACTTACAAATTCATGGCTAATTTTCAAGTATTTAGTTGCTAATTGAAGGAATTGGGCAACCTAAATGCATCAAATACAATCAGCATGAATCTCGTTGCTATTTTTTAATCACCGCCTAGTCAACCACAACATGTTTTACTTGGAACGGCACTACTCCAACCACAAGTCCACAACTTGAGATTAACAAGATTGATCTTTGTGTAAGAAGTCAATTCATTCCTAACATGTCAATATATATATATATATATATATATATATATATATATATATATATATATATATATATATATATATATATATATATATATATATATATATATATATATATATATAAGGTTAGGTTAATGTGAGACGACCTATTTGTGAGACCGTGAGACGCATTTTTTTATTTTTTTTAGTTAATTCAAGTTCCGAAAATAATATTTAAAAAAAAAATAGATTTTTTCATTTATTTTGCATTTTAAAATTATTTTTTAAAATATGTCAGTGTAATATTCTATTAAAATATTTCACGTATTTTTCAAAAAAAAACGGGATTTTTTTTTTTTTTTTTTTAGTTAATTCAAGTTCCGAAAATAATATTTAATTTTTTTTTTTTTTGGATTTTTCCATTTATTTTGCATTTTAAAATTATTTTTAGATTTGATATCACGGTCTCACAAAATTATAATGATCTCAAATGAGCCTAAACCTATATATATATATATATATATATATATATATATATATATATATATATATATATATATATATATATATATATATATATATATATATATATATATATATAGGAGTATGATTAAATGAGAACACCTAAAAGGTTGAGAACGCGAGAACAGATCTGGGCCATTTAAATACTTAAATCTAAGGTCATTATTGAAAGGGGGATTTATGAAAAGTTCTTAAATTGTTGGCATTAAAATGTAACTTTTAAATTGTCAGAAGGACATAATAGGAATTTCAACTTTACTTGTATCCTATAATTTCTCACCCACTCACATATTTCCTTTCATCTTCTCGTATATATATTTCCACCTCTCTCTTTTTAGGGTTTCATAAAACTTAGGCCATCATCGATTTGGGCATCACCTACAACCCACCACGAAGATATGTTCCCCATCTTCATCTTACACCACAACCATCATCATCGCACACAACTCCAATCAAGAGTCTTCTTACTAAAGCATAAAGAGCCGGGCAAAATGCTAATTTTTTATAGATTTCCGGGCACCAATCCCGACTTCACCCGCCGCCGACAGATGTCCCATGCCACGTTTCGTGAACAGCTACGGCCGAAGATGATTGTGACAATAGGCAATGGTGAAGATGATTGTGGCAATTGGCAATGGCGAAGATGACTGTGAAAATTGGAGATGGTGAAGCAGCGACGTTTGAGGCATATTGTGGTGGTACTCGGGTGGCCCAACGAGCAGACCACAACCAGTAAACCACAGTGCTGGTGTTCGTGTCAGTCTACAGGTTTGCTACCATTGATTCGTAGGTTGATTCTTTCTCACCTGAAGTCGGGTAGATTTAGTGGATGGAAAGGGACGCATAGTTCACAGGTATGCTCTTTGAAATTTTATTATCCAAATACAAATATCTTAACACATGGCTACCCAGATTTGGTATTTAATCGAAAACAAGGATCACTCTCAACAATTGTACATTTTTGTTTAGAAATTGGCAATGGTCTTTAATTTGTTGAATGAATGGGAACCAATGGGGCCAAGAGGGTCTGTTCGTAAAGAAGGGATGATCTGTGCACATAAGGTGCTCGATAAAATGTCTGTGAGAGCATTTTCGATCGGAATGATGGAAGGGGTCTCGATGGGGTAGTTGATTCGATCGGTAATGATTATCTTCTCTTTTATTTTTATTTTGACTGTAAATCAATGTAGTTTAATCAACTACATTTCTTTACTTGTATTTCTTTCTATTCATACATGAATCTAGCTTTGGAATTAAGTTTTATGATCCACAAGATCTTATCGTGAAAACGTCTACTCAAAACCACAAGGTTTCTGCTAATTTGGTGTTCGGAGACTCCACTTCTAATCCTAGAAACAACAATTACATTCTGACCCCTTCCAGGGACAATTTCCCACCTTATGGGAGAGATTTTGCAAACCAAAAAGTGACAACGAGGTGTACCAATGGAAAGAAACACAATCCTAATTTTCGAATTTTTTGGTAATAATTTCTTGAAGGGGGTGCGTGAATGGATGTATTTATTTATGAATAACACGTGTATTCATTTATGAATAACATTGTAGTTATGTGTGAATAATTGTATTCATTTATTAATAGCACGTGTATTCATTTATGATAGAATGTGTATTAATTTATAAATAACAGTGTATTCATTTCTGAATTGTAATGTATTCATGTGTGAATGATTGTATTTATTTATGAATATTAGTGTATTCATGTAAATGAGTGTATTTATTTATGATTAGAGGTATTCATTTTATGAAAAAATGATAATTTTTACATTTTTTTTTTATTTTCAATTTGTAACAACGCAAATTTTCAAATAAATTTTTCATTTAAAATAAAGTGATTTCATTCAACCAATAGTATTTATTCCATGTTTCATATCAATTACATATATAAAATCCCCAAGATCTCAAATAGCAGCAGTGTGTATGCATCATGCCGGCGCCTTCCCACGGTCCTCGCTAGTACCTGAAACACATACATAACAACTTGTAAGCATAAATGCTTAGTGAGTTCCCCAGTATACTACTTACGCATATACGCCTTTCCAGGCCTTGAGATAATCGCCTTCCAGCCCATAACATATTGCCTTCCGGCCCATAACATATTGCCTTCCGGCCCGTACATATGCCTTCCGGCCCGTACATATTGCCTTCCGGCCCATAACATATTGCCTTCCGGCCCATAAACATACACAGCAATTAATACCTTAATTTTAACACATATAGCACATATATCATATATCATATCCGACCTTTCAGTCACATAACATATTGCCTTCCGGCCCGTATAAACATACATAGCACGCGTAGCAAATACCTTACCATTTATAGCACGTATAACACAAATCATATCCGACCTTCCGGTCACACAGTCAAACCCTTCCGGGTACAGTATAGTGAGAAGACTCACCTCGTGGTAATGAAAACTATCAACTCTTGAAATCACTCGCACTCGATCCGCCGATCTGCAGACTCCCTATAATACCATATACCCTTATTAATACTCTTATCATTCAAGACAACTGACCCTAAGAAATTATATGCAGGTCAACTTTGGTCAACGGTCAACTGGACCGGACTCGTCGAGTGCAAAGGTGACTCGACGAGTCGAGACGTCCTCTCCAACTTTCCCTGATGTTCCCTTTCTACTCGTCGAGTATCCCCCTTGACTCGACGAGATCCACGTGGAAGAATCGCGGGGCCACCCCGACTCCACTCGCCGAGTCTGAAGAACAACTCGGCGAGTCCCAGTGAATCTTCAAGCTACTCGCCGAGTCTGTTCATTGGACTCGGCGAGTCCATGCCATGCAGTCGATCAACTGCTTCCTGAAATACGTATGGTCCCGAAATACACAATCATGGGACTTTCTGGACCTCTAAACATCCTATTACTGGGGTATAAACGTTTGGGTAACAACATAATAATCCATCTAATCACCAAATGGGTTTCATAAACCCTAAATTCGTGTACACATCAAAATAACAGGAATGATCCGAAGTATTACCTGAAAAACGTACTCTCTGTGTCCCCAAACCTCAGAACTCGATCCCCTTGATCTTCCTTTGGCCAAAACCCTTCCTCTTCTTGCCTAACAAATTCTTCAAGGTTCCAATAGCCTTCACTCCTGCTCTAGATGTCCACAGACGCTTAGGTTCTTCTCAATCGGCCAAAAGACGGACAATGACGGCCTAAAAGGCGTTATATACGATCCAA
The DNA here is from genome assembly GCF_052625555.1 of Lactuca saligna. Taxonomy (NCBI): domain Eukaryota; kingdom Viridiplantae; phylum Streptophyta; class Magnoliopsida; order Asterales; family Asteraceae; genus Lactuca; species Lactuca saligna. Next base: position 10,178,641 of record NC_136425.1, on the reverse strand, counting down.
AACCAAACGGCTAGGGTTTCCGCTGAACAGCGCAGACTCGCCGAGTCCATAATGGACTCGTCGAGTCCAGTCGCGAACCCGCGACCCAGTCTGTGGTCCTACTCAGCGAGTCTGACTCCAACTCGCCGAGTCCCTTCCTAAAACACCCCAAAAACAATATTATAAGAATACCTGAAATTCCAGGCTGTTACAACTCTCCCCTACTAGGACTAGACTTCGCCCTCGAAGTCTCATTCTGCAAATAACTCCGGATGTTGCTCCCGCATCTCACGCTCCGGCTCCCAAGTCATCTCCGATCCTTTCCGGTGTTGCCACTGAACCAACACCAGAGGTACCTCCTTGTTCCTCAGAACCTTGATCTTCCGATCCCTGATAGTTACCGGTCTCTCGGCGTAATTCAAGCTCGCATCCACCTGAATATCCTCTAACGGAACCACTGCCGATCATCGGCTATACACTTCCTCAACTGTGATACGTGAAAGGTATTGTGAATCTGTCCCAACTCTGCTGGCAACTCCAACCGATAAGCTACCCGGCCTACCCTTGCAATCACACGAAATGGACCTATGAACCGGGGCCCCAACTTGCCCCTCTTCCTGAACCGGATCACTCCTTTCCAAGGAGAAACCTTCAAGAGGACGAAGTCGCCAACCTGAAATTCAAGCTCGGACCGTCATCTGTCCGCATAACTCTTATGTCGGCTCTGGGCGGTCAATAACCTCTGTCTAACCTGTTGAATCTGTTATGTCGTCTGGAGTACGATCTCTGTACTGCCCATCACTCTCTGTCCCACCTCTCCCCAGCAAATGGGAGTCCGACACCTCCTACCATACAACAACTCAAAAGGTGGCATACCAATGCTCGAATGATGGCTGTTGTTGTAGGAAAACTCAGCCAAAGGCAAATGCGCATCCCAGCTACCCCGAAGTCTAACACACACGCTCTAAGCATGTCTTCCAATGTCTGAATCGTCCGCTCGCTCTGACCGTCTGTCTGGGGATGGTATGCGGTACTAAAATGCAGTTTAGTACCCAGCTCCTCATGGAATTTCTTCCAGAACCTGGAAGTGAAGCGTACATCACGGTCTGAAACAATCGAGATCGGCACTCCATGCCGAGATACTACCTCTCTCACGTATAACTCCGCCAACTTCTCCGCTGATGAACTCTCGCTAATGGCAAGGAAGTGTGCACTCTTCGTCAATCTATCCACAATCACCCAAATTGCATCGACTCCCCTAGCAGTTCTCGGCAATTTGGTGATGAAATCCATAGTAATCTGTTCCCACTTCCACTCAGGAATCTCCAAGGGCTACAACTTACCATGCGGTCTCTGGTGCTCGGCCTTAACCCTACGGCAGGTCAAGCACCTCTCAACGAACCATGCGACGTCTCTTTTCGTACAAGGCCACCAATATTCCTTCCTCAAGTCCAAATACATCTTCGTAGCACCGGGATGGATCGAGAATTTCGATCTATGAGCCTCCTCCATCAAAGTAGCACGCGTACCGCCCACGAATGGTACCCAAATCCGACCCTGAAACGTCAAAAGTCCTCGTCCATCCTTAACGAACTCTGAAATTAACCCAACGACCCGCTCTTTCTTCTGCATCTCGGATCTCACAACCTCGGCCTGTGCCCCACGAATAGCATCTAATACTGGAGACATCACCGTCAGTCTCAGACATACGTCTTGCAATGGAGTGCTCTCCGCCCTACGACTCAATGCATCGGCTACCACGTTAGCCTTGCCTGGGTGGTATAGGATCTCACAGTCATAATCCTTAACCACATCCAACCATCTCCTCTGACGCATATTTAGGTTGGGTTGATCCATCAAATACTTCAAACTCTTATGGTCCGTGTATATAGTACAACGAACCCCGTACAGGTAGTGACGCCAAATCTTGAGAGCGAACACTACTGCTCCCAACTCTAAGTCATGCGTGGGATATCTCGCCTCATGAGGCTTTAATTGCCTCGATGCATAAGCTATCACATGGCCTCTCTGCATCAACACTGCACCCAGTCCCGTAATCAATGCGTCGCAATATACGACAAAATCCTCCATCCCCTCCGGGAGGGCTAATACCGGGGCTTCGCACAGTCTCTGACGTAGTGTCTCGAAGGAAGTCTGTTGCTCGGGTCCCCATGAGAATGTAACACCCTTCCGGGTCAATCTGGTGAGCGGTACCGCGATCTTGGAGAAGTCCCTAATAAACCTCCGATAGTACCCCGCCAACCCAAGGAAACTCCTGATCTCGGAAGGTGACTTCGGTGCCTCCCAACTCATCACTGCTTCCACCTTGGCCGGATCGACCAATATTCCTGCCTGATTAACAACATGTCCAAGAAATTGGACCTCCCACAACCAGAAGCCACATTTGGAGAATTTTGCATATAGCTTCTCCGACCTCAATACCTCAAGGACCTCCCTCAAATGTCCCTCATGCTGCTCTCTAGTTCGCGAATACACTAGGATGTCGTCGATAAATACAATCACAGACCGATCCAGCATCGGCCTGCATACCCTGTTCATGAGGTCCATGAACACTGCCGGGGCATTGGTGAGCCCGAAAGGCATCACCACGAACTCGTAATGCCCATACTGCATCCTGAATGCGGTCTTCTGGACGTCCTCATCCCGCACTCTTACCTGATGGTACCCTGACCTCAAATCGATCTTGGAAAACCAAGATGCCCCTTGCAACTGATCGAATAGATCATCGATCCTAGGTAACGGATAGCGGTTCTTGACCGTCACCTTGTTCAACTCCCGGTAATCAATGCACATCCGGTGTGAACCATCCTTCTTCTTGACGAACAGAATCGGTGCTCCCCACGGCGAGCTACTCGGCCAAATAAATCCCTTCCCCAGCAACTCCGAAAATCTCTAGTACGCATCCTCGAAGAACCTCCGTGGCACAAACCACCCTCTCGGCCGCTATAGAAACGCTCAGAGGCCGACTTAACGGCTCACGACTAATGTTGATATGCTGACTAAAAGCTAAAGATACAAAGGATCTACTCGCACCCGAATCAAATAACACTAGAGCAGGCATAGAGTTCACAAGAAAAGTACCTACACATACATTAACATAAGCATAACATTTCGACTTTAAAGTAAATACGTGAATTACAGCATACCTGCCACAACATCGGGCGCAGCGCGGACCTCCTCCGCAGTCAGCTGAAAGGCTCTCCCGCGAGCCCTCGGGGCCTCGACCTTCGCCGGTCGGGTTTCAGTAGTCCTGGTAGTAGGTGTAGATCCCTGACGAAGCTGCGGGCACTCGGCCTTCCGATGGCCTGTCTGGTTGCAGTGAAAGCAAACCATGAACCCCTTAGGACAATCCCTGGCAATGTGTCCTTCCTTGCCACACTTGTAGCAACCACCAGCTCGACACGCCCCCTCATGACTTTTTCCGCACTTCCCGCAAGTGCGGCCCTTCTGACCTCCCATCCTCGAATCAGCGGACTTGATCCGCTTGGCTGCTGGCTGAGACTGAGCCGGTCGTCGGTCCACCTGCCGAGACTCGGCCTCCTCCCTGGCCTGAGTCTCCAACTCGATCTCGCGCTTCCTGGCGTTCGCTTGAAGCTCAGTGAAAGTACGATAGGTGGAGTTTGACACAAACTCCCGGATATCCCTCCTCAAAACGCCTAAATATCGGCTCATCCGTGACTGCTCTGTAGACACCAGCTCTGGGCAGAACATCGCCCTCTCGTGAAACTTCCGTGTGACCACTGCAATGGAATCAGTACCCTGCTTAAGGGTCAAGAACTCCTGAATCAATCGTTCCCTCTCCACTAGGGGAACGTACTCGTCCCTGAACATCTCAGTAAACCTCTCCCATGTCACCGCTGTAATCTCCGCCAGAGTGAAGTTCGCCGTCACGAACTTCCACCAATCCTTTGCTCCCAGACGGAGTTGGTTCAAGGCGAACCGTACCCTCAGGTGCTCCGGGCATGAGCAAGTGTAGAAGCACCCCTCAATGTCGGCGATCCACCTCATCGCAGCAATCGGATCCTGCATCCCATCGAACTCAGGGGGTTTCGTGTTGCTGAATTCCCGGAACAGCAACGAATCGCCCCCTTGCGGCCTGGCAGCGGCCACAGCTGCGGTAGCGGCAGCGGCTGCAGCCTCAGTCAGTGCGGCGTACCGCTCCTTAAACGTCTCCATCAGTGTGGTCTTAATAGACCCAAACATCTCCAGGATCTCAGCCCGGATCGCTGCAGCTACCTCCTCCTGAATCATCTGACGAATATCCTCGTCGCTCACACTGCTCGAACTCGCCCCATGACGTGTGGTAACCATGATGTCTCTGAAATACAACATAAAATTATCAGAGACTCCATGAAGTACAATTGTACTCGATAACGCAACCCTACTCAGTCTCCGATATCCAGGGATTCTTACTTGGGTCTTCCACCGACCCGGTGTCTTCGGTAGTACGGGCCCAATACTACCGACCACACCGTGTCAGTATTCGTCCCAAATCTTCCTCCCCAAACCCCGAATAGTGAGTACTCTACCTCTAGTATGCACTATCTACCTGCACGCTATCGAATATCTCATATAAGCAAACTCCCTAGACTAAGGCATCACAAAACAGGCCATTCTAGTCCTATCATGAATACCTAGTCTTCTAGCATGCATAACAATTCATAATTCAGTGCATAACATAACATTGTAAGGTATTCTGGGGGTCTTTACCGTTCGGGCGCTGGCTGATCGTACACACTGCTCCGTTCTTGTTTACCACTTTACCATTTATAAAAATTTATGTCTTTATTATTTTTAAAAGATTTTTCCTCAAATCCTCGGTTTGAGTTCAGTTACACCCGAAGGTACACCCGAATCCCTCAAACCAAGGCTCTGATACCAATTGTAACAACGCAAATTTTCAAATAAAATTTTCATTTAAAATAAAGTGATTTCATTCAACCAATAGTATTTATTCCATGTTTCATATCAATTACATATATAAAATCCCCAAGATCTCAAATAGCAGCAGTGTGTATGCATCATGCTGGCGCCTTCCCAAGGTCCTCGCTAGTACCTGAAACACATACACAACAACTTGTAAGCATAAATGCTTAGTGAGTTCCCCAGTATACTACTTACGCATATACGCCTTTCCAGGCCTTGAGATAATCGCCTTCCGGCCCATAACATATTGTCTTCTGGCCCATAACATAATGCCTTCCGGCCCGTACATATTGCCTTCCGGCCCGTACATATTGCCTTCCGGCCCATAACATATTGCCTTCCGGCCCATAAACATACACAACAATTAATACCTTAATTTTAACACATATAGCACATATATCATATATCATATCCGACCTTTCAGTCACATAACATATTGCCTTCCGGCCCGTATAAACATACATAGCACGCGTAGCAAATACCTTACCATTTATAGCACGTATAACACAAATCATATCCGACCTTCCGGTCACACAGTCAAACCCTTCCGGGTACAGTATAGTGAGAAGACTCACCTCGTGGTAATGAAAACTATCAACTCTTGAAATCACTCGCACTCGATCCGCCAATCTGCAGACTCCCTATAATACCATATACCCTTATTAATACTCTTATCATTCAAGACAACTGACCCTAAGAAATTATATGCAGGTCAACTCTGGTCAACGGTCAACTGCACCGGACTCGTCGAGTGCAAAGGTGACTCGACGAGTTGAGACGTCCTCTCCAACTTTCCCTGATGTTCCCTTTCTACTCGTCGAGTATCCCCCTTGACTCGACGAGATCCACGTGGAAGAATCGCGGGGCCACCCCGACTCCACTCGCCGAGTCTGAAGAACAACTCGGCGAGTCCCAGTGAATCTTCAAGCTACTCGTCGAGTCTGTTCATTGGACTCGGCGAGTCCATGCCATGCAGTCGATCAACTGCTTCCTGAAATACGTATGGTCCCGAAATACACAATCATGGGACTTTCTGGACCTCTAAACATCCTATTACTGGGGTATAAACGTTTGGGTAACAACATAATAATCCATCTAATCACCAAATGGGTTTCATAAACCCTAAATCCGTGTACACATCAAAATAACAGGGATGATCCGAAGTATTACCTGAAAAACGTACTCTCTGTGTCCCCAAACCTCAGAACTCGATCCCCTTGATCTTCCTTTGGCCAAAACCCTTCCTCTTCTTGCCTAACAAATTCTTCAAGGTTCCAATAGCCTTCACTCCTGCTCTAGATGTCCACAGACGCTTAGGTTCTTCTCAATCGGCCAAAAGACGGACAATGACGGCCTAAAAGGCGTTATATACGATCCAAAACCAAACGGCTAGGGTTTCCGCTGAACAGCGCAGACTCGCCGAGTCCATAATGGACTCGTCGAGTCCAGTCGCGAACCCGCGACCCAGTCTGTGGTCCTACTCGGCGAGTCTGACTCCAACTCGCCGAGTCCCTTCCTAAAACACCCCAAAAACAATATTATAAGAATACCTGAAATTCCAGGCTGTTACAACTCTCCCCCACTAGGACTAGACTTCGCCCTCGAAGTCTCATTCTGCAAATAACTCCGGATGTTGCTCCCGCATCTCACGCTCCGGCTCCCAAGTCATCTCCGATCCTTTCCAGTGTTGCCACTGAACCAACACCAAAGGTACCTCCTTGTTCCTCAGAACCTTGATCTTCCAATCCCTGATAGCTACCGGTCTCTCGGCGTAATTCAAGCTCGCATCCACCTGAATATCCTCTAACGGAACCACTGCCGATTCATCGGCTATACACTTCCTCAACTGTGATACGTGAAAGGTATTGTGAATCTGTCCCAACTCTACTGGCAACTCTAACCGATAAGCTACCCGGCCTACCCTTGCAATCACACGAAATGGACCTATGAACCGGGGCCCCAACTTGCCCCTCTTCCTGAACCGGATCACTCCTTTCCAAGGAGAAACCTTCAAGAGGACGAAGTCGCCAACCTGAAATTCAAGCTCGGACCGTCGTCTGTCCGCATAACTCTTCTGTTGGCTCTGGGCGGTCAATAACCTCTGTCTAACCTGCTGAATCTGTTCTGTCGTCTGGAGTACGATCTCTGTACTGCCCATCACTCTCTGTCCCACCTCTCCCCAGCAAATGGGAGTCCGACACCTCCTACCATACAACAACTCAAAAGGTGGCATACCAATGCTCGAATGATGGCTGTTGTTGTAGGAAAACTCAGCCAAAGGCAAATGCGCATCCTAGCTACCCCCGAAGTCTAACACACACGCTCTAAGCATGTCTTAATATCATATTTACCCTTCATAAACTTTCAAAATATCATATTTGCCCAAATCCTTTTTATAATGTTTTTAATATTTTATAATCATTTTTTATAACTTAAAATTATTATAATAATTAAAAATTTTAACAATATTATCATTAGTTCTATGATAATGAAATGTGAACTTCTAAATTGTTGGAATGTCGTCGTCTTGACAAACAAAAATATTCATCTTCAACCCTCTCTATGGAATGTATATTTTGATTGTTTAGTTGTTTTTGTTGATTATGTTGTAGATGAAGGATATTTTAGATATTACCATTGATATTTTGATGTTTAAAAAGTGTATATACGATATTTTGATATTTAAGAAGGGTATATATGATATTATGATGTTTAAAAAGGACATATATGATATTTTAAAATTTTATGAATGGTAAATATGATATTTAGAAATTTTATGAAGGGTAAATATGATATTTAGAAATTAAGTTGGGTAAATATGATATTTTGATGTTTAAGATGGGCATATATAAATTCTCTCTCTCTCTCTCTCTCTCTCTCTCTCTCTCTCTCTCTCTCTCTCTCTCTCTCTCTTTCTCTCTCTCTCTCTCTCTCTCTATATATATATATATATATATATATATATATATATATATATATATATATATATATATATATATATATATATATATATATATATATATATATATATATATATGGGTAAAGTGAATATACCTAACAACCTTATATAAGCTTAGGTACCTAACCTCATCAAACTAGGTCATTTTGCATTAAATTTTCATTGCAATCATGAAAGGTTCTTAAACTTTATCCATAAACTTGATTTACTTCAAAAAAATTTGGAAATTCATTATTATATTTCTCCTACATCATTTCATTTGTAACGGTAGGATATGAAGTCTATCAGGCGGTATTCGATACAAATACGTGATGTAAAAGAAATATATTGGTAAAAGTCCAAAGATTTTGGAAGTAATAAAGTTATGAGGTTGAAGTTTAAGAACCTTAGGCAATTACAATGTAAATATGATACAAATCGATGTGATATATATATATATATATATATATATATATATATATATATATATATATATATATATATATATATATATATATATATATATATATATATATATATATATATATATATATATATATATATATATATAAGTGTTGATATCCGATATATCAATCTATGTAAAGTTAATAACTATCCAGGAGATATTGTAGGACTAGATAATTTACAACTATAACATATAATACTATTTATCAATAATATGTTCAGAATTTTAGATTGATTAAAACAATTTGCAGGCAATATATACATAAACGAAATATAAACAATTTGTTACTAATGAATTCCAAACATATCCATAAACAGGCAATATATACATAAACGAAATATAAACAATTTGTTACTAATGAATTCCAAACATATCCATAAACGTATGTGTATATATGTTTACTAATTGTAAGACCCACGTATTATATGGGTTATTTTTTAAAAAAATAAAAACAAATATTAATGTTTAAATATTTGAAAACTCTAAATTTATAAAAAAAAAAAATTTAAAAATAATGAATTATTAAAATTAAAATATTTTTTATCTTTTAAATTTAAACAAATAATTTTAATAAATAAACAAAAAAATTAATAAACTTTAATTTGAAAATTTTAAAATTAGAAGGTAAATCTATTAATGAAATTGATATCCATTTATTACTATATCTATATTGTATGTGAAAAAAATTAATTCAAAATAACGAAAAAAATAACATTTTGTAAATTGCATGGGAGTATGACATGTGACAAAAATATTTTTTATTTATTAGAGAGGATGTTCTAGCATGAATTTACCAATGGACAGGCGATGACACATGACGTCAAAACTTCTAATGTCTCATTTTTATATATTTTATTATGTTAGTAGTAAAAAAAACATTGATATATCATGTATACTGGTTGAGTGGAAAAAAAAATTGGAGTCATAACAAAATGAGTGGAGATGATTAAGGGTGGTGAGATTCTTTTGGAATAATCATTCGATTTGGTTTCTCGCCACCATCAATCGAAAAGCTCTATTAGTAAATTCTGGCTTTTTCAACGGTAACATAAATATCAATTCATAATAAATCAATTCTAATATTTTTCATGCAACCTTTTAATTTCCGATTTCAAAATTTGTCTTCTAAGTTCTTATTCTAATTTTTCTTAATACACCGATTCTGATAATCTGATTTCTCGATCCTAAAAAACGATCATGTATTCATGTTATTATATTCGTGTTAATCTGATTTTAGACAGCTTCATGATTTCTGATTTTTTATTTATGATTCGTGTTAATTGTAAGATTTTGTTATTGGTTTTTACTTCTTTAATGTTAGTTTTCTGATAAAAATTAATTTATGTGTATTTTTTTTTTAATTTTTTATAGATAACTTGAAACATCAACATAATCAGTTTTGAATTCCTTATTGCTAGAAAATGATTGGACATCACAAGTTCACAACTAAAGGTTTTCATATTTTTATTGTTTTTTTCTCATTGGCATTTTTTATAAAAAAACAAAAATATAAAAATAGTCATTGTGGTATGTCGAAAATTGTGACTTTTATCCAAAAAAAATTTTGGACTAGTACCATTGATCAAAAACTTTAAATTTATTACGAGTTTGGTCCAATTTATTTTTAAAATACAAAAACTAAAGGATTTACCCATATTATTATTATTATTATTTTAAATTTTTCTTTAAGTACTACAATTAATAAAAGAAAGCAAAAAGAAAAATAAAGCTCACCCCAATCCTCCCCTTTTTATTCCCTTCTACTAGACCCATCTTCCTTATTCTTCACATTCTTTCCATCCGATAAACACCACCACCATCGGTCAACGTCGTTTCTGCAACCACCAGTCAACTCCACCATCACCACCGGTTAACTCCATTACCACCAGCACCACCACCGCCACCACTACCACCACCAAATTAACTCAAAAAAATTCCATATATGTAACTTAAACTCAAAAAGTATTAGATTTGTAATCTCCAACCATTTCTCACTTCCTCATTCATACACACAAATACTAGGATGAACATTATGAAGATCTAGAACCATATGAATATTTGGAACAGATACAACACACACACACATACAAGCATCACATTATTTTTACACCAATGATCTATCTCATCAAGATTTAACATAAAACCTAGAAATTCAGCCAAAGAAACATCAGATTACAACCAATCTCATTTTTTTAGAACAGATGAAGATCAAACCTAACACACAAATTAACGAAACCCATATCTAACAAGGTCTTCATAAATTGACACACACATACACTCCAGAAATTGATTCTCTTCTAGCATCGAAATCGCCGAAGTTAGGGATAGATATAGTCAGATACAAAGGGTTTTTAGCATCATCTTGCCTTAGCTTCGTCTTTCCATGAAGGGAATATTATGAATGGTGACTCCGATAAAGGGTCACCATCTTACTCTCCGATAAACACATCGTTATGGGTCTAAAAAATCCATGTCTTGCCCTTTGTTCTATTTGTCGTCAACGAGAAGGGTATTTTAGGGTTGTTGGAGTTAGGATTTGTAGACCTCATAGATTATATATATATATATATATATATATATATATATATATATATATATATATATATATATATATATAGAGAGAGAGAGAGAGAGAGAGGGAGAGAGAGATATTGAGGGAGGAATCTCAGTGGCAAGGGCTCCTACAATAAGGCTCTGGTGAGATGCGCAAGTGCTTCGATGATACGCGAGCGACGACTCCAATGATAGGAGGGTGGTAGCTTCAACGATAGGTGGATGATATCTAAAAATTATGTTCTTTTTTTTTATATATTGAAGGAGAGAGAAACAGAAGGGGGGGGGGGGGGGGGGGAAGAAATGGTAGGTGGTATTTTAGTTACGCTTTTCTTTGTAGTTATTATAATAAAAAGAAAAAAAAAACAAAAAAAAAAGGGTAAATTTATCATTTTAAGTCTTTTTTTAAAAAAAATTAGACTAAAACCACAATAAAAAAAGTTATTTTGTACATGTGATGCTAGTGCAAAAATATCTAGATCAAAGTGACAACGTTTTGGCTAAACAAATGGATATTTTTACACTTTTTGTCTTATAAAAATTATATATTTATAAATTTATAAATTACTTCTAATGTTCATAGTACTAATATCATGCAATTCATAACACTTCTAATGAAAATGAGAATGCCATTAATATTTTTTTCAGTTAATAAAATTTTCCAAAAGTGTCACCCTCCTTTAATATGATTTTTTATTATTAAATATCTTATTTTTTATTTAGGCCCCAAATTAAATCGGCTTAGACCAATATTATTGCAAAAAAAAAAAACCGAGTTTTTACGGCGTCAAATAACTTTTCAAATAAATTCGAAAATAATAAAGATTGCCTTAGTAATTTCCCGTACACTTTTTATTATTTTTTTCTTTTACATTTTCTTGATTTATTAACCAAACTACTGGATACTATGGGTGTGTTTGAGATGGTTTTTTGAACATAAACGTTTTTGTAAAAAAATTTTGTATAAAAGGTGGTGTTTAAAATGTGTTTGATTTGTTTTTTACGATTTTTAAGTGATAAAAGCTAAAAGTCACAAAATGATAGGAATTCCTATCTTTTCTCCAGCCAACTTTTCCTTCTTACTAAAAGTTGGTTTTAAAAGATCTTTTTAAATTGCCAAACAACTTTTATTAATTTTTAACTTTTTGAAAAAGTTAAAAGTAAAAAAGATAGATTAAAAAGAAATGCCGAACACCCTCTATGTAATTGTTTTTTTATAATGTTTGTATTTAATAGATCCTATATATATATGTAAGATTGACACATACATATATATATATATATATATATATATATATATATATATATATATATATATATATATATATTTATATTGTATCAATGTGTAACACAATTTTGTGATCAATTATTTTAAAAACTTCGATTAGATATTAGTAAATTAATAAATAAATCAATAATAATTAAATATAACTTAAAGCTGGAAATTAGGAAAGTTTCTCTCTTTCCCTCTCTCTCTCTTTCTCTCTACTCATCTGCTACAATAAATTCAATCAATCGCGCCTCCGTTAAACGCCGGTGGAGTTTTTCGCACCTCCGTTAAACGTCGGTGGGGTTTTTGGCAGTAATCGAAGAAGAAGAAGGAGGTCATCATCAGTGATTTTCAGGGGGGGCTGTTTGGTTGCCTTGTTTGACGGGAAGGGAAAAGCAGAAAATGAGAGGCTGCACCAATCAACTTACAGTTCCATCCCCACTCTCCTATTGCTATGTATGTAGCGATTCCTCCTTGGCGACTCCCCTAGCGAATGCTAATGGGTGGTGTTTTGTGTCCATAGCGAGGCTAACGAGCGGTGGAGAGGGCCACTCCGTTTAGCCTTAGCGAAACAATGTTTAGAAGAAAAAACCCATTAGCATACATTTAATCAAATCTTATTAAAAAATAGAAAAACTGAAATAGCATAAGTATTAGCAAAATTCATTTGCAAAAGAAACATCGAAGCAAATAGCAAAAAATCATGTCTGTCAGCCACCATTTGAATACTATAATAAAGATTCTTGTATTTACCTAACATAATCTTATTAATAATTAACAATACTCAAAGCTGAAAAGGATTGGAAGGCTAGAGTGAGACAAAAAATAAATCAAATAGCAAATAACCGAATAAAAATATTACAATTAATTCAAATAGTAACTACCAACGACAAAATAACAATAGCCAAAAATAACCCAATAAACAAAAACAAATCGACCCTAGTTAGCAACTATCAATTATTAAGAGGAGAGGGATTGAAAATATATGCCGAGACAAAAAAAAATCCAATTTCCAAGTACAATTTCAATTCCAGTTGGTGAATAGAGGTCCTGAAGAGTATACAACGCTTCTAGTTTCGATTTCACTTCCTATTGAGAGACACAACGAGAGTATGACATCTTAGAATCAAATCATTAATAAAAAAAAAAGGTATTTAACTTTTTATACCCGACTGGTTTGATGACATCTTGCAGTTATCAGACTACATACAACTCCTGATTTTGAACTAAAAAATCCAGTATATATTCGAACTGTTACTCCTAACAAGCCATAAAAAATCTACCTCCTGAAAGAAATTAATGAAATCAAAACAAATAAATATGAAATCAAAAATGCATATTTCGAACAAAAGATATTGAAATGCCTAGTTAACTAAAAGCTTTAAATGCAATCTCCAACTCATACAAATTTGGAATCACGAATCAGAATAGTGGTAAAAAAAAAAAGAGAATATGAGAAGTTAGAATTGGGAACCAAAAATAGAAGATTAAGAATCTAAACTCGTATTCGTCTCAAACGAATCGTCAAATCCGAACCATAATTTGGAGAATGGGAGAAATCAGATTTAGAAATTGGAATTCTGGCAATTTAAAGATAATATATGACTCTTCGATTTTCAATATCGTCCATTTTCTAGGCATCAATTGGAAATTGGCTAATCACGCCGATTACAGGTCTCAGGGTAAAGTGTTAAGTGGATTTGATTATTTCGCGCAATTGCGCTTTTTGTTACCTTCTGTGTCATCTTGTGTCGACAAAATCAATGTAATGGGCTAATGTTTTTGGGCTAGAGTAACATATATAAAACTGCTTACTGGACTAAACTGATGCCCTTTAATATTTACTACCTTGGGACTTAGCCCATCTCGCCCAGGTATGCAGGTGACATTGTTGTATATAGATTATTGTATCAATGTGTAACATATATATATATATATATATATATATATATATATATATATATATATATATATATATATGGCAAAGTTATAATGTGGATGAACAACTATTATGTGGATGTGTGGACAGTGCTATTCTACGAAAATTACTAAGAGAATAGGTTGTTTAGTAATGTGAATACGTTCAACCTCACACAACTATCATCATTTTCATGCACACTCACTAATTTTTATTCATTTTTTTCTCACGCATCGTTTTTCACTCATTTTCATTTTTACAGAATACGACTCAATAAACATTTGACAACATTCTGACAGAATGAGAATAATAATATATAAAAAATCTGTAATAACCTTATAGATGATTTAATTAGTGAGAATCTGTGATAATGACAATAATTATGTAAGATTGAACGTATTCACATTATCAAACAACATATTTTCTTTGTCATTCTCGTAGAACAACAATGTCCACACGTCAACACAATAACTATGCATCCTTTTTTTCTCCATTGATCAACACCCACCCCAGCTTGGAAATCGATTGCAGGTTCTCTCCCACTTTTCTCAACCTCTCAAATCAATCTTAACCCTCATTCTCACTTTAATTGATCGCATGCCCTCTTCTTCTTTTTCTCGAGTTTCACGTTCGATTGGAAAGAATACTGAAGAAGAGGCCAGGTGGTCGGAGATTGTGAAATGCATCGCACTAAGATTTTGTTTGTGCAAGTATATAGATTCATGGAGTATAGTGTTGAGAATAATGTTGATATCGTAAGTGAAAGAGGAGGAAAAAACAATGCATTAATCAAATGCATAAGTTTTTTTAAAAGCTTACTTTAAGGTATGTTTTAATCGAATTGCAATCTTATTTCTTCATAAAACCAACCCACTAATGCCCATTGTTTTACAAATAGCATGGATCAACTAACATCATGAGTCCATCCTCGATCATCAATCTGATGTCTGATAAGCATATCTGGAGCATTCTTCGAAATTGGATCGATACACTTTTTGAGAACCAATGGTGTCATCTCCGGTAAGAGGGTTTAAGTATAATTTGATTGATTTTGTGCTTTTGTTTCTGGGATTTTGACTTTTGTTGTACTTGCTCTAGTTTTCTGTTTGGTATGATGAAATACAATTCTATTGCAGACTGGTCCCGTGAAACAACACTCATAACTGGAGACATCAGTTCGCCAAATTAAAAAATTTACATTCGTTTTCCAAAAATTGGATGGACATAAGGGAATCAAGAACCCCAATAAATGAATTTTATAATACATAAATAAAAAATAACTTATAATTTATTTTGATTCGTCATTTATATGAAGTTTTGATGCCTCTTTAATGGTGTTTAGTATAATAGTGGAGACAAAGATCGCTCAAATATTTTACTAAAAGATCAAGACTCGTCTTTTTAACAATCTAATTGAGGTCCAACATCTTATTTATAAAAAAAAAAGTAATCATGTTATGAAGTATAAAGTAAATAGTTTTAGAATAGAACTAAAGTTAGTCTTGATTTAGAAATAAATCATCATTCATACAAATCTTTTCAACATATTATATTCTATTCTATTCAATATCATCAATGAAAAACTTTTTGCACAAAAAACCTCACATATGGTCAACCCATGTCATCATGAACACTACTACCAAAAAAACTTACCTCCACTGTGGCGGTATCTTATCCTCTTTACCATTTCCAATCTTTCCCTTCATATTATCATTCTCAATGGTGTCTTGAATAAGGCCAGAAGGTGTAGCAGCTGGATGCAGCTCAAGGCAACCTTTTGGACAACTTGTCTTATCTTCTTGTTTATTAGATTAATACAATTCTTTTGACTATTTTTCCATTTGAAATACAGAGATAGGTTTGCGTAATTTGGTTGTAGAATTACGAAGGCAAGAAACTCTTAGTTGGTTATGGATTTAAATGTATAAAACTTATAAGCATAGATTTTTTCCGCCCTCATTCTCTAACACTTTTTTGACATCGACACTACATGTATGAATGTATATGCATATGCTTAATCATATGTGTATAAATATGCATATGTCATATACTTATTCTTATGTATATGCATACAAGCATAATGATATGTATTTAATTGCCTTATGCATATACTTATTTTTATGCATATGCATACACTTATGAATAAATGCATATGCATATACTTATAAGTATACCTATACTTATTATTATTGTCACAACTAGCATTCTAGCTAGGAAATTCTGTACTCTTGTAAACATTATCTACTGTAAACTCATAACCCTAATTCATGTTATGCTTGAAGTTCAACCTATGGAAACACATTCAAACCTAGATTCATCAAGTAAAGTTGAAAAAAACCCTAGAAATCCCGGTTAAAGTCCTATATGGACTACGATTTCCTTATTGGGCCTAATGGACCAATAAGCTGCCAATTTGACTATTTTGGGCTTATAACTCTTAAATGGGCTCTCATTGGACCCACTCTCATGAGAATCAACCTTTTTGGGCCTTATAAGCCTAAAATGGACTAGTTTATCTTTAATGGGCCTTATTAGGCCATCACAAATCCAGTTATCTTTAACATACTCAAATCCATTCTCTTATACAAAGATTGGGTTGTGAGCTACCCTAAGGGACCAATGGGCCGTAAGTTCTCCTTATGGGCCTCATGAACTCAAGCCAAGGAAAGAATGGGCCAAAGTGATTTCTTCCTCCTTCCTTAGCCCATTTCAGCCCAAGTAAAACAAAAAAAATAAAAGAAAGGATGAGGGTTGACATTTGTGGTGCCACCTCATAAATATACATAGGATATCCATGCACCATTCTCATATCTCTATGCATGTCACCTCATCTCACTCTCTCCCCTCTCTTCTTCTACTCTCGGCCGAGGATCACCAAACACACACACACACACACACACACTTAATTCACTTCCAAATCCTCTAAAGAACACCTTCATTCCTCCAAAAATTTTTAGATTAAGGGCATTCAAGAAGGTTTTCATCCAAGAATCACTCCAAGATACATACTTGTGGTAAGATCTTGACAACATACTTGCTTTTTACAACTTAATCACTCTTCTTACCACCTTTTATTCTTAATCATACTCCAAGAAATCTTCTTGAGTTCGAGATCTACTCAAGGGAGTTGCTAGGGCTGAAAAATCACTTAATCTTTCCACATATGCTTCAAAAACCGAATCCACAAACTCAAGGTGAGTTTATACCCCTCTATTTTCGGTTTTCATATGATTTATGGGGGAGAATACAAGTAAATTTGTGAAGGTCGATGTGTATTTGTATGTTATGTGTGTTTTCTTGTGTTTATGTGGTAAATATGTGCTAAAAATGATATATCTTTCGAGATCTATAGTTCAAGAAGGAAAAATATGTGATCTAGGTTATATTTCACTTAACATGTCAACATAAACTACCATACAAGCTTTATAATAAACACACTACAACATAAAATTTGTTATTGGTCCATTTTTGATAAATAAACAAAAGTTGGGGAAAAAGATGTTATTCACGGTTTTTACAAGGATCAAAAGGTCAAAACAGCTAAAATAATAGTTTTTATAAATATTAGGCTTTCTAAAGGACTAAAAATGTAAATTTTAGTTTAATGGGCTAAAATTTGGGTTTTTCGGCAATTTAGGCCCAAAAATGCGAAAAACCAAATTTAAGGGGGCTGAAATGGAAAGTTTTTTCCAAAAAAAAGGGCTATAAACGTAAATAAACCTATTTTAGGGGTTAAAATGGCCTTATTTATAAAAAGGGACTAAAAATGCAAAGATTTTGGATTTTGGGTAAAAATTGTAAATATTGCGAAAAGTGTGGATTTAAAGGCAAATCTTTTAACTAAGGGGCTAAAACTGTCCTAAATAAAATTTTGGGCTTAAAACATCATTTAACTAAGTGTTTAGGTCAAAAATGTCAACAAAAATGGTTCAAGGACCTAATATGCCATTTTTCAAAAAAAGGGCTAAAAATTGCCAACTTTACCAAACTAAGGGGCTAAATTGGTCAAACTAATATTTTTAGTCAATTATGTTAATAATGAAATAATTGGGTCAAGATATATGAAATTTTATAACTTATGGGTTAAATAGAAAAATATCTATTTTTTTTTAAAATCTATGAATTGTTATAAAACAATTTGGTGATTATTACGACATATCGATTGAACAATTTCGAAACACTAATACTATACAAAACAAGTAAACATTCTAATTGATGGGCTTGAAAGATTCTAATCATGCTTACTGGGCCTTTGTGGCCCAGTGACATAACTTTTAGGCCTAACATAAATAATACATGTTATTGGGCTTCATGTGACCCAATTACATGCTTAAGGGACCCTCAATGATTTTACATGCTATTGGGCCTCATTGGCCCATTAGCATTGCTAGTAAGGTCCAAATAAATCTTATGCGAAATGGGCCAGCACATCTTTCGTATACTCGACAGCCTTAAATAACATACGTAATTAGTAGGGCCTAGTAGTCCTCTTCTCCTCGTCTGTTCAACTTACCTTCTATTCAAGTAAACAAAAAAAATCAGGTCGTTAATCAAGATTAATCAAATTCATTTGGAATAAGTGAGTAATAACGGGCGACACCAATAAGTGTCGGTCGTAGTCTGTAGTTATAATCAAAGTCTCCTGAAGGGAGAGTGAGAGTTTGTGTATAGATCTATACGGGGGTGACTCCCCATGCCTAAGTTGTTCGCTACAGTTAGACTCGTCCAGTCTAGGGTTACAAAATCTTAAGATCAATTCCGGTGTTCATTAGAATGCCAAGACAGACGAACTAGTCATTATCGTGCATGGTTATAACGACTCACATAGAGATCCAATTCCATCTAAGTAATCATGGGAAATCATATTCATACGTTGTGACGATACAATAATACAAAACAATCATAATACTCTATCGGAAAACATCGGGTTTTCCGGGGAAACCAATCTTATTCACTTGTACTTTCAATAACTATAATGCAAAACTTCTCATTTATACACGTTTTGAAATCATTCACGCATATACTTACACGATCATCATACAACATTTTCATGAAAAGTCTTATTACAGAAAATATCAGATTTTCTGGGTTATACAAACGACATAAACTATTTTACATCAAACATACTTATCAACTCACCAATATTATATATGTTGACCGTTTTCAAAATAACTTGTATTCTCAGGAAATCGTTAGAACGAGGAAGCATCCAGTGTGTTGAAAGTTTCTTTTGTAGTTGCTAATCATGAAACACTTTATATTTTGGGATCATGTAATGTAAACCATGTACTTTATGTAAACAATGTCAGTTGTACTATGTAATGTTTGGTGATTAATGTGTTATGTTTCATATATACTAATTGTGATGATATTTCAATTTAAGTCATGCGAGCCCTCGGACGTTTCCGCCGTTTGGTTCGGGGGTGTGACAATTATGCATATGCATATGAATCTGCACATGTCATATACTTCTTATTATGCATATGCATATAAATAAGCATAATCATATGTATTTAATTGCTTTATGTATATACTTATTTTTATGCATATGCATATACTTATGAATATGCATATTTATTCTTATACATATGCATATGGATACATTTATTCATATGCATGTACATATGCTTATTCTTATGCATATATATATATATATATATATATATATATATATATATATATATATATATATATATATATATATATATATGCATTAATTTTTTTTTTTAAAAACATGGATATACATATGCATCATATGCATATGTAAATTGCCATTATCTGATGCCTTTTTACACTTTTGGTTATTTCAAGTGGTATAAAAAGGAGCTAGCTGCAATTAAGAAGAGGGTAAGTCACTTCTTTCAAAATTTCTCATGTTTACATTGACTTCCCTTATTTCTCTGCTTTGATATTTCCGAATTTTTACTTTTTGAATAGCCAAAAAAGTAGCTTTCAATTTTCCTTTATTACACATTGATACAAAAAAAAAAATATGAAATATTTGTATATATATGAACATGTTATGATATTATAATTTTTAAGTGATGAATTTAGTCTCATAAAACATATTTGGTATTTTTTAGTTCCTTTTGACCAATCATTGGTTTTAGACTTGTAATATTCCAAGTAATATCTAAACATACAAATGTAAGGTTGCTCGCATTCCTTATCGAAATTCAAAGCTTACACGTCTCTTTCAATCTTCCCTTAGTAGCCACATACGAGTTTCTATAAGTTCAAATATTATCTTCTTATATGTTTCAGTAGCCTGGCAATCAACATGCTTCTTATTAGAGTAACTACAAAATGGTCCCTAGACATATGCTCAAGATATAGTTTTTTTTTTCACTTTCATCTGAGCATTTTTTTTGTTAGCTTATATGCATTGTGACGCCTTTCTCGAACACTATAGAAGAAACACATAATACCCTCAAGTTTGCACATCTTAGTAAGCATTTGGAAATAAAAGTTTTTCAGAATAAGGTGATACTAG
Source organism: Lactuca saligna (assembly GCF_052625555.1). Lineage (NCBI taxonomy): Eukaryota > Viridiplantae > Streptophyta > Magnoliopsida > Asterales > Asteraceae > Lactuca > Lactuca saligna. The sequence continues at coordinate 10,158,077 of NC_136425.1, read as the reverse complement.
ACAATCAATCTTTCATGATATACTTTTTTTTGAAATTTTCTAGTTTTTACCATTATGTTCTTACCTCTCAATGTTTGAGTTCTAAATATTGATGATAAATCACTTATCAAGAAGTATCAGAAGTAAATTTCCAGTTTGAAATAAGAGCTTCAACAATTAAAATATGGTATGGGCATGGCACCAAACCAGGAGGATCTGGTTAACATGGAACTCCAGGTTTGTACTGTATAAAACAATTTATATATCCGATCAATTATATGCATATGTATGTATATGAACAATAAGGTACCATGCTTATATGAATAATTTTAAAAAAATGAATAATTACGTAACTTCTTTTACGATTAATTTAAAAGAATAACATGTCTTGTTTAAATGAACAACTAACTATGCATTTGATAAATGCAAAAAAAAAAAAAAAAAAAAAAAAAAATATCAGATATCGGTCTGGATTAATCTTCAATTTGAAGTAATTTGAGTTAACATTAACTTAAATAAAAATCGATTCAAATGATTAATTGAAGTAAAACAACATTAATTAACATAATTGAATTGAATGTCTCACGAATTCATTTTTTTTTCAAAATCTTCTATGCATTTGATAGATGCATAGTTTTATTCATCATATATTCGTTTGTTGGTTATGTGAAAAAAAAAAATTGAACGAGTAATCAAATGTAAATCAGAGTAAATCCAGTCATGATCAAGTAAAGACACACGGAGTAAATATGATCTCGTTTAAGCTTTGACTACTTTCAACTAAACTTGAGTACAAAAAAAGATAATACAAATTGTGAGAACTCTCTTATTTACACTCAAGTTTAGACCCTATTTATACGATACTAAAAGTACAAAAAATACTAAGGATTCAACATTAAGTTTCGACTGAACATGTGCCTTAGTATATACATACGAAATTACCATACAAATACTTCGACTCTTTACAACATTTCGACCCTGACATTATGTGAAAATGAATGACTTGCAATTAAAATGTATTTTTTGTTCTTGATCTACCATCAATTGCAATTAAAACGAATTTTAAAAAATTTAAATCTAATCTATTGAAATGTGTTGTTAATAAATTTGATGTTTTTGTGGTTCGTTGGTTTGCTAATTCAAAGTGGTTTGCCATTGATCCCCCCACCCCACCCCCACCCCACCCACACACACACACACACACACACACACATATATATATATATATATATATATATATATATATATATAAGAGTATCTAACATGGGAAGTGCTTCGTACACAACAGTTTTTTGCCGTACACAACAATTTATGCATTATAGAGTTGTACAATACAACACTTTAAAGCACAAATTATTGTGTATGGAAAAAAAGTGTTGTGTACGAATCAGTTCCCATCTAACAAATACATGTATAGATATTAAAAATGGTATATGATATAATTGAATAATAAATAATCTAAAATTTCTTTAAAATACTAATGAACTCAATAAATGTTGTGAGAAAGTAATAATTTTTTTTATTTTGGATATTACTGAGTTTATCAAATAAAGTATTTGAATTTTTTTAAGTTGCTAACAAGCGTACTTTATAGTGTAAAAAGATAATGAACTTAGAGTTTAAATATTTTTATATGTCAACAATTATACCGCGTGGGACCACTTCTCTTTGTTCTTATGATACATCCATTCTTGCATAATATTATAGACAATTGTCAATTGCAAGTTTCTTCTCCATGCATGGTACCTTGATGATGGCACAGTTATTAGAGATTTGGAGGAGGTGGCCAAAGCATTGGACATCATTAAGGTGATTGGTCCAAAATTAGGACTTTAGATGAATATCAAGAAAACCGAGCTCTTTTGGCCCTCGTGTGATGGTAAGAATCGTGAAGCGATATTCTTGGTTGACATCGGGAGGGCGCCATTGGGGTGAAACTTCTTATGGGAGCTGTTCGTAGAGACGCTAGTTTCATTAGTAGCTTAGCAATAAGAGAGCTGAAAATGTTGTGAATTTGATATGCCTTCTTCCATAATTTTCTGACCCCCAGAGTGAGATCCTTTCGCTTCGGTAATGTATAGGTATTGCTAAATTTTTATTTGGGATAAGGACGTGCCAACCCATTCACATGGAGGAGGCAACAATATTCTTTGACAAAGGATTGCGCGAGGTGACTGAGGACATTGTGGTTTGTGGTGACCCTTTCTTTGGTGACATACAATAGTGAATTGCTTACCTACCCATTAGGTGTGGTGATTTGGGTTTGTACTCTGCACTAGAGGCTATCTCATATGCATTTGTTTCCTCAAGGGCCCAATCTTGGGTGTTACAAGACCACAACTTACGAGATAGCGATATATGTGGTATGAATTCTGATTATGCTTGCTCATCGGCTTCTCTTCGTAACAAGCTTTCGAACATTGACTTTAGTAGTTTACTACCAAGGATAACCTCCTCTTAAGTACCATAATACACTAGCGAGTGCTTTTTTAGTAAAATTGTCCAAGATATAAAAGAGCATTTCGACATGACGGTTTGACAGAAAGCAGTTTTCTAGTGTTTACGAGCACCGCATGCTCAATATTTTCTTTTAGCTATCCCCATAGATAGGTTTGGTCAACATATTTCTCCTGTGAAGTATTGTACTATCCTTAAATATTGAGTTATGATCCCAATATTCTCAGCTGACGATATATGACTAGTGTGTCGCAATGCATGTTTGGACTCTTTTGGAGAGCATACAGTTCATTGTAAAGAACTCTTAGGGTTCAAATACAGGCATAATATGGTTATGGATGTTTTGTTTGACATATTTAAGTGTGTCGGGGTTTCCGCTAAGAAAGGGACACCTGTGAATTTCTTGATTGACCTGATAAAAAGAAGGTCAACCCTTAGACCGGCTAAAGTTTTGGTTTTTGGATGGATTGGAGGGAAACACACATGTGTAGACCTTATAGGGGTATCCAATCTCGTGGGCATGATGGCTTGGGGTTTCAAGGCGGGACAAGCTTCTTTAAAAGTTGCTACATGCAAGGTCACAAAACATGAGAAATTATGCATAGAAAATCATCACATGTTCATACCATTTACGTTTGATACATTTGGTTTCCTCGCGCCGAATGCGATGGAACTTCTTAATAGAGTACAACGGATCATGCATAACAATGTTATATCTCTAGATCTAAGGATGTAGTATTCAAAAGAATTGGTTTTACCATACAAAAAGGCTTAACGGTGCAACTTGTTGCCTGTTGCCTTTTCACTTGTTGTGTTGTGATCACTAAATTGTTTCTTCTAAAACAGAATAAAGTGAAAAAATATATATTTCAAACAACAAAAGTCTTAAAAATACCATTTTATTAGGTTGAGGGATATTGAATGTGTAATAGTACAAATTTCAAACTTTTTTTTTTCATTTTTAAATTCTCAAAACATAGTTCATAGCATCAACCCATGCCGAAATGTAATTGTCAAATACAAGTTATCATGAAACAAAGTCATAATACCCCCAAATCCTCAAATATCCCATCACCAAACGAATGTGTACAATCATGTCGGTGCCTTCCCGCGATCCTGAGATGTACCTGAAACACATTTACACTAACACTGTAAGCACGAAGCTTAGTGAGTTCTCCAAAATACCACATACACATATAATTAGCCTATCATGGCTTAGTCTCAATAAGGACCCTCCGGTCTCACATCTCGGTATGGACCCTCCGGTCATAACTCAATATACACATAGAATAATATAACAACATAGTCACAAAGATAGGATGCATAATAACACATATCTTAGCATAAACAAATAAGACCCTCTGGTCAATAATACAAATAAGACCCTCTGGTCAATACATGCATCACCACTCAGATAAGTATAGTGAGAAGACTCACCTTTCATAGAAAAGCAAGTAACCTCGCACCCAAACTGCTGGCCTGGACTCCTCTTAAACATGCCACATATAACTCTAATTAATAATAATATCAATAACCCCAAATTGCTAGACCAAGCCTCTCAGCTAAATCTCATAAGGGTAAAAGCCCATGCGATGAGGATTCTCCACCCTACGATGGGCGTAGCTGGGATTACTCTCAGTATCCCTTTTCTCACTTCTTTTAGTCTTAACTCGTTAAGACAAACATTCCAACCATGGATCTGGGCTAAATAAGACCTACTCCTTTATAAAGTTACGAACTTTAAGCCTTTGCATGACTAATCAAGACCCAATCCCAAAAACTCCATTTTTCTCACACAATAAGTCATACAACTCATGCATGGAAAGATAAAAACGTCCAAGCACTCATTTTTATGGACTAGAACATTCTAATAAACCTAAAAGGACAGAAGAATAGCCCATGAGCTCACCAAACTCACAAAATTCCAAACTTGGGACCTAAAACGCTAAAACGGACCCAAAACAAGAACTAGAACATACAATGAACAAGTTTTGAACTGGATACCTCTGGAAGATGCACAAACTGAGGTAGAGTTTAAACCCACAAGCTAGAAGCACAGGCTATCCTTCCTTCAAGGTTCCTTCTTCATCAAAAGCTTCATAACAACACTCAAATGAGCCACAAACACTCACACAAGCTATGGAAATGGGATTAGGGTTTGGAGGAGGTTGGAGGCTGATAATAGTGACTAGAAATGAGACCATCATGTTCTTTAAATAGGGACACAAAAAGATATTAGGGTTTCACTTTGAGCCTAGTACGCCCAGCATAGTAGGTGGCCTCTGCATCCATGATACATGCATGAGTACGCTGAGCGTATATATGCGTACGCCCTGCGTATTCAAAACCACCTTTTTCACAATAAGGGCTAAACTTGACAAACACATAAGGTTAGGAAGTTATACAAACAAAGAAATAATAAGTTAAAGTGAACTTTAAGATAAAACACAAGAAAAACATAGAACAACGATATGAGTTCCTGTAAATAAAATAAAAATAAAAAGATTAATGTGAACAATAAAGCAAAATTATAGAAAAAATAATAATAATAACAAATGAACGATCGGACAACGCCAAAACCAAACAAAACAAAACACTAGTAAGTACTCAAGATATGTTCAATTTGATTTTATTTTATTTTGAGTAAAGCCGTCAAGCCGAGTAAAATCCTTTGACAATTACTTAAGTACCCCCATCTTCTTCATCTTGGAAACAACGAACCAGAAAACCCTCCCCATCCGTCACAATCGGAGAAATTTTGTGTGGACGTTGACGTGGGAGAGAAGAGCAACTATGTTATCGAAAGGAGCACCAGCGGTGGCGACGACGTACAATGCCTCCGGCAAAGACATCAATTTTGCCCTAACTCGTTCCCGATCCATCGGTTTCATCTCAAACCATAGACAATACAACGTCTTTTTATGCAATTCATCGGTGAGGAGAGTTTCTCCGTTACTGGCCGTAACAACTGGGGAGCATTCGAACAACGTTGCTAGTTTACATGAGGCGGAGAAGGAAAAGAGCCTGGGGAATCAGCTCCGGCTGGGGAGCTTGACGGAGGATGGATTATCGTATAAGGAGAAGTTCGTTATTAGGTGTTATGAAGTTGGAATTAACAAAACTGCTACCATTGAAACAATTGCCAATCTGTTGCAGGTTAGGTTTTACTCTAGCCACTAGTATAAAACTATAAATCATAAATCGATTTGTAATTTCGCCCCAATTATCTTGCTTGTCACACCTATTGAATTAGTCAATGCATGTCGCTCCATATTAGACTTGTGGAAGCTTGTTAATTAGAGGTACTTGTAGTACTCTGTGTACTAGTATCATTTCAGTGCAGTATATCAGCATTGATTTGAAGATGCTAAATTGGATCATATTGTAGATTTAATTGATGAGTGTATTCTACTCTTTTTCATATACCTGAGTGCTAAATCGAAGCTCTTCTCTTATTGTTGCTTGTTTGTTCCATACCTGAAACCCTGCACAGTAGGCTACTGCCACCAGTTATACCCTCCAGGCTCCATGCAAACTTGCTCTTCGAACATGAATATTCATATAATATGTAGACACTGCCGTTTGATGTTACTCTAACAGCCTTTCCTACAAATTCCAATTAATTTTCAGGAGGTTGGAGGTAATCATGCTCAGAGTGTTGGGTTTTCTACTGATGGATTTGCCACCACAACTACTATGAGGAAGTTGCATCTCATATGGGTTACTTTACGAATGCATATTGAAGTATACAGATACCCTGCTTGGTAAATCTGTCACCAAACTCTTTCATCATAACTTTCACAGTTTGACCTTATTATTGTCATTTGAAGTTTTATTTATGTGTAACAGGAGTGACGTGATTGAAATTGAGACTTGGGTTCAAGGTGATGGAAGAATGGGGACCAGACGTGATTGGATCCTCAAAGACTATTCCAATGGTGAGATCATTGGAAGGGCTACAAGGTGTGTGTGTGTGTGTGTTTTAAACTTCTTTCCTTCTCTACCTCCTTCATCTCATATGTTTCTTTATTACCTAAATCTAAATGATTAAATCTGCAGCAAATGGGTGATGATGAATGAGGATACTAGAAGAATGCAGAAAGTCAGTGATGATGTCAAAGAAGAATACTTAGTTTTTTGCCCAAGGACACTCAGGTATTCATAGCCTTCATTTTTGCCATTATTTCAGTTAAAAAAATCTATAAAAATGGTGTTACATTTTTGAGCTTATGGCTTCCAGATTAGCATTTCCTGAAGAGAACAATAACAGTCTGAAGAAAATAGCAAAACTTGAAGATCCTGCTGAATATTCAAGACTAGGACTTGTTGTAAGTTCCACAATTTATAAGCTCTATTCTTGTGGTGACTATTTTATATATTAACAACATTCATCTAATTAATTATATTATATTATATATACACAACAGCCAAGGAGATCTGATCTTGATATGAACAAACATGTTAACAATGTTACCTACATTGGATGGGCTCTTGAGGTTAGTGATTTTATATGAACCTGAGACAATATTTTCTCATTTTCATGAATCTTGATACCTTTTTTTTTTGTTATTGAAAAGAGCATTCCACCAGAGATCATTGACACACATGAACTGCAAGCTATTACTTTGGATTACAGACGTGAATGCCAACAAGATGACATAGTTGATTCACTCACCAGCTATGAATCACCTGATGATGAACAACACCTTACAGAAACCAATGGATCTGTTGTTGTTTCCTCTGAAACTCAAAGAAATGGACAAGAAGATTTGAGCCGATTCTTGCATCTATTAAGATCTTCAGGTACTGGTCTTGAAATAAACAGGTGTCGCACTGAATGGAGAAAGAAGCCGGAGAAAAGATAAGCATATTTACCATTTGTTTTGTTTTACCTTTTTACCCTTTTCCATTGGTGTTCAATATCTGTCTTTTGTATGTGATTTTCTGGATATATGTTATTATGTGCTCTATCTGATATGATGTTATGTGTGTAGAGTGATATTTATATATTTATCGATAATCTGTTGTGGGAAAATAATGTTTCAGGGTAGAAGGATTTGTGTTTTTATCAGTTTTTGGTTATTATATATATTTTGTATTATGAATTTTGAGTTACATGATCAAATCAAATGATATGGAGTATTGTGCTGTGACTTGTGAGTTGAATTATCCAAATATTATAAAATCACTGACATAACATAAAATAACCTCTGTTTATTTATTCATGTTGTAACTTCACTGCACAAGGTACAAGTCACCATAGCAGCCAAACTAGAACAAACCTCACTAGACAAACTCTTCTAAAACACAATAGGAGCTGATATTATTCATTTGACCTAATAATAAGACAGGGATTCAATCATGTGGATTGACTCTTTTGCCCTTCTTCACCTCCTCAGCTTGACCTCCATATCCAGGGTATCCTCCACCACCTCCACGACCACCATCACCACCAGGTTTGTTACCTGGCCCTCCACTGCCATAACCGCCTGGATTCCCGCCATCGCCGCCTGGATAAGGATAACCGCCATAACCTCCTGGAAATCCACCATAACCGCCACCTGGAAACAACCCCCCTCTGAAACCTAGTGGAAACCCAAAAAGGCCACGAGGGAAGCCGAAAATGCCACGAGGGAATCCAAAGATGCCACCTGGAAAGGGGTACCCAAAGTAACCTTGTGGGGGCCCACCGTAATAGAGAGCCCCATTTAGGCCATGAATCATCTTCTCATCATCTTTATCACCTTCATCCATCTCCTGAAAATCATCGCCAAAAGCGTAAGGATATGGAATCCTTGCTTGATCTTTTTCAGCTTTTACATGAACATGAAGGTCGCCTTTTTTGACACGTTTTGCATTTTGATTCTTGAAATTTGGTGTTTGGGGATTGGTTGAGGTTGTGAGAATGAAAGAAGCAATGAGAAGGATAAGAAGCAAGAGAAGTGATGTATGAACTTTCTCCATTGGCTTAAAGAAAACGATAGATAGTGTTTGTTTTGTTTTCAGTGACAAATTATGTTTTCCAAGCCTGTCTTTTTATAGTGCATTTTGAGGAGACAATACTGAATACACATAGTAATACACACACAGAGACACACAGTATTTGATGTACAACTAAGCAACCAGATTCATTGATCGAATTTATCTGGTTTACTAATTACAGGGTCTCATAAAGTGCGTCTCTGCATGGGAATTTTTTCTCTGTTTGGAGTGTAGTTATCGGATATTAATGACACCAAATTGTATGTATGTCTACAAGTCATGAGGGAATTTTTCTCAATTTGGCAAACCTAATGAATGAGGCATTTGTAAATATGTTCTGTTTTTAGGTTATATCGTGTGAAAAGTATTTGTTGAAATTAAATTGTGCAGTTGTCGATTTCTAATGTAAAATTAAAATTTATTAATAGTTTGCAGTACAACTTACTTTTATTTATGTGACTACTAATGAATGATATAAATGTTTAAAAAATCACGTTTTTTTATTAAACTTCTATTTTTTTTTTTTTTCTAAAAAATATCTATCATATCTATGTTAATTATACTTTTATTTAAGATTTTTGAGCTGTAACAAGTTTTTATAATGCTTAATTTGTAAATAAAAAAAATATTCGGTACAATTAAATGACATACATACACGGGAGGGAAATAAGAAAATATCTATTACATAATCCAAGTAAAAATGATATTTTGTTAATCAAAATCATCATCTATGAGATCAACTTCTTCTAAGTTCTACCCCATCCAATAGCGTGACCAAAGATCGCGTTCGCATGTAGACTTTATTATGTTTTATTTTTTTAATAGAAAAACTAATGAAAATTAAAGTGTAATCCCGCTATCTTTTTTAGTTCGATTTTTTACCAATAGATCACCTTTTTTTTTTTTTTTTTTTTGCTGAATCTTGTTAATATAACTTGAATTGAAGATAAGAGCTGAGTGCCATTTGATGAGTAACTAATAACTAACAACAAATGAGAGGGATTATCAATATGGTTTTGCGACTATACTCTCCGTTTTTTTAGGTTTCCCATGCATTGAAGAAATTAGCCAAGGATATTAAATCTGGATTGAAAGATACACATAGATAGCCTAATCAAGAGGATTAGGCATGAGCATACAAAATCAATATAATATCAGAAAAGATAGATACGAAATCTACACAAAAAAGATAGAGCTATGATCAGAAATCTGAATTCTGAAATATAATTATACATCAATATGAAAGATGAATGCTAGAAGGGGAACTGGGGTGTTTAAACATGTAGTTATCATTTCTACATATATTTATAAACACTGTTTAACAAAATACTAGTCGATGAAAAAAAAGTACGGCCTAATTACACTCAAAATTGTATACAGGATCCACATTGCGAAACTTTGTCAAAACCAAAAACTTTTTATTAATATTTTATAAATTCAAACTATTTCTTCATTTTCACTGAACAAGATACAAGTCACCATAGCAGTTACACTAGCACAAACCTCACTAGAACCTGAAACACAACTCTTCAAAAACACAAGAAAACCGAAATCTTCTCTAATTTATAAAACTAGGAGCTGATATTATTCATTTAATCTAATAATATATATAACAAAAGAGCTCAATTACGTGGATTGACTCTTTTGCCCTTCACCTCCTTAGCTTGACCTCCATAACCAGGGTACCCTCCACCACTTCCATGATCACCAGGTTTGTTACCTGGCCCTCCACCGCCATAACCACCTGGATTTCCGCCATCGCCACCTGGATATCCACCATAGCTTCCTGGATATGGATAACCGCCATAACCTCCTGGAAATCCACCATAACCACCTGGAAGCAACCCCCCTCCGAAACCTAGTGGATACCCAAAAATGCCACGAGGGAACCCGAAAATACTACGAGGGTATCCAAAGATGCCACCTGGAAAGGGGTACCCAAAGTAACCTTGTGGGGGCCCATCGTAATAGAGAGCCCCATTTAGGCCATGAACCATCTTCTCATCATCTTTCTCACCTTCTTCCATCTCCTGAAAACCATCAGCAGAAGCATAAGCTGGATACGGAATCCTTGCTTGATCTTTTTCACCTTTTGCATGAACACGAACCTCGCCCTTTTTGACACGTTTTGCATTTTGATTCTTGAAATTTGGTGTTTGGTGATTGGGATTGTTTATTGAGGTTGTGAGAATGAAGGAAGCAAAGAGAAGGGTAAGAAGCAAGAGCAGTGAATGTGATGTATGAACTTTCTCCATTGGCTTAAAGAAAACGATAGATAGTGTTTATTTTCTTTTCAGTGACAAATTATTTGTTAGAAGCTTCGTCTTTTTATACTGGATTTTCAGGAGATATCACTGATCGAATACACATAGTAATACACACACATTACACATGGTACAACTAAGCAATAATCAGATTTAGTGATCGAATTCTTCTAGTTTACCACTTTTGGTGCATCATAAAGAGCGTCTGTGCAGACTGCATGGGGAATTTTGGTGTGTTTATAGTGTATTTAATGACTTGAAACTGTATCTGTATGTCTACAACTCATGCCACCCTGTGTCAAACACTCACACACTCGTATGGATGGATAATGGATTTGGCAAACTTAATGAATGTGATATGGGTATAAATGTTCCGTTAAAGATGTAGAACAGTAGAAGGGAAGTGGATTCCTTATTGATATCCAACTAGTTTATAAATTATAACCCATGAATCAGAACAGAAAAAAAAAATCATTTTAAAAACACAATCCACAAGCTCAAAAGTTACCAAAACATTGTTTACAAGTCATAATAAATCAAAATATCGAATCAAAGTATCAATCAACATAAACTGCGGGATAATGTGTACAATCACGCATTCGCCTTTCCCCGCTTATCAGAAGTACCTGAAACATTGAAATTCAAAACGTAAGCCAAAGCTTAATAAGCTTCCCATAATACAAACAATTATAAATATAATACAAGCATACATACACGGTTTGTTAGTCCTTGACTTCAACCCAATCATATCGGGTTTGTTGGTTTATAACACAGAGCAGTAACACCTCAACCCTATCATCCAGGGTTTGTTGGCACGTGACCTCAACCCAACTATTCCAGGTTTGTTAGCACGTGGCCTTAACCTCACAATACCGGGTATGTTGACTTCCAGTCTCAACCCAACCACCCATATGACGACATATATAAGACAATCACACATATAAATATCATAACAATCCTACATCCTAGGATACATAAACACAATAAATGGGCCGGCCTTGATGTCTTAGACCTATTGGCATAGTGAGAGAACTCACCTCTCGATCCAAACACAATCTGGAATAAGTCTCGACACTCTGAATACAAGCTTTACCCGTCACCTATTATGGAAATCATTGCCCAACCTTAATTAATACAAAATCACCCAAAATACCCTTAGGTCAACATTGGTCAATCTCAATAAATCAGCTGAGTCAACCCAACGGAATCAACTCAGCTGAGTCGACCCATCCTCGTACACGGGCCGTACGGAGGGCATACTCGGTCGCGACCAGAAAACGGGGGCCTAACCACGTACGTAGGGCGTACTCGGTCGCGACCAAAAAACGGGGGCCTAACCACGTACGTGCGACGTACCATCTGGTACACCCAATATATGCAACTGAAACTCCTCAACCCATTAAGTGCTTAATACATAAGTCTTTTTCAACCAAATTAAAGATCCAAGTCTCAAATGTTGTCCTTGACCATAAAGTTTCAAACTTTATGGTATTTCATGGCCTTAAAGTGCTTAACACTAAAAACCCCAACATCTTAAGCCATTAAGACAACCAAACTCATGCATAGCGAAGAACTAAGGGCCAATAACATATTTTTATCACTCTAAGCCTAGAAAAACGTCCAAAAGGACAACCCATTTGCACTATAGCATGTCATGCAATAGAAGCCCATATTTGGGACACAAGTTCATAATATCATCATATACACAAGATCTAACAAGCTAATCGCCAATGTATGAACTGTATACCTTTTGGAGATGTATGAACGGTATACCTTTTGGAGAGAGAGGTTAAACTACACAATTATCAACAATTTGAATGAAATAAAAACTTGATCTTAGTTATGAAATCAATTCAATCCATATCTTGTATCCTTTAATCTTCGATCAGTTTCTTCGTTTGTTTATATGTATGAGCAATTGGTTATATATATATATATATATATATATATATATATATATATATATATATATATATATATTGCGGTACGGTTTGAACCACGGTTTTAGATTTAAAAACTGTAAACTGCACCGCATAGTGCGGTTTAAAAAAATTAGAAACCACAAACTACATCGTGAATGTTCCAAACCGCGTTATACAGTGCGGTGTGGTACTGTGGTGAGTGGTTTATGCGGTTTTCTGCACACCCCTACCAAATATAGTATTGTACTTTGAAAATGGTATGACAATAACATATTTTATGGCAAAGCCGAAACTACCAAAACACAAGATTATTTTAACAATACATTATACTTCAAAGTATCTATCAATTATAACATAGAAATTTTTTCAAAGAGATAGTACATTGCTATAGTAAGCTATAATGGAAACATAGAAAATAACATACTTTATCACAAAATGGAAACATGAAATCATAACATATATACAATCGTTAAGATTTCTTAGAATTTTTTTTTTTTTGAAAAAAACGAAAATAAAATTAAAAAACTATAGGTTGAAGGAAACCTAAGGTGTACAACCATTTAATACACAAAATGTGAATTAAGTGATTGTACACCGTAGGTTTCCAAAAAAAAACTTACGGTTTCATTTTTTTTTCCAAAAAAAAAAAAAAAAATCATGGAATCAACAATATATACAATTGTTTATTGGTTATAGCATTTTTTTTTAAACCCGAAAAAAAAATATAAAAAAAACTCTAGGTTTAAGGAAATCTACGGTGTACAACCTTTTAATGCACAAATTATGCATTAATTGATTGTACACCGTAAGTTTCCAAAAAACCTACGGTTGCATTAATCTTTTTTTAAGATTTTTGAAAAAAAAAATTTATGAAATCATAACACACACACACACATACACACACACACACACACACACATATATATATATATATATATATATATATATATATATATATATATATATATATATATATATATATATATATATATATATAGAAGTAAGTTCATGCGAAAATATACATATCCTGCGAAAACGCGAAAACAGCTTTTATCTTATGAAAATTAGATACATGTACTATAAAAAAATAATTTTATTAGCAATAAATTAAAGATAGTAAGTTTACATTAGATGGTGTTATGATAATATAGATTTAAAGACGGTTTTTATAATTATATTTTTTTCACGTCCTTAATCATTTTTAAATTCATGTTTTCATAATAAAAATGTTAAAAATCATACTTTACTAATATGAAATAGTCTATCATCTATCATCGATTATCATCATGTATTTCAAAGTTTGGATGAATTATTTTCAAAAATATAATGTTGAGGTGACATAATATCATATGGTTTTCTTGTTTTCGCGTTTTCGCAAATTATTTGTATTTTCGCATGAACCCTCCCCTATATATATATATATATATATATATATATATATATATATATATATATATATATATATATCTTAATTACCTTATAAAGCATTTTTGGTCAAATGCTGAATTTTAAGTCGTACAAATATACAATGCATTTGTACAATCAATTTATGCATTAAAAAAAGAGTAGAGTACATATGGTCAACAGTTGAAAATGTCAAATCTCTTATCTCCTATTTTTAGGCTATTTTGACCCGGTTCATTCCTTATCTCCGTATTTCCCCAAATCTCACAATTTCTGCTCACAAATCTTGGATATATATCGCTGACGTTTCCATTTCTAGTATTTAATTCATCTTTCAGCATCCAACCACCATTGTCACACCCGTCGCTTGGCGCGGGAAAACGGCTAGTTAATATATATATATATATATATATATATATATATATATATATATATATATATATATATATATATATATATATATATATTATATATATAAAATTGCTTACAGGTTAAAACAAATTTTTAAAAAAATGAAGAAAAAAAAAAATCCGTAGGGTTCATATGATACTTACGGTGTACAAGTCCACACTACACAATCTGTGTATTGTGGACTTGTATATCGTAGGTTTCGTATGAAGTCTACGGTTTTAATATATTTTTTTTTTCATTTTTTTTTTAAGTTATCAACATATACAAAAATTACTCCTAATCAAGAATGCGGTAAAATTTTGATAAAAATGAACATATCTCGTTGTTCTTCGGGTGCTTCATTGAGAGAAAAAAGTAGGCAAACCAAGAAAACAGTAGTTAAAAGTAACCTAATTTGAAAAATTATATACATATATTATGGGTCAATGGGTCATGAAAGAGTAGATGGGCTTGAAAGAGTAGATGGGCTGGGAAACATTAGCTCATTACCATAAAAGAGTAATTTTCAGCCGTGGTTAATCCTAGTCAATCTATTCTTTTGTGGTTATTTTTGGCTAATGTGTTTTTTTGCTATTTTTTAATAGGTAATTAATGTTTTAGACTAGATTAGTAATTTTCTTTTATTATTATATCTTGTTTGATTTGTTTTGTTTTTTTTTAATAAAAGTTTGATTTAAACCGTAAACTTAACTGAAGTATTGCGATTTTATCAGAAGTTTATTTAGTTTTAATTGTTATTATTATTGTTGTTTTAATTAATTACGTAATTTTGTTTTTAATTATTAGTGTTTTAGAAAATATTCTTTAGATATAAATATAATTGTATCTTTATTTTTTACATGGTACTATTTTTGTGCATCTTTCTGAGTATGTCTTTCATTTTTTTCGTTCAAAATCAGATGCCTTTTTATTGGGAAAATAATCCGATTTTATTATCATTTTATCCAGTTACATCAAATCTAAATCATCTTCATCAGATACTCTACACAATGCCGTTCAAAAAAAAAAAAATACAAACCTAAGACCAGTGTTGCCCGGATACTATCCTTAAAAAAACACCTACATCGCATTTGAACGGAATCAACAATTTCTTCTTTAAATCCATATAAATAGGGTCCAGGTTTTCCAGAATCTACTCGGTTCATATACAACAATGTGTATTAATCAATCAAAGCTCTTAACCAAAGATCTTTAAAGCAATTTTATCAGAAACGCCCAAGTCCAACAACACGTTTATTGTTTTCCTAACATTGTTGCGAAACTTGTGGGATTTTAACTTGACAACATTAGAATTCGTAATTCAGTAACCTTTGGCAATTAATGAGATATAACAGAAACCGATTTCATATCAATACCCATAAATCGAATTTCCACTAAATTTAGTTAAAAACAGAACCAATTAACTGCACAGATTACCAGCTAAGAAGAAGAAGAAGAAGAAGAAGAAGAAAAATTCAGACACAAGGAGATCAAATAGAACTCAAGTGTGGTTCAGAAACACATTTGAGAAGTTGACATTCCTACCCCTTCCTCAACACAACACAACACAAAAGAACAGAAACTAAAATACCCAGGAACAATTCTTCTACTTTCTCTTTCTCACTCATTACCTGTTTAACTCCACCATCTCCTTTACATATCCATAGACAGACACCATTAATATACCTGCAACTCACTTTGCAGTGGGTAGGTAAACCCTAAAAATATCTTTGTTTGTGACTTTCCGCCTACATGTAGGACATTTAGACTGAGCCTTAATTGCAGCCTTGATACATGCCTTGCAGAAAATATGACCACATTTTGTTGTCACCTCCTCAACTAATGATCCCATGCAAACAGGACAGCTGAAGGTCGGCTCCGGTGGCGGCGGTGGTGGTGGTGGTGGTGGCGGTGCTCTCACTCTCTGCAATGAATCATACAAGAGTCAACAAAAGTTGTATAGAAAAGTACAATGCTATTAGAAAAAAATTAAGTACAATGCTATTTATTACCATAGAACCACTGCTTCCTCCTTCCAAATTGACATACATCTCACAATTGATAACTGGTGGAACTCCAGCACCTCTTTTCCGTTTGTTTCCATGGTTGTTATTATGACCATTGACCCTAGCAGAAACCTCTTCTGTGAAATGATGTACATCAGATTAAGTAATAAACTAAGAATAGAACAAAAAGAATTGAAGAAAATTTTATGCATTTGTTGATGGTGATGTTAGTAGTAGGATATACCAGATTCCACATCAACCACCAAAGGCCTTTTTCGAATTCTTTGTGATTTCTTTTTAGCCTGAGGATGAAGTAGAATTTTGAGAATATGAATTTGGTTTTATGTGAACAAAATAAAAGATAGAAAAGGAGGTGTACTTCTTCAAATGCTCGAGGGGAGGATATAACAACATCATCATCAAATTCCTCAACATCAATGGGGGTGGGGGCAGGTAGTGCTGATCCTGGAATAGTTGGAGCAGTAGCTATGGAAGTCTGAGATACTGAAACAGTTGGCCCTCCTGCTTGTTCTTGGTTTTCATTTGGAGGAGGAACATTCAGATCCAGTCCTCCTTTCCTTTGTCTACCACCACCTCTTGCATACTTCACAAATGGCGCCTTAGTGCTCATGCTTTCTTATCTACAGAACAGTAATGAAAAATTTAACTTCACTACAAGTGTTTACCATGCCTGGACATTCAACCACCATACTCACACAGAGATGAAAAAGGAAAAGACGAATCCATGAATCACTTACTAGTAAACAAAATTTTAACATTCATGTACTTTACTATGCCCCAACTGACCCCCACACACATACATGAACTCTTGGTTTTTAGTCTAAATTCCGGATTGAGATCCAAAGCAAATCAAACAGTTTGATTAACATATATAAGTAAAATGATAAGTTTTCTAACATAACCCCCAAAAACCAAAAACTTTGTGATCGATCACTGATGCAAAATTAACGATACACATGTAAGACGGAAGAGAAAAACTAAAGAAACCGTAAGAGAACAGGATAACCACAGGAACTCATCCCCAAGGTTTAAAGAAAAGAAATTCAAAAATCAAGTGATTGATTACAATGAGGATCGAAAACTTGAATAAACTTGATAAATGGGACGAAATTAAAACTTACCTTTTGCGATTACGGACCGATCGAGAAGCTAAAGTGATTGTAAGATGGGATAGAGAAAGATAGAAAGAGGATTTTGAGTTCTGTAGCAAGTCTAGGGTTTGCAAAGAAGGGGAATTGGTGTGGAGGATGATATATGAAGAATAAAACCTAAGCGGTTACCTCCGGACAAACCAAACGGGTCGGTTCGGTGGATGTTCAAAAGAAATACACGCCTCTCTTCGCATGAGCACCATTCATCACTGCAAGCTTCCAAATGTGCTTTTCTACGGGCCCAATTTAGCGCGTGGATTTCAACTTTCAACCCAAAAAGAATAGTCTAAAAAACCCGCAATATTAATCGTTGTTTGAAAAACAAGAATATTTATATCATAACTTTTCGATAAGTATTGTTTTAGATCGGTAAAATATATGTATCTTTTTTTTTTTAAATTAACTAATAAGTTAATTATATTAATGGATTAATACATCTTAGTTATCATCGTACATCGAATAAGAAAGACAAACAAACAACAAGTTGTGTCACATCCTCCTTAATAAATGAAGGTTTTTTTGATACTTGTCAATCTCTCATGAGTTTTGATACTTGTCAATTTGTGATAATTTTGAAATAAATATTATCTACTTGTCAATTTTTGGTTTGTTTTTATTTTTAATTAAAGTCATATACTTATATATGTAAAGTATTAAACATGTTTTATGTAAAGTATTAAACATGTTTTATCTACATGGGGGTTGGAAGTACTACAACATCCCTAAAAAAATTGTTTTATGTATATAAAATTATCTGTAAACATGTTGTATGTTATTGTATCTGCAGCTGAAAAGATTATATTATGTTTTTTAATGTCTCGGATATTATAACTACATATAATATTTATTGATAATGTTTGTACCCCGTATAATTTTTTTGGCTCCGTCACTGTGTGTAATATATATATATATATATATATACAGAGAGAGAGAGAGAGAGAGAAGTTGAAAATATAACCAAATAACATTGCATAACTTTTTTGGTTAAAGTTACATAAGTGACACTCAACCAAATTGTGTGAGAGATTGTGATGTTCAGGGTAAAGCAAATACAAGATGATGGTCAAAGTGATATAAGTGGTTTACAAGGAAAGCCTTTACTCCTTGCTAGGATCTGATGGGTTTTGGTCATAAGACATCCTATGTGCTCATACAAACCCTAATGCTTGGATCTAGGTTTCTCTATTGTACATGCTTTGAATCCAAGACTATAAACCCTAATTCTAACATATGGAAATCGACATTAACATATAATTAGGTTTAAGAACATACCTTGATTGTTATATAGCAATAACAATCATAACTCCACCTTGGATTGACTTTGGAATGCTTAGAGTCACAAGTGTCACTCCTCTAATGGCTTACAAACACCATAAGCAAATGGAGAAGGTATAAAGAGAGAGGTGAGAGGTTAGAATTCGTATCTAGGACCTCTTGGGAAGGGATACACGAATTCATGAGCCAAGGGGTGTTTATATAGGTGTAGAGATAGGGTTTCAGTCATTATCCTTATCTAGTTGCTTATCCACAAAGCAACCCATAAGATAATCCTTGAATCCTTATCATAGTCAAATTCTAAGGCCTTATCACCTCAAATTCGTTCACCCTATATTTAAGATAATCCTTACCTTATTTTGTAACTATCACATAATTACAAATCAGCCCCTCTAGTTTAATTAATTACACTTGATCACAAAATTAATTCATAATTAATTATTGACCCATATTAATTAAACAAATATGATTTCTCCTTTAATATATTATTCTTATAACATATTAATAAATCATATTATCCTCTCTCTCTATATATTTCTCCAATCAAGTTGCTTTGGTGAAGGCAACCCAAAAGGACCATGCACCATCGGGTCAAGTACATACCAAAATAGTTATGGACTTAGACACTAATCCAACAGGATCTCCAGCACAAAACTTGGAAGGTGATAATGATCATCCGCATTGATGATTTTATTGATTGAAAATGTTAATTACAGAGATGAATGTGTAAATATAAGTACAAGTATCGTAAATGAGATAATCGTGTGTGTAATGTGATGAATACAAGTGTTATTTATAGTTTAATGTTAATAACAAGAAGTACGATAATTTCGGGATCCTCCGAGATTAGCTTATAGACATTATTTGATTTGATATTCTTGGTCTTTTGCCTGGTTAAGATGATTCTTTATTGAGAATAAGTTTTTAGCTGTCTATTTCTGCACAATTGAGAAAAATAAAGAAGCATATAGCCGTTATAAATGTTAGGAAAATAAATGATAATAATCAGGATCCTGAAGTATGTTTAAGGATCTTGAGGCTTTGAGGATCCTAAATGTGATTATGGGATCCCGACCCTAACAATTGCCCCCAAATTATTCCTATGAAATATTGAGGTTAGTTATCCGATATTTAAAGGGATAATTTAGGTAAATTAATATTAATTAAGAGAAAGAGATAGGAAAATTGAATTTCAAATCTTAAGTGGATAGGATTTATCCGATCAAGGGTAGTTATTGCTTATTCAAATCATATTTTTTTCTTTTGTGGCTAGGTTAAGTAGGGTAAGGAACCGTCATTTTCTTTTACCTTCTTTATCATTCCCTCCGATCATCCATAATCTCTTTCAGAGATAATTCCCTTTTTCCTTGTATTTCTTTGTTTTTTCTGCAATCGTTCATGTGAAAAAAGTTGACTCGTTCGTGTGCCAACATTATTGCTCCGTCGAAGAGCGATTTCTTGAACCAGGAGATCATGACCTACAATAAGATATGTTCCTTTGATGACAAGGACATGTAATACCTTAAGTTTATAGGAGCTTTCCCTTCCGACATTGGTTTCAAACCTTTCGATGCCTCTATTCAACCTGATTTTGCATCTTCTTCATAGGTATGTTTTTCGAAATACCCTTTTCCATTGATTTAAGGTATCCGTTTTCCGGCATTGTCTCCAAGTTCTTACAAGCTACTGAACTTTCATTTTGTTCAAACCATGCATGTAATTTGGAGGATTTTGTCGTGGATTAACCGAGTAAATCTTTCACATAATCAAGAGATAGGTCTTCCTGAGTTAGCCTTCATTTATGAGCTTTCTACCTTTTGGAAATTCTCGTTTCTTACTCAAGGTCAAGCCCAACTGGTACCCTTTGATTTTGAAATCAAAACACAATGATGGAGCCTGGAAGGAGAAGTATTTCTTTGTGAGGCGTGACTCTATTGTCGGCGGAGAGTTTTTGCCTAAAACTTGGGCTAAAAAGGGTAGGGTTCGTTTGTTGGTTTTGAAAATCCTAAATTTTACCCTTCTTATTTTGTTTGTTTGAATGCGGGTTTGAAGTTTGCAGAAGCTTTTTTTGAAGCTGAAGATACCGAGGCAAAGGTTTCAGGCTCTACCAGCGGGTGTTAGGACGTTCAAGTTTGATTGTGCGAATCTTCAGGAAGGTTCATCCACGACTGCTTCCATGGCTACCGATTGGGATACTTTTCTGTTTATTTACTTCAATATTAGGATCGTGAATTTACAAGGATCCTTCATGGTTTGCAAGATCCAAAACTACTCGTCCTAGTGCTCGCTTTGCTTTGGCTGATCTTGAGGATGACATGTTTAGTGGTCTGCTCTATGTAAAGAAGGAAAAGATCCCACCTTCTGCTCCCACCAAGAATACCCAGCTTGACCTTACTGTGAAGCCTTCTTCATCTCGCAAGAAAAGATCTTCCGATTTTTGGGATCTTGAGAATTTAGGAACAGGCGAAGCATTAAGGAAGGTGATTTCTTTCTCCCAGTCTGTAAGTGCTTTTGTGTTCCCCTTATTCAAATTCAATTTTCTACTTATTGTTGCTTTTTACAGGTGGTTGATCATGTCTCTCATTCTTATGAGGATTCCAAGGCAAAGTTGACTTAAACAAAGCGTGCCTTGAGAGGGCAAGAGGAGATTAACAAGGAGCTTCTGCAGAGGGTGGAGATGTTGTTCAAGGAAAAAATTGATAAGGAGGAGGATCATGCGGCTGAGATAATTAAGGTCATAGCTGAGGTGAAAGCTAGTGTTGCAGTGGCTATTTAGGAAATAAAGATCAAGCTTGCAGATGATCTGGAGAATGTGGGATCCTGGAATGTGATCGGATGGTGTGAGGCCCTTACCAAGTTGTTTGGCAAGCCTGTAAAAGCTAGTCATGATCTTACATTGTAGCTGAAGAAGGGAAAAGAGAAAGGGCAAGACAGAGGTGGTTCTGAGTGGTGGCGATCGATCTATGTTTTAACATTTATTTGGTTTTTCTAAAAACAATTTGAATGAATTTAGGTTTGTAAGACAATATTACTATTTTCCGTTTTTTTGTGGGGTTGGTGGGCAACCCTTTCAATGTTATGGTTGTTTATATTTCTTTTCATGCTTGATTGAATTGCGTGGTTTTAATAGTAGGATTTTCGAGGATCCTTATAATCAGGATCTTAGAGAGTTCGGGATTTGCAAGAACTCTCAGGATCTGAGTAACCTGAAAATAGTAAGTAGCCAACTTAGGATCTCAAATAGTTGAGATCCTTTTGGGATGATAAATCTTCAACAATGCAAAAAAATGATAGATAGAACCTAATTATCCTTAGGTTTTTTAGCTTTTAGACTTAAGAGAAGTGTAAAATTACGATTCACTTAGTTCCATAGGATCCTGAAGTTCGTATATGAAAGGGACCTTACTTTAACAGTTCATCAAGGAGGATCCTTGATTGTCTTCGACTTAGTAAACTTCAAGGAGGATCCCACCTTAGGAATCAATTGGAAATGAGTCCAATTTGGAAAATAACTTAGGGAACTTTTGTTTTGCAACATGATAGTGCTACAAGTCTTGCATATTTTTTGGGGAGTATCCCGTCTTGAAGCAATACATTAGTATCGTAATTCTTGAAAAACCTTAGGAGAAAATCCCAATCTTAGCAAATCACTGGAGAAGATCCCAAATTGTATGATAACATGAAAATATTGTAAACCTTACTTGTTTTTTTTGGGAATATCCCAACTTGAGATAACATGAAAATGTTATGAACCTTGTGTATTTTTTGGGGAAGATCCTGACTTAAGATAATATGAAAATGTTATGAACCTTCTATTTTAACTTTATGATCTTAGCTTATGTTCATAAATAAGAGGGTCGCCAAGTCACTACAGCATGAAATGATCCCCATATCCACATCCCGTAGTTAGATAATGTGCATCCAAGGAAGGTGTAGAAACCTTAACTCGTATGAAAGAGGTAATTAACTCTTTAAACCTCATAGGGGATTAAGTACACTTATTCGTAGGAGAGATGATCAATTTTTATTCTTAGTTTAAGAATTATAGAACGTCATGGCTATAGGAATCTTAGGTGCCAGAGTCCTCAAATGTCAAGATCATTGTGATAAGGGATTTAGATGCAACGTGAAATTCTTAGATGGACCATCATTAAGCTTGTGGGAGCAGTAGGTTGGTGATGACTTGTCAGGAAGTCAAGTGTATATTTAAGGTTTTTGGGCACAATTTTTGGACTTGTGGATTTGTTGGAAATTCACAATTGGTGTCTTTTGATTATTCTTTATGCTTGATTTGGTGGTTTTCCTAGTTAGGGACTAGGGTAGGTATGATATATGTTTGTTCATAAAACTTAGGGTATGGTTTCTGAAGTATAGACTGATTGGTTCCCGGTTTTGGAAAGTATATTGATGGAGTTGATTTGTGGTTTTTTGTTGACAATTGTGGGTTTCCGAGTGATCTCTCAACTTCTCTTTATAGATGCCTTGATTTCGAAGGGGTTAAATAGAGCTTGTGTAATATGTTGCATTAACATCAGAGATTATAATCAAGACAGATTTTGAGGATGAAATCTAGTTTAAGTAATGAAGAGTTGTAACGTCTTCTTTTAAGAAGTTTCTTATTTTCAGGATTGTATACATTCGATGGATTAAGTAAAGGTCTTGGGCTTCAAGGGAATGTGGTTTAGACCTTATTGGATGGTAACAATATTGGATAAGTGATTAAATCCTTGGTTTGTGTCTTGGAGTCATAAAATGGGAAAAGTGATGTTTTAAACTTCTTTCATGAATTATGGTTTTTATTTCGACATGTGTTAATAAAAAAATTAACTAGATAGAAGTATGGGGGTCATTGAAACCTTTCCGTGGATATAAAGATCCTCGAAAACGAAGAAGTTATGACTGTTTGAAGTTGGAGTGAAATTGGGCGAAAACTCGTCCTCACGAGGTGAGAAGTAATTCTCACAATGTGAGAAGTGCTCACGAAGTGAGAATTTATTCTCACGACATGAGAATTGTGCAGCCCAAAAGCCCACAAAATTTTTAGGGTTTTGGTATTTAAAGGTGAGGATTCATGTTTTACGGTATTTTCTTAGCCTCCATCATATCTAGAACCTCTTGGGATAAATCCTAGCCTCCATTTTGAAGATTTGAGCCTCCCATCTCCTATATCATCCATTTTTTAGTATTTTGGTGGTTTGGGAGTAATATTTTCATACAAGATTGATCCTTGAAGCGTGACAATTGAAGATCTCAACTTTCATCTACCTTCTAGACCTTTCTGAGTTATAAAGTTCCAAGCTTTATTGCATTTCATCTTTGGATCTAAGTGTATTTGGTGTTTTGGTCCATTTTAATGAGTTTTGAGTGAGAGTTGGGAATAAAGTTGCAACTTTATTACTGTCCAAAGTCCCAAGAACATTGTATGTTTCAGATCTGGACTCCAACACATTTTTGATCAGTTTAGAAGGTTTTCTTAGACCTCATGGACTTGGAAAGTTTTGATCTTTTTCCTTCCCTTTCAGCCATTCAAGTTATTTTGGTCATTTAATCTATTTTGATGTAATAAAGTTTAGATCTTCAAAGCTTGAAACATTATTATGGATAAAGTTGGAAAATTTATTCATCTAAACATCATACTGATTCAGATCTGAATCTTGGAGACTTGGACTTAATGGATTTAGCCGATAAAGATGCATGTTTGGTCCATTTGAGACTTAAATACTAGATATTGGTTGTTTGGACCATCCTAATGGATAAAGTTGAAAACTTTATCCATTATGAAGCCATTTAGGATCTAGATATGAGGTTATGGGCCTTAATATAAAGATATTAAGCACTTAATGAAGATTTTAGCCTTCTGACCAGAAGTCACGACATGACATAAGATGTGTCATGACGTGACAGTGCCCATAATCATAATTGTTTTGTCATTTCATTCTCAGAATGTGACCAAGGAACAAAGCAGTTAATATCGGCAATTTCCAGGTGATTTCCTGGTGGGATATTGGTTATTGGTACCTTTCAAAATAATAATGTCAAATATCGGAACTGCAAAAAACGGTGATATTTACCGATATTTATTGATATTTCCAGGTGATTTCCAGGTGGGTCTGTTGAAGATATAACCAAAATATTTATGTGGTTAGCCGATGAAAATAGACCTCTCACTTCGAGGTTCGAGCTTTTCGTGAGTCTCGCGTCTCACGAAAGCCTCACAACCCCAAACCTTGATGTGGTCTAGATTTGGAACTTTTCCACTCCACATCTCATGAGGTGTTTTGGCAACCTTCTTTGTAGGGACTATGTTAAGGATATGGGCAGCAGTCTCTAAGGCATACCCCCAAAATGAGATTGGTAGCGAAACTCGACTCATCAAGGAACGAACCATGTCCAACAAGGTTCAATTGCGCCTCTCAGCTACACCATTCAACTGTGGTGTTCTAGGAGGTGTCAATTGTGAGACTATCCCACATTCCTTAAGATATTCAAGGAACTCGGTACTAAGATACTCACCACCTCGATCAGATCGAAGCATCTTAATGTTCCTGCACAAATGATGCTCCACTTCTTACTTAAACTCTTTGAATTTATAAAAGGTTTCCGACTTATGTTTGATTAAGTAGACATATCCATATATACTAAAATCATCAATAAAAATCATATAAAAGCGATTAACATCTCTAGTGGTGGTTCTGAAGGGTCTACACGCATCTGTGTGTATGAGATCCAACAAACCTTCACCCCTAGCATTAGTGCCAGTAAAAAGGTGACTTTGTCATTTTCCAAGTAGACAAGATTCACAACTATCATCCGACTTTAGGTCGAATGAATCCAAGACTCCATCCTTTTGGAGTTGGCCTATGTGTTTCTTGCTTACATGTCCAAGATGAACATGCCATAAAGATGCTTTATCTAAGCTAGTGGAAGAGTCGATACACAATACATTATTTCCTAAGTTATCTACAACAGATACAGTTTCATACGCACCATCACAAGGTAATGCTTTAAAATAAAGAACACTATTATAGAAAGCATCAATACCACTACTTTTATTATCAAAATAAAAGGTGAACCCTTGTTTATACAATGCATGAAAGGAAATAACATTTCTTGCCATTTCTTGAAAATAACAACATTTATTCAAGTCTAATGTAAATCCACTATCTAGTAACAAGGAATAAAATCCAATCTTGGTGACAGGTGAAACTTTCATATTCTCCATGATTAGGTTTATCTTTCCATGCTCCAAATCCTCACTTCTTCTTAGTCCCTGCAGATCAGAACATATGTGAATTCCACAACCTGTATCAAGGACCCAAGACTTAGAATGAGGTGAGTTATTAGACAATATAGTGTATATACATGCGTGGTTGGGTTTTACTTTCCCATCCTTAAGATCTTGCTGGTATTTAGGGCAGTTTCGCTTCCAGTGCGACTTTTCATGGCAATAGAAGCATTCAGTCTCATTAGGGTTAGCAGAAGGAGTGACAAAACCTTTCTTGGTTTTGCTTGAAGAGGAACCCTTAGAAGGGTTCTTTCTATTCTTACCTTTGTCATGCCCGATTGCCAAGACATTGGCCGCAGTAGGAGTAGGAGGAGTAGTAACACCCGACTTACCCTTAAGACTACTTTCTGCAGTCTTCAAGAGTCCTTGAAGTTTACTAAGTGGAACTTCTTCCTTATTCATGTGGTATGTCATCCTAAATTGATCATAACATGAAGGTAAGGAGTGCAAGTGATATATATGATGGGTTTTGGTCATAAGACATCCTATGTGCTCATACAAACCCTAATGCTTGGATCTAGGTTTCTCTATTGTACATGCAAGTTATCCAAGACTATAAACCCTAATTCTAGCATTCAAGTAATCATATTAACATGAGAATAAGTTTATAATGTTACCTTAATTGTTATGTAGCAATAACAATCCCAAATCTCCTTGTATTGACTTTGGAAGGCTTAGAGTCACAAGTGTCACTCCTCTAATGGTTCACAAACACCATAAGCATGAGGATGAAGAGGAGAGAGGTTGGAAGCTTCTCAAAAACGTGTGAAACCCTAGAGGAGGCTTAGCCACGTTTTTGGTCCTTAAGGGATCTATATATAGTGAGGCAATTAGGGTTATCTAACAAGGAAACCCTATTTGGATGCTTAAGCCCTAAGCAACCCATGGAGCCCTTTCCTTAAGTCCTTGGACGATTTCATATGGGCTTCCCCTATAGAATTCGTCCACCTTATAATATAAGGCAATCCATGGCCCAAATTGCAATTATCTTATAATTACAATTCCAGTCCCTTAAGTTTAATCAATCTCTTTTAGTCACAAAACTAATTACCAATTAATTATTGACTATTATTAATTAAACAATATGATTTCTCCTTTAATATATTATTCTCATAATATATTAATAAATCATATTTAATCATTTCTCTCCATAATTCATCCTATCAATTTGCTTTGGTGAAGGCAACCCAAAAGGACCATGCACCATCGGGTCAAGTACATACCAAAATAGTTATGGACTTAGACACTAATCCAACAATATATTGTTAACTCCTTAGGAAAGTCAACATTCAGTTTCTTCAAGCGATCCACAAATCTTTGCATTTTCTGCATGTGGGTCGTGGGGGCTCATTGTCCTTCATTTGGGTGGTTATCATGGAGGAGATTATTTCATACCTCTCTTGACGAGCACTTTGATGGTATCACTCCATCAAGTCCATGTGCATCTCAAAAAGGTAATAGTCCTCATAGGACTTTTGGAGCTCAACTGTCATTGTGGCAGTCATGATACATGCTACTTTGGTAGCATCCCTTTCATGTGCTTGAAATGCAGCAATCTCCTCTGGGGTAGCAATTGACTCATCAATCTCCTTCGGCTCCTTATGAAGGATATATTCTTTGTCCTCATAGCGAATGACCATCCTGATGTTTTTGATCCAATCCATAAAATTGGATGTATCAAAGATGACTCTCCCAAAAAGGTTCATGAGAGAGAAGGAGTCAGTAGGGTTTGAGCCAGAAGTATTGTTTTCGGAAGACATCTGAAATGAAAGAATAAGTTTAGATAATATTTCAGGATAGTCCTTAATAAAGCACCCAAATGTTATATTAAGGCTAGGACCCAACACAGTATTCTAACACTCATATGGTGTACATGCACCCCTAGAAACCTTGGATCTATGTTTGACTAAGATACATGCAAAATGATTTTCCAAGGTTCATAATATTATCTAGCATACATGGGGATCTTTTATTCTAATAGTTAGTAAGAATTACATGCCTCTTTGTAGCTTGGATTCCTTTGAAACCTTGTGAGCCTAGCACTTCAAGTGTGATGCCTCAAATGTCTCACACAACACCAAGTACACTTGGAATAAACTCTAAGAGAATAAGAACACTTGCAAAATCAGTTTTCCCTCCTCTTTCTTTCTAGTGACCGATTTTGGTGAATAGAATAACCTTTATATAGTGTGTCATAATTAGGGTTACACCATGTAATCCCTAATTGTCATGACTTTTCATTTCCATGACCCATAGGTTATGTAACCCGCATGGAGCATCTTATGGGTTTAACCCAACTTGATAATCCATGGAGCCTTGGCCCACTATATAAGTTATGGATGATTGACATAATCAACCCATATATTTAATTAGTCTTCTTTTGATCACATAATTATTTCCAAATTAATTATTGATCAATACTAACTAAATATTATTATTCTTATTATTAATATATTAGAACTTATAATATATTAATAAACCATAAGTGTCTTAGTTCTCTCATGTAGTCTATCCAAGTGCATGATGCCATGCAACCCAAATGGACCATGCTGGGTCGGGTCAAGTACATACCAAATATAGTTATGGAATTAGACACTATATCCAGCAGGGCCTTCATTAGCCATGTCGTGGCAATGCCAGGACAAAATAGTTGCGACTCTAATCACCGTCACGTCGTGATAATCCTTATGTAACGTCGTGACTTCTGTCAGAAATCCAAAATCTTCATTAAGTGCTTAATTCCTTCATACCAAGACCCATAACTTCAGATCTAGTTCCTTTCACCGACTTAATGGATAAAGTTGCCAACTTTATCCATTAGGACACCATCTCCAAGCTAGATATACAACCCTAAATCCATTAAGTCCTTAATATCACCTTAACTTGCTCATGGACTTAAAATTGCTCTACACATGACTCTTTCCTCATTATCAGAAACATAAGGACCAAAACTGAACGATATTCTCAATTTTAAACTAACCATGCCACAAAAATAAAATGGTCTCAAACTGCACGTTTTGGTAAACCACATGGACCAATTTTTTACTTTCCTATTTTTTATTCAAATTGTCGTTGTGGTTTCTAAAACTTACACGAATGGTCCATATGATTTCTAAAACATGCATGAATGGTCATGTGGTTTCTAAACTTACAAGAATGGTATTTAAGCTATCTTTTTGCCTTTTTTAAAATTTCTTTTATCTTTTTTTTTAAACTAAAATTAATTATAACCACTGCCTACCCCACCCACCTCTTCCCCTCCTAATGGTATTTGTTTCCTTCTCTTATCTCATCTCTCAAATTCTTCTCTTTACCTCACTGACAACCAGCATCTCCATCCACTACCATTACCACCATGATTAAGGTAAGAACATATCATCGGGGAGGCAAGAAATGATCATCTTTTCGGTTCTTCTTTTTGGCATCCAAACACATAAACCACTCCTTCTCAACAACATCATTATCTCCTTTACTCTAACATCCAACAATATTAACCACAACTTCAAAACACCATCATGTCCATCCTTATTCGTCCATTCAAGCCACTACCAGACTAACTTCATCACTCAACATCACTCTCCTTCACCACCTTGACGTCATCACCTGTAATTCAGAAAAATCCCCTACTCATAACCTACACCCCCCACCATCATCATTAGTTTCCACCAAACATCACCACCATCTCTATTACCTGCCACCTTAATCACCAAAATTATTAACCACTAACCTTCTGATCTATTAGGACATTCATAGTGGCTTCGGCAAGCACTTCGGCTAGCTTGGCGAACACCGGGCCGAGCCCTCAGCATGTCAACCTCAACTCGGTAGAATTATGTCAATGAAAGAGAGTGTATGGTTTGGGGAAAATAGAGAGAAAGAGGGGATTAATTTTTCCTTTTGAAGCTGCAGGTCAACAAAAATGGAAGAAACACTTTCTGTCTATGTGACAAAAATGAAGGAGAAGACAACAAGTTTTTCCATATTTGACATAAAAGGTCCCAAGGATTTAATCTACTAACAAAAAAACACCCCCATCCCAAATTCTCTCTACATAAATAGTTTCTAAAATTACAAAATCAACGATTTACTTATAAATCCTAATTATTATTCTAGTTAAATGAAAGTTTTAGTTTAAAAAAAAATAATGTGTTTGAAATATTTACTTTTTATATTAATTATTTTAAAAAATGGCATGGTAAGTGTAGCAACCTTTGCCATGTAAATGGTAAAAATTGGAGAGAGTGTGGCAAACCCTATGTGGCGCTTACATGGATCGTGACAAACTTGACACCACTCCCTCTAGCCTTATCAGTAACACGATACCAACCCATTTGCGTTTCGCCTATTCATCACCATCTCTCTGCCATCATCAGCGTTAGACACCACTATCATCTTATCCTTGTTCTCGAGATATACACACATATTAAAAAGGGAGAGGGGGATGTTCTTGATCTTGATCTGCAACGAATCAAAAATCAAGAGGGTGAGGGATATGTTTCAATTGAGGGTAAGATATCTTGTGGTGAAATCGAATATTGAATAGTTTGAAAATGTTGAGTAAATGGAAGAAGGAAAGCAACATTGCACACACAAGTTATTGGTTAATCCATGGATATACCGACGAAGGTGTGTGTACCAAACCCTAGAGAGAAAAATGGGAGGAGATAGAGAGTATAATGATAACTACAAATGAGAGATATCAGCATGGCGGTGGCGGTGGTTATTATGAGGAGCGGAGGGTCAATTGTCCTCTTCTCTATAAGGCAATGTCAAGGTTAACGGTGGTTGAACATGCCTTACATTATGAGATCAAGAGGAGGGGGATAGAAGACATAAAGAAATGAGGGAGAAAGAAATGGGGGTACGGGTACCTGGTAGGGATGGATTGTTACTATTATTTTTTTCTTTTCTTCTAAAGTGCATGAAAAATTTAAAAGAAAATAAAAAAAAAGGTAAAAATGTTTTTTACATGGGTCAAGACCAACTACACAAGTTTTAGTAATCATAAAAACCATGTTCGTGAAAAAAAAATTAGCAATGACTGAGTTTATAACATTTGATAAATCATAGGGACCATTTATATAATTTTTTCTATAAAATATGTGAAATGTTTTTAGTTTTCCTATACAGGAATTGACTTATGGTCGAAACATGTCAGAACGAGTAAAACGAGCAACTATTGGCATTGGTCTTGGAATAACGTACTCGTGTGCTGGTTTTTGGTCCGACAAGAAAAAAGTGGGTGAAGATCATACCTAACTAACAAGGAAACATGACTACTTCCTCTTTGATAGGGTTTACTGATACAGAGTTGTTGGTAGACGAGGGTGTAAAAAATCAGATCACTAGAAACCCTACCAACACTATGTTTGGCAAGTATTTTAAATCAAATTTTCCTTTTGAATTATGTTGCTTTGTGTATCTAAATTACGAAAGTACATTTAAAATTTGAGATGTAAAGCGGCACTAATTTAGGTGGTGAGGATTTTGATATGCCGCTCGTTAATCACTACATAAAGGAATTTATGAAAAGACACAGTAAATGCATGTGTGGAAACCCTAGAGCCTTGTCGAGGTTGAAAATTGCTTGTGAAAAGGTAAAGAGTGATTTTTCTCAACAACTCTACCTACTTTTAACCGAGATTGATTGCTTTTATAAAGGAATTGATCTTTCGACTAAATTAATTCGAGCCAAATTCGAGGAATTGAACTCAACTCTCTTTGACAAGTGTATTCAGATAGTGGTTAATAAATAAATAAATAAATGTGGATGAGGTGGTGGTTGGGGAATTGAGTAGGATTCCGACGGTACAATGAATGTTGGTCATTTTATCGTAATTCATTTTGTTAGTCATTTTATCATATTTTTCTGAATTTCTCTATTAAATTTCTAGTTTATTACCATCCTTATATTTTCATATATTTTATTATATTAATTTTATTTTATTTTCTCCAAATTCTATTTTTTGCTAAAAAAGACAAAAACTTATAGGACAATTTCTGTAGATGTTATAAAATCTACCCACACCCCCACTTATGGTATCGAAGCCACAACATTAACTCTTGTATCTATTACTATACATAACCTTACGCGTAGGAACAGTTAAGGACGGGTGCAAATCCCAGTTTTGTTTCTATGCACTTTGGATTATATCCATGAAGCATTTAACCCAACTCCAACATCTAAGATTTCATGAATTTTTAACTTATCTATATGCTTAATTGAAGAGCTTAGTGCAAGAAAATGCAAGATACTTATTCTTTTCATAACCCATTCAAGATAACCTTTCGAGTGTGGTTAAATTTCACATAAAGTGAGTCATTTTGGTACATCTTTCGCTTTTTGCAAATAAACATTGATTAAATTGTATACACAACGTAAATTGGTGGAAAACATTGAAAGGAACATTATAGTCTAGTGAAATGAAACGGGGTTTTGACTTTTGAGCCATACACATCCAATCATTCTCAGTTCTCACACACGTTTGTAACACTTTGTACCTGCCCTGTGTGACCGTTTCCATTCTTATTACCATGCAAAAATGGAAAATGAAAGAATATATATACTTGTTTCGTTACAACCAAACATATTAAATTAAATTAAATCAAATCCTCATGTCGCAAAAACAATTGCACCCAAAAAGAAAAACAAAATCACACTTGCAAATATGAAAGAAAAGAATACGTGGTGATGTATGCATATATGAAGCTAACTCTGAATATACAGATCTAGCCCTTTAGAGCTATTCACAACAAATCTTCCAAAATCTTTATTCACTTCGACCATGGGAAGCAGAAGCACTGCTACAAAAGAAACCCACAATAAGTTAACCAAATGGAAACCCGAACATGAATAAAAGTTGCCCCTTTCAATTTTGATCGTTAATAGTCGTATTTAAATAACTAAATTTGTGGTATAAAATAACACATTAAATCATTTCAGCTGTCCCAAAAAAAAATTAAAAAAAAAAACTCAAATTACGATTTCTTTTATCATGGACGGCAATTTGGTCTATTCAAAAAAAGAGAAGTAAAGTTCGCAGATTATTTATTAAAAATCTAGATTAGATATGAGGGCTTGGTTGGACTTAAATTGGATAAAGACTTTGCAACAGCCGAGAATTCATGGGCCATATGCATTCAATTTTTTTTAGTAGTAGATATATCGAAAAAGGATTGATTGCTAGTATAATATGCAACACAAGGTTTTCAACAATCATTGTAACCAACCATATATTGTTGGAACATATAAAAGAAATTAAGCAAAGATGATTAAGAAAATATCATACCTTGAAATTGGGTTTTTGGTCACGTGGAATGTTGTAATTTGGTCTTGCATCTGAACTAGAAGTCATGGGTGATCCAGTTACACGTTCCTCGCGTACTTTGTTGAAGATATGAGTGTAGTTGTCTGCAGACGAAGGGTTGTTTTCATCCCACTCACCAAACCTAGGAACTGCAGCTCCTCTATCCGGCTGAGAGTCAATCATAAATTTCTATTATTATATTCATCCAACTTTCATTGATTAATTTATTCAATCACAACAATGTCTTTTTAATATAAAACTTTCTTATAGGTAGATTTCTTAAATATATCATTTCCAATAAATAAATAAAAAAAATAGAAAATACTATGTTATAGAATTTGTCTTTATAATTTAGCAACTCCCACACAAATCTTGCATTACATGAAATAGTTATGTCGTGTAAGAAAACGACGTTTACCCACTAGATCCATACTACGTACTTTTTCTATAAAAAGTAATAGTAACAGGTAGAAGTAAGAATATACAATTATACATATTGTAGGTAAAATATTTTGACTTTTGATGTCAAACCAACTAATATTTCAAGTTTTCAACATCAATTTGATATGAAATTGTAAATTTAAAACTCTTTATTTAAAAATTTAAAACGAAACATAAGTCAAAAGGCTTACAGAGTCATCGCCACGAGCAGTTTTCATTCTTGACCTAGAGGGAGTCCCATGGCTACTATCATAAGAATTCTTTCCTTCATACGCCGGAGATCCGCTACCTTTTCCGGCGGCGACCTTTGCCTGATAATGGGGATGAAGTGGTGACCGGTCAAAGCTATTTTCAGATCCAGCACTTTGTTTCACCGGACGACCTGCCGCCGTCCCTTGACCACCGCGCTGATAGGCGGAACCACCAGAGGTTCTCCGGCCGGCGGTATCATTAGGTTGTTGATACTCATTCTCTTCCCTGCTCGGCCGAACCGCACGCCTGCCGACAGGTTCTTCCGGTTGAGGTCTGGAGCGAGGAGGCGTCGGAGGGGTTTTATCGGCGAACATTTCAGGGTTTTCTTGTGGATCGTTTGGATTGATCATCTTCCCACCGGTTTTACCCTTCCGAGCTTTGTCAAAGTAAACCGTATAAGGAACATTATCTTCGCTTTCCCAGTTGCCGAATTTTGGTACAGTTGGACGCTGCTGTTGAAATTTCACATCAGTTTTTACTTGAAATAACATTCAAATGTTGAAATTTCTAACAAACAATCAGCCATTTGTCACTAAAATTTCATCAGTTTAACGCCAATAAACCTCAATCCTGTTCTTAAGTTCGACCATTAACATATCTCATGAACTACTGTTCGTCAACGAAGGTCAACCCAGCAACAATATATTTTGGAAATTATCAATATCAACAAGGATCTAAGTAAAATTTCTAAGTAATTCTCAATCATATCATAAGCCCTTCAACATTAGACTCAAACAATGATATCAACGATAAATTTCTTCAGCGACATTGACAAAACACCCATCGCAGAAGTAAAGTCAACTCTTGACTTTTCATGACTCAATTGGTATTTTTCAAAATCAAAATCAAAATCAAAACCCGATTACGCATTGAAGCCAAATCGAATTGTTTCTCTAACTACCTCAATATTGCCAAATCTAGAAGCAGGGTAGTTGATTAATTAAGAGTATTATGTAGACATCATAATCAGGCCAATACAAAGAATCCATAGATATTAATTCAAAAGTTCACCAAAAACTCAATTCCTATGAGAAAACATAGAGAGATTAGAAGAAGAACGATTCATGTGGAAGGAGAGAAGCTTACCGCCATGTCTATTTAAGAAGAAGCTTGAAAGATATCCGAAACAGAAATAATTCTTCAGCAGTTGACAGAAAAATACTAACGATTTTGAAACCTTAATTTAGTAATACAGGACCTGAAACTACCCCCACCTCGCGAGTTCGTAGGCTCAGGAGAGAGAGAGAGAGAGAGAGAGAGAGAGAGAGAGAGAGAGAGAGAGAGATGCAATAAAATGGAGGAATGAAGAAGAAACCGTCTTCAAAGAAGACGAGTTGTTTATCAACCGTTGACCGGCGCCACCGGTCATCTTTGACCATTATTCTTTTTCTAGAAAATAAAATTTACTCTATAGATTATTTATCAAATTCAGTGTCGACAAATAATTGGTAAAAGGTACCATGATATCGTTGAAATGATATATTCGTACTTTTTTTTTTTGAAACGTCGAAATTCCTACTAGAGTTGCACACAGAAATGGTCCTCACGGTTTACTCGAGTTCACGCTTTTAGTCCACCTTTTAAAAAGTTGATATGTTGGCATGCAAGACCATAAAGTTGGAAACTTTATGGTCAAGGACGTCATTTGGGGTTTGGATATGACTTTGGACGTAAGGACTTGATGTATTAAGCTCTTAATGAGAAAACAGGTTGACTAGGTGCGTACGTTGGGTGTACCAAGCGGTACGATGCACGTATGCAATCCATGTACTGATTTTTGGGTCAATCGGAGTACGCCCCGCGTATAGATGAGTACGCCCAGCGTACCTAACTGGATTGACTTGGATAATTTGTTGACTTTGACCTTTGATCAAGTTTGACCTAAGGGTATTTTAGATAATTTGAGTAGAATTTGAGATTGGTCATTATTTCGTGTTTAGATGACCAGTCGAGTTATCATTCGGAGCTGTGTTCTGTCAGATACCTTTTTCAGATTGAGAGGCGAGTTTTCCTCACTGTACTCGTGGGTTAAAGGCATCAATGCTAGCCCACTAGATTATTTATCCTGGTTATAGGATAGTGCTATGCTAACATTTAATTGAGTAGTAGATCTGCATGGTTATTTGTACTTGTTGGTTTTGTGTTTATGTTTGTTTGTTACATATGTTGACATATTGTGGTTAGGTTAAGGTAGTCTTGCTTTATGTTGAAGGCCAAGACACCCAGGGCAGTCTGGCTAGGCTGTAGGCCCTGCGAGGTGGTCCAGTCAGGCTGAAGACTCGTAGAGCGGTCCAAATAGGTTGTAGGCCCTATGTGGCGATTCAGTCATGCTGAAGGCTCATATTTGCATGCTTTGTTTATTTTCTAGTGTGTTGGTACTTTGCGGGAACTCACAAAGTTTTGACTTACAGTTTTGGTTTATTGTTTCAGGTACTTCTGAGGATTGTGGAAAAACGAAGGTGTGATCGTGCACATCTTCCTGTTTTATTGTAACGCCCCGAAAATCCTTACATAATTTTTTTTGTTTTTTGATTAATAAATCGTTAATACATATCTTTCCCATAAACCAACGTAACTAAGTTTTAGCAAAACATTGACAAATCAGAGTAATTTGCAGCAAGCGGAAACATGTGGTGTGTGCTCTGCAATCATCCTGAGCACTTCTATTTGAAAACTGGGGTACCTGAAACAGAAACTAAAAATCGTAAGCACAAAGCTTCATGAGTTCTACAAAAATACCACATAACATACAACCACAAAAAATCATGCAACGTAAATATAGTTGCCATGGGCTCCCCCCAAGGCCTTCACATGGAATGCCATGGGCTCCCCCCCATGGTCTGATATCTAAATGTCATGGGCTCCCCTATGGTGTTTACCTAAAATGCCATTGGATCCCCCCATGCTTTTCCATGAAAGTATCACAAAGACAACTAGCATTTCACATAACACGTAATGGGCCAGCATTGGTGCCTTTGACCCATGGATATAGTGAGAAGACTCACCTCGATAGCTGGACCCACAAATAACTTTATGACTGTTGATCGGCTAAAATCCCCATGCTATCAAACAATTAACACCCAATTAACAATTAGGTTCCAAACCGAATCCAATAATCCATATATGGGGTAGAAAATACCATTTTACCCCTCACCTCGTTTAGTCCAAGACTAAAGCCTAAACAATCAGTTATAAAGGCCCACAAACCAATAATCATCCAAATCCCACTTGTGGCCCAATTTTCCAAATTGGGCCCAAACCCTTATTTGGGCCTTACCTTAAATCCCATTACTTATCCCTAATCCAAAAAACACATTCTAAGATGGCCCAACAAACCCCAAGCAGCCAAGCCCAAAGGGTAGCCCAAACCAAAGCCTAAATACACAAAACCCACCCAGACCGAGTACGCGGGGCGTACAGGCACGTACGTGCAACGTACTCTCTTAGAGGATTCTACGTTACGCGTACCTACTTGTACATCCATCTTACTCATGTTATTCAGCCTTAACATGATTCTTATTTATTCCATTAAGACAAAGCTTTCTAAACCATAGATCTGACCTCCTTGAGCTAGAATATCGTATAAAGTTGCCAACTTTACGTTTATACATGCCTAAAAGAAGCTCTTAAGCTTAAAAGGGACTTATTGGTTGCCTTAATGCATGCATGACTACATAATACCCATAAATCTTGCACCTTTATGCTCAAGGATACCAAAACACACATAAATCAGAACTGATGAGCCCTTAAACATCCTAACTCATTCATAATCTCAAAAAGAAGACCAAAATCATAATAAGCTATCCATTATGAGATCTAATCATACATAAGCCAAGATGCAAAATTGTTACCTCAAAAAGCTTCCCCACAAGGTGATGATTTTGGATCCAAAGCTTTCCCACCAAGCCAAACAACTTCCAACTTCTCTTCTTTCCTTCCCAATGGAAAAAATGAGCATCAAAGCCTCCCAATAGCTTAATAACACCTCCAAGAGGATACAAGGTCAATTTAGGGTTTTAAAGAGGGTGGAGGTTGACTTAGGAGTGAAGGAAAGAGGCTAACATTAAGCTTATATAGGTACATCCCTAAAAATTAGGGTTTCCATCTGCCCCTTGTACGCTCTGCATACCTCCTCGTACACCCAGCGTACAAGGTCTTGCACCCTGATCCATCTTCGCACTACGCCACACATACTCCTCACTACACCTTGCCTACTTGGCTTCGCATCAGTACACCCCGCGTACCACCCTAGTAACCCCTGCATACTAGGGTTTTCCCCAAACCCTAATTCATCCGAAGACCATAACTTTCTCAATACAACTCCGATTTTGACCATCTATATATCCATGAAAAGGTATCAAGAAACTCCATACTATTATCAAATAATACTTTCCATAAGATATCCCGAATGAACCTTCACTTTCTATAAAAGCCCGAGCTAAAAAATTACCAAAATGCCCTTTGACTCCAAAACTCAAACTGAATACTCGAGCATCCAAATTACATTATCCAACTCCAAATGAATCCAAAACTCAATTCATCAAGGATCTGAAGCTTGCCAATACTCAATCCATGATCACCATTCCTAAAATTGGAACGATTCGAAACAAGGCATTACAACTCTCCCCCACTTAAATTATATTTTGTCCTCGAAATCCTTCCATGCCATCTCTGGTACGCCCTACAACTTGAGTAACATGACAACAACCCCAAGTATACCCCTGACTTCCCAAGGCAACCAAAATCAACCATCATAGGGTTCTACAACCCGAAGTTGGATGAATCCCTTGCAATGTAATCACCTATACTCAATATGAAATCTGAAGTCTCGAGATAGTCTGACTCCCTGAAAAATTGCCCATACTGAATCATTGTTGAATCTATTGCACTTATCTGCCAACTAACTACTCAACTTCTGATAACTTGAGGTTCCCACTA
Organism: Lactuca saligna; assembly: GCF_052625555.1. Classification (NCBI taxonomy): domain Eukaryota; kingdom Viridiplantae; phylum Streptophyta; class Magnoliopsida; order Asterales; family Asteraceae; genus Lactuca; species Lactuca saligna. Next base: position 10,119,003 of record NC_136425.1, on the reverse strand, counting down.
GCAAACAGAATCACAAACCCAATATCCCTACAGCACACTTATACGTGACAAAGGATCAAATAATCCTTTGAGTAGAAGATTCATCCCTGCAACGGTTAGACTCAAATGAGAGCTGAGAAATAGAGCCTAATCAACCACTATGATATTATTTAATCCCACTGCAATCGACTTAGCATAAGACCTGGATAACAAACGACTCCACACATAAATTCCAAATCACTGGAACCACTCCGGCTCCTCTTGATGCTCCCTGGATGCTTTCCAAAAGCAGTTGAGGGCTTTCTGGTCCCAACTTGTCTGCCAACTATCTAACACACCGGACTCCTACCTAGTTTCTGAGTTGAAAGATACACATAAACAACCACCCCACGCAACTCCCAAGAGGAACCTTATCTGGCGATAATTACCCAAAACATCTTGTCACCAAATCTACTGCTAAAGTAATTCCACATGATCAACTGTAGTCTCATATCATACCCGATCTCCAATGACCTACCATCTTCTAATTCCAAACATATTGTGACCCTTCCACATATAGAACCATCCCAATACACAACACAATGGCTCGATCTATCATCAAAACTAAACCCATCCATTACCCTTTAACCTTGTGATTGATGCCCTCGACATACAAATACCCCAATTCTTATTCCATTTAAATGAAAATTCTGCACAAAACACTCGCGATACCCAATTCGAGATCTTACCCAAAAAACAAGTTGATACTCAACTCAGAACCCGAGATCCATAAATTTACACTTGCATTTCACACCAAAACCTTCTAATTCCCGACAACCCCTCACTTGACCGATAAATAAATATTTCTAAACCATCTCTGAGACTACCAGTCTCAAACCAGGTCCAACCACCAGGTTCCCAAGAGTCCAAACAACAATGCTACCCAACCTATAAACCCCTCTGCATCACACACTAACCACCCACTTGATCCTACAACTCAAGATCTAATACCTTGACCCAACGGTGTCTAGCCGGGCCAACCTGTATTTCCATAATCATACGGGCCTCACCCATGAGTCCCACCCATCAATAGCTACTCAGGCCCAACTCTGCCTCGGACCCCGATAGTCCTCAACCTAAAACATAGAATACTCCTCAACAATCCCGGCCGACGTGCCCAAGGCATGAACTGATTCCTCCTCCATGCTCGTGAACATCTCTAATAATAGTCTACCTCGAACTGATGAATGCTACGACACCATCGCAATCTTACAACACTGATGGGTTTTATACAAACAATCCTATGTGTGCATGCAACCCTATAATTGGATCTATGTTTTCACTATTAGATACACAACATTATGAACACATAATAAAACCATGTTGATGATTATTATTTTCGAAATTAACCAAGAAGGTTAGATTACATACCTCTTGTTGTTATATTGTAACAACAACTTAAATCTTCAAACCCTAAGTCTTGAAAGCAAGCACCACAAGTGTAGTGCCTCTAATGGCTCACAAACATCACAAGCAATTGGAGAGACTATAGAGAGAGAAGGAAGGAGGTAGAAATTGTTCTTAGACACTCTAGGGATCAAGTTGATGAAATCCTAAGGCCTTAGGGGTCTTTATATAGGGTTGGGATTAGGGTTTGTCATCACTAAATCATCGAGGGGCCACATATATCGCTTTTATCCCACTTTGGGTAAAAGGAATGGATAAACTTCGACTCAATGCTTGCTTGCACTCACTCACCAAATCACACACAACAATAAGTTTTATAACACCAAGTTACTAGTGCGTTTACATATTATCAATGTGCAACCGATTCGCAAGATACAACTTACACATCTCGGTTTCAAGAAAACAAGATATTATCGTCTCACCAATCGCTCGTGATAAAATCCATGAAGCAATTCAAGTGAGCGTGGGTTTATTCCAATCCTCAAAATCATATTCATAAGCACTCATGAACGTTGCAGCAAACCTTTTCTATGTCTAATACGCTTTAGACAACCTACAAACCAATTCATGACAGTCTTCTTTCATACCTACTTCCAACGTATGACCGATTGTGGACCGTTTGAATAATTCGATTATTCTTAATAAACTCAATTATTTTGGAAGTCAAAACATGCAAAGAGAAACAAAATAATACTAATCCTATATGGTCCCAAACCTTTGAGTATAAATAAAACACCTTTATTTAATCACCATATTGATTACTCATTATCCATTGTTTAACGTTTCAGATATCAACTTTATAACTCGAATTATAACCACAATTGTCCCATGCTCCAAGCATGCACACTTTGGTTTCCTATGGTCTATACTTTGTGAAATATATCAAATTTTCAATCATACTCATTTCACAATTCCCAGTTCTTATCATAAGAACATCAAATTCTTGCCACTTATATAATATATCAAATTCTAATATTTTATGCAATAATTCTCTTGTGAAGTTACAGCACAAAATTCACAAAGATTCGGCCATCGAAATCACAAGGTACTCTATCAAAATTGTTACAGAACAATTCTATAGATGTGATGTCTCCCACTCAAAGTACATTCCTTTGAACATGCTTTTGCATAAAATTTTCTAAATTCTTAATTTACAATTCCCAGTTATGGAAAAATTTCCATATTTACCATGTGACAACTCATTCTTAATAGAATCTTATCTATTCGTAATAATGTCAATATGGTCCATTCAATACCATACTTCCAACTACTCACAAGCGACTGATCCTCAGCGAAATTTGGATCGTCCTTTGATAGTTGTATAATTATTTCAGTCAAAACCAGTTCTAGTCCCCTTTCCCTCTTAATGCGCTAGACATTTGGAAAATCTTTAAATGGTCAAATATTATAGCATTTGCAATCGGTCCTATACTCGAAGCGTATGGGACACGATGCATAATGTCTTACATAAAGATACGATACTCTATCAATCTTCTGTCATAATATTTTACGTGTCACGTTCTTACAATTTGATCTATGAAAAGAGACGCCATAATCATAATCGAAATTTAAGAATTCACTATGTATCTTTTGACTAAATTTATTAAAATTTCTCAATCTAAGCTTTAGATTATGAAACGAAGTACAATATTCTTTCCCTTAATTATAGCAAAACAACTTTTCAACTCTTACAACTTTGCAAAGTATAACTCTTGTTTTCTATAATTAATATTGCTAACTTGCAATACTTGCCATAATAGTCATGCTTCCACTTAGATGATGATTATTTCTTTACCAGCATAATGTTGGGTTTTGGTCATAAGACATCCTATGTGCTCATACAAACCCTAATGCTTGGATCTAGGTTTCTCTATTGTATATGCTTTAAATCCAAGACTATAAACCCTAATTCTAGCATACATATAATCATATTAACATGAGAATAAGTTTATAGTGTTACCTTGATTGTTATGTAGCAATAACAATCCCAATTCCTCCTTGAATTGACTTTGGAAGGCTTAGAGTCACAAGTGTCACTCCTCTAATGGCTCACAAACACCATAAGCAAGAGGATGAAGAGGAGAGAGGATGGAGGCTGCCAAAAACGTGTAAAAACCCTTACAAGAAGCTTAGCCACGTTTTTGAGCCTTAAGGGGTCTTTATATAGTTGGGCTATTAGGGTTATCTAACAAGGAAACCCTAATTTGGATGCTTAAGCCCTAAGCAACCCATAGACTCCTTTAATTAAGCCCATGGACGATTTCCTTATGGGTTTCCCATTAGAATTCGTCCATCCCTTAATACAAGGCAATCCATGGCCCAAATTGCAATTATCTTATAATTACAATTCCAGTCCCTTAAGTTTAATTAATCTCTTTTAGTCACAAAACTAATTACCAATTAATTATTGACTAATATTAATTAAACAATATGATTTCTCCTTTAATATATTATTCCCATAATATATTAATAAATCATATTTAATCCTTACTCTCCATAATTCATCCTATCAAGTTGCTTTGGTGAAGGCAACCCAAAAGGACCATGCACCATCGGGTCAAGTACATACCAAAATAGTTATGGACTTAGACACTAATCCAACAGTCTCCCACTTGGATAAGTCTAACAACTATTCTGCGTATGACTTCCGATCCCGATCTGCAATCGTAGCTTTCCAAAGCCGCTGTCAACTCTGATCATATCAGATACGCGTGTCCTTAGATAAGGGATCATATATTCCTCCATTCTAGATATCGTATGAGATATGATTTCAAAATCATTCTCTTTGTACTACTTCTCGATTTCCGATTTATGACGACATACTAACTGAACAAATCAAATTAGCCCTAGCCCGGCCGAGCATTTACGTATGTCATCACTAAACCATCGAGGGGCCCAAAGATATCGCTTTTATCCTACTTTGGATAAAAGGAACGGATAAACTTTGATACAATGCTTGCTTGCACTCACTAACCAAATCACACACAACAATATGTTTTATAACACCAAGTTACTGGTGCGTTTACATATTATCAATGTGCAACCGATCAGCAAGATACAACTCACACATCTCGGTTTCAAGAATATAAGATGTTATCGTCTCACTAATCACTCGAGATAGTGATCCAAGTGAGCGTGGGTTTAATCCAATGCTCAAATCATATTCATAAGCACTCATGAACGTTGCAGCAAACATTTGCTTATGTCTAATACTCTTTTAGACAATCCACACACCAATTCACGACAATCTTCATTCATATCTACTTCCAACATATGAACGACTGTGGCCCGTTTGAATAATTCGATTATTCTTAATAAACTCAATTATTCTGGAAGTCAAAACATGCAAGGTGAAACACAAGAATAATACTAATCCCATATGGCCTCAAACCTTTGAGTATAAACGAAACACGTTTTATTTATCACCATATCGATTACTCATTATTTGTCGTTTCGGGTAATCAACTTCTTACTTGAATTATTACACTTGTCCCATGCTCCTAGCATGCACACAATGTTTACCTATGGTTCTTACTTTTGTGAAATAGACAAATTGAACACATTTCCAATCATTCTCATTTTACAAATCCAAATCCATTTTCTTAAGTGTAAGAATATCAAATTCTTGTTACTTATAGAATCTACTAGATTCTAACATTTTATGCAACGATCCTTTTGTAATGTCACTCACCAAAGTCTCAAAGACTATTGCGAATGATATTACAAAGTCCTCTATCGGAGATTGTTATAAGACAATTCCTTAGATACGATGTCTCTAACTCAAAGTACATTCCTTTGAACATCCTTTTGCATAAAGGTTTCTAATCTAGTCATAGATTTTCAATATTTACTTCCCAATATGGACACGCTCCCATATTTTCCATATGACAACTCATTTCTTAATAGAATCTTTTCTATTCATCATAATGTCAATATGGTCCATTAATACCATGCTTCCAACTACTCACAAGCAACCAATCCTCGTTGAACTTTGGATTGTTCTTTGACAGTTGTTTAATTATTTTAGTCAAAACCGATTCTAGTCTTTTTTTCCTCTAAATGCGCTAGACATTTGGAAAATTTTAGAATGGTCAAACATTAAAGCATTTGCAACCGATCCTATACCCGAAGCGTATGGGACATGATGCACAATGTTTTATTTGCTATGTTCTCAAAATTCGAATTGTGAAGAGGAATGCCGTAATCATAATCGAAATTTTAAGAACACACTATGTACCTTTGACTAAATTTATTAACATTTCACAACCTAATCCTTTAGATTTGAAATGAAGCATAATATTCTCTCCCTTAATTTTAGCAAAACAACCTTTCAACTCTTACAACTTTGCAAAGTATGACTCTTGTTTTCTATAATTAATATTGCCAACTATGCAATACTTGCCTTAATAATCATACAATCATAACATTTATGCTCCCACTATCATGATGATTATTATAAAACATAACACTTATGCTCCCACTAGCTTCGACATATATTCATAAACATCTTAACTTTTAGAAAAACAATCCTTATTGAATTTCTTAAGTTCATGTTTCTAATACTTAGTGCTTTGATAATCTTTTATCAAGCCTTCTTGAACTTATACACTTTTGCCTTAGATAGTTCATATGTGTGTCTTAACAATTAAGACTAATTGCCAAACCTCACAATTCAAATTATGGAAAGGGATGCCGTAACCATGATCGAATTCGAGAATGCAATTTTACAACCACTATCTTTTAAAATCTTTCTTAGTGAAAGCATTTTCTCACAATCATTTTCATGAAGGAGGAAATCTTATGACACTTAGATTTAAACAGTGTATGTGTTCCTATCCATGTGAATTTGTTAAAACCAAAGTTTACGACAAATTCAAACTCATATGGATCGAACTTTATTAATCTTGATTTCTTGCCTTATGGTAGCACAACTGCCCACCACGTCTTCCAAGTAGTTAAGCAGCTCACCTTTTTCCTATCAATGTACTTTCCATTGATCAAGGTCCTTGCCTTTTATGCATTCAAATGAGAAATCATAGGACTCATATGCATAATTAACTCGATTGGACTGGCACAGAAACAAAATAATGTCTTCACGATAGGTTGTAAACCTGAACTCGTGTGCTAGTGATGATCGAGAAGGCTTATTTGATTTGTTCTTGAGACTTTTCAAGACTATTAAGACTCCCACTGACTCCTTGACATATACGATTCTCTTATCAAAACATTTCTTGATAAACAAATATTCAAGAGTTAGTGTAGCTTATATCAAAACAAAACACTTCATAATTTTGGTCTTAGTTGGTCTTTGTCTTATCCAAGACATCACAACTTTCCACAATTCATGAATGTTATAAACCTTGTTCACTCAATGTCACAATCTTGACTTTAAGATTTGTTTTCGAACGAAGTATGATTGTCTTCTTGATTTGACCATTTCATCAATCTTTGATTCCTCTTCTTGGACATACAATTGTACCAAGACTCACTTAGAGGATCAATTGAGATATGGTTCTTAATCATTAAGACCTATCATAAAGCATAAAAGGTACTCTCCCTTCTTCTTAGAATGGAGAAACTTTTATCTCTCTGCCTACATGATTCTTGTTATTCGTTCTGCTATTGATCTAAACCCTTTAATCAATTCCAAATTACACTTATGCCTTTTATGACGAATATCTTTGTTATTCTTATGGTGAACTTGATCAACACACAACTTTGTGTACTCGATCTCCTAGTCCTTCACTTGACACTTTGTCAATGAATTTGTCTAATTTCCAAATATGAAATTTCTCATTCATCATGCAACCAAGTTGCGTGATTCCAAATTTCTATCCAATTGAAACTTTGGGCGATGAGAAACTCTCCCTATTTGGTAAATTCTTGACACTTCCATAATAACATTACTAAGAATCATATCCATTCGTTGTAGAAATATGCAAACATCAATTTTCATAACGATTTCATTGCAAGGAAGTAAACAAAATAAATAAGTCAAACAAAATTTATTTTATTTATAAAAGCAGCGGAAAAACATTTGTCCTTACAATGCAAAATCTATTGAAAACTATGTAAAAAGAGAAAATTTCTAACAACTCTATCATAACTATCTAAGCTCAAAATCCAATCTTCAAGTCCATGCGATCAAGATCCATCTCTTGTGATTAGATTCATCTTGCTCTCTTATCAAGTTTCCTTTCTTTTCACCGATCCTTCAAAACATTCAAATGCAATCTTATCACATCATGTTATAAGAATCAATGAATAGGAACTTAATGGAGTTAGATAGTGGATTCTTACCTAAAGCGTAGTCATACTTTTGACTCTCCCATCTCTTAGATCTCTTAGGTAAATAGGGCAACTTCGTCTCCAATGTCCCTTCTTTTGGCAATAAAAGCAAATTGACTCTTTTGGAACAACACATGGAACTACCTCAGACATCGCCTTTCTCTTATGATCAAACTTTTCGATCATTGCATGTCTTTCATTGCCATTGTCTATATCCATAGAGGTCTTGAAGGCAGATTCACCAATCAACTTTGCTTTTCTATTGCGCCAAACCATTTCTGATTCAGCAGCAACAAGCATATAGGTGAGATCTATAAGGGTCACGTCGCGGTTCATCATATAGTACTCTCTTACGAACTCACTATATGAGTTAGGAAGTGACTGAAGAACCCAATCAACAGCCATCACTTCACCGACAACGGATCCCATCATTCTTAATCTATCAATGTGTGACTTCATCCCTAAGACGTGTGCACACACCGACTTGCCCTCTTTATGTTTACTTGCCAAAAGGGCTTGAGTGATATTGAACTTTTCAATTTTACAATCTTGTGGGTTAGGGAGAATAATTGGAGGAGGAGGAGGAAGTGAAGCATGATTTCTTGTTCCTCGATCGAATCGTGGAATATCATCTTCATGTGGAATGCTAGTTCCACGGGATTTGAGAAGACCATAGTTGTCGAACTTTGACATTGGGAGAAAAAACGAATTCAAGTTAGTTGATTGATTGAGTCCTTTGTAAATCACCCAAATGAAATTCCAAGGCTAGGACCCAACACAATATCCTACAACTTGGGAGAGGGATGCCGTAACCCAAATTGCAGAACATTTGAAGGTAAGTGAATGACGATTCACTAATTTCCACCATGAAAAACGAAAAAGAAATTTAAGTTTTAAATCTATGAAAACTCCTAGATCCTTTGAGATTCATTGAACATTTCAATGGCATGTTTAAATCTCGATATGCCCCTCTTGTTTGTGACTGGGATGCCGAGGATCACAAAGCGGGTGTGAATAACCATGCAAACTACATGGTGCCCTCACATGTTACAATCACCTATTCGATGTGCCGGTAAACCACACACGCTCCACCGAACTATGAAAAACATTGAGTCACCCTTTGCTACCTTTGCTTAGAACCATTTAGTGTGCCGGTAAACCACACACGCTCCACTAACGTCTTCGCAAGGGCACAAAGTGTAATTTCATGGAATTGCATCAATTCACTTTTGCCTAAGTAACTAAGATTGGGAATTTTAAAAACATTTAGTTACTTTGTATTTCATTATACTTATAATGGAAGGTTTCGTCCTATCCTATCCGTTCGGCTAACGACCCTCCACTAGTCAAGAGTGCGGTGGGTAAGAGTGGATACCCATTCAATCGCCATTTTATAGGCAATTTCCTTAAACACCCCTTATAGACCAGCTTCGTGAATGAGGCCTACTAACGGTAAGACTGACTTTTACTCATACATATATATAATATTAGACCTTTAATGTTATATATAGTATAGGGTGTATTTTATACTTTTAAAATACTATATGGTTAACTTTAACAATTACACTTTTAATTCAATTAAAAGGTTAACCTAAACTTTTATGGATTTATTAAATCTCTTTTAATTACACACCTTAATTAATTAATAAAACCATAAGGGTGTGATTTGAACTTTTTCAAAACGATACAAGAGTTTTAGAATTTAACATTTCTAATTAACCTTTTAATCAACCTTTAAATTCCAAAACTTGAGGGCAAGTTTTGAAATATTTCAAACCATAAGGGTTTAGAATTTAAATATGCATCAAAATTAAACTATTCAATCAAAATTTAAATTCCAAAACTTGAGGGCAAGTTTTGAAACCTTTTTCAAAACATTAGGGTTTTAACTATTTAAATTTCAAAACAACAAAACTTTTGGGGTTCAAATTTAAACTATAAAACCTAAAGGGATTAATTTGAAACTATTCCAAACGTTGTCAAGAATATTCTAGATCACTTAATTCAAATAAGGCAATTAACTATAATTGGTGGTTATCTAATTAGATCTAGTTCAAATTCTTGCAAGATAATGATCAAATAATTTCCATAACTTCACATATATCAAATAAGGTAACAATTATCTAATTAGATCACCAAGATCTTTTATTTTGACAAGGATAATCATAAGTGATTAATAAGATTCGAATTTTATCAAGTTTAAACAATTATGGTAATTATCCTAAGTCATAATAGGTAAAAATCCCGAAAATCCGCCTGTCAGACGAGTTGACTCGTCGAGTCAGCCTTGGACTCGTCGAGTCTGCATGGACTCGGCGAGTTCAGCCATGGACTCGGCGAGTCCAGCCTCCAGAATCCAAAAAATCGAATTTTCCAGTTATATCAAGCATCAATACAATAGAAACCAATCTAGGCTCTGATACCACTGTTGGGTTTTGGTCATAAGACATCCTATGTGCTCATACAAACCCTAATGCTTGGATCTAGGTTTCTCTATTGTATATGCTTTAAATCCAAGACTATAAACCCTAATTCTAGCATACATATAATCATATTAACATGAGAATAAGTTTATAGTGTTACCTTGATTGTTATGTAGCAATAACAGTCCCAATTCCTCCTTGAATTGACTTTGGAAGGCTTAGAGTCACAAGTGTCACTCCTCTAATGGCTCACAAACACCATAAGCAAGAGGATGAAGAGGAGAGAGGATGGAGGCTGCCAAAAACGTGTAAAAACCCTTACAAAAAGCTTAGCCACGTTTTTGAGCCTTAAGGGGTCTTTATATAGTTTGGCTATTAGGGTTATCTAACAAGGAAACCCTAATTTGGATGCTTAAGCCCTAAGCAACCCATAGACTCCTTTAATTAAGCCCATGGACGATTTCCTTATGGGTTTCCCATTAGAATTCGTCCATCCCTTAATACAAGGCAATCCATGGCCCAAATTGCAATTATCTTATAATTACAATTCCAGTCCCTTAAGTTTAATTAATCTCTTTTAGTCACAAAACTAATTACCAATTAATTATTGACTAATATTAATTAAACAATATGATTTCTCCTTTAATATATTATTCCCATAATATATTAATAAATCATATTTAATCCTTACTCTCCATAATTCATCCTATCAAGTTGCTTTGGTGAAGGCAACCCAAAAGGACCATGCACCATTGGGTCAAGTACATACCAAAATAGTTATGGACTTAGACACTAATCCAACACATAACACTTATGCTCCCACTAGCTTCGACATGTATTCATAAATCAGCTGAACTTCTAGAAAACAATTTCTTAAGTTCATATTTCTAATACTAGATGCTTTGATAAGACTCTATCTAAGCTTCTCAAACTCATACACCTTTCCTTGGACAGCTCATATGTATATGTCTAAACGATTCTAGGACTCATATCAATAACTCCAAGATGTTCAGACCCATTTGCCATTTCCCACAATTCAAAATATGAGGAGGTATACCGTAATCAAAGTTGAATTTGAGAAACCCAAGTCATATAATGCTATCTTCAAAATTTCTCTTAGTGAAAATGTTTCCTCACAATCATTCTTATGAATGAAAGAAACCTTATGATACTTAGATTTTGTGGTGTATTCGTTCTTATCCATGTGAATTTTTCATATCCATAATCACAAGATAATGTTAGTGACAAATCCAAACTCAGATAGAACTTGTTCGGGTCCCACCATTGCTTCAAAGTTATTTAGCGGCTCACCCCTTCATTTCAATGTACTTTCCATTGAACAAGGTGCCTTGCCCCTATACAATCCATTGAGAACTCGTAGAACTCACTTACATAATTAACTCAATTCGGAATAGCACAGAAACAAAATAGTGTCAACTCGATAGGTTGTATACCTCATGTCGTGTACTAGTGATGATAAGGTCTATTCTTGATTTGTTCTTGAAATCTTTTAAGACCATTAAGACTCCCACTGACTCCTTGACATATAAGGTTCTCTTGTCAAGAAACATTTCTTGACAACCAAATATTCAAGAGTTAGTGTAGTTTTATCAAGACAAAACACTTTACATAATTGGTCCTAGTTGGTGTTTGTCTTATCTAAGACATCACAACTTACCAATTTCAAATGTGCAAGTATAAGAAAATCCTTTTTCCAAATTCCACATTTTAATGTTATAAACCTTCTTAAGACTTGTCACTCAATTCACAATCTTGGAGTATAACTCTAAGACTTGATATTGGAACGAAGTATGATTGACTTCTTGATTTAACCATTTCCACAATTCCTGATTCCTTTTCTTAGACATAAAATTGTACTAAGATTCACTTAGAGGATCAATTGATATATGGTTCTTAATCATTAAGTCCTATCATAAAACATAATAAAAGTACTCTCCCTTCTTCTTAGAACGGAGAAACCTTTATCTTTCTGCCTACTTGATTCTTTTTATTCGTTCTGCCATTGATTGAAACTCTTTTAATCAACCCATAATTATACTTAATCTTATAAGTATAACTATATTCACTGAACTTTAGTAAATCATGACGAATATATTTTTTACTCTTGTGGTAGACTTGATTAATGTACGACCTAGTGTACTCAATCTCTTAGTCCTTAATTTGACACTTTGTCATAAATTAGTCTAAATTTCCCAAATGTGAAGGTTTTTCATTCATCATGCAATACTTGTTGCACGATTCCAAGTTCCTATCCACTTGAAACTTGGGCGATGAGAAACTCTCCCTATTTGGTAAACTCTTGATACTTCCACAAACAACTTAATTAAGAATCAAATCCATTTTGCTAATAATAGAAGTACACAAACATCAATTTTTCATATACGCCATTGTAAGGATAAACATTAAGATAAAACCAAAATTTATTTTATTCATAAAAGCAGCGGAAAAACATGTCCTTACAATGCAAAAATTCAATTGAAAAACTATGTAATCAAATACTCCTAACAAATCTATCATAACTTCCTAAGCTCAAAATCTGATCTTCGAATCCATGCTATCTTAATCCATTTCTTCGTGATCAGACTTATCTTGCTCTTCCATTAAACTTCCTCTCTTTTCTCTAATCCTGCAAAACATGCAAATGTAATCTTATCACATTATGTATAAAGAATAGGAATTTAATGGAAATAGATAATGGATTTTATACCTGAAGTAGAGCCATACTTCTTGACTCTCTCATCTCTTAGATTCTTCAGTTCCTTTGGGCAGCTTCGTATCCATTTCCCTTTCCCTTGGCAGCAGAAACAAGTGGGTTCTTCTAGAGTGTCCACGGAAGCATGGTTGGTTGAATTACTGGAAAAATATGCTCCATTACTTCGCCATATCATTTCTGATTCAGCAGCAATAAGCATGTAAGTTAAGTCAACGAGGGTCGCGTCAATACCCATCATATAATACTCTCTTAAGAACTTATCATATGATTCAGGGAGTGACTGAAGAACCCAGTTCACAACCAACTTATTAGGGAAAGACGCACCCAACATAATCAACCTATCGATGTGTTCCTAGGACGTGAGCACACACGGGCTTACCATCTTCATGTTCCATTGCTAATAGGGTTTCGGTGATCTTGAACCTTTCAATTATTCGATCTTGTGGGTCGGGGAGAACAACGGGACGAGGAGGAGGGAGTGAAATTAAGCTAGTCCATGTTGATCCTTCACTTTGGAACAAGCTTTTACTTTCAACAGGAATACCTTTTCCTTAGGATTCGGGAAGATCACGGTTAGAGTCAGACATCTACAAAACGGGAGAAATTTTAAGTTAGTTGATTGAATCCTTAATGAAACACCCAAATGAAACATTAAGGCTAGGATCCAACAACATTATTTACACATTAGAAGAGGCATGATGTAATCCAACATGCAAATAATTTGGAGGTAAGTGAATGACGATTCACTAATTCTTCACCAAGAAAAAACATAAAGGCTTAAGTTTTAAACGTATTAAGAATTCCTAGATTTCCTTTGAGATTCATTGAACTCTTCAACGGCATGTTTAAATCTCGATATGCCCATCTCGTTTGTGACTGGGATGCCGAGGATCACAAAGTGGGTGTGAATAACCATGCAAATCTACATGGTGCCCTCATTGTTACAGTCACCTATTAGATGTGCCGGTAAACCACACACGCCTCATCGAACTATGACAAACATTGAGTCACCCTTTGCCACCTTTTCTTAGAACCCAATTAGTGTGCCGGTTAACCACACGCGCTCCACTAACGTCTTAGCAAGGGTGCAAGGTGTAATTTCATGGGATTGCATCGATTTCACTTTTGCCTAAAGTAACTAATATTGGGAATTTGTAAAAGCGTTTAGTTACTTTACATAGATTCATTATACTCATTAATGAAGAAGGGATTGCCCTATCCTACCCGTTCGGCTAACGACCCTCCACCAATCAAGGAAGCAGTGGGTAAGAGTGGATACCCATTAAACGACCATTTTATAGGCCATAACCTTATACCCCCTTTTAGATCGGCTTCGTGAATGAGGCCTACTAACGGTAAGACTAGCATTTTAGTTATACATATATAGTATTAAACTTTTAATGTTATACATAGTATAAGGGTGTATTTTCCACTTTTTAAAATACTAGGTGGTTTAAGTTACACCAATATTATTATGGATTTATTAACTCTCTTTTAATTATACACTTAATTAATTTAATAAAACCATAAGGTTTTAATTCGAACTTTTCAAAATTAGGGTTTTAGAATTTAGACTTTCAAAAAAAAAAAAATTAATTAACAATTTAAATTCCAAAACTTGAGGGCAGGTTTTGAAACTTTTCAAAACAATTAAGTTTTAATCTCACTTAAAATTTTTGAATTTAAGACATTTAAATTAAAATTTTTAAATATTAAAACTCTTGATTTAATAATTATCTTGAATTAGACTATTAATTTAATTATTAAATCATAAGGGATTATCTAAATCATGAGGATAAATACCATTTATACGTTTAAGATATCCTAATCCCTTATATATCTCTATAGATTTCGAAAATAAGGGTAAGATAATCCAAAATCTTTAATTACCATATGTAACAATTAAAGGATAATTACAAGATATGGGATAATCCAAATCCGTAAAATTTAGGATCTTATCTTGGGGAGGAGGCCAATTTCGAAAATCAAGGGATTAAGACAAACCCTAGATTTCGAAATTTAAAGGTTTAAAGAAAGGGTTTGAAAATCTTATTCGGAATGCCAAGCAAGGACCCAAAATTCACTTGGGAGCGCGAGGATCAAATGAAACTAAAATATCCTCATCTTTTTACTTAGTTATTTGTAACTACTTAATTGCTTAAACTCTAATTTTGGGACAAAATTCTCTCTAACGGGGGGATGATGTGACAACCTAGAATTTCTATCTTGTACAACCATTCAACTCAATTAAAGTCAGACTCGTTTCTACTATCTTTCTGCAGTGTTTAGGGTCTGTTTGAGTGTTCTAAGCCTAGTACATCCAAGGAATGAGTGTTAGGAAGTATCTGCTGAAGTTCAAGCCATCAAACAAGACATAAACTCCATCATGAGGAGTTAACGGCCAAAAATCATGAGTTTACGACCGTAATCTCAAGGTGGTCGTAAACTCATGCCCATAAGTCTCATATTCTTTTCTTCATTATTCACATTTCCAAGTCAAGAAACACCCATTCTCTCTCAAGTATCATAAGAATCTTCATCTTGATCTTCAAAAATGTAAGTGATTCTTCCATTTCTTTCATGATAGTCTTCTTAATCTAGTATCACACGTTGATTTCATCCATGAAATTCATCTTTTTGGGTTAGATCTTCAAGAACACCAAGAGCACACACTAGTTCTTGGACCTTAAACACCCCCTTCGAGCTTCAAAACGTAAGTAATCTTCCATACACTAGTTATCCTATAGAAGCTCTTAACATACATCCTTAAAAACAACCGTTTCCCAAGAACAATGAGAGTTTACGGCCATGAACATCTCCCTTGGCCGTAAACCCTTGTTAAGGTTCCTAGTTTGGCCATAAACTCTTCTTAAGTCTAGGAATGGGTCAAGACACACTTCCTTAATGTTGAATAGGAACATAAAACACTCTTTGGCATATGTCTTCATGAGTGTACGACCATAATCACATAGGGCCGTAAACCCCACGGCCTTAAGGACATTGGGCCGTAAACATAATGGTCGTGAACACCATGTGTGGTTGTAAAACCCCTTTATGTGCAATCACATGTGATTATAACACTTCCATTCAAGTGTTTCCTAGTCCCTAAGGTGTTTCCTTGCATGATTAGTTGTATAAACACTAATTATATCCATATATGTGTCAATATATGCTAAATAGGATCCATGTGTGCTCGAGTCTTCACTTGACACTTAACAACCTATACCGATCTTACATTCGCATCACTCACATCAGGTGATTCATACCCCTTAACTTAACTTTTAAATGATTTTAAATGCTTTTATGGGGGGATAGAAGTAGAAAACATGTTAGTTATACAATCAATCACATGTGATTTATAACTATCAAATAAAGGATTTCTTATACTTCAAACTGTGTTATCAAGCAAGCTGTTTCAAATCATTTTATAAACTGACATCAAGTCATCAATATTTATTCAAATTGTTAAACTCTTCAAATGTATTTCAACACTTTATTTCAAAATTTATATATCGTCAAAAGCATGTCTATATATGTATAGTTATATAAATAATATTTATAGGACTTAGGACTGATAACTCGCATTATTTCCTTTTCCTTGTTTGGATGTGGACTTAAGGTATCAGTTATTTGTCTGATTGTCGTCTAAATCTTAGTTATATACTATGTATATGTATGTAGATATAAAAGTACAACCACTCAGTTCAATGCCTTTGGGTAGCAACGACATACATTCATGATCATTCAGTGTAACGCCCGTGTTTCTAGGCTTGCCATTTTTAGCAATGTAATAGTCTAGGTTAACCTTTGTAACTAAATTTTAAATAATAAAAATGTATTATTTGTGAATTATGTGATTTATGTGTGTATTTTCTTAATTTTTATAATTTAATGAATTAAGAATAAAATAAGCGTCAAAATTAAAGTGTGAGATAAGCCCGACATCTTTGCATAAAGTTGTAGTGGTTGAAACAAGGATTCCGGAGATATAAGGAATGCCAAAATCCGAGTTATAACGAAGAAGTTATGACCTGTCGAAGTTTCGCGACAGAACCGACACGACGCCGAGTGACGTAAAATATGAATTTAAGATAGAGCGATATTTAGCCTTAGCGATCTAAACGAAAGTCGTAGATTTCGTTAAACCGAGAGCGTGCATAAAAGGAACGCCCAAATCTGACTTCGTATGAGGAAGTTATTATTTTATGAAGTTTCGATTTAGCAGTATACAGCCCGAATACTCGATTTGAGATCGAGCGGTTTTTAGCCGAAACAATCTAAATGAAAATTGAAGATCTTGTTGTTAGTAGCGAAATGATGAAAAGTTAGGCGAGAACGGACGTCATACGAAGAAGTTATGAATTTATAACGAAGTTTTTCTGTCCCGGCCTTCTAAAAATAAATAATAAAAATAAAAGTCAAAATTAGCCGACGGAGTCTAAATGAAAGTTGTAGAGTATGGTCTGACCTTCGCGTGGATATAAAGAACGTCGAAAACGGAGCTCGTATGCGAAAGTTACGCAATTTAGAAGTTTGACAAGTCAATTACGCCCCGCGTAATTTGTGTACGCCCCGCGTACTCAGTCGGATGCAACTTGTCTGACCAATACTTGAGTGCCACCAGTCGACGCACGCGGTGACGTCAAAGTACGCCCCGCGTAACCCGAGTACGCCCCGCGTAATTTGAGTATGCCCCGCGTAATCCCAGACCCAGCAGCCTATAAATAGAACTTGAATTCAGCCATTTTCTCTTGTTCAAACTCTTCCCTCTCTCTAAGTTTTGCCTCGTTTTGCATGCCGTTTATATCCCAAAGCCCCGGTAATATTCCCGAGCCCCGAAGTAAGATCCGAAGCCCCGAGGATCCCGAAGAGCGTTATTCCCGAGCCGAAACGCTGCCCGCGAGGAGCCCGATTTTGTGAAGATCTTCTAGATCTACGGAGAAACACCTCTTCTGCAAGCCGTAGTGCTGCCCGATCATCTTTTAATCAGGTGAGTGTGTAGTTATTTTCATTCCAACGCAATATTATAAAATATTTTCTATAAAATACGTGTTATGTGTATATATTTGGTTGTTATACGTGTGAGTGTATATTCACTCTCTTCTATCTTATATATCTGATGTATTCTCTATGAAATACGTGTTATGTGTGTATGCCTCATCTGTTATGTGGAATATGTATTGATTAAAACATGTTATACAGGTTTTTAAACTATGTATAAAAATATATTTTTATCTACTAATATGTTGGGTAGAACATGGGTAGATAACTGGTGTGTAATAAACAGATGAGAGGCCTCGGTGTTATTGGTGTTATTCTAGTCATTCAGCAGAGTATGGATGACGACCACGGACTATTCTAGACTGTCCTGTGGAACACTAGCAGGCTCATTACCTGTAGGTGTTGTGAACGACGTGTTCACCGGTGTACTCTATCCCCCACATGGTTGCCTTTAGGATACTTATTGTTAAGGAAGCCCCTCTACAGTAATATCCGTCCCGATGAAAATCCTGAAATAGGTTCCTTATAATAGACGTTATTTTTAGGAACGTAAGGTGAGGATAACGGGAATGGGTAATCGGGTTTATTGTTGATTGTTGAAAATAAATATAATTATTGTGGGTTGAAAACCCTATATGCTCACCAGGCTCCCAAGCCTGACCCACTCAGTTGATTTATTTTACAGGAAGTGGCGCAAGAGCTTAAGATGGGCGAACATCAAGTTGTTTTTGTTTACAAGTCTGTATATGTATATATTTGTTGAACGACTTGTAATGTTATCGTTTATGCTTTATGACCTGTATCGGAACATGACATCCCGACTTTTGATTATGAAATGTTTTGATAAATATCTATTTTATCATGTTTTGTTTTTGGGAACAAATTCCGCATCTCTTTTAAAATTAAAAGGATTTACTCTGAAAATTATTTTAAAAAGCATAAATGAAATCGGTCTTTTCTGGCCGAGATTTTGGGGATGTCACAGTTGTTATCAGAGCATTAGTTTAAGCGAATTAGGAATTTGTAGGATTTCTAAACTTAAACTTAGGATGCTAAGTGGAGATTGCGAGGTGTGTGTCTGTTGGATCTTAGACACAAGCACTAGTTTATTTTAGGAAAGTTGCCTAAAATGCTTTTATGTGCTAAATGTTATATGTTGCCATATACGATATTGTTTGTTCGGATCTACGGTTTATTGCCAACCGGATCTGAAGGTTTATGTGTTTAGGATTCTAAGCGTATGTATACGATATTAGAACTAGCATGTAATCGTTTGGAGTAATAAGGTGAAATTATTCGGTGTATAGATCAAAATGATGAGAACAAGAAGCGGAGTTGGAAATGCTAATGAAAACAGGAATCAACCGCCTGTAATCGAGCAAGTACCTGTCGTAGCTGCTGCACCTGAGCCGATAACAATGGCTGGTGTACAAATGATGATTCAAATGATGTTGGATCATCAGATGGAAGAAACAAGACGCCTGCTTAGGCAGAATCGTGAAGAACCGTCAATTCAAGCAGAAGAGCCCGAGGAGAATGGAGGGCAGTCTGGAGGAGAAAACTTTAGTGGGATTATTGGTCAAGAAAACCCATCAATGGTTAGACGCAATAACCAGTATGGAGGAAATGATGGGCATGGGTGTAAGTACAAGGATTTCATGGCGTCCAAACCACCATGTCTATCCGGAAGCCCGACGCCGGTGCAAGTTATGGATTGGGTCTCCGAAATGGAGACTATGTTTGAAAGTTGCGAATGCAGCAACAGGCAGAAGACCGCTCTTGCAATCCCTCTGCTAAAATCTGGCGTGTTGACTTGGTGGAAGCTGTTAGCTGACTCTATGCCCAAGGGAGAAGCAAGCAAAATGTCTTGGGAAGACTTTCTGGAACAACTAAAATTGCAATACTGCTCCGAGCAGGACCTTCTGCAAATCAGTAATGAGTTTCAGAATTTGAAGAAAGGGAAATTGAGCGTTACTGAATACGTTACAAGTTTCACGGAAAAGATGAAGTTTATCCCATATTTGGTGCCTACAGAACTCTCTAAGGTCAACAAGTTTGCCCTTGGACTACCAGCGGACTATGGTCCAATGGTTAAGCAAGCAACCACATTGAAAGCTGTCATCTGGGCTGCTAGAAATGTTGAGACCCAGATCAGGGAAAAAGGTCTAGAAAGGTCAGAGGTTGGTGAGAAAAGGAAAATCGATGGATTTTCAGGGTCCAACAAGAAAAGTAAATTCTCGAAGTCTAGTTCGAGAGGAAGTGGAGGAAAGGTAGAGGCGAAATGGTGCGACAAGTGTAAGAAGAAGCATTATGGGAAGTGTGGCGGGGAAACCACATGCTACAAGTGTGGAAAGCCAGGGCATTATGCCAACAAATGCACCTTCACCAAGAATGTTTGTTATGGTTGCGGTGAGGAGGGGCACATCTCAAGGGATTGTCCGAAGAAGAAGGAGGCAGCAAGACCCAACGTTCCGCCAAAGCCAAAGGCGAGAGCATTCCAGATGACACTGGAAGCTGCTAAAGATGAAGTTGATGTCGCTTCAGGTACCTTTCTCGTTAACAAATTGTCTGCCCAAATTTTATTTGATTCTGGAGCCAACTACTCCTTTATATCGCATGAATTTGGTAGAAAACTAGCTTTGCCTATTGTGAGACTAGATAATGCTTTATTAGTCGAAGTTGCTAGTGGCAAGATTGTACCTGTTAGCCATCATATGAAAAACATTTTAATTGATTTGAATGGGAATAAGTTCCACGAGGAATTATTACCTATAGAACTTAATGGTTTCGACATCGTTTTGGGAATGGATTGGCTTAGTGCCAATGATGCCGAAATTTTATGCAAAAAGAAAATAGTGAAAGTGAATCCGCCTGGAAAGGAATCGTTTATGGTGTATGGAGATAAACGCAGAGTAAATTCTGGAATCATTTCTCTAATGAAAGCCAGAAAGTGTTTGACCAAGGGATGTACATCATATTTAGCATTCGTGATCGATGCTAAGAAGGAAAAGAAGGTGATGCAAAATAATCTTGTTGTGTGTGATTATCCGGAAGTATTTCCCGAAGATCTTCCTGGATTACCGCCCGATCGACAAGTAGAATTTTGTATTGACTTGTTGCCCGGAACAACGCCAATTGCAAAAGCACCTTATCGATTAGCACCGACGGAGATGAAGGAGCTAATGATGCAACTTCAGGAGTTATTGGACAAAGGTTTCATTAGACCTAGTTCATCACCCTGGGGAGCTCCGGTGTTATTCGTAAAGAAGAAAGATGGAAGCATGAGGATGTGCATTGATTACCGAGAGCTGAATAAGGCAACAATAAAGAATAGATATCCGTTGCCGAGGATTGATGACCTATTCGATCAGCTACAAGGTTCAA
This sequence comes from Lactuca saligna, assembly GCF_052625555.1. Lineage (NCBI taxonomy): Eukaryota > Viridiplantae > Streptophyta > Magnoliopsida > Asterales > Asteraceae > Lactuca > Lactuca saligna. The sequence continues at coordinate 10,097,748 of NC_136425.1, read as the reverse complement.
GTTATTTCTCAAAGATCGACTTGAGGTCGGGATATCATCAGCTAAAAGTAAGAGAGCGGGATATAGAGAAGACTGCATTCAGAACCCGATATGGACACTATGAGTTTTTGGTTATGTCGTTTGGACTAACCAATGCTCCAGCATCATTCATGGATTTAATGAACAGGGTTTGTAATCTGTTCCTTGATAAATCTGTGATAGTGTTCATTGATGACATTCTGATTTATTCAAAAAGCCAAGAGGAGCATGGCAGACACTTGCGAGAAGTTTTGGAAGTCTTGAAGAAGGAGAAGTTGTATGCGAAGTTCTCCAAATGTGATTTTTGGATTCGAGAAGTCCAATTCTTGGGTCACGTGGTCAACCAAGAAGGTATAATGGTTGATCCAGCAAAGATTGAAGCTTTAATGAAGTGGGAACAACCGAAAAGTCCCACGGAGATTCGAAGCTTTTTAGGATTAGCCGGATATTACCGAAGGTTTATCCAAGGCTTTTCTTCGATCGCTAGTCCATTAACAACTTTGACCCACAAAGGAGCTACTTATGCTTGGAGTGATAAGCATAAAGAAGCATTCGAGAAGCTAAAGAAGAAACTATGCGAGGCACCGATACTTTCTCTACCTGATGGAGTTGAAGACTTCGCTGTTTATAGCGATGCGTCTGGTGTTGGATTGGGTTGTGTTTTGACCCAAAGAGATAAGTTGATCGCGTATGCATCTCGACAGCTGAAAGAGCATGAAAAGAACTACCCGACTCATGATTTGGAGTTGGCAGCGGTAGTTTTCGCTCTGAAAATATGGAGGCATTACCTCTATGGCACGAAGTGCAAACTTTTCACTGATCATAAGAGTCTCCAATATCTCTTTAGTTAGAAAGAATTGAATATGAGGCAACGACGCTGGCTGGAACTACTTAAAGACTACGACTGTGAGATACTTTACCACCCCGGTAAAGCCAATGTTGTCGCTGATGCTCTCAGTCGGAAAGTCAATCTTGAAAAGCGAAGGCCAAGAGCGTTGAGAATTGAAGTTGTCTCAACCATTTTAGAAAGTATAAAGAAAGCTCAAGAAGAAGCTTCGGAGAAGAATGACCGGAAGGAAGAACGTTTGGGCAAAACGTTGGTGTTCGGTGTAAACAGTCACGGACTGAAGGTGTTCCAAGATCGGATTTGGATACCTAAGACAGGAGGAGTCAGAGATCTTCTGATGGAAGAAGCTCACAAGACCATGTACTCAATTCATCCTGGTAGCACTAAAATGTATAGGGACCTGAAACCCTATTATTGGTGGCCGACGATGAAGCTCGACATTGCGAAGTATGTGGCCGAGTGTGTGACTTGTGCAAGAGTCAAGGCACAACATCAGAAACCGTACGGGAGTTTAGAACCATTGCCTGTGCCTATGGGTAAGTGGGAAGACATTACTATGGATTTTGTCACTAAACTGCCCAGAACAAAAAATGGTCACGACATGATTTGGGTGGTCGTCGATCGATTCACTAAGAGTGCGCATTTCATAGCAGCCAATGAGAAATGGTCTATGGAAAAGCTTGTGAATTCTTATGTGAAGGAAATTGTGAGACTTCACGGTGTTCCGCTAACAATTGTGTCGGATCGTGATAGCCGTTTCACCTCAAGATTTTGGAAAAGTCTACAAGAGGAATTGGGTACCAAGTTGTGTTTAAGTACAGCTTACCATCTGCAGACTGATGGTCAGAGCGAACGGACGATACAAACACTTGAAGATATGTTGAGAGCGTGTACCTTGGAATTCCTAGGTAATTGGGATGAACATTTACCTTTGGTAGAATTTTCCTATAATAATAGTTTTCACTCGAGCATAAAGATGGCACCTTATCAAGCTTTGTATGGACAGAAGTGTCGTACGCCGTCTTGTTGGCTTGAGGCTGGGGAAAAGCAGTTTATGGGGCCGGAGATAGTCCATCAAACTACTGAAAAGTTGAAAATAATTAGGGAGAGAATGTTAGCAGCTCAGGATCGTCAAAAGACTTATGCTGAAAAAAAGCGAAGACCGATGACTTTTGAAGTTGGAGATTCGGTTTTGCTTAAAGTCTCGTCGTGGAAGGGACTTATAAGATTTGGAAAAAGGGGAAAGTTAAGTCCAAGGTTTATTGGACCGTTTAAAGTTCTTCAGAGGATTGGGAACCAAGCTTACAAGCTCGAACTACCAGAAGAACTTAATGGAATTCATAACACTTTCCATGTGTGTTATTTGAGGAAGTTCACGGGAGAAGTTCCCGACATAATTCCACTTTCAGAGTTGAGGATCGATGAGAACAAAAGGTTGATTGAGGAACCGGAGGCAATTGTTGACCGAAAGACTAAGAAATTGCGACGTAAGATGGTGGAGTTAGTGCTTGTCCGATGGAAACACACGAATGGGTCAAATCTCACCTGGGAGACGGAGAGTGAAATGATGAGTCGTTATCCGCATTTGTTTGCTGGTGTGTGATTCCGGGGACGGAATCATTCTAAGGTGGAGAGAATTGTAACGCCCGTGTTTCTAGGCTTGCCATTTTTAGCAATGTAATAGTCTAGGTTAACCTTTGTAACTAAATTTTAAATAATAAAAATGTATTATTTGTGAATTATGTGATTTATGTGTGTATTTTCTTAATTTTTATAATTTAATGAATTAAGAATAAAATAAGCGTCAAAATTAAAGTGTGAGATAAGCCCGACATCTTTGCATAAAGTTGTAGTGGTTGAAACAAGGATTCCGGAGATATAAGGAATGCCAAAATCCGAGTTATAACGAAGAAGTTATGACCTGTCGAAGTTTCGCGACAGAACCGACACGACGCCGAGTGACGTAAAATATGAATTTAAGATAGAGCGATATTTAGCCTTAGCGATCTAAACGAAAGTCGTAGATTTCGTTAAACCGAGAGCGTGCATAAAAGGAACGCCCAAATCTGACTTCGTATGAGGAAGTTATGATTTTATGAAGTTTCGATTTAGCAATATACAACCCGAATACTCGATTTGAGATCGAGCGGTTTTTAGCTGAAACAATCTAAATGAAAATCGAAGATCTTTTTGTTAGTAGCGAAACGATGAAAAGTTAGGCGAGAACGGACGTCAGACGAAGAAGTTATGAATTTATAACGAAGTTTTTCTGTCCCGGCCTTCTAAAAATAAATAATAAAAATAAAAGTCAAAATTAGCCGACGAAGTCTAAATGAAAGTTGTAGAGTATGGTCTGACCTTCGCGTGGATATAAAGAACGTCGAAAACGGAGCTCGTATGCGAAAGTTACGCAATTTAGAAGTTTGACAAGTCAATTACGCCCCGCGTAATTTGTGTACGCCCCGCGTACTCAGTCGGATGCAACTTGTCTGACCAATACTTGAGTGCCACCAGTCGACGCACGCAATGACATCAAAGTACGCCCCGCGTAACCCGAGTACGCCCCACGTACTGAGTACGCCCCGCGTAATTTGAGTACGCCCCGCGTAATCCCAGACCCAGCAGCCTATAAATAGAACTCGAATTCAGCCATTTTCTCTTGTTCAAACTCTTCCCTCTCTCTAAGTTTTGCCTCGTTTTGCATGCCGTTTATACCCCAAAGCCCCGGTAATATTCCCTAGCCCCGAAGTAAGATCCGAAGCCCCGAGGATCCCGAAGAGCGTTATTCCCGAGCCGAAACGATGCCCGCGAGGAGCCCGATTTTGTGAAGATCTTCCAGATCTACGGAGAAACACCTCTTCTGCAAGCCGTAGTGCTGCCCGATCATCTTTTAATCAGGTGAGTGTGTAGTTATTTTCATTCCAACGCAATATTATGAAGTATTTTCTATAAAATACGTGTTATGTGTATATATTTGGTTGTTATACGTGTGAGTGTATATTCACTCTCTTCTATCTTATAGATCTGATGTATTCTCTATGAAATACGTGTTATGTGTGTATGCCTCATCTGTTATGTGGAATATGTACTGATTAAAACATGTTATACAGGTTTTTAAACTATGTATAAAAATGTATATTTTTATCTACTAATATGTTGGGTAGAACATGGGTAGATAATTGGTGTGTAATAAACAGATGAGAGGCCTCGGTGTTATTGGTGTTATTCTAGTCATTCAGCATAGTATGGATGACGACCACAGACTATTCTAGACTGTCCTGTGGAACACTAGCAGGCTCATTACCTGTAGGTGTTGTGAACGACGTGTTCACCGGTGTACTCTATCCCCCACATGGTTGCCTTTAGGATACTTATTGTTAAGGAAGCCCCTCTACAGTAATATCCGTCCCGATGAAAATCCTGAAATAGGTTCCTTATAATAGACGTTATTTTTAGGAACGTAAGGTGAGGATAACGGGAATGGGTAATCGGGTTTATTGTTGATTGTTGAAATTAAATATAATTATTGTGGGTTGAAAACCCTATATGCTCACCAGGCTCCCAAGCCTGACCCACTCAGTTGATTTATTTTACAGGAAGTGGCGCAAGAGCTTAAGATGGGCGAACATCAAGTTGTTTTTGTTTACAAGTCTGTATATGTATATATTTGTTGAACGACTTGTAATGTTATCGTTTATGCTTTATGACCTGTATCGGAACATGACATCCCGACTTTTGATTATGAAATGTTTTGATAAATATCTATTTTATCATGTTTTGTTTTTGGGAACAAATTCCGCATCTCTTTTAAAATTAAAAGGATTTACTTTGAAAATTATTTTAAAAAGCATAAATGAAATCGGTCTTTTCTGGCCGAGATTTTGGGGATGTCACATTCAGTCACACTACAGAACTTACTAGTAAACTATAATAGGTATAGTTTAGGGAATTACTACTTATTATTTCTAGAACATTGAAACTTACATAAATTAGTACTTACTGTAGTCAGTTCAAACAAACAATAACAAGAACAAAAAGGAACATTCAATAACAAGAACAGAAAGGAACATACAATAACAAGAACAACAAGGAACATACAATAACAAGTACATAAAGGAACATACATCCGTTACAAGAACCAGATAACTTTAATGTGAGTCTACTTCATGACACAACAACAAATTTGTTCACTACAAATAAAATGACATATAGTGGCACACATTTTTAGTGACATATGGTTAATGTGCCACTATATCATGTTTTTTAATGGGACTTACTATATGCCACTAAAAAATTAATACATTTAATGGCACTTAATCTTTTGTGTCACTAAATTTCATAGTTATTAGTGGCATAATGACTTGATATACCACTAAAACTTTTTTATTTATTAAAAATGCCTTATAAATAATTCTTATAATAACTAAAAAAAATATAATTATAATATTAACAATTTATTTTATATTTCTCATTTAAATCTGTTATTACATATTTATGGAAATTTATTATGTTAATACTTTTAAATTTTGATTTTGCTGTATTAATTTTGAAAACGAAAACTGATTTTTACTTGGGATTAATTTATATTGTTTCCATTAATTTCTCCATTTTCTTGTTTTAAAAAGATTCTAATATAACAATTGCATCGTGACTAATTAGATTTAAGAATAAAAGGAAAATTATTAATTATAACCGAATGCTCATATAACGTTTTTAGCAAATCCATTTATTCAATTTTACATAAATTTTTTATTCAGTGAATCACAACTTAAAGGATGACTCAAGCGTAGACCCACTTATACATCACATCTCAACACCACCACCACTTTCTATTCTCGATTTCTCGTCTATTGTTCAATAATTCCCGATAAATCATGATAAAACTAAAAACTGGTGCATAAAACAAAAGGCACACTTAAAATTAGAAAAACTGATACGTACAACAATCATATCTCACTCTCCCACTCCTGAAGATGATCTGAACGCACTATCACCACCACTATTCGTCGACGCCGGACGCTGTCGTCGGCCTGTGGGTTCTTCCGTGGTCGTCATTGCTTCCGATCCTCGCTGATTCCTAGATAGCCGTCACTTCCTCGATCATCGCCGCTGCATCCTCAATCGCCGCCGCTTCCTCTATTGCCGAAACTTCCTCGATCATTATCGCTTCCTCGATAGCTGCCACTTCTTCGATCGTCGCCGCTGCATCCTCAATCTCACTGTTAGGTATTTTTGCTGCTCAAATAAGCGTATTTACAAATTTCATTTGTTAGTAAATTTGAAGTTGTATACTGCTCGATTTGTTGCAAAATCATTGCCCAAACTGCTAGGGTTTATCAATTTTATGAGAGGCTACCACTAGTACCTTTAAAAGTCAAATAGTTTTTGATTATTAGAACTGGTGATTGAATTTTGTATTTCTCAAATAAGCGTATTTAAGAATTCCATCTTCATTTCTTTGTCACAATCTGGTGACACCATTAGATCATCTAAAAATGATTATGACTTGTTATTTGAGAGGTCACTGGTCCATTAAAAACACACCAACAATTGTTACAGTTTAAAATTTCAATAAATTTTACAATTCTACATATGTTAGAAATATGAGTAAATAAGAGAATTTATGACTATCACTAAGAGCCACTCATAGATCGGAAGGATGAACATCTTTAGTTTTAGGTTCACATAAGCAATTCAAATCAATGTGCATAAGCAATTAAATATAAATAATATGAAAAGAGGAATATGACTAATTGACAACATCTTTAGACATTATTTGACTCCATTGATGATCAACTATTTGTTTCTTATTAGCAACATTGTCCTTCCTTTAGAGCTGATTTTCTTGTTTCTTTTCTTAAGCACATTCTTCATTCTCTTTTTGTTTCTTCAAAAGATGTTCAGGATCCAATTGTCCTGCATTATTGACTTCAACCATATCTTCACATGATAAGCTATGAATAAGAATAACTCATAAAGGCACATATACTCAAGAACTGATATGATTGATGATAGTTCTCTCACAATTATAGAGGTGAGAGTCTCTCCAAGTTCATAAGAAAAATTACAAAATGTTCTGTGACATCCCCAAAATCTCGGCCAAAAAAGACCGATTTCATTTATGCTTTTTAAAATAATTTTCAGAGTAAATCCTTTTAATTTTAAAAGAGATGCGGAATTTGTTCCCAAAAACAAAACATGATAAAATAGATATTTATCAAAACATTTCATAAAGAAATATGATTTCATTTCATAATCAAAAGACGGGATGTCATGTTCCGATACAGATCATAAAGCATAAACGATAGCATTACAAGTCATTCAACAAATATATACATATACAGACTTGTAAACAAAACAACTTGATGTTCGCCCATCTTAAGCTCTTGCGCCACTTCCTGTAAAGTAAATCAACTGAGTGGGTTAGGCTTGGGAGCCTGGTGAGCATATAGGGTTTTCAAACCCACAATAATTATATTTAATTACAACAATCCACAATAAACCCGATTACCCATTCCCGTTATCCTCACCTTACGTTCCTAAAAATAACGTCCATTATAAGGAACTTATTTCAGGATTTTTCATCGGGACGGACATTACTGCAGAGGGGCTTCCTCAACAATAAGTATCCTAAAGGCAATCATGTGGGGGATAGAGTACACCGGTGAACACGTCGTTCACAACACCTATAGGTAATGAGCCTGCTAGTGTTCCACAGGACAGTCTAGAATAGTCCGTGGTCGTCATCCATACTCTGCTGAATGACTAGAATAACACCAATAACACCGAGGCCTCTCATCTGTTTATTACACACCAATTATCTACCCATGTTCTACCCAACATATTAGTAGATAAAAATATACGTTTTTATACATAGTTTAAAAACCTGTATAACATGCTTTAAGCAATACATATTCCACATAACAGATGAGGCATACACACATAACACGTATTTCATAGAGAATACATCAGATCTATAAGATAGAAGAGAGTGAATATACACTCACACGTATAACAACCAAGTATATACACATAACACGTATTTTATAGGAAATACTTCATAATATTGCGTTGGAATGAAAATAACTACACACTCACTTGATCAAAAGATGATCGGGCAGCACTACGGCTTGCAGAAGAGGTGTTTCTCCGTAGATCTGGAAGATCTTCACAAAACCGGGCTCCTCGCGGGCAGCGTTTCGGCTCGGGAATAACGCTCTTCGGGATCCTCGGGGCTTCGGATCTTACTTCGGGGCTCGGGAATATTACCGGGGCTTTGGGGTATAAACGGCACGCAAAACGAGGCAAAACTTAGAGAGAAAGAAGAGTTTGAACAAGAGAAAATGGCTGAATTCGAGTTCTATTTATAGGCTGCTGGGTCTGGGATTACGCGGGGCGTACTCAAATTACGCGGGGCGTACTCAGTACGCGGGGCGTACTCAGGTTACGCGGGGCGTACTTTGACGTCACTGCGTGCGTCGACTGGTGGCACTCGAGTATTGGTCAGACAAGTTGCAACCGACTGAGTACGCGGGGCGTACTCAAATTACGCGGGGCGTAATTGACTTGTCAAACTTCTAAATTGCGTAACTTTCGCATACGAGCTCCGTTTTTGACGTTCTTTATATCCACGCGAAGGTCAGACCATACTCTACAACTTTCATTTAGACTTCGTCGGCTAATTTTGACTTTTATTTTTATTATTTATTTTTAGAAGGCCGGGACAGAAAAACTTCGTTATAAATTCATAACTTCTTCGTCTGACGTCCGTCCTCGCCTAACTTTTCATCGTTTTGCTACTAACAACAAGATCTTCGATTCTCATTTAGATTGTTTTGGCTAAAAACCGCTCGATCTCAAATCGAGTATTCGGGCTGCATACTGCCACGTCGAAACTTCAGAAAATCATAACTTCCTCATACGAAGTCAGATTTGGGCGTTCCTTTTATGCATGCTCTCGGTTTAACGAAATCTACGACTTTCGTTTAGATCGCTAAGGCTAAATATCGCTCTATCTTAAATTCATATTTTACGTCACTCAGCGTCGTACCGGTTCTGTCGCGAAACTTCGACAGGTCATAACTTCTTCGTTATAACTCGGATTTTGGCATTCCTTATATCTCCGGAATCCTTGTTTCGACGACTACAACTTTATGCAAAGATGTCGGGCTTATCTCACACTTAAATTTTGACGCTTATTTTATTCTTAATTCATTAAATTATAAAAATTAAGAAAATACACACATAAATCACATAATTCACAAATAATACATTCTTATTATTTCAAGTTGAGTTACAAGGTTAACCTAGATTATTACATTGCTAAAAATGGCAAGCCTAGAAACACGGGCGTTACATGTTCCATAAAGAGCCCTACACCGCAGACAAGCTTAAATACACTCCTAAGGGAATAATCCTCAAATAGGGACCACTAGGACCACAACCCAGCTGGAACAATCCCCACGATTACAGCAGTACAACAAAATTAGTGCTAAGGTCATAACCACCTGAAGGAATAACATAAATAGAAGGATAAAGCAAAAAGGGTAAAACAGACAATTCACCACGCTCCACAGCTGCTTTATTATTTATTGACCTTTCTACCCCTCCTGCCGTAAACTAGAAGTTCTTGAGGCTTATCATCACACTACAATAAGCTTATAAATTTATAGGAAATGTAATTACCCATATTACTTCATTAGACTCATTAAGTTCATTAAATCAATGTGTTTGTTAATATAGTAAAATCAATGACTTAATAGTGAAAGTCTCATTTCCTTGACTTTCTTTGTTAGGAATCTAATTATTCAACAACATATTTAGGTTATGTTACCTTAATAGTGTTGATTTGGTTTTGCATAGATTCATGATACTGAGTTTCTCCAGACTTGTCAGAAATAAGAACTTGAAGCTCTTCATCCAGGGTCTCACTAGGCATATCCCTTAGTTCCGGCTGCAACCCACCAAAATAGAAACATATTATACTTACAAGTATTTAATCATAATAACACTATATGACTTGATACTTGTAAGCAAAGAACTAAAATAATCAGTGCAGATTTAATGTGGAGTTAGTTCAAGTAGTAAGCAAAGATTAACAAATATGACAGAAAAGAATTAAAATATATGTTATGAAAACCAGCCTTAAAATTTTCAACTCTACCCTTCAGTTTCTTCAACGATTCCTTCACCTTTTAAATAAAAAGATTTATGAACAAACCAGCACTTTGAGATTAACTAATAACTCACATCAAAAGGATATTTATTTTTAATTCTATTAATATGAAAAGGTTAGATTTTTGTGTAAACCTTGTGATGTTCTGAGGCAAGTTCAGATCTCATTTGTGTCAGCTTGTCAAATTTAGCTTTGGTAGCATCAACCTTTGTCATTTTATTATTGTATGCATTATCCTAAAAATACAAGAGTACTTGGATTAAATATTAACTTGTATTAAACTAAGGTGTCATCCAAGGATACATACCAGATTTCCACTTTTGACTAGGGTTGTAGCATCATAGTTTCCTTGACATAAGTTTCAAAGTTTTCATTATTATTTCTTCTTTCAACAATGTTCAACTAGGAAATGAATTTATACCTAAAGATTTAGTATCCATATGGTCAATTTTTGTGTTGACCTGTACCATGTTAATTCAACATTAATAGGGGCATTTCCATCACTAGATAGTAAATAAAGTTTTTTCTATAGTGAAAAGTCTATTAATTAATACAAGTCTCCTGGAAGGAGAGCGGACATTGTGTGTATAGATCTATACGGGACTGACAAGCCCGCGTCCCGACTGTTCGCTACAGTTGGCCGAAAGGCCAGGGGTGACAAATGTCACAATTAATTTTGGCGTCAACAGGTCGTCGTGTTAACTACTTGTTGATTTAACATGGTTATAACCACATCACATCCAAACCTAAATTAACAAACTGGTTTTTAAGGTAATTAGTGTTTCAGTGGGTATTTTATACAACATTACTATACACTTTCATTTTCCTCATTTCATTTATATAGTGATACTCTCACATAAAAGGTAATGAAACTACTTTGTAGAAAAGATAGTCATAAACATTGGGAAAACACACATTACATACTATTTCAAGTACAAACATACAAAATGGTCGGGTCTTGGTAGAAGACTACATTACATCATTTTAAGTGAAACAAACATACAAAACAGTTGGGTCTTGGTAGAAGACTACTCTCCATAATAATATCAAAGATAGGATTTTCTAGGAGATTTCAAACGCATACAAACACTTTTCACAAACTTTTACATCAAACATTTACAAACACTTTTCATCAAACCATACAAACTATTATCACTAAAATACTTATGAACTCACCAGTTTAAATGGTGCTCCTCTCTTTCAAAATAACTTGTATTCTCAGGTCACCAGTAGACAGGTACAAATGACAGGTTTTGAGAAGACGGAGCACTTTCAGACTCGTCTTTATTTTGATTACATGTTGTTAGTATTTTACAACTATACTGAACACACTTGTATTAAATTATATTATTAATGCAATGGATGATATTGTTGCTTGTTTACTATGATGCATTGTTATGATATTGTACGTGACGTCCTCCTCCCCAGAACGTTTCCGCCATTCCAGTTTTGGGATGTGACAAAAGATATGTCAAACGAGTCAATAACAATGGAACCTTGTCCACTTGGAACATTCATATCTAGTTACATTTTTCTGCCACACTATTATATTTTTATACCTTGTTATATGGTCCTATTGTGTTAGGGTGAAACCACATAAACATTTTCCTCAATTAAAACTTAGATGGAGACTCAAAGCATGTGTGTAGATGTGATCATACCATATTTACTATATATGTGTATCTGCTTGTGCTTACCGACATACCTTTATATAATGATCAAATCGTGGCCGTTACCTAGAGGGTGAAGGTCATAATCTAAATAACTTTTGAGGGTAAGAAATTAGTATGTAATGGTTATTTTAGGTGAGGGATTGCTAAGTTTTAAAAATTCCAGATTTGACCTTCTCACGACGTAAGTCCTTGGATGTCACAGCGTGAGGAGGCTGGTGCAGCCGCATTTCATTTTGGGCCTCACAAGGTGAGAATGTTTGGTTCACAATGCGAGGTTAGTCCGAGATGAAACCCTAATTTTGGGATTTTTCCATGTATTTAAAGGAAGTAAGGGATAGGGTTAGCCCACCCTCCACCCCCCATTGCCTCTTTGCACCTCTTGTTTGAACCCTAACACTCATATTTGACCTTGACCTCATTTTTGGGTGATTTTTAGCCATGGAGAAGAAAAAGAAGAGCATCTAGCCCATCATTTTTGCATTCAAGTCTTCCCATCAAGCATCCTTTCACGTTTTGTGCCTTTGTGAGTTTCAAGTTCCTGCTTTATGAGTCTACAAGCTTAGATCTAGGTTTTTATGCTTGAATCCTTCTTTACCATGATGAAATAGTGGTTGGAATCCATAAAGTTAGCAACTTTATGGATCTCCAGTGTCTCTTGAGCATTATAAGTTCTAGATCATGATTTTGGTGGAGTTTTATGACTCTTGCATGAAGATTTGGTATTAATCTCCCATTTTGCACTTTTGTAGTGTTTGGGACATGCATTGGATATGCATGTCCAAAAAGCATGATTTTTATGATGTTGTGGAGTGGTTAAGATCATAGGGAAGATTTGGTTACTTGGCAAAAAGGATTAAGAACTTCATTAAGAAATATTGTTTAGGGGCGTCCTCACAGCGTGAGTTCTTGGATATCACGACGTGAGGATGGAAATCCTCGTATGTTTAGGACTTATTGAGTCACGACGTGACCATTAGAGGTCACAACGTGATCATCGAATCATGGACTTGACAAAGTTTGACCTTAAGGGTATTTTGGGATTTTAACTAAGATTGGTCATTTGGTTGGGATAGGTGTTGATTAGAGCTGAGATTCAGAGTTGAGGCCTCATCAACTTTTATCCAGTTCGAGGTGAGTTTTCTTCAATATACTTACGGGTCGAAGTCACCAATGTTGACCCTTTGGATTCGTTATCCAATTATTCATGCTATTGTATTGTAGTGATCTGTTAGATCGATATATTGTTATATAAGATGATGCTATGCTTAGTGATTTGTAGATATGTTTGACTAGTCGTAGACTACTATATGAATATCTATTATATGTGCACATGTTTGGTCGGTGATTGAGGCTTCATTGCTTTGTGCGTAGGCCAACAAGCTGGGGCATACTAACCCGATGGTTGCAGTGGATCGAGGGTATTCCATCTCGAGGATGATTGGACCCATAGTGTATTGGACTATTGGCATTCCAACCCAATGGTTGAGGGGCTTAGGGTATTCCAACCCAATTGTATTTGTTATATGTTTATGTGTTGGTACTTTGAGGGATCTAACTAAGCTTTGGGCTTACAGTTTTGGGTTATGTTTCAGGTACTTCAAATGATCGTGGGAAGGAGAAGGCGTGACTGTACATATCCTTGTGTTTTGACTTATGATTTTGGGAAACTCTGGTATTGAACATGTTTTGAAATCTATGTGTAAACAATTTATGATTTTGGGTTGGTTTTAAAAGTTTAAAATTTTCATTATTTTTATGGATGTTACATAGTAGTAGATAACTTCTATTTAGGAACCTACCATACATGTATCTACGTCGTGGAGCTTCAGTGAGCTTCCCACCATGGTGAATCCGAAGGGTAGTAAGGTTATCAATGTCGATTTTGTTGCCAAAAAAAACATTCAAAGAAGTTAAGTTGTCATCAAGCATACAAAAAGCATACTAAGGCAAATATCATTAAAAGCCATTTTGAACTTACGTAAACTTAACTTCGTAAACATCGTTTTGGCTTGACGTTGCAAGAACACTCCACATTGTTGGAAGACTTCTAGAAACCATGTAGTAATCAAAAGGGTTTTCTTTGAAGATGCTTTGGAAATTTTTTAATCACTAAGCGTGGAAGGAAAAATCAAGACAAAATGTATGCTGGGTGATGTTAACTGACAACTATGGATAATGTATGCTATACTTAAATGTAATTATGACGCCAATTCAATTAGATAAGAGAGATGAAAGTAAAATGACACCTTTTCCCTTACATGTTGTACACGTGATAGGGAGAAAACGACAACGTTCAAACAAAGTTTGCTCAAGGGATGGGCACTATAATAAACAAGAACCACATGGAGCGGCGGTGTAACAAAAAAAGTTGGACCAAAATAGTCTATCATGTTAAACCACATGGACCATTTATGTAATTTGTCTTTATATATAATTTTGTTAGTGGAGGCCTTTAAGGAATTAAATAAAGAAAACTCAGCTACCTCCCAACCACTTGTATTGTAATTGGCTCTTCCAGTTGTATCGTTCGCCATTATATCAAAAAAGTTTTTCCGTTTTGTAAAGATTAGTAAATTTGAATTGATTTTTATTTTAAGATATGGAATTTAGAAATGAATGTTTGGCGTTTAGGATAGAAACAATATTGATCAAACAACATAAAATAATTCGAATTATATTGGAATATTATATAAATAAATTTGGATTATGATTTAATTAATAAATACTTTGTTTCGGTGGATATTAACAAAAACAACCACTCCATTCGATTAGTATTAACAAAAAAAAACCAAACACTTTTTGGTATTTAAAAAATAAAAAATTGGTTTGAAATGCAATCTGATAGATCGATACTCATTTATATGGTCATAAAACAATGATTTAGACTCGTTTCAAAAAAATATATGCATTTTGTAACATTCCAAAAATACCAAGAAAATTTTTCATTTTTTAAGTTATAAAACCATTCCATAAACATCACAAGTCAAGTAATCAAAAACATAAGTATATTGTTTTCATAAAAATATCTAGTAAATCTCAAAATCTCATAGTACGGAAATCATCGGTAGATGCAATGCAATCAAGCTGACTCCTTTCCTCTGCTACTGGAAGTGCCTAAAACATTTAAACTTATATAGTAAGCACAAAACTCAACGAGTCCTCAAAATTCTACATACCATACATAACAATGTGTCCCGCTCTAGGGGTATATTTCAACTCAAGTGCATGCTATAATCCTACCATAGTCTCACAGACACTTCCGTTGCTACAACCCGGCTACAGTCTTTCGGCCATGGTCACATCATGGTATTCCATGCTATTGTTGTATTCCAACCACAATCTTTCATATGAGTGTTGTGATCCCACCACAATATTTTATGCAAAAGTCACACAGACAACATCTAGTGTCTTACGTAGTATAGTTAGGAAACTCACCTGATCAAAGAGTTGTAATCTTCTACTCGAAAATCCCATAAAATCAGCTACACAAACTGCCTAACCAATCACAAATCAAAACTCAAGCTACCACTCAAAACCTCTCCAAGTTTGACTAAAAGTCAAACTGGTCAAAAGTCAACGATGAAGGTTAAAGTCAACTTAGTAGGTCACCACATCATGGCCAACTACTATCCACGTCGTGGCTATCCCATGACAAAACATTCACGATGAGCTCCGCTGCCACGTCGTGGTTTATGTTTAGAACAACTTAACGGATTAAGACCTTAATCCATTAAGCCTCATACTCATGTCTTCTAGAAAGCTTTCTTATACTCATACGCATCATAAAATTCCTTGCTTTAAGGACATGTATGTCCAATGTATGTCTTTTACTCAACTTAAGTCAAAATGAAAGAAGTGGGGTCAAATCCCTATGCATGAGCTCAAAACTACATAACATGCACTTCATATATGGAGCATCTAACCTTCTTGGGACCTCAAAGATCAATAAAGTTGCCAAATTTATTGGATCCATCCACTCAAACCAACATAGACATGAAGAAATATGCATACAAACCTAGATCTAGAAGATTGCATAAAAAAGATAAAAGCTTGTGGACTTACAAAAGTCCAGAAGATGCATCAAGGGATGTAGATGAGCTTCCTTGATGAATCCTTGCACTATATCACCTTCTTCTTTCTTCAAAAACCACAAGAACATTACAAAAGGCTTAAAATGGAGGATAGGGGATTAGGGTTTGCTTCAAGGCACTTGGAGGTGATGGAGGCTGATGGTGGATGAAACCATAGCCATCGTTTCTATTCAATAGGGCCCATGGCCTGAAATCTAGGGTTATGAGCCTTAGACATGACCACGTCGTGGCCAATACATGACCACGTCATGGTGATCCTCCCCACCACGTCGTGCCCACCAAAACATCACATGGTTAAATCATAAAACTCATACCTGAAAACTGGGTGTTACACATTTTGTGAACCAAGTTTGTTTTAATATTGTTTCTGATGATTTGTATTCAGATAGTTAGAGATGTATGTCCATTATGTGATGAACGATTCCGTGAATGCATCTTATTTAGCTTTTTTTTTTTAATTATTTATGTTATTTATTAGGTCTTACAATAGCCTATAAGTAGCTTAAGCAATCTAGGCTGACCAAAAAATCATGTGGGAACATAAATCCTACCCCGAGATCCAAAGACCAGTTTGAAATGGACACTTCAATATTTATAATTAGGTTTAGTGGTTATCATTTATTATGTCCTTAAGTGTTCTAATTTTTATATTAGTATGAGTGATTCTCATACAACAAATTTTATCGAACGAGTCGTATGATGCTCCACATGGGTGTTGGATTAATAAATGAGTTTCATAGTGATGAGAGAATAACACGGATACTAGAACTTTTAGAAATAAAGCCGCTTCTGATAAATGATCTTTATATGTATCTATTATACCCATATTTTGTTAGGCTCATATTATATAATATTAAATAAATTTTTATTTAATTACAAATGAAACCATGATAAAAGAATACTCCATATCACCCCAAATTATATAAATAAACCATCTAATTTAGGGTTGTTTGGGATTTGCTTATTTGAAATGCTTATTGACTTATTTCAACTCACCATCGTTAATAAGGAGTTTTTAATGTTTAGATGAAAAGATTTCATACGTACTTATTGACTTAAATAAGAAGTTTTTGATAAGTAACTTCTTACTTACTTATTGACTTATTAAATGAGTTTTTAATAAGTTGTTTTATTATTATACATAAAATAAGAGTTTGCCAAACACTAAAAATAACTTATCAATTTATTTTGTTTTGATACCGAATAAACTAATCCAAACATGTTTTCTAAAACTCCATTTTGATGCAGGATAAGCTAATAATACATTTAAAATTAAATATAGGAGAATTTCATATATGTCATTTTTAAACATCAAAATATCATATATGCCCAACTTAATTTCTTAATATCATATTTGTTAGCCTATATATTATTAGCCCGCTTGTTTATGGGCCCTTTTGTCTTTAGCCCATTAGGATTTTTGTCTAGCTAGTATTTATATCGCTTTATTCTGTGTAGTATTTATGCTTTTTATTGAGAACCCTTGTAATTTCTCTTTATCATAATCATATGACAATGTTATCATGGTATCAGAGCAGATGTCCGATATGTTGTTAGAAGTCTTTGTAGCAGTCATGTCGTATTCGTTTGTTGTTGCTGGTATTCATTTTTTGATGTGTTGATTCGTTGTTGCTGTTGGTTCGTTGTTGCTGTTGATTCGTTATTGTTGTTGATTCGTTGTCCGATTGATTGCTTCCGTCGGTTTGTTACTCCTTTTATTCTCAGATTGTTATATTGTCACTGTGGTTATTTATTCATTGTCAACATGAATGGAAATGATGATTCCCTCCAGTCAATCAATATTCATATGGATGGAAAGAATTATACGTATTGGAGTTACATTATTAAGAACTTCCTTCGTGGGAAGAATATATGGGGCTATGTTACTAGGACTAAAGCCAAACCCCCAATGCCTCAAACTGAGAATTCTGATTTGTTACTTGATACTTGAGAGACTGATAACTCCAAGGTCATTACTTGTATTAATAAATCTGTTACTCAATCTATTGGTATGCAGTTAGCTAAATATGACACAACAAAGGAAGTTTGGAATCACTTGGAGAGACTGTATACTTAGTCCAACTTTGCTAAACAATACCAATTGGAATATGATATTCGTGCCCTTTGACAGAATGACCAGAGCATTCAAGATTTCTATGCTGTTATGTCTGATCTGTGGGATCAATTGGCTATTAGTGAATCTAAAGAGTTAAAATATTTTGAGCCTTACATTGCTAGGAGGGAAGAACAACGCTTGGTCAAGTTCTTGATGGCCTTGCATTTTGATTTTGAAGGCCTACGTGGAACCATTCTCAATCGCTATCCTCTTCCCTCAGTGGATTCTGTTGTCCATGAGTTAATTGCAGAAGAGACTCGTATCAAGTCTCATGCGGATAGAGGATTTAAAGCAACCTCTATTCCTAATCCCGCTCCTACTGTGCTTGTTATTTCCTCTAACCAGTCTCGTCAGACTTCAAGGGTTGGTTATGATGAGTGTGCATTCTGCAAATAGAAAAATCATTGGAAATCTCAGTGTCAATTGTTAGTCAACAAGGGTAAATCTGGTTAACCTCAGTCGGGACAACAAAATAGGTCTAGTCAACAGAAGTTTCAGCCGCGTTCTTATGGTAATCCTCCATGGACCCCTCGTCCTCCACAATTTGCTGTTGCTACTATACCACCAATTGGCACATAATCTGTTGGAAACATGCCACCATTTGCATTGGATCCCAAGGTGTTTGAGAGTTTCAGACAATATTTTGGTCTCTAATCCCACTGCCATGTCTGCATCTATGTCTCATTCTGGTCCTACTTCATTTGGTACATCAGGTATTCCCTCATCTTTGTGGATTTTAGATTCTGGTGCAACCCATCATATGACTCATCATTTGTCATCATTTACTTCATTGTCGCAAGTGTCATCTATTTATGTTAAGTCTGCTAGTGATTCATCTATGATAGTTGGGGGTGTTGGGTCTGTCTTTGTTTCTCATATCACTTTCCCTGATGTTTATTACATTCCCAAACTTACTTTGAATCTTGTCTCAGTCAGTCAGTTATGTAAGTCTGGCAACGGGGTGTTCTTTTCTGATTATGTCTGTGTTATACAGAATCAACACACCCAAAAGGTGATTAGGATCGGCCGTAGGGTGGGGGAGCTATATGTCTTGAAGGTTCTCAAAGTATTTGTTGTTGCTGCCTCCAGCCTTGATTTATCTTCTTTTTGTTTGAGTCCTTTGTCGTCTGAGTTTTATCTTTGGCATTCTCGTTTGAGGCATGTGTTTGTATCACGTTTGAATTTTTTAGCATCTAGTGGTGTTTTGGGTCATTTAAACACTTGTGATATTTCCGACTGTAGTGGTTGTAAATTGGTGAAATTTTATGCTTTACCCTTCAATAAAAGTATGTCTTGTTCTACTACTCCTTTTGACATTATTCATTCTGATGTGTGGGGTCCTGCACCAATATCCACAAAGGGTGGGTCAACCTATTATGTATCTTTTATAGATGATTATACTTGATATACATGGGTTTATCTTATGAAACGCAAATCTGATTTCTTTGATATATCCAACAATTTTAGAGCTCTTGTTAAAACTCAACATTCAGCTGTGATTAAGTTCTTCAGGTGTGACTTAGGGGTAAATAAACCTTTAATGATTTTAATCAGTTACTTGCTTCTGATGGTACCATACACTAGTCTTCGTGTACTGATACACCTCAACAAAACTGTGTGGCAAAATGAACACATCATCATATTGTTGAGACTGCCCGCTCAATGCTCCTTTCTGCGCAGGTCCGTAGTGCCTTTTGGGGAGAAGCAATCCTAATTGTTGTGTATGTGATTAATCGTATCCCTACTTCATTGAATTCAGAAATGTCTCCTTTTGAGAAGCTATATGGTCATCTACCAGATTACTCTTCCTTACGAGTTTTTGGATGTACTTGTTTTGTTCTTCATCCTCATGTTGAAAGGAACAAGCTAGGGCCGAATATGATATTTGTGTATTTTTAGGGTGTGGTATTGGACATAAAGGATACCGTTGCTATGATCATGTGAGTCAGAAGTTATATGTTTCCTGACACGTCACCTTTTTGGAACATATTCCTTTCTATTCGATTCCTGCTACAGCTCACAATGTAACAAAGTTTGATCTTCTGCATATTGATCCTTTTAATGAAGATATAGAGGCTCAAGATCCATCTATACCACCTGATCCCTCAGCTTATGACACACCAAATTCTTCAGAGAGTGCCCCGACTCCACCTGTTCCTGAGCCTGCTCCTCAGATTATAGAAATTGAGGATCCTCCTCCTCCACCACCCCTCAGGAGATCTTCTCGTCCTTTCAAATCCACCAAGCTACCAGATTTTTCTTACTTTACATATTCAACACCGTTTGCTTCATTTATATCAAGCATCTATCATCTGTATGAACCTGAATCATATAGAGAAGCTGTTTTAGATCCTATTTGGCAGAATGCTATGGCTAAGGAACTCAATGTTCTTCATCAGACTCATACATGGGATTTCGTTTCTTTTCCTCTTGGGAAACATACGATAGGTTGTTATTGGGTGTACAAAATAAAAACAAAAGCTGATGGTTCTGTTGAGTGGTACAAGGCTAGACTTGTAGCAAAAGGGTATTCCCAACAGTATGGTTTTGACTACGAGGAGAAATTTTCCCCAGTTGCAAAGATGACGATAGTTCGTACTATGATTGCAGTTGCATCCGTTCGACAGTGGAAGATCTTTCAAATGGATGTCAAGAATGCCTTTTTAAATGTTGACCTCAATGAAGAAGTTTATATGACTCCTCCCCCAGGAATTCAGCATCAGTCGGGTGAGGTTTATCGGCTTCGCAAAGCTTTGTATGGTCTCATGCAATCCCCTCGTGCTTGGTTTGAGAAATTCTCCACAAAGATTACCTTTCTTGGACGTGTTCATAGTAATCATGATTCTGCTCTGTTTGTTAGATGCTCGAGTGCAGGACGGATTCTTTTGTCCTTATATGTGGATAATATGATTATTACGGGTGATAACCATGGTGGTATTGAGTCTTTGAAGCATGATCTAGCTCATCGTTTTGCTATGAAGGATTTGGGCCTGCTGCGTTATTTCTTGGGTATCGAGGTTACTCAATCTAAGAAATGGGTATCTTCTTTCCCAAGCTAAATATATATCTAACTTGTTTATATGGGTAGGCCTCTCTGACAATCGGACTGTTGATACTCCTCTTGAAACCAATGCACGATATTCTCCTACTGACAGTGTTCCTTTGTCCGATCCAAATCTTTATCGCACTGTCGTGGGAAGTTTGGTCTATCTCACAGTTACTCGTCCAGATATTGCTCATGTTGTTTATGTTGTCAGTAAGTTTGTTACCGCTCCTACCTCTGTTCGTTGGGGAGTCGTTCTTCGTATTCTGAGATATCTTCGTGGCACTCAGTTTCAGACCCTCGACGTTTTCTCTTGAGTTACGTGCCTATAGTGATGCTGATTGGGATGGTGATCGTCATGATCGTAAGTCCACCACTGGATTTTGTGTATTTCTTGGAGAGTCTCTTATTTCATGGAAGAGCAAGAAACAGGACGTTGTCTCTAGATCTTCCACAGAGGCTGAATATCGTGTTATGGCTATAACTACATGTGAGATTATCTGGTTACGGTGGTTGCTTGCGGATATGGGAGTTCACATTTCTTCATCCACTCCCTTGCATCATGATAACAAAAGTGCAATACAAATTGCAAAGAATTCTGTTTTTCATGAGCAGACGAAGCACGTTGAGATTGATTGTTATTTTACTCGTCATCACCTACAGCTCGGGACCATTTCATTTCTATTTGTTTCATCAACCTTGCAGCTTGCAAATATTTTTACAAAGGCTTTATCGGCTTCTCGAATTCGGTTCTTATATGACAAACTCTTAATGCTAATTGTTGCAGCATTGTGAGTTTGAGGGGGGATGTTAGCCTATATATTATTAGCCCGCTTGTTTATGTGCCCTTTTATCTTTAACCCATTAGAGTTTCTATCTAGCTAATATTTATATCACTTTTTTCTGTGTAGTCTTTATGTTTTTATTGAGAACCATTGAAATGTTTCTTTATCATAATCATATGACAATGTTATCAATATTTATCCTTTATAAACCTTCAAAATATAATATTTATCCAAATCTTTTTTTACAGTGTTTTTAATAGTTTATAATATTTTTTTTATATTGTAGAGTTATTATAATAACTAAAATTTTTAACTATATTATCCTTACGCTTATAAATTAAGCTTCTACTTCTAACAAACAAAACACATCATCTTCACCCCTCTTCATAAAATGTATGCATTAATTGTTTAGTTTTTATTGTTGTTGAATATTATCATGTTGTAGATGGATAATATTGTAGATATTATTATTAATGTTTTGATGTTTAAAAAATCATATATGATATTTTGATATTTAAGAATGATATACATAATATTTTGATGTTTTAGAAGGATATATACAATATTTTTAAGTTTTATAAAAGATAAATATAATATTTATAAATTAAATTGGATAAATATTACCTTTTGATGTTTAATAAGGATATATAGGAAAATTTTCAGTTAAAAATAAACATAAATTATTTTAAATAAACAATCTCAAACACCACCTTAGTTATTTTTTTCCCAAGGCTTATTTGTGATCGGCTAAAATCCAAATTTTTATCTTACATAAACGGCATAAAATTGCTAAAAAGTTGGTGAGGACTTAAAAGAGCTGAGTTGTTTTTTTGTTAAACAAACTTCACAATCCATTACGCGACATATCCGTGGACAAGTTTACCCCTTTCCTCAAACATATAGAAATTACAACATGTTCAATTTTTGTCACAACTTGGATTTAAAAATGTATGATTGTTTATATTTTGAACTTCGGTTCATATAGCACATACATTTTTTTTATAGCGATTGAATATTTTACTGAACTGGAATATAATGAAAACTTGTCATCTTTGTGTTTTCCATGATATTGACTTTCGCATTGGACCATTATAAAAAGTGTACTGCTTGTTATATTTTATTTTCGTTCAAAATCCCAATTATCTATATTATAAAATAAGTGATGTCATTTTAGGACAAACCTGCATTTTCCTATTAAAATAATATCATTTATTTAATAATATATAATATATACCGATTGTTATTTTCTTTCTTATGAAAATGACTTTGCTTATTGACAATAACAATATACATTACTTATTTAATAATAGTACTTAATGTTACCTTATATCATTCATTTTCATTCCGTGTTTTTTAAAAACCGTCAATAGTTTTGATGATATGTTAATTGTTAATAATTCTAAGCCGAGAGCAACTAATCTTTTTGAGATTGAAATGGGATCCGTTTTATCTTTCAAAGTGAAGGGTTGCATTGAGATTGAAAGCCCATTTGTTATTTGTGATGGTGATATTGAGATGATTGATTACATTTTCATGAATTGCAATTTTGTCAAGGAGTAATGGAGGAAAATTCTTGGAGGATTACGATTAGTGATGTGGGTACAAAGATTATTGTGCAATGCTTTGATGTGGTTATATTAGCATTCTTTGGTCTCTTTGGATAACTTTTATTTGGCTTAGGTCCTTAGGAATCCCAATTTTGCTTTAATTCCAAAACCATGTAATTTTTTATTGGTTAGTTTCTAACTAGACTTTCTCTAAAATATTTTGTTGCCGCTCAAAAAATGTTATCTTAAGAGTTAAGATAATCAATTACTAGTCTCTCGTAATATATATTTTCAGGTAAAGTCCACAACTTGGGTTTTCGGCTTAATTTATATGATATGACTAGTATCGTTACATGTGAATGCATACGCCATATGCATGTATTTTACTGACGTGTAATAAAATAGTTAGTTATTTGTATTAATGTGACTTTCTCATATGGTGATTTCGGCGACGATAGGTTCTAGAGGGACCAATAATGGTGTGAATTGATTCAGGATTCATAATAAAATAGCAACGTGAAAAAAAAAAATACTAAAAATCCACATCAACATACAGACTAAATCGTGTGAAAACTCAACATTACTTTTTTTTTTTTTTTTTTTTTTTTTTCATATGGTGGATAAATGATATTTTCAACTCAAAATGTTTTTATTGTATACGGTTATTTACATATCTGTTCATCGAATCTGGGTTTGGACTTTGGATAAACCAATTTAAAACGTGGGTGATGAACTGGATGTGAATTTAATTTTTAATTTATTTGAATATAACAGTTACAATATGTTGCATTTGAAAGTTGAAACCCAAATAAGCGTTTTTAATTTATTAGAGTAAATTACGAAATGGTCCATGTGTTTAATTGGCTATATATTTTTATTTATTAATTGTTGAGTTTTCAATTTGAAAACCGTTCTTAATGCTTTTTTTTTTTTTTTTTTTTTTTTTTTTTTAAATTTAATTTTATTCTTTTAATCAGAATGGCCTTTGAGAGATATAAAATGATTGAATTAGTCTAGAGTCTAATCATATTATATTTATTTAATATTAATATTTAACTATATTTTTATTTGCCGTTGAAGAAAAATTATATTTTTATTTATTAAAAAAGGATGAGCCAACCATCCAATTCCATTATTCCAACCCCTTCACCCCTCCCTTTCTTTGCATGCGTCAACCTAACACTTTCCCTAGCAAACTTGTCTTTTTTGAGAAGCCCATCTTCTTTACGAAAACCATGTTCCTAATCAATTACATATTCCACTAATCAAGATTTATATGGGTAAACAATATGAGTCAATAACAAATATATAGTTGTAAGTTGTATCAATACTGCATCTAATATTGATACAACCACACACCTAACAATAAAATATGCTTAACCTCTTTTCTCTAAATTCCAATGGGAATCCACATCAATACTTCTCAAAATTTAAGCCCATAAATTGGCATAAATCTCGAATTTAAACTTGGAAAGAAACATGTTAGCATATGGAATATTCTTCCATTGCTATTTGTTTGAATCTTTTATCCTTCTAATGGTCACTCATTTTTTGTTGGTGGTCTTAGGAATAAGACAATGGTTAACGTATATTGCTATATGTATAATAATGAACATTTTCTAAATTAAGGTTCGACATAGAGTAATTGTTATTCTTTGCATTTAACACAAACAAATTGTTCTTAAGTAAACCTAACTTTTACATTTCTTTTTGAAATTTTTTGTGTATGAAATACTACTAAAAACGTATTATTGTAGATAATATCCTATGGAAAAAAAAATATTACGATAGCATATACTGTCTCTAATCAAATATATCAAATTTACAACCATCACCGAGGTGGTTAAGTGGTAAACATTCTAAAATGGAGAGCTTCCACGTTTAAGTCTCATGAGTTTCAATAGGATGACCTGGTCGTTGAAATAAAGATATATCTCATTGACTTCTTAATATTTATTTATTTAAAAAAAAAAACACTATTGTTAAATAGGTTACTTTTTCCTAGATATTTATGGAAGGTACACCAATAAGTTTTTACAAAAACAGTATAGTGTTTCCTCGTAAAGCAATGCAAGTGGTTGTAAGCTTATGAGATGGATCTAAACCGATGGTGGTAAATTCAAGGTCAATTGGTCACATGCATCGTTTAACATCCATTTTCGAGATTTTAGAACTGATGGGTGTTTCAAAACCCAATGGTCCTAATAAGGATTGTTATTCCTCAAGGTATCCTTGAAATAACCAAAAGTATTGGCAATTAAAGAGTTTATCAATTAAGAGCTAATGACAATGTGAAAAAAAATCATATGAAATACTTTATCAATTAAGAGCTATGACAACGCGAAAAAAAATCATATGAATTATGACAAGGTATCCAATGCCTCCTCCGGAATACCATGAGTGATAATGTAGTAATTTCATCAATCAAAGGTATAGGAATAGGAAAGTGAGGGAAAACAAAAAAAAGAGAAGAAGAAGAGTATGAATTATGAATTGTATCCTTATCCTTCCACTGTAGTGTATAAAGGGGTAATTTGATCATGCTATTAGTAATTGGGTTTGGTAGGGTTGGGCTTATGGGTTGTGATGCACTTCATTTCCTAAAAGTTTGTATTTAAATGTATAAAAAATTAAGTATTTCTATAGTGCCATAATTAACTATTTGCAAACAAATGTACGTAGAAATAGTTTTGAGTTGGTAAAAGTGGAAACCATAGTTGTCAAAATCGCGATCCTGATCGTAGGATCGTACAATCCTACGATCCTAGGTATGAAAAACGATCCGGATCGTAAAAGGATCGTATTTGGGGTAGGATCGCAGGTAAGATCGTAAGATCGTAGGTAGGATCGTAGGATCGAGATTCGATCCGATCCTACCTTCCTTTGATTTTTTTTTTTTTTTTTTTTTTTTTTTTTTTTTTTTTTTTTTTTTTTTACAAATGAATTTTTTTTACCACTTTATGCCTTTTACCCTTTACCAATCTACCATTTATCATTTTTTATTGTGACTTATGACTAATATTTTGAAGTTTTTATAACTTTTGAATGAAAAACTAAATGTTTGAAATAGTTTTTATGATTAAATATTATAAATTAAAATTATATTCTATTTTGTGGGATCTTAGGATCTCGATCCCGATCTTACGATCCCGATCTTGCAAACCCAAAATCGATCCTAGGTAGGATCCCGATCTTGACAACCTTGGTGGAAACCCCTAATTAGTATAGGACCAAATTTGGTATATATATTTTTCATTTTAGATAATTGTTCAACACCAAGTAACCTAATTAAACAAACCTTTTTTCTTTACAAACTACATGCTCAAATTACATAATCTTACTTTTTAGGTATTGTGCTATCGCTTATCTTGTTAATGTTTCAACGAGACTTAGTGAGTAAAGAAACTTGTTTAACAATCATCGATGTCTTTTTTTTTTTAACTCGACATATATCTACAAACTTTTACTAAATATTGGCTGTGAATTATTACAAAACTGAAATAAACATAATTCACGTTCGATTTATTTTTTTTGGTAGTGAGTTTTAATATGTAGTGAGTTGTACCTTAGCCTCAGGGCCGGATTTGAGAGGGGGCAAGAAGGGCAGCCGCACAGGGCCCCCCAAAAAAATAGGACCTTTGATTTAACCATATTATCTGTTTAATATTTATATAAATAACAAATCCTTCAAATAAGAGCATAAATGTCGTGTTGCTCAACCGGTAAGTATACCCCTTGTATCGTAACTCTATGCGCGTACACTTCGGATTCGAATCTCATTATCGTCATTGTTTAAGAATGTGCCTTTTTAATTTAGCAAAAACTTACTTTGTGCGCTTCCATTAAACTCTCTTTTTTTTATCTTTTTTTTTTTTTTTTTTTTTTTTCATTTTCATCAACTAAGAACAAGTTTGCAAGATTCATTCTTATAATATATTATTAAATTATATTAAGTTTTATTTTTGTTAAAAGATTAATTATTTTTATTGAGTTTTCTTATACCATGCATCCATTTGTTTCATTAATTTATAATGATTTCCAAAAAGATTATAATAGTGATGGTTTCTAGTTATAAATAGAGAATAGTTGGATGGTTGAAGGAGAAGAGTAGATTTTTGTGACATTTTACTAATGACCTAACTAACATTTAACATCTTTGCTTAATTAAAATATTTATATTTTCAGTGCAATTGTAGTATAAAATTTCCGATCCAGAACAATTAGTAGATACTCATTAAAATTCTATGATTTTGTTATGTTTATTGTCATATAATTTATCGTCAACTTAAAAAAAAAGTAGTTTATATAATTTAATTCGTTACACGTTAAGGCCTAAGGGCTTATTTTTTTCCAACTCGTCGAGGGCATTTGTATCCTCAGAACCGGCGGGCCCTGCTTAGCCTAATAAACGAAACCTTTCATATTGAGGGGACGTTTGTATATGCATTTTCAAAGCAATTACTGTAACAATAGAGAATCATCAATTTCTGCAAAGCTGAAAACATACAGTCATACGATAAAGAGAAAAAGAAAGTTACACATTTATAGCATGAGTCAAAGCATGCATTTGGAAATCAGTGAAGAAGATCAACATTAAAATGGAAATACAATCCTGCAATCCAGATTCGAAAGAGACAATACACAGATAACACATTTGATCGGGTTTACGTGTCTTTACTCGCAGTTGCAGAGCTTTTACTTATTACTCATTTACTCTCTTCTCTCACCGTCACCATCTCAAAAGCTCTCAGCCCCTCAATCTCCATCTCCGGCAGCTTCCACACCATTTTCCCTCCCTCTGTTTGCAACAATGACGCGTATGGGTAACGAATCATCTCTATTCATTTCTATTTCAGTGTGTATCTAGGCCCTCTGTTTCTGTCTTCCTTTTCATTTATGTCGTTTAAGTTTTTTTCCGATGAAAATTTAGACCTTCTTTTAGCTTTGATAACACAAATCTTCCCTTTCATTTGCCTTCTTTTGTTCTCGTCTCGTCGTTTTCCTTCACATTTTTTTTTTTTTTTCATCTGGATATTAGATGATTCTTTGTATGTATGTTATTTTCAATTTTATGATCTGTGATGGTTTAATGTCGTGGAAATTAACTCGAATGTGTGTTATCTTTTTCCCAAGTTGTATAATTTTATTTTATTTTTGGGAAAACTCATATTGTTTTGAACTTTTAATTTAGTTTATGAGGTTAAAAGTGGTGAAACATTAAAGGTGAATGTTGATGAAGGCAAACTTGTGACGCTTAAAAAGCTAAACTTGGAAAAGAGACAGACGAGACTGTTTTTCTGAAAGTCAGTTTTGATGGTGGTGTCACACAGCTTGTAGCTGCAAGGCTGAACCTTCCTAGCTGGCCCCACAAAACATTGGATATCATCTTTGATAAAGACTTCCAATTCTCTCACACTGGGAGTAATACCAGTGTCTACCTTTATGCAATCACATCTCAACAAAAAAGTTTTTATCCATATTCATATCCTTTTCTCAAAATATAATAATATTTTTATTATTGAAGTTTGGTGTTGTTCACCCCTTGACCAATTTGCATGTGTGCTCTCTGTGATCACTGTATGTAAAAGTGATGAGGATTCAGATGATGATGATGATGATGAAGACAAAAAGACACCGGAGAAGGTTAGTTTTGACATTTTTTAATTGAGAAAAAGTTATGAATAGAATTTTCGTGATATTTTAGTTTTACCTTGGATTATATTTGTATATGTTAAAACAACAAATGTTTATATGATTGTATAATGTGAATTTATTTATTGACAGGAAGAAGAAAACAAGGTGGAAGGTGGAAGTCGTGCTTGTCCTCGATGTGCACATGTTTGTGTGTTCTGCAAGAGGTATCTTTTTATTTTGATTTGTTTTTATTAATAAATCTATGAGTTTAGTGTTGTAAATGTATTTTCGATATTTGCATGGAATTCCTTGAAAAGTGAGGTCGAGTATATTGGAGAGTGATTAAGGGTAGTAGTTTGTAAAATATCATGCATGGTCTTTAGTAGTTTATGGTTGGTATGAAAAAGACATCAATCATATATTACTCTCTTTATTTATGTCCGATTGTAATGATGTATTTGAATTTGATGAGCAATATATGATTGATATTTTTGTAAAAATACAATAAAATCATAGCATAACAATCCATAATTGTCATCATCGGACATCACCCATTATAACAAATAATATTCTTATGATGAGATGATATTTATTAAGATTTTGTTTCTCAATTACTCACGGTAGTCAATTTTCTCAAAAAAAAAAAGCAAATTAAAACAACCGAAAAACGGTTACTTGTGGCAAAATATCAACTTTCAATCCTAAACTCCCTCTGGTATAAACTAGGAATCAAAATCTCCTTGTAAAGACAACTTAACATTAGGTATTTGTGATGCAACTTAAGGCCCATCATTAACATTATTCTTTTTTATCGAACTCCTTTTGTTTTTCTAGGCCCATTATCACTTTCTTGGACCGATTAATCACTGGTCTCCACAACCATATTTTCTTTTTCATCTGAATAGCTCTTTATTCCATTATTTCATTCACCGTTCGCATCGTTGGGCAACATGTCGATAACAAGTTATACATTGTGTCATGTGATTGTTATACAACCATGGACTGAATATACTTAACCCTTTATCCCGAAATTCCAATGCGAATCAAAATCAATACCTCTTAATGTAATCTTGCAGATTGGGACGGTTTTCAAGTAGTTCTTATCATGAACACAAGAAACACAAATCAAATGAAATCATATGTTACCTTCAGAGGTGAATCCCATCGTATATGGAGTCCAGTATCAGCTATCATCTCTTAACTTACAAGCTTGTAACGGAGAAAATCGATGTTGTCAAACGTTTCCATCATTACTCATTATAATACTAAAAAAAGGAGCTTCACCAGAACGAATGAATGGGACTATGGAGCATCGATTAGAGCTTATAATCTCAACTTTTCTATGATTTTAAGGAGCTTCAAGGAGGCAGGGGAGGGGTTACCTATTGTTGTGGACAAGGTGTGTGGAGGGGTTTAGTTTACTACCGAAGGGGGATACTTCGCGAAAGAAAGTGGCACCAATGGAGGTTGTTCATAAACAAACAACCGAAAAATATGAAGTGTTAGCGATAATATGGAGAGGGTGTGGAGCAAGAATTGGGTGGCAGGGGATTTTTTTTTTAAATAACATGAAAAAATATAAATAAATAAACCTGATAAGAGTAATTTAGTCATTTCATATCTTTTAGGGAGGAGCATTCTCGTGACAAAACAAACATTAATAGAAATTTATATCTAAATTATGAACTTTGGACTTGATTAAGATAAGTACATAACCACATGTAATACATGAATCATTGTTTGTAATTTGTTTTAATTTATTATAAGACAAATTTGCAAAATTAGTCCTTATGGTTTGTTGTTTTTTGGTACTATCCAAAGAGTTTAAACATTACGATATGGTCTTTTTAGCTGGGTTTTGTTCTAGTTATCATCTTCTTCAAAATTAAAAAGACTGTTTTACCTCAATATATATTTTAATGGTTAACTTTTATTAATACTTTATTATTAACACAAAGAGAAAGGGACTTGCAACCCACCTCTCCCCTACCCCAACCTTATCAGACTTTTCCCCTTCTTTATCTTCCCCGCCTACCACCATTGGTCAGCGACACTTGAAATTAAAACAAAGAATTGGTCAAACATCAAGACAAAAAAATGTTGGGATATGAAGTTTTGTCCACACATGGAACACTTGGAGTTGCAAGTGAGTATAGGAATCACAAGTGAGCACTTGGAGGTACATGAATCACTTGGAGAAACATGAAGCACTTGGAGTTGCAATGGAACATCATAAATAAGCATGGAGCACTTGGAGTTCACGAAGCATGTGCCAAAGGAACACATCATCTAAGAAGGGAATGGATCATCAGACAAAGGAACAAATCTTCTAAAAAGAGGTATGGAACACCTAGGAAGGGAATGGAGCATCTTGTAATGTTTCATGACAAAGGTGCGCCACATGTGTTCCTTTGTTGAGCCATGATATCCTTTGATGAGTCACTTATGGAAGATGCGCATGGATGATGCTAGTGGAAGATTCTCTTCGATGATGCTCATGGAAGATGCTTAACGATGATCCTCATGGAAGATGCTCATGCAAGATGCTTATGGATGATGCTCATGGAAGATGCTCATCGATAATGTTCATGAACGATGCTCATGAGGTTGAAGATTCCAGAAGTGTCCACATGACATTTTGTGATTGGTTGAAAATTATGGCATCCCCTTTATGGGCTAATTATGGATATGTTGCACGAGTGTGTGCGAGTGCTTGTACACAATAATTTCATGAGAACAATCATTGTGGGTTTGATTGCACATCCTTTGAAGCACTTAGTAAGCAAGAAAGTTTCTTTTGTTTTGAGAGCTCAAGTGAGGTGTAACCTTTGTGTGTGATTATAATTGTTCTAGGGAGTTTAATAAAATTCTCTCTTTCTTGTTCACCCGTGGACGTAGGTCACCTTGACCGAACCACGTTAAATATTGTTTTTACTTGATTTATGTTTTTGCAATTTCTTGAAAAAATTAAAATAAGAAGATTTCAAGATCAGGGGCTAATGCAAGAGGCAAGGTGCCCTCAACGGTTTGAAATTATCACATTAGAGTAGCCTTAAAACCTTATCAATTTTATTTTCTTAATACAACATGCTCTCGTACATTTGTTATTGTATTTTCTATTAGTTATTGTGTTTTGGCAAAAGATTCATACTATAAAATACTAATTTAAGATATAAAATATATTAACAGATGTTTAAGTGAGATATTACGTTGATATAATGAAACATAATTCTTCACATGGTTCTGTAATACTGTTGATTACACTACAACGTCAACATGTTCCTTTTAACCATTTCAAGTATAGAACATTTACAACCTTGTGTTTAATGTTTTTTTTAAACAAACAAACGTAGCGTTGTAGTTCTATTTTTTATTTACTATGAAACATACTGTTAAAAATATACCAAATTATAACATCCTACTTTAAAGTTTTAACTATTTTCTTATTGGGAGATAATGGGCGTGTTTGGCAAAAGTAGCTGTTAGCTGGAAGCGGGTAGCGGGTAGCGTGTAGCAGGTAGCTGATAGCGGGGAGCTGTAGCTTTTATTTGTTATATGAATATTTGGCAAAAGTAGTTGGAAGCTTTTAAAATATATAAAATTACATAAAAGGACAATTCATTAAAAATAAATAAATATATAAATATATTTTTAAGGGTAATTATGGAAATTGATTTCAAAAGCTCAGGAGCGTTTTGTTAAACACTACATGAAGTAGCTTTTAGAATCGGAGCATTTTG
The DNA here is from genome assembly GCF_052625555.1 of Lactuca saligna. Classification (NCBI taxonomy): domain Eukaryota; kingdom Viridiplantae; phylum Streptophyta; class Magnoliopsida; order Asterales; family Asteraceae; genus Lactuca; species Lactuca saligna. Next base: position 10,065,079 of record NC_136425.1, on the reverse strand, counting down.
TTAAAACTAAAAGCTAAACGCTCGTACTGCCAAACGAAACTTTTTGTTTAAACTAGAGCGTTTTATCAAAAGCTAAAAGCTAAAAGCTCCCAAACGCTTCCAAAAGCTCTGTGCCAAACACGCCCAATATCTTGTAGATTCCTTCAAGCTTGTTGTTGAACTGACTACCACATTTGCGTTTCAGCTTTTAGAGTACATTAATAATCAGAAAATATGTTTATCAAGATAGCAAGTGAAAAAGGGTGGTTTTGGACTCTTGGAGATCTTGGATTTTTAGCATGAATAGATACACTTTTCCCCCGAAAGAAGCATGTTCGCAAGATCCTTTTTATAAAATCCTTACATCTTGATTCTACATATTAAAACATACCCATTAAAGAAATGAGTTGGATGTAATAAATAACAACATACTTCTATCAATTTGTGTGTAAGAGCACCATACTTCCATTTTTTTTTCTGTAACAACGTTGTAATTTCAATAAAAAAAATTAAATAAAAACTAGGATGTAATAAAAAAAACAATAAGAAGTAAATTGTTATTTCTTGCATTTAAATCATAAAATAAAAACAAATAGTTCTATTACTCACTTTCCAGAAGTCTTTGATTGCTAACCATACATAAGTTTGATAAAACTGCGTGAACAAAGTAATTAATAGGATCAAAAATACTAATCTATGTTGTTAGTGAGTAAGGTAAGTTAGATACTTGTATTTTTTTACTTATTTATGTGGATTAAAGTTGAATGTTACCACGTAACGCAGGACCAATTAATTTTATCATAACAAACAAAAAGAAAAACAAGTAATACGCCAAAACCCTAACTCATAAAGATATCAAATTTGCAATGTACTTTACCCGTATGCAACAATGGAAATATATTATATATCCAACTACTTTCAAACTTTCTACTACTTACATGTTTCAAAAAATAGCAAGCCACAAGCATAACTTACACATGAAAAGTAGACATAATGAGTTAATCCATACTCAAGTGAGTGTGAGTCAACATAAAAAAATCCCTTCAGATTGGCTAATATCCTTACTTAGGTGTCGATTTAGTTGGTAGTATACATAGATCAAATTGACTATTATTGAGGCTATGATTTTTTCATGATGAACCATTAATAATGTGAGCCAACTGTTTTGACCTAACAATTCAGTACCCTCGAAAACATACTATGAAGGAATAATACCTCATTCATCATAGCTTTATGTGAAGTGAACGAAAATGTAAGTTAATTGAGATTTTTTAGACAAAATATTAGTTCGTTGAGTTTTCTTGAACAGACAAAACATAATTGGGTTTTTTGAACGGTTTGAAAACTTCGATGAGCTTTTAAGTTATTTTCCCTATAAACAAACAATCGAAGAATATGAAATGGTAAGGAAGGTATGGAGGAGGTGTGAGGTGAGGTTGAGTGGTGGCCCTATTTTTTTGTTTGATAACATAAAAAAAATAAACAAATAAACTTGATAAGTGTAAATTAATCATTTTATGTATTTTAGGGACCACTCTTGTGACAAAATAAACATTAAGGCCAATTTATGTATAAATTCTTAACTAGGGACTTGACTAAGGCCATCTTCAATGGTAGTTTAATAGGGAGTTGAATGAGGAGTTTAATCCCATTAAACTCAAAATCCCCATTGTGGGTTAATGACATGACACTCAATAGAATGGGAAGTTCAATCCCCCATTGAACTCCACACTCTCTCTCCTCTCACACACATATAAATGATGTGGCAATCCATTAAATTGTATTGGGTTTAATGGAGTGTAGAGTTTAATAGGTAAAATTGTATTGTAAGTGGAATGTAAATGTGGCAATCCATTTAACTCATTTGAGTTCAATGCATTGAAGATGACCTAAAAAAAGTAAATAACCACATGGATCCTTTTTCTGTAATTTACTTTAATTTGTTATAAGACAAACTTGTAAAAATGATCATTGTGGTTTGCTGTTTTTAGGTGTCTTCCAAACAGTTTAAAAATTACGGATATGGTGTTTTTAGCCTAGTTTGATTGTAGGTTTTGTCTACGTCAAAATTAAAATGACTATTTTATCTTAATGTATATTTTTTAGTTGTTAATTTCTTAATGTTTTATTATTAACACAAAAGAGAGAGAGACTTGCAACACCTCTCTCCCACCCCACCTTAATCGACAACTCACATTCTCCCCCTCTTTATCTTCTCTGCCAACCATTATTTGTCCGTGACTACTTGAAATTGAAATAAATAATTGGTTGAACATCGAGATAAACAAATTCATCAGATCCAAATAAATTAAACACAAATGTTATGCAATTTCTTGAACAAATTCAAATAAGAAGACTCTAAGAGCATGATATGATGCAACAACAAGAGGAGGGGAGGTTCCCTCAACGAGTCAACGATTTAAGAATTTTCACATTGGAATAGGCTTAGATTTGATGTTTTTCTTATTAATACAACCGGGCACATGCTCTCAATCAAATTTGGGCTAAGGCTTGCACTTTGAAAGTTGGGGGAATTGGGCTTTAGCTGAAAAAAATCAAGCCCACTCCTGGCTATAATTGGGTCACAAACATTCATATGACTATTGTAGTATTGTTCTTTACTCTTGGTTCTTTATAATTTTTTTTTTTATATTTTGTCAAACCGTATATGATTAAACCTTAGAAATGTACCCCTTCTCTCTTCGGCAACTCAAAAAAGCCATAAAATCCTTAAAAAAACAATGCGGATGAAACTCAAAATTTAAGCCCATAATTTCGCGGACATCTCGAATTCAAACTTGGAAAGAAACATGTTAGCATATTCAGGGGCGGAGCCAGGATTTTGAAATAAGGGGGGCTTACATTATAATCAAAGGCGGTATACAAGCACAAAAACTAGAAGACCGAAACTAAAACTTCAAAACAATCCCAAAGAAATACCCAATCTTTTCTCTTCTTTTCTAGATTGGTTCTTGGTAATAAGATCATTAAGACTTAGGGTATATTCATCAAAAACAATATAGTAGGCTAGTAGCTCACCATGATCTTGAAAAAGCTCGCATGTTTGACAAACCAAAATAACAATTGAAAAATAAGTTTTGTCAAACAACTAATTATTTTGGGAAATCATTAGCTAAAAAACAAAATAAAAATAAAAACATAAGATAGTAAATTAACAATCAATAAGTGTATTTTTGTTAAATTCTAATAGACCTAGTGATAATTATCTTTCAATTTGATTGTTTTACAACTTGAAATTGTTTCTTGAGACTTATCTCAACTTGTTAAATCATAAGATCTATTTTACAAATGATAAATAATTATTCAACACAGTAAAGAAACAAAACCAACACACAAAACTAATACAAATAAAATGATAACGATAAAAGTAAAGTAGTGCTAGGAGGTTACCTTTTGTTTCCAATAAAAATCACAAAGAATATGTTCTTGATTTTTTCTCCTTAACCATACAACAACAACGGCGCCAACAATTTTACTATAGCAAAAAAGGTTGAAATAATTTAGAATAAGAGATATTGATCTCTTCTTCTCTGTGGCAAAAAGAAGAAAATTTTATTTCTTCCTTTTTTTTTATATGCAAACAGAAGCGAAAGTGGCAAAAATTTACAGCAAACTTGAAAAGAATTGATTTATTGATACGTAGATAGTGAGCGGCCGCTACGATATGCCTACGCCTGGTAATTATTTAGGGTTTTAAAGTTTATAGGATTGAGTTATGAAGATATAAATTAATAACGAACTTGTTTTTTTGGTTTTGTTTAAAAAGTAAATTAGTCTCAAATGAAGTTTACGTGTTCCAAAATTTTAGAGATTATATTGATGTTATTGTTATATTACTAGCTACTTAAAAGAAAAAAAAATGAGTGGCAGTTAAAACTTAAAAAATAATGGGAGGGGCTTTTAGGGTTTAGTGATCTCATATGGGCTTTGAATGGACAAGATGCAGTACATAAATTAAGAGATTAGGGGGGGGCTTAACACCCGCATGTCCCCCTGTTGTCTCCGCCATTGAGCATATTGAATATTCTTCCATTGCTATGTGTTTGAATCTTTTATCCTTCTAATGATCACTCATTTTTTGTTGGTGGTCTTAGGAATAAGACAATGGTTAACGTATATTGCTATATGTATAATAATGAACACATTTTCTAAATTAAGTATCAACATAGAGCAATTGTTATTCTTTGCGTTTAACACAAACAAATTGTTCTTAAGTAAACCTAACTTTCACATTTCTTTCTGAAGTTTTTTGTGTATGAAATACTACACAAAAATATTATTGTAGATAATATCCCATGAAAAAAGTATTACGATAACATATACTCTAGTCAAATATATCAAATTTACAACCATCATCAAGGTGATTAAGTGGTAAACATTCTAAAATGGAGAGGTTCCACGTTTAAGTCTCACAAGTTTCAATAGGTCGACCTGGTTGTTGAAAATAAAGATATATTTGATTAACGACTAGATCTTAATATTAAAAAAACCATTGTAAATAAGGCCTAATGATCGGGGATTGACCCAAATTTTTTTGAAGTGGGGGCAAAACCTTTTTTTAGAACTTTTTATGGGGGCAAATTTTTTTGAAGAGTCAAAATATATAATTTTGAATGGTTAAAATATAATATTTTTTGAAAAAGAAAAAAAAACTATTTTTTAATTAATTTTTTTGTTGTGGGGGCAGCTGCCCCCATTGTAGGACCGCCCTGCTAACGATAATTATTTTTTCCTAGATTTTTATGGAAGGTGCACCAATAAGTTTATACAAAAACCGCATGATGATGGTATAGGGTTTCCTCATAAGACAATGCAAGTGGTTGTAAGCTTATGAGATGAATCTAATTGGGCCACGAATGGTGGTAAATTCAAGGTCAATTGGTCACATGCATCGTTTAACATCAATTTTCGAGATTTTAGAATTGATGGATGTTTCAAAACCCAATGGCCCTAATAAGGATTGTAATTCCTCAAGGTATCCTTGAAATAACCAAAAGTACTGGCAATTAAAGAGTATCAATTAAGAGCTAATGACAATATGAAGAAAATCATATGAAATAGTGTATCAATTAAGAGCTAATGACAATGCGAAAAAAAATCATATGAATTATGATGAGGTATCCAATGCCTCCCATGTTGGTGATTTTTGTGTCACCATGTCATTTTAAGTAACTGAAACTAACATGTGAGGTAAGGCGTTTCATAATTTGTACTCTAATATGTGTACGGAGTTGTGCGGAGTGCACGCATGTATAAGATCGAATTAGAAGCTGGTTCGACATCGAGTCGGGGGTCCGGAGGCAGCGCCCCTGGGCCCGGGGTTTCCAAAGGGGTGGCACCCATTTGACAGAGTGTAGGGGCAGCGCCCCTAGTGGGGTCCAAGGGGCAGAGCCCCTGGTTGGGATCTCGTTGACCTAAATCCAATTTCTTGAGGGTGATTATGGTAAAACTAACGAAACTCGTTAGTTTTTGGTAACCCTAAATCCTCATTAAATTCGGATTAACATTACTTGCTTCCAAAGCAACTAATGACGACCCAACCCTAATGAAACTCTAATCTTGTTTAATATATAAACAGTTCTTCCTCTACAAGGAGGTGACGATCTTAAGCTCTCGTTTTTCATCATACTTTCACAGAATCTCTAGCATATTGGCTTACATTTTCTGTGCCTAGAAACGTAAGTGTCCACTTGGATTATCATAGGCTTAATTTCTTGTAACCCAGACATAGGGTAGAAAAATCAGTTCGGAAAGTGATATCACGATCCAAGTTGGTATCCAGATCTCCACCACAAACCCTAAATTTCCTTACATCCCCAGGAATACCATGAGTGATAATGTAGTAATTTCATCAATAAAAGGTATAAGTAAGTGATAAAAAAAGAGTATGAATTATGAATTGTATCCTTATCCTTCCCCTACAGTGTATTAAGGGGTAATGTGGTGATGGTATTAGTAATTGGGTTTGGTAGGGTTGGGCTTAAGGGTTGTGATGCACTTCATTTCCTTGGATTATATTTGTATATGTTAAAACAACAAATGTTTATATGATTATATAATGTGAATTTATTTATTGACAGGAAGAAGCAAACAAGGTGGAAGAAGCAATAACATACATATTTTCGTTTTCTATTGTTCTATATGTATTTTTGGGTGTTCGCATAAACTTTGACAGATTGGTATTTCGTTGAGAGGGGAGGGTTGAAGATTTTATTTAATTCTAATGTCATGATTTTTAGTAGATTTGTTGTTAGTATTAAAAAAAACATCATTTAATTGTGTTTCAATCATCATCTATTTTCCTTGCAATTTGTTTTTAAAATTTAGGTACAATTATTGCTCATGTAGATTTACTAGTTAGTTTGTGCATGGAAAATTGTTGTTTTAGAAACGTAACATACACGCTCGTTGTGTTTGTTGTTTTAGTTGGTCAAACAAACAAATCAGTTTGATGTTTTTAACCTAAACCTATATGACAACCTTTACCCATTGTAACTTCACAAGAAGGAAACATTAAAATGGACATTATTTCCGAGTACGATTCATATAATTTTGAACCTACTCCTTATGATCATTATTAAAACACTTATAATAATAAAAAAAATAAAAATAGTAAACATGATTTACAATTTTGCATCATGTTTAAAATGTATTGTTATGTATACATTAAAAGGAAAAAACAACAACACATGGGGAATAGTTTGGGGTTTGAGTATAGGCATCAATAAATAATAAGCTTTTATACCGCCCCTCTAACACCATCTTCACGATGAACTTTTTTAGTATCACAAACAGACATGCCACCACCAGCCACCGCACTGATGGCCACCACCTCAAACATAGAATCGAAAGCTTGGTTCCAATCCTAGTTGCTATACTCTTCCATTTCATTGGCCTGTGGCGTGGGCGGCACAACCCAACCATAAGATTTTTAGGCGATCTTGATGTGATTACACCTACCTTTCAGGTAAAGTGCTTTCAATCTTTCCCTGATTATGTTTCATATAACATTGATTTCTTATAACATTGATTTCTAGATGGAAGATCAAGAAAAGTGTAAGAACAAAAAAAGATCGAGAATAATTAAGCCCCATCTGTAGATGGTAGTCATAGTAATAAAAGAAGTTGTATAGTTGTACATGGTATTTTCTTTACATGTCCTACACAGATAAAATTCAGAAATTTAGAAAATAATAAATAACCTTACGAAAAATTTCGAGTGAATGTTAATGGATGGTTGACATGTAAATGGTACTTTGATAAAAATTGGTAAGTAGGTTAATTAATTGTATTTTATAAACTTTATAAAAGTAGGTTACCTGAAATGGTACAAAATGTGATAATGTGAGATGTTTGGCAATATATCTTAAGATAACCCTAGAGATATGTTATAATATGAAAGTTACTTGCAAATACCTCCTAAAAGGCATTAAAACACCTTACGAAACGTGAAATTAATATCTAAACCAAAAATATGTTTGGTAAACTAGATGCGTATGTCTGATAGTTTCATTTTATTTACTTTTTTTTATAGTTTATTTTAGCATGTTTCATTCATAGTTTAGCTAACTTTCATGCATATTTTCCTTTTTGTTATTTTATGACTATTTTGGGTACTTTCTAGTTTTATGAGTGTAATTGAAGATTTTAAGGAGACTAGTGGAGCGGGATCTTTGGGAGGCAAATGGACTTGGAGGATAATGAAGATTCATGGGCAAAAAGATCAATAAAGATGATGCAAATCATGTGCTTGTTGATTATTTGAAGGCTTGGAGAATATGATCTTTGAATTTGCAAGAAAATGGAAGAATATTTGAGTATGCGAGCGAATACGGAAGCTATGGGTGATTTGGAGAAGCCAAATTGGGCTTAAAATGAAGAAAACATGAAGAAAAATGGGCTAAGAGATGTCTAGACTCGAACTGGGGCAGTGGGCTAAGCTTTGGAGGCCCAAAAACTCAAATTAGCCCACATCAGGAGGCACCTACGCACGGTTGCACGACCCGTGCATGGAGCTACAGGGGGTAGTTTTGGAATTTTGTATTTAGTGCTATATGAGGAAGGATGGTGTGCAACTTTTCTACACTTCTACACATCCGAAATTTGAAGGTTTCTTTGGAGATTTTGGAGCATTTGGAAGGCCAATAACACATCAAAAACATCATTTTTTTGCTTTTGTTTCCTGCTAGATGTTTGGTATAATCTACTCTCATTTTGTTATCTTGAGTTTAGTCATGTTAATCTAAACTAATATTTTTTGACTTTGGTGAAATCATTTGAATATTTGGTTGAATGTTGAAGAACTCCATGAACTTGTTCTTGAATTTTTATGAAAATATTTTATGTTTTAACATCTTCTTGTTACTTGTATGTTTTTATTCATGAGTTTAAATGTCTTTGTAGTGATTAGTTGGCTAATTTTTTGATTAAGTAATGGATCTTCAAATTAGCAAGGAACAAGTGGTTCTTGTGTTATTTTTCACTTCACACAGTCACAAAAACATTTTCTCCAACCTGGTAGTGAAAGCATTTGACTCCTCTTGGATTTGGTGACTTTTTGGTTCTTAATATATTGAAAGAAGAAGATGAATAGGAATTGTATCTATATTGTATACTGATTGAATTACATAGGATTACAATTAGGGTATATATATTGAAAGAGGCGGCTAACTAATGGATATATCTACGGAAACAATATTTGACAAAGTAATATAAACGTGGACTAAATATATGGATCTAAATATGTGAATAGATATAACCGGGGTATATCTTAATATACCCCCGCAAGATGGACGATCCACTGAGAAGACCAATCTTAGAAATGAGATAATGAAACCTTAGTCTTGGTAAAGGTTTGATGAGGGCATCATCTAGTTGATCATCACCTGCTATGTGTTGCACCCGTATAGACCTTTGCTGGAATTTTTCTCTTACAAAGTGGAAGTCTATGTTTCATTCTTGAGTGAAATGGCACTTAGGTTGTCACAGTATATAACAGGTATGGTAGAAGATGAAATGCCTATTTCACTTAGCAATGAGATAAGCCATTGAACTTCAGTGGTTGTGGATGCAACAACTATAAATTCAGCTTCTGTGGAACTTCGAGCAAGAGTGCTTTGGCGTTTGGGGATCCATGAGATAGGATTTGAACCAAGGTAAATAATATATCCAGTAGTACTTATATAGTTATCTTTGTTTCCTGCCCAATCAGAATCAGTGAAAGCATGAAATGTAAGTGGTGATTTCCGATGTAGAACTATGCCATGATGTAGAGTGCCATGTGTAACGCCCGTGTTTCTAGACTAGACATTAATTATGATGTAACAGTCTAGGTTAACCTTTGTAACCCGTCTTGAAATAATAAAGATGTATTATTTGAGTATTATGTGTTTTATGCTTAATTATGTGACTTAAATGAATTAAAGATAAAAATAAGTGTCAAAATAAAATGTTAGATAAACCTGATATCTATGAAGGATGTGGTAGTGGTCATGACAAGGTTTCCGAATATATAAAGAATGTTGAAATCTGAGTTATAACGAAGAAGTTATGACCTGTCGAAGTTTCGCGACAGAACCGGCACGACGCTGAATGACGTAAAACATGAATTTAAGATAGAGAGATATCTAGAATTAGTGATCTAAACGAAAGTCATAGAATACGTTAAACCGAGAGCGTACATAAGAAGAACATCAAAATCTGACTTCGTATGAGGAAGTTATGATATTTCGAAGTTTTGAGTTAGCAGTATGCAGCCCAAATCTCGAGATAAAGATCGAGTGATATTTGGCCGAAACAATCTAAATGAGAATCTAAGATCTCGTCGATAGTAGTCCAACAGTAAAAAGACAGATGAAAACGGACGCCAGATGAAGAAGATATGATTTTCTAATGGAGTTTTCCTGTCACAGCCTACTAAAACAATATATTAAAAGTTAAAGTCAAAATTAGCCGATGGAGTCTAAACGAGAGTTCTAGAGCATAATCTCACCTATGCGTGGACATAAAGAACATCGAAAATGGAGCTTGTATACAAAATATATGAATTTCTGAAGTTCGGAATACAAAAATCGAGGCTGTGTCAGAACTCACGACGTGAGCACAGACCTGACGCCTTCCAGAGAAAATGGACGAGTGACGCACGCAGTGACCTACAGGGGTTACGACGTGAGAATTAGAAACTTATGACGTGAGTGCAGAAATCTCACCCTATAAATAGAAATCAAGGGTCAGGCGATTTTGGTTGTTCCTCCCTTACTCTTCCCCTCCGTATTACCTCGTTTTGCGTGCAACTCATACCCCGAAGCCCCGATATCATTCCCGAGACCCGAAGCGAGCCCTGAAGCGTGAAGATCCCGAGAAGAAAACAGTTTCTGAGCCGAAGCTCTGCCCAAGAGAAGCCTGGTGTGTGAAGATCTTCCAGATTTACCGAAGAATACTACTTTTAGAGCCGTAGTGTTATCCGATCATCTTCTGATCAAGTGAGTGTATATTCCCTTTCTTCTAACACATAGATATGAATTATCTACTTTAGAATACGTGTTACGTATGTATAAATATACATATGTATATATGTTATTTGTTTATTTGGGATGAGTATCTTATCAGTTTTTAAGTTGCATATGAATGCATATGTATGTTGTTATCTACAAAAATGTTGGGTAGAACTTGGGTAGATAGTTGATGTGTGATAAACTGATGAGAGGCGTTGATGTTGTTGTTGATCTAGTCATCTAACGGAGTATGGATGACGACCACAGACTCTTTCTAGACAGTCCAGTGGAACGCTAGCAGGTTCATAACCTGTAGGTGTTGTGAACGATGTGTTTACCGGTGTACTCTATCCCCCACATGGTTGCCTTTAGGACATCTATTGTTGAGGAAACCCCTTGCAGTAATGTCCGTCCCGATGAAAATCTTAGATTAGGTCCCTTGTAATTGATGTTGTTTTAGGGACGTAAAGTGAGGATAACGGGAATGGGTAATCGGCTTATTGTTGGTTGATGAAATTAAATATAATTATTTATTGTAGGTTGAAAACCCTATATGCTCACCAGACTCCCAAACTTGACCCACTCAGTTTATTTGTATTACAGGAAGTGGCGTGAGGGCATATGATGGATGAATCATCAAGTTATTTTGTTTATAAGCCTGTAGTTGTATATAACTGTTGTATGGCTTGTAATATGTCGTTTATGCTTTTGTATCTGTATTGGAATATGATATCCTGAGTTTTAATTATCTAATGAAAATACATTTCTTTACGAAATGCTTTGGTAAATATTACTTTATCATATTTTATTTTTGGAAACAAATTACGCAACTCTTTTAAATCAATGGATTTACTCTGAAATTATTTTAAAAACATAAATAAAACCGATCTTTTCTGGCCGTGATTTTGGGGATGTCACACCATGCAAATATCGTATTAATCATTTCAGAGCTGTTAAATGTATAGAAGTTGGAGCCTGCATAAATTGAGACAAACAATTTACAGTAAAGGATATGTTTGACCTTGTCAAGGATAAATAATGCAGGGCACCAACTAGAGTGCGATACTCAGTTGGGAGTGGATGTAGTGTGCCGCCTTTTAATGTGAGTATTTCTGAACTGATCATTGGTGTGGAAATAGGCTTACAATCTGTCATTTTAGCTCTAGTGATAATATCAAGAATATATTTTCGTTGAGAGAGTAGGATTCCATTTGAGTGGAGAAGAACTTCAACACCTAGGAAGTAGGATAAGGAACCAAGATCTTTTAGAGAAAATTTAGATGAAAGGTGAGTGAGGAATTTAGATAAGTGGGTGGGAGATGGAGAGGTGACTATAATGTCATCAACATAGACAAGTACTATAATGAAAATTTGGTTGTTTTTGAGAATAAAGAGAGATGGATCAGAAATTGTGGCTTTGAATCCAAGAGAGATGAGGTATGTTTTGAGTTCATCATACCAAGCACGCGATGCTTGTCGTAGTAGTCCATATAGGGCTTTGTTTAATTTGCAAACATGGTGAGGATAAGATGGGTTGACAAAGCCTAGGGGATGGGACATGTAAACGTTTTCGTTTAGGGTACCTTGTAAGAAGGCGTTGTTTATATCCAATTGAAAACTTGAATCGTATAAGTAAAAAACTTTAAAGAGTAAGTAGTAAAAAAATTGAAAACTTTAAGACGATCAAAAAAAAAAACGAATCTATTAATTACGGCTTAAAATAATAAATGAATTACAACTTAAAATAATAATTACGACGTAAAGTACGAAACAATGTATTTTAAACCTTAGGATAGGTTTTTTTTAGCACCACATTTTTTTGTTGTAAAGATGTATTGAAGCTTCATTGAGTCACATGAGCATCATGCTCAAAATCAAATATCAACGAACACAAAAATAAAAATAATGTTTTGACTTTTTATTTGTATATTTATATTTTTGTTTATTTATTTATATTCTGAATCATCTTCGTTGCTTCGCTCATCTTCTAAATTCCATGTACAGAAAGAGTTTTAAATTAATGGGGTGTAATATAATATACTTGGAATGAGGTGATAACATTGATAAGCGTGAGATATGCCTTCTTTTTTGTTATATATGAAACCATTTATTTGTTTAAATACTTTAAAATCGAGATGGGAAGAAATAATTTACTGTTTTAAGAATAAAATTATTTTAGTAGTTTTCTTATATTTAGAATTTTATATATGATAATTATTAAATTGATAGTTATTTTATTTTAACCATGAATTTTATAAAGGATGATATAATGGTTATTTATTTGTATTTAGACATACATCATCATTCGGTGTGGGCGCATATTGTATTTTTTTTTTTTTTTTTAAATTTTATCCGCACAACAGTTCCCTGTTTATCCTTACCTCCCCCTTCACCTCATTTTCATAGGATGTGTGTATTGTTGTTGTGGTTACATCTGTTGAAGTCATTTCAAAATCCAGCATTTTCAAGATTTCCAACATTTCTTGATACTGAAAATGGCTCTTATCTTCCATAAGAAAAACATGAAGCTTCCCATTTACTTCCACAACACTATTACCAGGCACTTTCTTTCTCCCACTCCTTTTCATTTTGTTTCTTACATCAGCTACTTCATCCCACTTCCTTGCTTTCGCATAAAAATTCGATATCAAAGCATAAATCCCTGAGTTATCATCAGGATTCAACTCCAAGATCCTTTTAGCTACCATTTCTCCAATTGAAAACTTACCATGGTTATGACATCCTGACAAAAGGGCAACCCAAAAAGGGAGCCCTGGTTCAGTTTTCATTGAACCAATCAGATTATAAGCTTCCTCAACGTGTCCACCACGTGCCAACAGATCAGCCATACAAGCATAATGTTTATCGGTTGGGTTAATGTTATATTCATGAACCATGAGCTTGAACCATAATCTACCTTCTTCTACTAAACCTGCATGACCTAATGCTGATAAAAGAGAAGCAAAAGTGGTATGATCTGGTTTTGATTTTGATTCTAACATGTTATGGAACACTAAAAGAGCTTCATTCCCATGCCCATGACTCCCGTAGCTAGCTATCATTGTGTTCCACATGACTGTATCCTTAAGGGGAATTTCATCGAACACGTTGCGTGCGTAAGGAAGGGACCCACATTTTGAGTAGGTATCGATCAAAGTTGTGCCTAAAATTTGATTCAAAGCTACCGTTCTTATCACATATCCATGTAGTGATTTAGAAAGTTTCAGAGACCCGATTTGAGAAGAAGCTAAGAGTATACCAACAATGGAAGTCGTATCTGGTTTGAATCCGAAGCTCTGCATCTCTACTAATAAATCAAATGCGTTAATAGCAAACCCATTTTGAGCATAACCAGAAATTAAGGCACTCCAAGCAACTATAGTCTTGTAGTGGATTGATTTGAATACTCGAGCTGCAAGCTCAATGTTTCCAGTTTTTGTATGCATGTCTACAAGACTGGTTTGAATTACTACATCCATGGGAAGAAGATGACTTCTAATTAAATAGCCATGTACAGAAAGACCCAATTTTGTATCGTTAACATTGGCACAAGCCTGAATCAAACCCAAAATCACAATTCGATCTCCTTTCATGCCTTCCTTTTGCATAAGACGATATATATCTATGGCTTCATCGCCTCTCCCACTTTGAGCAAACCCTGTTATCATCGTAGTCCATGAAACAACATCTCTTCTTGGCATTTTCTCAAACACTTTAAGTGCGTCATTCATTTTCCCACACTTTGCGTAGAGATTCAACAGTGAAGATCCTACAAACACATCATGTTCATACCCGTACTCGATTGCTTGCTTTCTAATCTCTTCTCCCAGTTCCAAGTTCATCATGCTTGTGCAGGCCTTGAGTGCCACCGTGAAAGTGGAGCTGTCAGGTCTAATTCCTTCAGAATTCAATTCATGGTATAGATTAATTACTTCACCAGGACTATCTTTACGAGAGTAAGCGATTAGCATAGCGTTCCAAGCATCCACCCGTTTCTTAGGAATTCTATCAAACACCTTGTGAGCAAGTTCAATATCCCCAGTTCTAGAATACGAGGCTATGAGTTGGGTATTACAATTCCCAGTATTAATGTACCCGGAAACTATCAGCAAAGCATGGATCTTTGCGACTGCTGGGGAATCTTTACAAGCGAGATATAACGATTTCATTCTCTTCGGAGGAAACATCCATTCCATATATGTTTGTTTTTTAAATCAAGATTTCCTGATGTTTTTGAGCTGGGAAGGAAGGATCTGTTCTCCACTTAACTAGTGTTTATAAATTATACTCTCGAAATAAGTTTCTTGAATCGGATGGCGCACTCTTCATGTATAATAATGTGCATATCATAGACAATGATCTACATCTCATGAATAATCATGTAAATAACAATTCACAACATTATTCAACTACATATCATGTGTAATAACAAAAAAGAAGCCTCATATTGTTAAAAAAACATTACAATGTCAAATACTTGAGTAAGTTTTAGGGGTATTAATTAAATACCAAAACCAATACACGATGTAAAAAAACCCAATGAAGTGAAAAAACCAAAAGTTGGACCATAGTTGAAAAACAAGTTGGAACATATATTTTTATAACAATTTCCTTGACCATTAAGATAATCAAAATGTGTTTACTTATTGTATAAAAAATAGGAAAATAACATGTAGTCTTTTTGTTTGACCATTAATATGACTAGAACCCGGGTTTGTGGAGTTTGAAGCAAGTATACGCATCGAATCGGAATCCATTTGCATCTTTAATATATGAAATTTTGCATCTTTAAAATGCTACTTTTTAATAACAACCAATTCAACTATAACTTTTGTGTAATTAAAATACAAAGCTACCAATTCAACTATAACTTTTGTGTAATTAAAATACAAAGCTACCGATTCAACTACAACTTTTGTGTAACTAAGATACGAAGACATGATTAATGTTATATTTTTTTAAAGACATTTGTCAGAAAAAACTAACTTGATGTTTTTAGTTAAGGTCTATAATTTGAACTGTCGCAATAAAAATAAAACTAGTTTTTCAATTATACCACATAAAATTTTACAACTATCCTATATAAGTTTAGTACAAATATATTTTTTTTTGCAAGAAAAGTCCTACTTACAATTTAGCACTTACTTTTTGAAATCTTATGTGAATTTGTTTTAGAATATAAAAGTTATTCAAAAAAATATATTAAATATATATTCATTAAATTTCAATATATAAATATATTTGTATAATAATAAAATAATATTATAAATAAACTAAATAATCAAATGAAGAGGCAGAAGTAGCATAATTTTTTCTGAATAACAAATAAAATTCGCATTTTAATGTTTGATTTGATATATGATAAAAAGGATTACAATACAATAATAAAATTTTGGACAAAAATAGTGTCCAGTAGTAATAATAAAAACTAGTAAAAAGCTCCCGATTGACATAGGTTTGAATGAGTTTACAATACAATAAGCTAATAAGAAAAGAAAAAAAATACGATAATATAATAGCAATATGCTTTTTAAATGCTTTTGGGACCAATGGTGTTGACGATCTCCACTCACAGGTTCTTCCAATACCTACAAAAATTGACATAATGTTGAAAACACATAATATTGAAAACACAACTTGCTTTAACCACGAAAAATAAAAGTAAAACATTGTAAGTAATGTTGTTAGCATATTCATTGAAGATGACAAGGAGAGTTTAGTCATTTCATGATCCAAGTTTCCTTTTAAAACTTCATCAATCACTTATTGTAATGGTGTGGTAGACAATTACCTGTAAGGATAAAACAATATAATGTCTGGTTCAATAACATTAAGATGTTTATTTTTTTTTAAAAACAACTTCTGACCACTTATTGTTGTGTTGTGCAGCGCACGCGCAACACTTGGTCATTCGTAGCTGTTTGTTTTTCAAAAGACTTCTAACTTAAAAATTATTGTGCGTGTGCTGCGTGGCGCAACACTAGACCATCTGCTTCAAACTTCTTCACACCTTACTTTAACTTATTGCAGCAATCTGCAGATGTTAAAAAACAAACAAACTTTTTATTACATGTTGTAGCCGTTTGGTCCACCTCTTTTGCTACAGAGGATTCCAGAGGTAGTCTGCAGACCTCAAACATTTTTGCTTCGAAAAAACAAACATCACCTAAGTCAAAATTGCAGAAACATTAATATAAATAAAAGAAAGCTGCAAATCAGCATAAGAGGAATAACTGAATAAAATCCAACGTTGTAATTACATTTCCACACCGTTATAAAGTACCTTCTTTTGTTCTTCATCGTCCCCCCATGTGACACCACATTCATCTATATAATTCTTACCCTGCAAAAACCATTTTGCCTTAACTACAATTATGATTATTTGGTTGTTATTATAGTGCTCTTAAAGTGATACTTTCGTTACATTAAAATTGTACATTTATGAATATCACTACAAGAAATTGTGGCCTTTACCTACACATAAATTACCCACACATATTATGTGTATGTAAATACCTACACATCTTTTACAAATGTGTAGGTAATTAAAAATAATAAAATTTCATAATAAATAACACTTAATATGTGTAGATAATACCTTATAATAACATTTTATTTGGAGGGAATTTTGCCTCCAAAATTTGTGATTCACGTAATATGAAATTACCTACACACGTTGAAATTTTTTTTATGTGTTGGTAATATGCCTACACATATATATGGATTAAATAAATATATGGATGATTCATTTGGTTTTACCAACACAAGATTTTAGTTCACAAATGTGTACATAACTAATTTAACTAATAATTAATAATATTTAATATTTTATAAATGACATGGCAAAGTAGTACCCACACATGTGTTTTTTTATGTGTAGGTAACTTACTTACACATATGGATATATATTAAATAGATGTGTGAGTAATTCATCAAGTTTTATCAACACATAATATCAATATATTTATGTGTGGGTAAATATATTAGAAAATCATTATTATTATTTCGAAAATGACTTGGCAAATAAAATAACCACACATATTTGATAATGAAATATACGTAGGTATAAATTTATGTACACTTACAAATAATAGTCATCAAAAACATGTATTGGTAATACTTTTTACTAACACATAATATATATATATATATATATATATATATATATATATATATATATATATATACTTAGCGAAATAAATATTTACACATTGGAATATATAACATTTAGTTAAATACGATGAACTTGAGCGTATGTGTAGCGAAATTATTAATTTTTACTAATTTATAACATCTAATTAAACAACGTAATTTGAATTGTGGAGTATTATCGTTCTTTTTGGAATACTTCAAAAAAAAACTATCCAATCAAATTATTCGATCTAATTTAAACTATCTCGCCCCCAAATTTTTCTAACGATTCCCTCCTTTAGCCAAATTTACCATTCTCCATCATAGTTAAAGAGGCGTGCGAATCCTATTGTTTCCTAACCCTAGCTCGTCACCTTCTTCTCTCTATTCTTGCCGCCACGAATGAATACTCGCCTCCATCCTATTCCCTGCATCTCGTTGGATTAAAGTACCACCGTCGGGCGTCGTACACTACCGCCGTCGTACAAAACGCCGCACGTACCACAGCCTTCGTAGGCCAACATCGCACGCCTTGTCGATACCACCCCCTTCTCCTCCATCCCATCCCACCCCTCTCCGATCCGCCTCTACTAGCGACGACGTTGCCGATTGCCCGGCCAGCGACGCCCACCACATCAATCGTCGGTTTTTCGGTTCTAGGTAATTTTTTTTCTTCTGAAATCTTGCCTCCTACTTCGTCCTCTCGCATACCAACAGTCATTGCATGCTCCTTCCCCAACATCATCATTGCTTAAATTTATAAGCATCTTGGATGATTGACATAGATTGACATGGGGAGTGTTATTTAAAATAGAATTCAGATCGATGGAGAGGTAATTTCTTGTGTCCTTTGTACATTAAAATAAACTTCTAAATTAATTGTTTTATACCCATGGGTGGAAATTATGGGGATTTTACATTAGAAATACCATTGAGGTTTCATTAGCTATACAATTTCTGGTGTTATGAAGGTGTTTGGTGTGCAGCAGAATTTCTTGAAGGTGTTTTGTGATTGATTATGTATGCCAAGGTAAAGCTAAGACAATTGGATTCTGTTCATACGGTGTTCGATGGAATGCTCAATAGAAGTTATTTTGTATATGGATTTTATTTTTTCATTTGAGTTTTATTGATTTTTGGTTATTTTGACATTGCATTTGATAATGTTAGTAAAAATTGTACCATTTTTCTCTCCACGTTCTTAAATATTCAAAATGGTCATATAGTCCATACATACATTATTACTCATGGATACTTTTTTTTTTTTTTTTTTTTTTTTTGCAGGTTGCTAAGACTATTGATATCATAAAGGTAAGAGGTGATATTATAAGTAGAGAACCTGGTACGATCAAAGGTACGAAATAATTTTATGGTTTATCACAGATAGTATTAGGTACAGGTGATGTTTATAAAACTTTTGAAGCATGTAACCTTCTTGGTGGGATCCCAATGGTTAGAAGACGATAAGCTCCTTGTAATAGCAATTTACTTTCACCTATTTGTTCACTATATCATCCAATTTTAATGGTTTAATTGTAGCAGTTTTTCATTCACATGTTTAATGCTGAAGGGGAAGGAAGAAGCCGAAGGAGGTTCAAGTATAGTGGCATGCTAAGAGAGGTGTATACATTGCTTTGGTAAATTTAATAACACTTCATATTTTTACTTATTTTCATATGTTTATACACACTTTTATATTAACTTCACTCATGAAAATCTATTTTTTTAGGAAACACTACCTGTGCACAAGGATTTGACCGATGATGATACATCGAAGTGTGGTACATCAGTCGGGACAGTCTCGTGATATTTTCTTAGTTTAAGTATTTCAAGTTTTATGACTTGTAGTTTTCTTGTGGTTTGAAATATTGTGTTATACAATTTTTAATTTATAATGATATTTTTAACGCTTATGTTTCTATTCATGCAAATGTTTGTATATATTTTATATATATTTGAATGTTATTACCTATAAATATTGTTTTTAATACCCACATATAAATATATTTTTACCAACACATAACTAAGGTAATAACTACACATATACTAATATTACCTACACATATAATCACTATTACCCACACATATTTTGTTGATATGTATGTAGTCCACATCATCCAAGTAGACCAGGTCAGCGGCCACGTCAATAGCCATGTCATCGACCTAGTCATCATCCACATCATCGACATCCCAAACAAACCAAAATACCTTTACCTACACATACTTACTACTTTCAGCCACACATACATGTGTAAGAATAGAGTAATCTTTAGCTACATATAAACTATGTGTCGGTAATGATCTATTTCTACAGGCATGAGCCAACACATAGTGACATTTAATTTATGTGTAGGTAATATTGACTACCAACACATCTTATGCTTTTATCAACACATAACGTGTGTGGGTAAAGACCCCCATTTCTTGTAGTGTATATACCTTTACCTTTTTAGTTCCTGACAACCTCCAACTTAATTCATCCACTACCCAACATTAACTTAACTTATATGTTGCGACTTCTATTATTAAAAATCGGGAATGATGTTTCTAATTCCAAACAATCAAGTATCTCCTGTGTAGCCCATAAATAAGATGAATGGCCATCAATCACTTTTATAAAATCAACCTGTTATGTTATGATTGTTAACAACACAAATATTAAATATCAGTTTAAAAACAAATAATATTAATAAATTGACCAAATGATGCAAACTGCAAACTCACATTCTCAATTCCATAGCTAATCCTTGTTTTAGGAGGTTGTAGTATTGTTTAACATACCTTTCTTTCATCTTGTATAGAAACAGGTGCACCAAATAGAACTACTCTTACAAAAAGTCCATCTGGAAATGTAAATCATATTTAATATCTCCGAAGCTATCAAAATCCACTTAACTTTATGATTTTGTAAACTTGTAGGCATTTTTGTCCATGTAAGTCCAGATCTAGCAGTTGTAAAATGCATATAAGTTACAAAAATTGAAATATCCATCTTTTTATTGAAAATTTAAAGGGTAACAATAATGCTTACAGTTTATGACGTGGCAGATGGATGATTTGAACAACCTTAGAGATTTATGCATGGAATCTGGATCTATTATTGGGTTATGGAAAAGAGGACTATAACAAAATTGTAAATACATTGTATAATTACCTTTCAATGGCTATGAATTAAACTATGTGAATACAAAAGTAATCACATTTACCTGTTTTAACGCCTATGTATTTTTGGTTTTCCTTACATTAACCTATTCAATTGAAATATCAAGAACTTAAATATGAAATTTACTTAAATTCCTCTCATAAAACATTATAGAACAATCAAAAAAGGAAGAAATCATACAACAACTCTTTCCAAAAAGTTCAATATTGTAAATTCGTCTTCTCTTCACACCTGAAATCCCGTATCTTAATATTAATTGTAAAATCTATAAATTTGTTACATGATCCAAGAAAATATGTAAATTGTAAAAATTTACTATATACTATTCTTAAGAAAACAAAAACGTGAAAG
Source organism: Lactuca saligna (assembly GCF_052625555.1). Taxonomy (NCBI): domain Eukaryota; kingdom Viridiplantae; phylum Streptophyta; class Magnoliopsida; order Asterales; family Asteraceae; genus Lactuca; species Lactuca saligna. The sequence goes on along the minus strand of NC_136425.1, from coordinate 10,043,941 downwards.
TACCTATTCTTGATGTTGCGCCGTGGTAATAGGAACGACTCAAACTCATATCAACTTCAACAAAAATATAACACTAACATGTTTAAAAATCCATTCCAGTTAGTCATGTTGCTATGTTATTGTCACTTAAGAGCCAGGCCTTTAACTCCACTTGTATTCATATAACTTATGTAGCATATCATAAGGCTAGAGGGAATGGTAGTATTCCTTAGCATATACTCATTAGCACATGCTAAATACATTGCCACATCACGTTTTTACTTTCTACCTAAGCTTTTATCTTAATCACATATACACTTGGATTTAGAAAATAAAAAATAAGTAAAAAACCAAATAAAAAAGAACCAATCAAAGACCTTGAAATAAAAAAAAAAACAAAAAAGCAAAGAAAATGCACCAATCAAAAGCCATGTTCCCTCTTTCTCGCTGAGGGTGTAATGAGCCATTGCTTGTGAGTCTCCAAGCGAGGCTTAGGGGGTAGTGTAGAAACTCATGGTGAGGGTTATAGCGAGGGGGATGACGAGGTCACTCCCTCAAGCCTAAGGATCAACATCAAATGCCAAAAGTAGATAAAATTAATGCATAAACTTTATGAGTTGTAATGAGTAGATTAACTACCCTATTGGCTAGTCTCAAGAAATCAAGCAAAGATGTGTTTGGGAAGAAGATTTAAACAGAAAACCTAATTTAAAGGCTCTGTTAGAGAAAATAATATGAAAAAATACCATCTTATTCAATTAAGCTAATCCATCAACCCAACTCATCCTTTGGTTTGACCTAAATTCATCCAAGTTTTACAGAGAGATAGAGAAGATGAAGACGATATTGGGTATATATATATATATATATATATATATATATATATATATATATATATATATATATGGTTGAGGTAATCTGCAGAGTGGTATAAAAGAGGGAAACAATTAGATTACGGTTGGAGGACATTGAGGTGGACCGGTGATGTCACACCCCAAAATCGAGAACGGCGGAAACGTTCTAGGGCGGAGGACGTCATGTAATGTATCACAACAATGTAAAGTAGTAAACAAGCAACAACACCATCCATTGCATTAATAGTATAATTGTAATTACAAGTGTTTCTTTCATAATATACAACAATAAAATGAACAATCATAAAATAAGACGAGTCTGGACTGCTTCGTCTTCACAAAGCCTGGTCACCGTACCTATCTATTTGTGACCTGAGAATACAAGTTATTTTGAAAGCGAGTATCAACAATAAATTTGGTGAATTCATAAGTATTAATGTGTCTTGATTTGTAAAACTTGTAATGAAAGTCTTGACATTGTTTTGAAAGAAAGTTCGTATAAGTATGTAAAGGTTTGTAAGTAATGGAAAGCATTTGAATAATCCAAGAAATCCCTATGATCCCTATAAAAGAAGTCTTCTACCAAGACCCTACTGTTTTGAAGGTAAGCATCTCTGTAAATGTGATGGTTTTTCCCTATTTTAACTATTAGTATAAAACTATAGTATACCTCATCGTTTATGTGTATGAGTCACATTATAAAGGTAATAAGGAAATTAGTTATCTATATCAAATATATCCTACCTCGTCGATCATGTGAATGTGTCACAAAGTAAAGGAAGAAATAATATAATGACCTAAGTATTGTCCTTTTGTACTAGGATAACTAACAGTGTTAACTTAAGACATTCGTAGATGTACATTTACCTCTGTAGCTAACAGCTGGGTGTAGGAATAGTTAGTCCCTTAAAGTATACCTGTAATGGTATCAACCGTAGACATTCGTAGATGTGCATTTACCTCTGTAGCTAACTGAGGGATTAGGAGTGGTTAACCCCTTATAGTATCCTTTGTTACTAGGATCGACATATCTAATCTAATAATATTTACACTAATAATATGTAATAGTATCTTATCATATAGTATCTATGTAAAAGTATTAATGTAAAGGTATTCATGTAAAAGTACTCGTGTAAGGGTATCTATGTAAACGTACTCATGTATCATGTAATGTACTAGTATAGACTCATGAATGAACTAAATCTTGTGTGATTTCCCTATACTTGGAATAGTAAGTGGTATCTCCTAACTATACCTATAATAGTTACTAACATGTATGTGTATAACCTGAAGTATGCCTTTGCTACCCAAAGGTACTGAACTGACTGAGGAAAACTTTTATGTCTACATATATACACATGATATATAACTAATATTCAGACGACATTCGGACGGATAACGGATATCCCATAGCCACATCCCAACGAGGAAAAGGAAATAGAGTGAGTTAGCCTCCCTAAGTCCTTTAAACATTACTTATATAACTATACATATATAGGCATGCATTTGATAATTTAAAAGCATAAAAGAAGTTTTGTAAAACCTTTGAAAAAGATTAATATTTAAGAAAAGGTCGACTTGATGTTAGTTTATAAAATGATTGAAAGTATTTTGTTTGATAAGACACTTTAAGTATAAGGAAAACCTTTGTTTGAAAACACCTTTGTAACAGAGTTTGAAAGGAACTTACAGTGTGTAAGACAGTTTGATAAAGAGTTTTAAACATGTAAAAACGTTTAAAAAGTCATTTGAAGTAATATGTTTGGTAAAACTGCTAAACGTGTAGTAACTCCATTTGTATACTGGTTATAAATCACATATGATTGATTAATTAACAACAAGTATAGCAAAAGATTGATGTTTTTCGTACGAGGTTAATCGTATGTTTACTTGTATTCCACCCCTTAAAAGTATTTAAAAACCATTTAAAATGTATTTAAAGTGTGTTTGTAGAGGTATGAACTCACTTGATAGATTGAAGAAAGCGAGACGAAAACCGAGCAGAACTTCTACTCGAGAAAGCGGATTTCTCGGGAATCTCGGGAGCGTAAAACTTCCTTCTAAACTTGGATATGAAAACCGGGACTTTGGGATAACTCCGAGGGTTGAAACGCAGAGCTTCAGCGCGAGAAAGGGGAGAATTGAGCAAAAATGGTCGGCATCCTCGCATTCTATTTATAGTGGCTGGAGGTCCTCGGTACGCTGGATGTACGAGAGTACGCGGGGTGTACTCATTCGTCTTGCATGACTGCATACTCGGTCGAAGCATCGGAGCGACGTAGACGAGCCGGTGCCTAGCATTCGAGTACGCTGGGCGTATGAGGGTACGTTGGGCGTAACCTGGATTGGCCCGATGACTCCTCCTTCGGATAATACTGGATTTTGAATTAAATTTATATTTTAATTATTTAGTAAACTTCAAAAATTCATATCTTCCTCATATGAACTCTGTTTTCGACGTTCTTTATATCCACACGTAGGAGAGACTACGATCTACAACTTTCGTTCAGAATTCTTCTGCTAATTTTGAATTTATTTTTAATATTATATTTTTAATAGGTCGGGACAGTAAAAGTCCGTTAAAATTTCATAACTCCTTCATCCGATGTCTGTTTTCGCCAGACTTTTTACCGTTGTAATACCATTGATGAGATCTTCGATTCTAGTTTAGGTAATGTTGGCAAAATTCCGCTCGATCTCGATTTCGAGTTTTTAGCTGGCTACTGCTATGTTTGAAACTTCGAAAAATCATAACTTCCTCATACGAAGTCAGATTTGGACGTTCTTTTTATGTATGTTTACGGTTTAATGATATCTAAAACTTTCATTTAGATACCTAAGGCTAAAATTATTGTATTGAAACTTCGCGTTTTACGTCTATCAGTGTTGTCGGTTTTGCCGAGAATCTTCGGTTGGTCATAACTTCTTCGTTATAACTCGGATTTTTGGGTTCTTTATATGTACGAAAACCTTGGTACGATTCCTACTACTTTATTTAACCTAAATAAGATTTTTGGAAAGTTAAATTTTGACATAAATTTGACTTACGTTCCATCATATTGCCTCGAAATATCGGGTTGTCATAGGTGATGATGAGGATTCAACGTAGTAAAAGTGACATGGATTCGAGGTTCGAAGGGAATGCTTTGATGTTGAAGATCGATGAGTTGGTTGGTGGAGGAAACAGTTTGAGAGAGAGTAAGAGGGAATATGAGACAATGGAGAGAAAATAATAGTGGTGAAAGGAAGTTCAAGGCTGTATATTTCTTTAAAATTGAGAAATAAAAAGGTGGTGGAAAATATGCTGATCGTACTGGAAGAAGTGGTATTATTGGATGATAGGGACTAAAGTTGCAAATCTGTAAAACTTACAATTTTGAAAAATAGACTGCATGGACCAAAAGTGTCAAAATGAGTAAAGAGTTGCAGCAAAAACCCAAAGCTATCAAACTTTACTATTGCCAAACCTCTTGTGGATTATGTATATATTAATATGCACAAAAAAATATTGAATAAAATAACAGAATAAAGCTTTTGTAATGTGAGTCCTATTGAATAAACATTTACTTTTTGTATATTATTGTTTGGATAATGCGCCTTAACTAGATAATGTTCTATTTGTTAGAATCGTTAATGATTCAAGATGCTTAGTGATCTGATACTGTCATATCTATATATTTATTTAGGTCTTATTTTAATACATTTAAGCTATCTTTATATATATATATATATATATATATATATATATATATATATATATATATATATATATATATATATATATATATATATATATATATATTAAAATAGAAACTTAATTACATCACCTAAAACAATCTGGCCCATTCAATGTTTTTCATTTATTATTTTAAACCACTGGATCAATTTCGTAGATATCATCGTAAAAAAAGGGAACTACAAATACGTCTTTTTTACTGTTTATAACCATTTTCCTCCAAAATAGGGATTGCTCTCTTGCTTTTTCTCTCTCTGAAGAAGATAATATAAAGAGCCGATGATCTCTCCAGTTTCTATCCATGTTCTTCCTCCTCAAGAGTCAGTGATCTCTCCAATTTTTATCCATGTTCTTCTCTATCAATGCATCTCCTGCATCGTGTTTGTCACCAACAACTTGAAATTGAGATTCATCACCAAAGATTACTCCCATTGCGCTTTTCTTCTTCTCAAGATATTTGAATTTTTATGAATCTGCAACTGGTTTTCCATTTTGATTATTCTAACGAGAATTTTGATTTGAATCACTCTTATTTGGGTTTTAGGTTTATATTATGCGTATTCGATTTATGTTTCTATCTATGGTTTTTTAGTAATCAAATCGAAATGGTACTGATTCGTTCTGGATTTGATTGCGATTAACGAAATCAAACAGGCTGTTGGATGTGAAGCAAGGTGTAAACAAAGATGGGAAGACAGTCCTCTTGGGTGGAAATTCTTAAAAAATTACCATTTCGATTGACAAAATGGTTAAAATTCTTTAAAAAAAGTTAATTTGAAGATTGCTAAATAGCTTGTATCATTTCAAATATTGACCCTTTGGTATAGAGCTACAAAAGTCCTTTTGGGTGCTACTCAATATTCAACAGTTGTTGACATGTGGTCTGCTGGTTGCATATTTGGTACTCATTCTTTCTGAATTAATTAAGTCTGTTATGTATTAAGTAAAAAAACACTAATGTGTTCTTCAAATTTGAAGATAGAAGTAGTCAGAACACAGCCGGTGGCATGGTTACCACATACACATACTATGATTATACTTCTGGATTCATCCATCCTTGCAATTTTACTGATTTGGAGGTACTAATTTTGATTTCTACTACCAAACTTTCTTATAATTCATCAACATTTAGGATCTTTACCCTAATTAAAAAAGAAATTTTTGTTTGGAATCATCTTGATTAGTTCTGTTTTGCAGCATGATGCAATTATATTTCAACTATTTTTTAAAAGTATATACATTATATCATCCTACTTTGCAAATCTGCAATAGGATCCCAATATTTGACTTTACCGGTTAGACTTTGGCCAAAAAGTTACTTCTTCATCCCTTAATCTTTGGCTTAAGCCACTGCGTTTGTTATTCCACAAACAAGATTTTATAACAATAATTTTTTTAATTGTTCGTAACAAACTATGTTGACCAAGTCTATTATTGTTAATTTGTTTTAAGTTTAAATAACAAACTATGTTGACCAATTCTATTATTGTCAATTTGTTTTAAGTTTAAATGTAATGTCTTTAATCTTTAGCTTAAGCCACTGAGTTTGTTATTCCATAAACAAGATTTTATAACAATAACTTTTTTTTATTGTTCGTAACAAACTATGTTGACCAAGTCAATTATTGTCAATTTGTTTTAAACTTAAATAACAAATTATGTTGACTAAGTCTATTATTGTCAATTTATTTTAAGTTTAAAGGTAATTTCCTTATAATCAAGGGTATAATTGTCAACACGAGCACATACTCTACAAATTTTCATTTCTTTCATGAATCTTATATTTTTATTTATTTAGATTATCATTCCAATTATACCATCAATCATAAACACTTTCCAAAATAATTATACATATATTTATCATGTTTCAATACATAGAATCCAAACATTTATGATTAAATCGTTTAATAAAGAAATGGTATCTTTAAATCTTTTCAAATTCACGTACCCTTATCAATTTCAAATCCGATCATTTAATTATATCTTATTAATTATGGATGTAAATCATATATTTTTTATAACTATTTTAACTTAATATAATATCAGGACTCATATTTTCCAATTATAATATTTTCCATATTTTGTTATCATATATAGATATAGATATCTTATAAAATCATTGTTTACCATTCTATATATCCTTATTAGCCTTAGATAATATTAAGTATCATACAAATCACGAAAAAAATTTGTTTTTTCAACCTCTCAATCATGAAAAAAAAAATTGTTTCTTCAACCTCTCTTTACACTCATTGTTGCTTACTTCCATCATCCATCATCCATAACAGGTCTCATTATCCTCTGTAATGTTTGTTTTTGTTGTTATATTATGAATCATGTATGAAATGATGTTTTGAATATGTTTATCATGTATGCAAACTGCTTTATTTCATGTTAAAATATTTAGTAATTCCAACTCTTCTTAATTCACATTTTGTCATCGAACTTCCTTTGCCGAATGCTATTTGATTTCCGTCTTTATTGAATTGAAAACGATTTTTTTTGAAGGTGTGTTTTACACTTTTTCCTTCATTAAAACAACAATCATGACAACAACAATCGTTGTCAAGGTGCATAAAACCAACATGCTGGAATATATCGATGTATTAGGCAACAATGTTTACAAATAATATGGATCATTTATGTTACAATCACCTAAATGAACATGTATTCAATATATTCTTCCACATGGATCATAATATAATTTCACTTTCAATGTTGTCTCATATTATCATTAATAACAATTATATTTCAACTATTTTTTAAAAGTAAATACACATTATATCATCCTACTTTGCAAATCTGCAATAGGATCCCTTTATTTGACTTTACCGCTTAGACTTTGGCCTAAAAGTTACTTCTTCATGCCTTAATCTTTGGCTTAAGTCATTGAGTTTGTTATTCTACAAACAAGATTTTATAACAATAATTTTTTATTATTGTTCGTAACAAACTATGTTGACCAAATCTATTATTGTTAATTTGTTTTAAGTTTAAATAACAAACTATGTTGATAAAGTCTATTATTTTCAATTTGTTTTAAGTTTAAAGGTAATCTCCTTATTCTTTAGCTTAAGCCACTAAATTTGTTATTCCACAAACAAGATTTTATAACAATAATTTTTTTATTGTTCCTAATAAACTATGTTGACAAAGTCTATTTTTGTCAATTTGTTTTAAGTTTAAATAACAAACTATGTTTATCAAGTCTATTATTGTCAATTTGTTTTAAGTTCAAAGGTAATTTCCTTATGATCAATGGTATAATTGTCAACACGAGCACATACTCTACAAATTTTAATTTCTTTCATGAATCTTATATTTTTATTTATGCAGATTATCATTCTAGTTAGACTGTCAATCATAAACACTTTCCAAAATAATTATATGTATATTTATCATGTTTCAATATATAGAATGCAAACATTTATGATTAAATCGTTTAATAAGTAAATATTATCTTTAAATCTTTTTAAAAACATGTACCCTTATCAATTTTGAAACAATCATTTAATTTAATCTTATTAAAAAGGATTTAATTCATCTATTTTTGATATATATTTTTATTTAATATAACATCACAGCACATATTTTCCAATTATATCTCTATGTTTGTTAACCAACTTTAATTTGTTATTATCTTCACTAATAATCTATAATTACATTCTTTGTATAATCATGAGGATTGTTATAGATGCTTCAACAGCTCTATTTGCTAGAGGTGTTGGTAAAACTGTTATTTTCATATGTTCAACAAATGAACATTGCTTACTTTTGATTTATTACAATATCACATTAGACAAACCTCACAATTGTAGATGCATTCATTAAAATTAATAAGATATAAGTTTTTTTAGACTGTTATGCTAGTTATTTTAAATTAATATATACTTTTATTTTAATATTTGATATATGTTATGTATGTTAGGATATTTAATATAATTATACCTTATAGAACATAATATAATTTTAAGATCCATTTATAGGTTAAATCTGTGTAATACACATGTTGATAACATAAATGAGCAAAAATAACAACGTACTTTGAAAGTATGTTGCTATAAATAACATAAATTATTTATATTACTATTTTTTGTCAATAATTTTTTATAGTTTTTAGGACTCAATAAAATTATATATTTCGGGACATAACCCTAAAATAACAACTGTAGTTATATAGATTTTGTTCATAACCCTAAAATAACAAAGTATACTTCGAAATTGAAAAAAAAAAACAAATAATATTTAAATAATAAATTCAATGATGTTTGTATGTTTTTTATGCGTTCCTTCATGTTTAACGCGAGTTATAATCTAGTATTTTAGTAAAATACAAAGATATTTGGTATTTATAATGTTTAAATTGTATTTTGCAGCCAAAAATGACATTCTCACGGAAAATGAGCTGAATTTGACGAAAATTGGATACTTGGAGCAGTGGAGCTGAAATTGAGGAGAAGAAAGATGAAGAAAATGTGCAAAAGGCAGTTCCTATAACGTGGACAATTGATTCCCACGATGTGGCATAAAGAATCTTCTTGAATCCCAACATAAACCATATTCACGACGTGACGCAATACTTGTCACGACATAACTACATGTCAACAGAAGAATCCTCTACGGACTTGACATTTTCCTTGGCATATACGGTATTATTATGATTTTCATGCCATGACATGCATATGGCCACGACGCGGCGATCAATTACACGTTGGATGGGTGTACACAATTGTTTTGGGTCATGTATAGGTAATAACAACAAAAATTTGAATTATGAAACTATTACCTCATACATAATGCACTCAATTGAAAATGATGTTTCTTATCCGATGAAACAGATACAAGTAGATATTAAAAATGTTTTGCATGTTGATGTTACATATGGAAAGGCATGGCGTGGTAGACGAAGAGCCATTGAGAAAATTTATGGAATTTGGGAGAGTAACTTTGCTGAGTTGCCCAAGTACATTGCAGCTTTACAGGTTTCCAATCCTAGTATAATTGTTAAGTGGTTTCATAATACAAATGGTTCATCAAATGTAGCAACATTCAAATATGTTTTTTAGGCTTTTGGACATATTATTCATGCATTTCATCTATGTCAACCTGTTGTTTCTGTTGATGGTTATCATTTGAAGGGTTCATGCAAAGGAAAAATGCTTATTGTTGTTACCAAAGATGCCAACAATTATATATTATCAGTCGCTTTTGCAGTTGTTGATGAAGAGACTTCACACGATTGGTGTTGGGTTTTCTATCAATTTAGACATTATGTTACTCAAGATAGAAAATCACGTGTTATTTTGGACATACATCAAGGAATAATTCGTGCAATGAAAAATCTAAAGGAGTGGAAAGAGCCATTAGCATATCATCGCTTTTATCTTTGACACATTAGAAGTAATCTCATGAAAAGGTACAATAATGTGAGACTTAAAACACTTTGTTGGACTATGGGAAGCATGGGAATATTTAAAAGAAATTCCTAAAATTTAATGGTGCCTTTTATATGATGAAAATCATCGATGGGGTTTATTAACGACAAATATCTCTGAGAGTATGAATAATGCGTTACGAGGAGCAAGACAGTTACCAATTAGGGCGTGTATTGATCTTACATTCAATAGAATTGTGCAACTATTTCAAAAGCATAGTTCTGCTACAATGAACTGTAATACACATCTACCATCACGTATGTGCCGCCTCTCCACTAAACGTGAGACCCATGCACAAAGTCATACGATATCCGAGTTTCACTACAATAAAGGTGTCTAAAAAATTGTCACTAAGCTTCGGATAAATGGAAAGGGAGGGAATACACATAGTGTCCATTATTTTCAACATCAATGCACATGTGGTAAGTAGCAGATGGAAAGATTTCCATGTTCATATGCTCTTGCGGTTTGTCGATATAGAGGGGATAACCTTCTTTCCATTATTAATACAATTTACACTGCTGCGACATATAAACAATAATACAATGATGTGTTTGCACCACTTTCTCATATTGATTATTGGTCAGGTTCTGATTGGATAATCGAAGCAGATTACTCAAAACTTTCTGTTAGCCGAGGTCGAAGGCGTTCAAACCGTATTCATAACGAGATGGACGTTTGTCATCATGATGAAACTCGTAGATGTGGACTATGTCATCAATGTGGTCATAACTAAAGAAATTGCTCAAGTTCTCAACTAAGATTTAATGCAATTTGAAAATGCCTTATTTTTAATGAGGATTTTTAAAATACCTTTATATATATATATATATATATATATATATATATATATATATATATATATATATATATATATATATATATATATATATATATATATATATATATATATATATATAAAAGGTAGATTAAGGAAGAATGTATATATTACATCACAATCTAAAATATTAGTCTCACAATAAGTGAACAAACGAACATTCAAAAAACTATGGGTATTAATTAACACATAAAATATACATTATATCAACTATATATGAACTTAAAATGAGACAGATAAAGATGAGCACCATTTAAAAAACTAACTAAAACAAACAATATTGTTATGAAGTTTGTATCCAACGTCAAGCTTACTATTTGTTAGATATCAAAAAGAAAAAATCAATCTTACATGTTATTGATGTTTATACAGTTTATTTGTTACATTTCATTCCAAAATTAATCTATATACATCCACATGAGTAGAACATTTGAAAAGAATAAAGAATTGGGATCGACATAATTATAAAAACTACCATTGCAACATTCTTTTTTGGTTATGCGTCCAACTCATCTTTCTCTTTCCATTCCAATCCTATCACTCTATATGGAGAATACCAAATCCTCTTCGCTTCTGAAATAGTCTCAAGATTAGGAGACCATGTTTGATCCTTAGACCGAACTAACTGTTTATACTCCTTCTTCAGCTCAGGTGTACTACACAAACAACTACGACTTGAATTATTTCCACCTATAGTACCTTTGTTTGTTTGATCATCATCATCATCATGACCTTCACCCCTACAAGTAAGATGCCTTGCCATAAACTCGGGTTTCACCTTGATCAAAACTCTCCCATTTGATCCCTTTATGTATTCTAGAGGACACTCCTTGAGATGAGCTGGGTTAATTTGTTTAGGCGTGTGGGAAACAAAGGCTGATATTGAAGAAGCTGAGAGAATTTCGGTAGAGAAGATGTCGAGTGGGAGAACGAAATACGTTTTACCAGGCTTGAGCTGGTCATCAATGGATAACGCCGGGATGGTGTGGCCAATAAAGAAGCGATCAGCATCGCAGACCATGCTCTCTGGGAACTCAAACATGATTTCTCCTGCAACTACTGGTCTTTTTCTTGTTAGGGTTTTTGTGTTTCCTTCCCAATAAATTACTTTCGGGAATGACCCTTGATCATGACTTACCATGCAACAAGCAGGAATCACATTACCCATGAAGTGTGTGTGTGTGTGTGTGTGTGTGAGAGAGAGAGAGAGAGAGAGAGAGAGAGAGAGAGAGAGAGAGAGGTGAAATTGGTTTGTTTTCTTCTACTTGTCTGTAATTGTTTTTAGGTGCAAGATGATGTCGAAGTGAAATGGACGATGGGATGTATATATATACAAAAGATGGTTGACATTGACAAAGTATTCGGGAGGGTTCAGGTCAATGAAAACTGCCATTGAACCTGCAGGCGTTTGGATGTTCCACGCAATAACCTGCAATTTTTAGATTAATTCATATTCAATTTTTAGCAAATGTGCCTAAAACCTGCAATTTGATTTACTATATTGAATTGTTTCCCTAATTATCCACAATTATATTTGTCAACTTTAATTACCCAGAATATTTTAATCGCACATCGATCATGCATGCATCATAGTTAAAAAAATTAAACTATTTCCACAGTACAAGCAAACGGTACTATCTTATCCTATTATCATTTTTATAAAAAGTCAATCATTAAATTAACTAGTTATAATCAACTTTTTTCGGAACACAATGTAATTTCAACCAATAAAAATATTTTAAAAATTAATTAAGGTGTTTATATGGCAAAATGATGTATCTTTTTAACCAATCCCATTTTTAATTGTTCTTCCGATTGTCTACCTACAATTTTATTTATTTATTTATTTATCTTTTTGTGCATAGATAGTGGGATCAAACCATATACATAAATGATATTTATTGTGGATGTCCGTTAAATTAATTCGTAAAGTTAAAAGAATTTTAGCTAAGGACTATTTTTGTCATTTTTTGAAACTTGTCTAAACACTATTTGTGAAATTTCGCCCCATAACCATTTCTAATATTTTAAATAAATTTATTAAAATTTGGTGTTAATTATCATAAAAAAAAAACTAAAGAAAAACTAAAACAAAGAAAAGATATTATTTATATAAATAAAAAATTAAAACTTAGCAAATATATTTTATTTAATATATAAATAATTTACGTTGTTTAGATTTTAATTAAAATATTCAAACTACAATGCATCAGTAAATATATATATATATATATATATATATATATATATATATATATATATATATATATTTTCATTTTCTATCCAAAAATATTTAGAATATAAAACATTATTTTATTACTTTTTAATTTTTACATGATGTAATTTTTAAGATTTATCTTTGTTTTTCTTATACAAATATATTTATTTATATAAAAAAATACGATGTATTATTATAAAAAAAATACATTATTATAAAAAAAATATATGTTGTTACTTTATTTTAAAAATATAAGTATGCGATTTTGATTTAACAGTAAAAATATGTTTCAGTTTTGATTTTAGTTTTATAATATAAGTACTATAAATTTTATATTGGTTAGATATAAACTTTTGAAATTGATTATTAAAAAATTAGTTAGTTTTATCAAATTTTGAATATACTCCTTAATAAAAACATAAAATTTAAAAAAATATATATTTGTTAACTAATAATTAACTACACTCACATGCTAGAATAACTAACAATATGATATTAATTTTGTTTCATTGAGTTTATTTAAAGCAAAATAAAAATATTTTATACGTTTAAAAGGTTTGTACTTTAAAAATAAAAAATATGATACATTATTATTTCTAAATCACAAACATTTTAAACATATAAAATATTTTTACTTTTCACTAAATAAAATGAATTAAACAGGAATTAATGTCATATTATTCATATGGTTAATTATTTTAACATGTGTACCGACATAGCTAATTATTATTAAAAATACAATTTTTTTAAATAGTCAACAAGTCTGTTTCAACCGAATGACCTATTTCAACCAACGAGTATTTTTCAATCCAACAACTTATATTTGTCATATGGCATGTTTCTACTCGGGGTCCATATCAACCCTACGACCTATTTCAGCCGAAGGACCTTGCCCAATGGTCAATTTCAACCAAGCATATAACATACACATATGAGTCACGAAGCCAACAAACATACATTGACACCTAGTGTCATACATAATATAGTGAGAAACTCACATAATCTACTCAAACAGAAGCTCAACATCAACCTCAGCAACAGAATAGCTAACTCAAGCTACATAAAGCCAAATCGAGACCATTCCTTAGTCAAATACTCAAATTTACCTAAGTTTGATCAAAAGTCAAACTTGTAAAAAGTCAACGATTAACGGTAAAAAGTCAATGGTCAATTAAACTGACCATCGCGTCACGACTAAAGCCCTTGACCACATCGTGGTCACGACATCATATCATGATGGCTCCCTTGCCACCACATCACGACCATGCCTATATCGCATCGTGGCCCCGCTGATGAATCACTTAATCCCTTAAGTGCTTAATCCGACAAGTCCAAGTCTCATACTTTCTAGAAGACCTTAATATACTTCCATAGCTCCTAAAAGTTGTAACTTTATAGACATGCATCTCACTTACCATTCTATGTCAAAAGTGACAAAAAGGAGATCCTAACTCCAAGCATGGTACCTAAAGACCAGGAAATACTAGATTCATGGACCAAAATACTTATGGGACAAGGTGAAATGATAATATTGCAACTTTATCACATCCAAACTTCAAAACTTCATCAGATATACCAAAAACAAGCTTAGAACCTAGATCTAGCAACTTATAAGCATAAAGATGTAATCTTGAAGACTTACAGAGGTCAAAAAAGAATATAAAAGGTTGATATAGCTTGAATCATAGCTAAGAACACCAACAACTTTTGAATCTTCACTGATGGGAATAAATATGAGATGACAAATACGGAATATCAAGAACAATCAAGAATCAATCACCATAATATGCAAGTAATTTGATAAAGGTTTTTGTGTGTATTGATTATGATATGAACGTACAGAGAAAAACCTAATCTGGTAAAAAACCTACATCAAAATCTAACTTAATGATTATTTATAAGGAACATAAAATATATACCATAAATATAAAACCAATGTCTTAATATAAAAACAAAGCCTTAGAAGAGCTCAATGAAGAACTTCTACTGTAAAGGCACTGTAGGGAATCATAAAACGATTAACCCTAAAAGGCTTCCCTAAATAATCAAAATTGTTAAATCAATTTCAATATCTCAAATATCAACAATCTCTCCCTAGATGTTGAAACTGATGAAGATCACGATTTTCGATCTTCTTGGCATTTCTCCCCTTAAATTGTGAGACTCATTAGTACATGGGGTCTTCAAATTAAGAGAAACAAATATCGTCTTCCAAATACGAGCTTCTCATTGAATAATCATCAAATACCATGAAGAGTATCCGAAAAGTTAAGAAGAATCACCAATAGTCTTCAAAAGTCATCAGATTAGATGAAATAAATCCCTTTTAGAACATTCACAATTCTCAAAAATTAAAACCAGAAAAATAACAAAAATTAATTTTGTATTTTCGATTTTTTAAATTTTAGACAAAAAGAATAGAATAAGAAGCAATTATTTAGAAGGGGTTGAAAAGAATAAGACCAAAGAAAAGAATTAGAAACGAAAATATTTTGGAAAGAAAGAGTTAAAATGGCAAAAACCAAGAATTTATGAATAGTTTGAAAAAATGGGTTGAAACTGCCCAACAAAAAGAACTCTGAGGATTGAAATTGCAAAGTGAAGCTTCGTCGTCAATTAAACAGATACGAACCCGATATTTGATTTTCAAAAGTCAAAATCACATTTGATGAAATTAAATGCCTCCGATCGACTGCATACCTCTACGATTCAATTGATAACTCCGATTTGTGATACCAAAATCAGCATCAAATGAGATTATCAATTCTGATACCAGTTAACATCGAAAGAATGCGACTTCCGATTCCACTTGTTTACTTCCGATTCCAGTAAACTCCGATCCCGGTGAATGATTTATGAGTTTGTGACATTAAATTCCAATCGTGATTATGTATACTTCTTATTTCATAATTGATTCCACTAATAATTTCCAAAATCGTTGAAGGCTTCCGATTAGATACGTCCCAGTTTGATTTCAGAAAATAGATTCGATTTATAAGTTCAAATTCTCGTTTCGCATTCAATACTTCTGATTATAAGACTCTAAGCAGATGACTTCCAACACTATACAGTCCATTTAAATGGGTATTAACACACCAAAACCATAGATCTGCCTCTTAATGTCCATTTTACACGTAAAGTTACAAACTTATCAGATGCAAGGGGTCTTTGGCCCAAAAAACCATAAAAGATGGCCTCCAAGGTGCATGGGTGTTCATGGTAGCAAAATGGGCACCTTTTGTGCCATAAAACCCCCCAATAGACCTGGATCTAAAGCATACGCTTGACTTCCAACACTTAATCCCGAATACAACCTCTCTAGGGCTTAGAAAGATGAAGGAAAAGGACCAAAAATCAAGATCTATAGACAAAGGTTCAACTTTATACCTCCAATAAGCTGAAAATGAGCTCCAAATTCTGGATCTTCTTGTTTCCCCTTGGTTTCACAAACCCCTTTCCTCTTCTCAAGCTTCACAACCCACTAAAAAGCACCAAAATGGTCTTAGAACACACGAAAACGGGCTAGGGTTTCGATATGATGTCTTCTGGGAGTATAAGGGACGATGAAGGCTGAGATAAGGTGTTTAAATAGGGTGCAAACCCTCAATTTAGGGTTTTACCCAAACAGCACCTACTCGCCGAGTCTGTCTTCCGACTCGTCGAGTAGGTCACTTAAATTGTTCACGGATCTCGACTCTACTCGACGAGTTGGGCCTCCAACTCGTCGAGTCCCAGAGAAAAACACAAGAAATGCTTGAATTAACTGCGCACCAGGAATCGGATGTTACATTTTGACCATGAAGTTTATAAAGGAGAATGATAATGTGCATATCATACACAGTGATCTGCATCTCATGAATAATCATGTTACTCATAAAATTATTCAAGTACATATCGTGTATAATATTATGCAATTAATTGTAAAGAGCTCTCGAGGTTCAAATACAGGCACGATATAGTTGTCGATGTTTTGTTCGACATATTTAAACGTGCCGAAGTTTTTGTCAAGAAAGATGCACCTACGAATTTCTTGACTAACCCGACAAAATGAAGGTCAACTCTTAGACCAACATATTTTTTGATTTTTGGATAGGTTGGAGGGAAACACACATGTGTGGACCTTATAGGGATATCTCCTCTCGTGGGCTTGAGGGCCGGTGGTTTGATAGGTGCATTTTATGCACCTATTTTGCATGTTTATTTCCATCTTTTTATAGCATTCTACTTCATAATTCTTGCATTTAGTTGATTATTAGGGTAGTTGCATATTTCATTAAGAATGTCTGGTATTTCACTATTTTTCATTTATTTTGCAGGCATTATGGAGCATGGAACATGGAGCTTGGATGCATGGATGCATGGAGCTTGGATTCTTGGAGCTTTGGAGCATGCAGAGAAAATGAACCGGTAATTCCATGGAGGAAAGCATGAAGACATAACCCGAGTCATTGTTGCATTATCTTCATAGCAAAGGATTACGTTTGAAACGCGGTTCTTGTCACTTTGACACGGTTCGTGTTTGTCCTTTATCATCTCATATTTGAGCAACATGACGCGTGGTGAAGCTGGACTGAAGATGGAGCCAACAGTGAAGACTTTTTGGAATTTTAGCAAAAAAGCATGGGCCATGCCAAAAACACATGGTCAAGACAAATGGACATGCCAAAAAACACATGGGCAAAAGGCATGGCCATGCTAAAAACGCATGGCCTTATGGCAAGTCACGTGAACTTTAATAAAAGAGGAAGAGACGTCATTTTGAAGGGGAGAACGGTTTTGAGAGCAGTTATTGGTGATCTAGGGCAATTTTGGGAGAATTCTTAGAGCTTTTGAGAAGACTTAATCATTGCAAACATTTGGATTTCACTTTTGTAAGGATTAAACATTCCAATTCCATCTTATTCTTATCTGATTTGTTCTTAGCCATGTGTGGCTAAGAAACCCTAGTTCTAGTTCTTGTTCAAAAAAATGTTGATTGCTTGACTTGAAGCATATGATTTGATGTTTGATTTGTGATTCTATTCTAGTGATTATGTTTTTGTTTAAACTAGAATCCTTGAATTTGATTTGTGTTTGATTGGCTACTTTCATGAATTGAATTTTTGTGCAGTTAATTAACTTTTAGGGCACCTAATCGTTCTATTGAGTTAATAATTGGTAACAAGCAATAAGTTTTCTTATTGTAAAACATATATCACATGTTTTCACACTTCCGAGCGTATGAGAAGAAATGAACATTGTTGGGAAGCTTGTACAAAACTTAATGCAGTTTTTCAATACAATCTAAGAGCGTGTTTAGGTTGAATTAGTAAAGCTAGGTCTAATCAAAGAGCGTGTTTTGGTTAGATAATTTGGCAAGCGAGAGTTATTAGAGTGTGTTAATATCTTTCAGTACCAACATAGAATAGCAATCTTGAATTAGATCAAGTCATAATCAAGTTGAACAACAACATTGAGAACTAGAACTAGAACCATTCAATCAATTTGTTTACAAATATATTTCATTTTGTGCATGCTTTTAAAGTAGATTGTTATTTAGTTATTTACTTTTGCAAACAAACCCCCTCTTTGTGACCAAAGTACCTTGTGCAAAAAGGTATAGACTTTTGTCCCGTGTCTCTGTGGTTCGACCCTACTTGCCTTGTACTACTTTTTAGTGCATTAAAGCAGTGTATTTGGAGTCTATTGTACCCCTTTTATTTGTTGGGTCTGACACACCTAACATGGTTTCACGGCGGGACAAACTGCATTAAAAACTGCTACGTGCAAAGTCACCAAAAATGAGAAATTATGCATGGAAAATCAACACGTGTTCGTACTATTTGCATTTAATATGTTTGATTTTTTTACGTCAGATTCGGTGAAACTTCTTAATAGAATACAACAAATCATGCATAACAATGTTATATCCCTTAGGTTTATGGATATAGTTTTTAAAAGAATGATTTTACCATACAAAAAGACTTAGCGACGCAATTTGTTGTTCGTTACCTTCTCCTTCGTTGTACGATGATAACAAAGATTTAACTTTGTTTTATATTTGTTTTTATTAAAAACAAAACTTGGGTTTTCATGTACAAACTTTTGAATAAAATATACAACTTTGTGCTACTGCATGTGTTTTTTCTTTCTACCTCGAGTCAATATTATAAAAAAGCCGCAAATAGCTCGAGTTTTAATAGCGTTAAGCCAAGTTTAAACTCGACTTGGTAATTTAACGACTCTTCTTTTGTAAATTTAAGCTTGCTTACATAGAAATTAGTTAAAGCCCGATTCAACAGTAGTAGCTCAATTACAGCTATTAGAACTATGTTTAACAAGTCCATCTTGATTCAAATGCTTGAATAATATGAAAATATCCGAAGTTAGGTTCAATAAAATACGCTTGATATCATAAAATACCCATAACTATCGTGCAGGGACTAAACTTTCATACTTGTAAATTCAAGGGCTAAAATTATTAATTATTTTAAAAGTTCTTCCAGTCCGGATTTTTGAGCTAGAGAATATTATAGCGAGCTGAAGAGAGACCTTCGAAGGTCCATCAATGGCGGAAATCTCTGAAACCATGGGAACTGAATTGTCGCCATCAGAAGAAGATAGAAAGGAGAACTCGGAGACATTGATATTCGACCATAAAACCATGCGAAAGACAAAACCTGGATTGAAGCGTCTCGCACTAACCCTATCTGTTTTCTTCTCCTTCCTGTTGGGTATCTCTCTTACTCTATTTGTACATATAGGTATCATATGGATACACTTAAAATCTATTTGTACAAGCGCATTATTGATGATTTGTTTTGGATATGTCATAATAGGTTTACCATGGTTGCTTAAATCGATAGAGATCTATCGATCACCACTTCCTTTTCGAGATATAGATTCACTATCAAACGCAATTGATTCAAAACCGTTCTTGTATCCGTGTAAATTCCACGTAGTGTTCGTAAATCTCGATCACAGTACTCCAGTTAAGTCAAACGCTGAAAAGTTAGGGTTTTTGGTTACCAATCACATGTTACGATTTGCTGATCGGAATTCCGTTTGTGGTACTTGTGAAAACAATTACACAGTCTCAGTGAGTTTAGACTCCGGCAACGATTGTGTACAATATGGCGACGTTGATCGAGAGAGGGCATGGAGATGTGGAGCACTAAGCAAGTTGAATCATGATGAGACCTTGAAGAACGAAGACAATTTTGATGATTATTTGGAATCTGTTGTAGGAAGGAACAGGGTTTACACTGTTGTAGTTGTGAATACTGGTGAAGGGGATAGGATTAGATCAGTGGTGGGGAAGTATCGACATGCTTGGATTGTAGGTAGGGTTTCAGAGATGAATGTGCTCGCAGAGAAAGTAGCTGAAATTTTCATCAAGATATTTGTGAGTGGTCTGAAAGAAGAAGAGAGTATCCAAGGGGAGTTTATGCCTGCTGGTGCTGATGGGAAAATTGTGCTTTCTTTCAATTTGTTGAATGCTGATCCAAGCGATTGGATTTATGATTGGTATGAAAGATTTTCTTGATTTCTTACTTTTTAGATCCCACATATGTATATGCAATTATGCATCACATTCTTATTGGATCCCACATATGGTACTAAAACATCTGATTCTATATGAAGGGATTTTCAGGAGGTAGATGAGAAACTTTTAGCCCCTACACTTGAAGCATTGGGCCCTATAGCAAATATAAGTGTGGAAAGTCAGGTTCTGTATCACACTCCAAAATCTTCATATTCTTATTGGGATGCTGAACAAGAGAGTCATGTCTTTAGCACCAAAGATCTCCCATTCTTTGTAAGTTGACAAGTAATTAATTACTTTCCAACAGAAGATTATTATTATTACTATGGTGTGTGATTAGAGGTTTTTTAAGTGAGGTTTGTGTAAGCTTTGTAGGTGAATTCAAATGAATGGCATCTGGATACTTCCATTGCAGCTGGTGGGAGGTCAAAGATTTTGCAATTTGTGGTGTATATTCTTTAACTCAATATCACCTTTATGAAGAACTAAAAAAGAGTTTGCAATTTGTGGTGTTATTAATTGATATCTTGATGTGTGCATTGTGTGTGTTTGCACTTAATTTCAGATATATACCATCTGCCAATGAATGCCCACTCAGGTTACAGCTTCCAAATGGAGAGATTTCAGTGACAAATGGCTTTATATCTCCGGTGAACTTCTATGTTTAAATTTACTTTTCTCACCAATAAATACATTTGGGATCTTGATTTCATTGTAAAAGCGTTACATATTGCAGACATGGGGTGGTATTGTAATTTTGAATCCTCCCAACTGCTTGGAAAATACCAATAGCATGCACCCTCTCATACATAAAATTTCTCCCCAGGTTATAAACAAATATGCACTCTTACAAATCTTCCAAATTGACAAGTTTTATATATATATTGTGATTTGTGACTAGTATTGATGATGATGATGATGAATCTGAAACAGGAAGTTAACCAAATATTTGAAGTTTTCATGGGACAGCTTCGACAATTATTTGGTTTAAAATCAAGTGGTTTCCACAAGGGTACATCAGGAACATCTCTTCTTTTAGCCAGTGAGAGAGGCTTTACAGAATGGTATTAATTTGTATCATTTATACTTTTTACCCCTCATTTTTTTTTTTAAATCAAATTGTTTACTTATGAATTCAGGGAACTAGATGTGTTGGCTCGTCAACATGCATGCTATAATCTTCGCCAATGTGGCGCAACACTCGGGTCACTTTCAAGATTGGTATTTTTCAGATTATTTTAATAATAATAATAATCACTTGAATCAGAAATGTTGACTGAAAAAATTGTCCAATCTCAATGCAGGTGCAATCACTACCAAGAATGATCATCAAGGATGAGATTGGAAAACAGGTTCCTTACTTAATACAGAAAGAAGGACTTAATAATTAATACAGAAGCAACTTTCTTACATCTTGGCTTTTACAGGTGAAGTTTTCTCTCGAGGCTGCAAAGTTAGCTCAGAGTAATGCATCACAAGGCATTTATGATGCTTCAGCTGGTATTATTGTTGAATTTGTATATATAAAATATATATGTTTTTGTTAATGATTTATGTGGTATTTTTGGCAGTTTACTCGAGGCATGCAAGATCATTGGCTGAGGATGCCTTCTTTCATCCATCTGTAATGTCTGTCAGTTACTACTCATTTGAGCACAACTTTGCTGTCTATTCGGTTAGTTTCTTTCTTTCCTTATTAAAAAGTAATAGTTATGTTAATTGGTAAATGGTGAATGGTAAATATGAAATAAAAAATTCATAAAATAATATTTTGTGTGTATTTGCAGCCTTTCTTTCTGCCACTTTCGCTACATGTGATTCTTGCGGTTGTGAGGGAGTTGAAAAGATACAAACAAGAAACCCGAAAGTATACAGCTTGGAAAGCTGCAAGAAAACCAGAGTTCTGAAGATGTAGACCAATTACCTCTTGTATTCCAAATGTTTTTTTTATACAAATCCGGGCTTTAATTAGATTTCATACGGATTAATGTAGTTTGTTCATTCTTTAGCAAGTGTTCTAAGATGGTTTGTGATTAAGTATTTTGAGGTTTTGCAATTCCTATTTCTCTCATTTGTTATTTTGTTCATGGTTTTGTCTAGATTTTCTTTTTTAAATCAAGTCATATGACCGGTCATTTTAAAAAACTCACCTGATAATAACATTGTACTTCCTTATATTTTGTTTTCTTTTCAGGACATTATCCATTAAAAACTTCACCCAAATATAACTTTGTTGTTTCATTTTTAGTGTTGTGTTTCTAAAACGACAATTTTAATTAGAATCCCGAAATAGTAAATCTACATGAGCAGTAGTTGTAAGTAAAACTTACAACACAAGAAATTGAAAGGAAAATAGACAATGATCATCTGAAGTACCTGAAACATAAAACCTAAGCCGTAAGCCAAAGCTTAGTGAGTTCCCTCAAAGTATCACACATAACCAAAACAGATAACAACATGCATATACGAGCCTTCAGCCTGACTGGACCGTCACGCATGGCCTATAGCCTATCTGGATCGTTTTCAGACAATTTTAATTAGAATCCCGAAATAGTAAATCTACATGAGCAGTAGTTGTAAGTAAAACTTACAACACAAGAAATTGAAAGGAAAATAGACAATGATCATCTGAAGTACCTGAAACATAAAACCTAAGCCGTAAGCCAAAGCTTAGTGAGTTCCCTCAAAGTATCACACATAACCAAAACAGATAACAACATGCATATACGAGCCTTCAGCCTGACTGGACCGTCACGCATGGCCTATAGCCTATCTGGATCGTTCTCTGGGCCTTCGGCCTGAAACGCCTTGCAAGCCTTCAATTTATCTGGACCCCCGGGTGTCTTAGCCTTCAGCACAAAGCATGACCGCCTCAACCCAACAAACCATAACATGTCGACATATATAATAACAATCAATAACTAATAATACATGTAATCATGCAAATCTACCAATCTAATGCATACTCAGCAAAACAACAATCTAATATACCAGGATACGAAATCTAGTAGGTTGGCCTTAGTGCCTTCGACCCATGAGTACAGCGAGGAAAACTCACCTCATAGCCTGAAAAGATAGTTGAACAAATCACAACTTCATCTGTTGACTCTACAGGTCACCTATACAACAAAAAACGACCCAATCTCATACTACTTCTCAAAATACCTAAAATACCCCTAGGTTAAAGTCAAAGAAGTTAACTTTAGCCTAAGTACGCCCAACGTACTCAGCATGTACGCATGACGTACTCACCCTTCCAGAAACGAGACTCCAACGAAGTACGCCCACCGTACTTGACCAGATAACAATCTGCCTATTAAGTGCATATTCTCTTAAGTCCTTTCTCCTAAAGCCCAGATCTAGTCCTAAATAACGTTCAAAATCATAAAGTTTCCAACTTTATGATCTTACATGACTATTAAGTGCCCAACACCAAAACCCTAACATATCATAATCTTCTCAACCATCAAAAAGCATGCATGGAGTGATGTGAACGATCAAGATCCCATTTTTATAACTCTAGACACTCTAAAATGTCCAAAAGGACAACTCATTTGGTAGTCCATACTTACTTAGACCAAGAATATGGGACTAAAAGCACAAAACTCCATATCTAGCAAGAGCTAATGAGATAATCACAAGTTCAGAACTTTATACCTTCTGTAGGTTGCTCAAGGAGTGTAAAACTCAGATCTCAAAGCTTAGAGTTCCTTTCTTGCTTTCTAATGGCTTATTTTCTTCCATAATGGACACCAAACACCAAAAAATGAGCTCAAAACACCACCAATGGAGATTAGGGTTTGTAAGGGACGAAGTGGGCAATGAAGGCTGATGATGGGAAGAGGTATTGGGAGTTAATGATGCTTAAATATGGCTCAAACCCTAGAAATTAGGGTTTGGGTTTTTTCACGTACCCCAACATACCCGAGTGTACGCCCAACGTACTAAAAAAACGTGTCCTACAATTAAGGAAGCTATTGACCAAAATGTAAGAAAATCTTATTTCTAGGGTCAGAAATGTAAATTACATGAGTAATGAATTTTACAGGAAAGGAACATGTAATTACATTTTTCATACTTTGTAGGGCTTTCCTCTTGCTTTGTTGTACAAATAAAGTTGAACGACTTAACATGACACCCTTAGGCTTCCTAGTAGTCCATACAAATAGAAAATACAAAAAGGAAAGGGACATGTGAATACATTTTTCTTATCATAGTATTTTACTTGGTTAATAAAAAATATTTATTTTCTGATTGTAAAACAAATTAATAAACATAGGACTTCATCTTCTATGTTGAGAAAGTTAAATAGATATCTCAATATGACTATTTGTGAATACTTGAAGTGAAACACACGATTCATTGAATTCTATACTTTGACAAAATTACAGGATCAAAAGAGAATTCATAACTTAAATGGTTTAAACAGATATTAAAATTTGGCATGTAGCTCAAGTGAAAGTTTTGGTCATACTCATAGATATTTGGCATCAAACACCCCACATTTGTATATATATCTTCTGCAAACTTTCGGCATACATAATCCTTAAAACCCCTATAAATAACACAATTTAAATGGTTATGATAAATTCTTAGTTCAAACCCATGACTAATAGCTTCAAAATTTTGGAATTTCAAGTTTGAAAATTTATTTACCTTTTTGCCCTTGCTTATTTTTTTAGTTTAGCATTATTTTTGTTATGGTTTCGATCTACCCTCTATTTTTCCATAAACATTAAGTTTTATATAAGTTGTAACACTCCCAAAATTCAAAGAAATGTTAACATTTCAAAATCAACCATCAATCAACATTGTTTACAAAAGAGTCATTGTTTCAAATCATTATTTCATATCAGAGTTTTCCGAAGACCTAATGACATAAAACAAGAAGTTGCGTATGATCACAACTTTGCTTTCCTACCATCATCAGAAGTACCTGAAGCAATAAATTAAAAATTTTAAGCCAAAGTTGAGTGAGTTACCCCAAAGTACCAACACACCACATAACAACAAGCCTACAAATATAAGCAACCAACCTGAATGGACCGCCTCGCAGGACCTACAACCTATCTGGACTACTCTACAAGTCTTCGACATGACTAGACCGACTCGTAGGGCCTACAGCCTATCTGGACTGCTCTACGGGCCGCCGACCTGACTGGACCTCCTCGCAGGGCCTACAACCTATCTGATCGTCCCCGGGTGTCTTGGCCTACAACACAAAGCAGGATCGCCTCAACCCAACATAATATGTCGACATATGCAACAGATAAACATAAACACAGAGCCAACAAATACAGATAATCATACAAATCTACTGAACAATTACAAACTATCATAACATTATCCTGACCAACATAAATAATCTAATGGGCCGACATTGGTGCCTTCGACCCACAGATACAGTGAGGAAAGCTCACTTCTCAGTCTGACGAATAGCTGAACAATACACTGCTCCGAATACCACCTCCACATGTCACCTATTCAACAGATAGAGACTAAGGCTTAACTATAGCTCAAAATACCTAAAATACCCTTAAGTCATACTTGGTCAACCCTGGTCAAATTCAAAGTCAACGCTCAAAGTCAAAAAGTCAATATTTCTTCCCAACGGATTATGCCCTACATATCAAGAGAGTACACCCATCGTACTCTAATCTTGACCAAAAGTGGGGCGTTGACCGCATACGCACAATGTACTTCCAGGTACACCCAACATATGTTGCCCAATCCCAAAACTCCATTAAGAGCTTATCCCACTAAGCCCTTCCATCCAAAAGTTATATCCAAGCCCAAAATGATGTCCTAAGTCATAAAGTTTCCAACTTTATGACTTTTCAAGGATATAAAGTGATTAATGTCCAAAACCCTATGGTCTTAACCCAATAAGACCATCTAACGCATGCATGGGTTACATACAACACTCAAGATCATAATTTTATGAACAACAACACTTTAAAATGTATAAAAGGACGACTCAAATCACTAGTGTGAACTTCGCCTTGAACCTGGTCAAAATCATCCCAGGTCATCGAATCAACAACCTCATCACCCACAGCGTGATCGACCTCCTCCCACCAATCTCGTGCCATGTCCTTCAAAAGACAGGAAGCAATTATGACCTTTTCCCATTTCGAGGCAACTGTTGGTGCATAAGGCGTTAGAAACATCCGCTAACCACCTCCTGCTTGCTATCGGGTCCTTCGCCTCGTGATAGTCTGAAGCTCCACATGCTCGGAACTCCCTGAATGTCAATGGATGCTCCCCAAGCAAGGCCATCATCTCAGGATGAAAAGCGATTAACCACTCATCCATAATCTCCAAAATGTCCTCCTTAATCGTACCAAAGATCACTGGAGTCTGCTCAAGAATGCAACGCATAATCTCAAATGAGATGAACTCCCTAGTCTGATCATCTAACTATCCGACTTTAGAACATGAGCTCGATCCCTCTCCAGCACCAGAACTGCCAACAGGTTTGCCTCACAATGTCACCATACTAAAAAATAGACCATATAAACCATTAGAATAAGCATCAAAATATATCGAGGGATTGCAATCTCTACAAGCTTCATTGTTTCTCTTCTTGAATCGAGTACATATTCTCTGCTTCTAGTAGTACGGGCCCATACTACCTTCCACGTATATCCATACTTTCCTCAAGGATTACCGACAAGTCACCTTATATCCGAACAATCAACCCTCATCAAGACAAGGCTCCTAGCACTAGATCTCATCCTAGGTTTTCCTAGGGTGAACCTCACACCACTCTCTGCCATCAGATGCAGAAGAAACTCCCGATAACTTCCTCTAACTATCTCACGAATACAATTACATATCACTAAAACCAGATAATTCTTCGAATGAGAGGTCTCACACTAAAACGATTGGACTCAAACAAGAGCTGCGCAATAAAGTTAAAACCTAACCTTCTAAAATTATTTAGTTCCCATAATATGTAACTTAGCATATTCTCTTACTAGTTAGCTGAAGTTAGTGAGAACTCCTAAAAGCACAAAGCAAGCAACATTTGAGCATCAAGTAACCAGAACCAAGCATAACCTAATCAGGCCATCCTATCACTGACTGATTAGTACTAGCATGCAAGTCTACAAGTTCATACAGTAGGCATACTAATGCATCTCTCCTAGCATTCTATCATGCAAAAACTAAGTAGGTCCTTAGCCCTAACTAGCATGCGATTCATAGATCCGCAATTCAAATCATATCAGATAACATGTATGGATATTTTGGGAAAACTTACCTAAGCTCGGTTGATTGTATGCACCACACACTTCTTGTCTTAGAAAACTCTTTTCTTAAAAATACATTTTTTTTGAAAAACTTTACCAAATCCTCAGTTTGAGTTCAGACACACCCAAGAGTATGTACAAAACCAAGATTCTGATACAAACTTGCAACATCCCAAAAATAAGACCCAAAAATTTTATTTTTAAATTAATAAAACCAGTATCCCAAATAATATCATCATAAAAATCTAGATAAAACAAATGTATTAATTATCATATCATATCAGAGTAAATCACAAAATACGGAATGAGGTGGTGTGTGCTCTGCAATCATCCTGAAGTCTTCCCTTTGGAATTGGAAGTACCTGAAACATAAACTCAAAACTATAAACACAAAGCTTAGTGAGTTCTCGAAATTACCACATACCATACATAATAATCATATAATGGGCCCCAAGTAAAGAGTGTAATGGGACCCACCTACACTTGTATAACGGGCCCCGTCCAATGATTATAATGGGCCCCACCCAAACTCGTATAACGGACCCTACCCAAATGAGTATAACGGTCCCTGCCCAAACTCGCATAACGGGTCCCGCCCACATATAAATCATATAAGCATAACTGATCATAGCATACAGAAAAATCATCGGGTCCCGCCAGTAAGCATACAAGCACATACACATACAAGAGTCACACATACATCTAGTATTCTAGCTTAATAGGTCATGGGCCGACATTGATGCCTTCGACCCACTAACACATGGTGAGGAAACTCACCTCGAACTGCTGAATCACACTGATAAATCTCTCATTACTGGTCTAAAAAATCCCCAAGCTATCAATACCAAATAACATCCAATTAATAATTGGAATCCAATCCATAACCATCAATTTAATATTAGGGTAAAAAGACCATTTTATGCCTTACCTAGCTTGGTCCAAGACTAAGGACCAAACCTATAATCCAAAAGGCCAAAATCCAAATTAATTACCCAATGCCCAATCATTGCCCAATTTTCCAAATTGGACCCAAATCCTTTGTAAGCCTTTTCCAAGCGAACTCAAAATAAGCATCGGCCCAAAAACCTGATGGCCCAAGAAGGACCTAAACATCTAAGCCCAAACATGGACCAAACTGAAAGTTCAAGATTCTGAGGCCGAACCTGCTGAGTACGCAGGGTGTACTCAACTCGTACGCACAACATACTCACTTTAGGGCTTGTACGCTAAGTATACATGCTTGTACGCCCATCGTACTCCCCTATTTGGCCAACTTCCATTTCAATCTCTTAATCGATTAAGACTTCACTCCCAATCTTAGATCTGACTTCCTTGAGGTGGTTTATCACGTAAAGTTGCCAAAATTATATGCATGCATGGCTTAATGAGGCTCTTAGAGCTCAAAAGATCTTAATGGATGACTTAATACATGCATGAGACCATAAACACCATAAAGTTTGCACCTTTAAGCTTTAGGAACTCTCCAAACATCCAGTTCTATAAGATTTAGCTTCTTAAATGTCCTTAACCCATCAAGACCAACCAAAAAGGGACAAAGAAGCATATAACCATAACATAAAGAATACTAAGCATACAAAGATCAAGGTTGAGACTTTACACCTCAAAAGTCACCAAAAGATGGAGCTAAATTTGGATCTATAAGCTTCCCTCCAATGAACGAGTCTTCCAACTTCTTCTTCTATTACTTCAAGGAGCATAAATCACCAAAAATCAAGACCAAGGCTCAAGAACACTAAAAAATGATATTAGGGTTTTAGGGCAATGGAGGCTGATAAAGAGTCCAGCCCTAGGGACTTAAGGAGTTTATATAGGGTGCAACACCCTAAAATTCAGGTTTCATTAAACCCTCGTACGCTTAGCGTAACCCTCATACGCCCAGAGTACGAGGCTCGACTACGTGATCAAGCTTCCTCCTTAGTATGCTAAGCGTACTGTAACACCCGAAAATTTGAGGAGCTACTTTGGGTATAAATCACGTTTTTGGGATTGGACACAACGTGTTGGAGGCACCAACACAACGTTTTGAAATAAGAAAAGACGTGGGTCTTATTAAGAGCAACACTGCATGTTGCCTCCTAGAACATGGTGTGTTGGTCGCTGGAAATGAACCCATAATCTTCCAGGTTTTTCTCCATATTTAAAGGAATGAAGAGGCTAGGGTTTTTTCACCCTTACCCCCTATTAACCCTTAAGTCTAGAAAGAAACCCTAATTGTCTTTCCCTCTTATTTGCGAGCTAGTATGGTGTTTTTGGAGACAAATAAGGAAGAAGTTGGAAGAAGAAAGCAAGATCTATCTTTCAAATTGGCATTCTTTTGGACCTTTGTAAGTATCCAAGATCCAATTTTTATCATTCCATGTTGCTAGATATTGAGTTTTGTCCCTTTAGCTTCTTGTTCTTAAGTGTTGGAATGGTTAAATCTCATAAAGTTTGCAACTTTATGAATCTACAGGTCAAGGTGACCTTGTAGAGTGTTGGATCTAGCTTATAGTTGAGTTTTGATGCCATGCATAGAGATTAGTTCATAATCCTCATTGTTGACCTAATATGGGTTCAAGACATACATTGGACATACATGTCTATAAAGCACCTACCTTTAGGATGGTTTTAGTGCTAGAACCTCTTCTGGAAAGTATTGGGCATCAAATTTAAGAATTAAGTACTTATTGGTTAAGTCCTTGCATTTTCAAAACTTATAGATGGGTTTTGGATCCTATGGAGTAGTCCCAGAGGATAAAGTTGGAAACTTTATCCTTCTTATTATTATTTTGGTCCAGATCTAAGCTTTGGAGCTCTGGGAATCAAAGGAAGCAGCTTAATGGATTAAGTTGCTGGAACTCTGGCAAACACGGCGTGTTGGCTAGGGTTTTCCCGACTGTTTGGATGCGGGAGGAACATGATATGTTTGCAAATCAACACGACGTGTTAGAGTTAACATGGATTGTTGACTTTGACCAAGTTTATCTAAAGGGTATTTTGGTATTTTGGAATTTTGATGGTTATTTTGGTCACTTCGATGGATAGGTATTGGTTGGAGTTGAGATTTGGAGTCGGGACGTCATCATCTATGGATCAGATCGAGAGGTGAGTGTTGCTCACTATACTTATGGGTCGAAGGCACCAAGGCCGACCATTTGGATTTGCAAATCAACATGGCGTGTTGGAGTTAACATGGATTGTTAACTTTGACTTTTGACTTTGACCAAGTTGACCTAAAGGGTATGTTAGGTATTTTGATATTTTGGAATTTTGATGGTTATTTTGTTCACTTCGATGGATAGGTATTAGTTAGAGTTGAGATTCGAATTCGGGGCGTCATCAACTATGGATCAGATCAAGAGGTGAGTGTTCCTCACTGTACTTATGGGTCGAAGGCACCAAGGCCGACCCTTTGGTTTTGATATCCGGATATGTACGCTATTGTTCTGCATTGATATGTTAGATTTGTATCCTGGTATGCAGGATGATGCTATGCTTAGAGATTTGTAAGATCTTCCTGATTATCTGGTTATATGTTTAGTTGTTTATATGTCGTTATGGTGTGGGTGGGTTGAGTATGTACTGCTTCGTGCTGTCAATCAACAAACCCGATAATGTTTATATCGATATGTTGATATAGTTTACTGGCTTATATATGTGTATTGACATGGTGTATGTGTAGTTAGGTTAAGGCGGTCCTGCTTGGTGCTAAAGGCCAACAGACCCAGGGCGTCTTGGATAGACTAAAGGCCAGTGGGGCGTACCAATCAGGCCGAAGGCCTGGAGAACGTTCCAGATAGGATGAAGGCCCGGTAAAGCATACCAATCATGCTAAAGGTTTTGTGAGCATACCAGATAGACTGTAGGCCAGTGGGGCGTTCCAGTCAGACTAAAGGTTATGTAAGCGTACCAGATAAACTGCATGCCGGTGGGGTGTTCTAGTAAGACTAAAGGCCTTGTGGGCATACCAGATAGACTGTAGGTTGGTAGGGCGTTCTAGTTATGTTGAAGGCCCTAATGCATGCTATTTGTTGGTATATGTTATTTGTCCGTGTCGTGGTATTTTGGGGGAAACTCACAAAGCTTCGTGCTTACAGTTTTGGTTTATGGTTTCAGTTACTTCAGTGGATAGCAAGGTGAAGGCGTGACCGTACACATCCTCATGTTTTTGGGACTTATGATTTATGCGAACTTTGATAATGAAAGTGTTTTGAAAACTATGTTGTAAACGATTCCAATTTCAAATAATGTTTTGGAAACAATAGTTTTTATTAAATGAGTTGTTTTGAAAAGTTAAAATTTGTTGAAAGTTTTGCGACATTACACCTACCATGTGGTACGCCCCACGTACCAACCCCAAGGACCAAATTGCAATATTTTAATTTAAAAGGGCTAAAAGGAACATACCTAATTCAAGTGTTACACAAGGGATAAAAACATAAACCTTCATACTTAAGAGTTAATTTTGGAAATACCTCAATGTGGGGATGTTACATAAGTTGAGATGGCTAGCACATGCTTTTAGTTACTAATACTCCAATGATTAAAGAGTGCAAATAAAGAATTTGATTTTTTCTTTAACTAGTAATCCTATCTATTATTGGTTGTATCTTAAAATCTTTATGCATATTTAGAATGTACAAGTGTCAAAAAGTCGAAAAATATATAATACTTATGTTTAACAAATCATAAATGGTGATGATAAAAAAAGCTAGAAACTTGTTGATTGTACTTCATCAAAATGAACTCTCTATAACTTTATAACTTTAGAAATAGCAATATACTTTAACTAGTGATATAAATAAAGATAAAAATAATTAAAAAAAATAGTGAAGTAACATACTTTTTATAATGTGGAGCATCCCTATCCAGACGAGCAAGGGTACCTGCCAAAATAAAGATTTGTAAGTTTCAGCCGAAGATTCAATCAATAAAATTGTCAAACATTTTTGTATATTGTTCAATTTTATACCCATGTGCGACCAAAAACCATGTACACAATTTCTACTCCCTTGTTGCACAATCAAAGTCTTTTAGAACTACTCTGATGTTCCCAAGTTTCTCAGTTTGAGATCATGTATATCGTTAAAGAAAGATTTATTAGTCCTATTCATGTGAAGTGACATTTGCATTGTCTTTAAAATATGCTATTGACTCTTTATTTTCTGAATATGGATTGAGTTTGACGAAGATTAGGGTTCAAGGTTATGATGGAGCAAACAATATGATTAGGAACTTTAATGGTTTAAAATCTTTAATCATTATAGAAAATACATTTGCATATTATGTTCACTTCTTTGCTCACCAACTTCAACTAGTCATTGTGATGGTTGCAAAAAAACATCACGATGTTGGAGTCTTTTTTGATATGGTAGTTGTTCTAATGAATGTTGTGTGTGCTTCTTGTAAATGAACAAATATGATGTTAGAGTCTTTCTCTTACTAGAGTCGGAGATACACGTTGAAATTCTCATTACAAAACTCTATCGCGTTTGGTTGGCTTGTTTTCATCTACAATTGAGGTGCTTGAATATATTGAAGATGTGTGCCTTAATAGTTTTAGTCAATGCCAAGCAAATGGTCTTCCAATATATCTTCAATCACTTAATTTTGTGTTCCGGTTGCAATTGATGTTGAAATTTTTGGGGATCACATAATTATTATCACAAGCTCTACAAAGAAAGGATCAAGATATCGTGAATGCTATAAGTTTGGTGAAATAAACAATTGCAACGTTAAAAAAAGATGACAAATGATGGGTTTAATGCACTTATATTGGATATCACCTCTTTTTGTGAGAATAATGACATTCAAATGTCAGACATGGAGGAATTTTATGTTAATCCAAGAGCCCGAAGACAATATACCAATATCTCCAATCGCCATTATTATGAGGTTTTTTTTTTTTTTTTTTTTTTTTTTTGTATGTATGTGTGTATGTTTCAACATGGTTTTAGATATGCAAATTCAAGAGTTCGGTGATCGTTTTAATGAAGTAAGTTCTGAATTGCTTATTTGTATAATGAGTTTGAATCCACGTGATTCATTTTGTGACTTTGACCCATCAAAGTTACAGAAATTGATCGATTTCTATCCACATGATTTCAGCTATAAAGATAGGTTGGATATTTTATATGAACTTTCGGTTTACCCGACTTATATGCAATAGGATGGAAGATTTGCCACTTAGAATAGTATATTTAACCTTGTTAAAGTGATGGTGAAAACCAAGATGATTCTTTCCTTTCCTTTTATTTATCGGTTAGTGAAGTTGTCATTGGTCTTGTCGGTTGCAATCGCAACGGTGGAGAGGTGTTTTTCCGCCAGGAAGCTTGTAAAGTCGGATTTGCGGAATCGAATTGCGGATGAATTTTTAAATGATTGTGTAATTAGCGTGGTTGAACGAGAAAGATTTTCCAAGGTTACAAATGAAAGTATTATCAAATATTTCTTAGCGATGTGTCCTCGTAGATTTCAATTGTAAAATGATATTTAGTTAAACGTTCGAATGTTATTCTAATTTTTGTTTTTTTTTACACCGGTCAACGGTTAACTTTGCACCTCACTTGACTTCCAAGTTGGATCCGCCACTGGTTGTAAATTGATTTTAGGAGATGAATCACATTGTTTAACAATTATAATATGCAATCAATGAGTTTTGCTATTGTGAATAAGAAGATTGATTAAGGGAGAGAATGCAAATATGTATTTTAATAATTTCGTTATAATTTAACTTAAAGATATTGTTTTGAATTTTTAAATATATTAATTATCATTTTTTTTGGAACAACAAACTAATCTACTCATAAATTACCACATATGTCACCAATGAGATTTGAACCCATGACCTCTCAATTGAGAGAGTCACTCCTTGTGTGTGTGTGTGTTGTGTGTGAATTTATAGGTTATATATATATATATATATAGATCCGGTAAGAATTTTTTTTTGGTAGGAAGGTAAGAAGTTTTTTTTCTACATATTTTTTTGACGAACAAAATAAATGAATCACTAGATGATTCATTTGTAAGATAATTCACAAGAAAAAATTCTCAAAAAAACATCTTTATGATTCATTTTTAAGTAAATTAAGAAAAAATTCATTTTTATGATAATTTTAGTGAATAACAATAAAATCATTGTATAAATGAATCATCGAGATGTTATTTTGAGAATTTTTTCTTGTGAATCATCTTACAAATGAATCATCTAATGATTCATTT
Organism: Lactuca saligna; assembly: GCF_052625555.1. Lineage (NCBI taxonomy): Eukaryota > Viridiplantae > Streptophyta > Magnoliopsida > Asterales > Asteraceae > Lactuca > Lactuca saligna. Next base: position 10,008,882 of record NC_136425.1, on the reverse strand, counting down.
TGTTTGTTAACGAAAAAAATATTTAGAAAAAAAACTTCTTACCTTCCTACCAAAAATTTCCTTCTTATTTGATCTTGACTCTCTCTCTCTCTCTCTCTCTCTCTCTCTCTCTCTCTATATATATATATATATATATATATATATATATATATATATATATATATATATATATATATATATATATATATATATATATATATGAAATTTTCCAAAAAAAAAAGAAACAAAAGTACTTTCCCTTAAAAGTTGTACAAGTCAACGGAATCTTCATGAATCCATCATCGGGATTTCATTCAACATTTCTAACATAAATTAGAAGAGTCTTAAGGAAATTTGAAAGCTCATTTTAAAGTAAAAGAGGCAACTAAATTTTCTTGTATTTTTATTTATGTTTATGCACTTGTGGCTCTTCTTTAACAATGATTGGACAAAACAGCAGAGCAAATACAAGCATAAACAATGTTCCTCATAAATGAGTACTACATATTTGATGCATTTCTCCTACATTTCTTAATTCTTTGATTGACCAAATGTAGCCCCCAAGGATGTGTGACACCGTGGAATGTGTCCTAAAGCAGGATGTCATAATAAACAAATATTAAAAAAAAAAAAAAAAGTTACCTGACATGTGATTTGATACATAAATATGAGAATTTTAATCAAAATATCTATTTATAATTTATGGGGTCTTATTATGGAAGGAAGTATGGTTGAATTTACATGATTATTTTTGGGTTGATAAAAGTCCAAAATATGGATTTGTTATAGCAGACTGCAATTCATTTCCAGCAAACTTCAACACCGCCACGTCAACTTCATCTCTCGGAAGAAGCAAATACTCACCGCCTTCAGCTCTTTTAAACCCACAAACCTCAAGAAACTTAACCCCTTCTTCAAATATCCCAACTCTTTCCTGTTTTTTCAATCACCAATAGCAATGTAGTAATTTCAGTTCTATTATTCTACACACATAATAGCAAAATACTTTTACTTCTATACACACACACACACACACTAGCAATTACCTTAAAAGCTGGATTACTCAATCGGATCTTCCTGAATTTATCCTCATTGGGATTTCTTGCAACATTTCTGACATAAATTAAAAGAGTCTCAAAAGCTCTCTTCACTTTCATATCATTTTCCTGTTTTTGCAACAAATTTAATAAAAAGCTTATTCAAATTATAAAAAAATATCTGTAACAGTAGTTAAACTAAAGCACACCTTATTGTTTCGCCTGAGGGACCTTAAACAGTCTCTCATGAGATCCATCTTTGTTGTTGAATTAACACTGATTCTAGTAGAAGTAATAACAGGCGATATCTGATTTTCAATAATAAAAAAATTCATCATCTTGTTCACAATATTAGACATTAAATACATAAGCTAACCTTATTTTCTTGCACCACAGGTATGGTGGTTTTAAGAGATGCATGACTTTGGATTCCCCCTCTTCTTTCCACCTATGGCATAAAGAGCACTGACTATAAATTTACCAATCTTAGAATTGTACTTTCAACCTTTTTTCTTATGAGGTTAAAATACTTGTAAAAATCTATTGCTTTTTATTTGTATAACATTGATACTAATACAAACAAATCAATGAAAATACGTTGCTATTTCAGGAGCAACCTTGTCTTGGTGTAGTTTCTGACGAATTCTTTCACGTGCTCTATTTTCTTCTTCTTTTTCTGCTTTCCTCAAGGCTATAGAACTGAGTATTATGAAGTAATTAAAGAAGCTTATATAAATACATTAAGAGAAACCAATTTTTTTTATTAAAAAAGAACAATTTGGGATTTCTAGAAAAGTGACCGTTTTCTTTCGTTTTCGTCTGCAATTCTCTTTGCCTCTTGAAGTTCTTTTCCTGCCCGAATTCTTTCCTATAAATGTAAAAGAGAGTGATAAATTTTTTCCTGTATATGAGTTTAGAGAAACAATTAAAACAAATGAGGAACAAAAGAGTTAAATGCAAGAAATAGTAATTTCAAAGTTCGATTCCTTATGAGAATAAAAAATTGGAAGTACAATGATGTAAGGATGCTATGATATACAAATAAATGAAAGTATGTTGTTATTTCTTGCATTTAGCCCTTAATGACATGATAAGGGAATGTCCACGATACCTTCTCTCTACTTGGTTCAAGTTTCATATTTTCCTCCTTGTTCCTTTTGCGTGCTTTATCTCTGAATTGTGCATAAACAGAGGTATTCAATACAGAAAACAAACAATCATGGGAGAATAACATTTACCAAAAAAAAAAAGACATGAAAAAACCTTAGTTTTTGTGCTTTTAGCTTTACTTCTTGTGATACAGAAGAAGAAGAGTCGGAACCCTCAATTTCAATTCTTAATGGAACCTGGTGGATCAGAACACAATTAATACAGTAATAATATAAAGATATGTGATATTTTTCAAGGATGTAACAATTATAATATGAATCGCACCAAGGGCATTTGATCAATTTCAGGGTCATCCTCATGATCAACAATCCAACTAATAGCATCCAGTAAACTAGAGTTACCTTCACAAAAGAAACTTTATGCTCATGTTAACAATAAAAATGCAATAAACATCTTTTTGGGTGTTTTGTTCTATTGTCCGAGTCTAATACATGACACTACTTTATAAAAAGATCCTGCAACAAAAAAGTAGACAATGAACTAACCGGAATAATGAAGTGCTCTCGTTGCTCGAGCCAATGGGAAACCCATTTCTTCAAGTTCACCAAGTAATTTCTTGTTTACTTCAGGAAAATCCATGTCTAATGTACAATACCACACACTACGTGTTAGAGGCAATCATACATAATCAAGGATATGAAATCCCTTATAAGTTTCAGTCCGGATTCTATGTAGTAAACCCTAAAAATTAGTCAGTGAATCTCAATCAAAGATTAACTTAACGCGTACTGTAATTAAGAACTTACTTTTATCTTGATAATACGCAGACAATCAAAGATAAAATGCTGTTGATGATCGATCATTGATTTGGGGAAAACCCGAATGATGAATAAAAGTGCCGAAGAGATGACCGACATCGGAAGATTACATGGATGCTGATTCGTTACTTCACCCGACAAACCTTCTGGTTTCTTCCCCTCCATCCCTCTATGCTGCACAAGCATATACTACAAACTGATTCGTTTTCATATTTATACGTATCCCCAATTTACCAATTTGACCTTTTTAGCGGGTGACCCGACCCGGACCCACAAATGATTTTTTTATCCATTTCTTTTAGTTTTATAAATCATTAAATTATTAAATATGATTAAAAAGTATATCTACTAGTAACACCATGAAGTATTTTTGACTTTTTAATTTGTTCGACCTACCTAAATGTTTAGTTTAAACATTTAAATTCGTTAAAAATAAAACAAAACTCTGATCAACATATTATATTATAAGTCTATTGTTACAAAATAAATTAATTTTTTATAAGTAAAAATTCAAAGTTATTAATCAATTATTTTAAATAAAATTTTAATTAAGAGATTCTTTTAGTTATATGAAATTATAATCATTGATTTAAATAAATATATGAAATTATATCACTTTATAATTTATATTAATTTTATGTTAATGCTATTAATTTAATGTAAATAAAGTGAAAATTTTAAAATGAATAATCAATAGGTTGACAAGTGGCAAATATTAATTAGAAGACATAATAGAATGACACGTGACAAAAGAATAATATATGCATTAGTTAGGAGGTCTAATAAGATAACACATGTTAAAAAAGAATAAAACTATTATTTTATTAGAAACTAAGTGTAAGACCATCTCCAATGGGGATTTTAATGAGAAAAAAGTGTATATCTAACAGTTGAATAGATATAATATGCATTGTGAGGTGAGTTGAATGAATGGGGGTTTAATCCTCCATTCAATGTGGTATGAGATTTATTTTTTTTTTCTTTTTTTTTTCTTTTCTTTCTCAATTTATTATAAATATTTATTATTTTTTTTTTCAATTTATTATAAAAACTTATTTTTTCTTTTTGTTTTTCTTTCTCAATTTATACAGAAAGTAATATTTTTTTTTTTTTTTGCAATAAACAAACTATATATATATATATATATATATATATATATATATATATATATATATATATATATACTTTATTTTATTTTATATTCAATAATTTAATTTATTAAGTTACTTCATATTTTTTATTCTAAACAATAAAAATATATATAAATCTTAAAAAGATTTTAAAAAGATAACATCTTATTTATTATAATACAACATAATGAAATTACATATTAATAAAACGTTCTGAAATATCATCTCACCAATTACTATTTGCATTTTTTACTATCATATTATGTAATATAATGCATGTATACATTCTATCATTTATCTTTTTAAGTTGCCAAGATCTTGTTGGACCTCCTACAATTGCCCAATGAGATTGAAGAACACCGAATGCTCTCTCCACATCCTTTCTTGTAGCCTCTTGCATTTCTTTAAATTTGATCATTTTTGGGTCAGCCGGATGTAGAAAACTTTTAACCATTGTAGCCTATTCAGGATATATACCATCTGCAAGATAATATCCTTTTGTGCATGTTCTTCCATTAATAGTAAAATTGCATTAAGGAGCATAACCTTGTAATACATCATTGAATAACGGTGACTGGTTAAGTACACTAATATCATTGTTAGACACGACAACCCCGAAATATGCATGCCATATCCAAAGGTTTTGTGATGCAACTGCTTCTAGCATAATTGTTGGACAACCTTGATCACCTCGAGTATATTGACCTTGCCATGCAACATGGTAATTTTTCCAAGGCCAATGTATGCAATCAATACTTCCAAGCATACTAGGAAACTCGTGCTTTTCTGAATGTTTTTGTACTAGATTTTGGATGTAATTAGCATTAGTGTAACACCCAAAGTTGGAAAGCCAAGAAAAGAAAGAAAACCCCAATTTTAAGGAGAGACTCGACGAGTCCAAGGAGGGACTCGGCGAGTCCGAGCGGGGTCCGGGTCGAGGAGTAAGCGACCGACTCGGCGAGTCAGCCAAGGTGACTCGGCGAGTCTGGTCTGGGCAAGGAAAACCCTAAATCCGGGACTTGGAGCTTATTTAAACACCTCATTCTCTTCCCTAAGGCTCCTTTAGTGCCTCTTTCACTCAGAACAATAAACCCTAGCCGCTATAATCGTTTTGGAGCAAGATCTAACCCTTAGTGAAGCTTTTTGGAGCTTGAGAGAGAGGATAGTCATTGTGGAGTAAGAAGGGGGCCTTGGATCCAGAGTTGGTGGAGCATTTCTGAGCATTTAAGGTAATAAATTGTTACCTTCCCTCTTTTGGTTTAATAGATCAACCTTGGCTATGAGATTTGGAGCTTTTATGCCATGCTTAAGAACTATTTTGAGTTAGAAGCCCAGATCTGAAGTTGCTACTTCAGATCTGAGTGTATCTTGGCCTGGAAAGTCATAAAGCATCTGTTTTTGGGTGGATAGTGAAGCCTCTTTGTCTTAAACCCTAGTTTGGATTGTTTTAAGCTTAGATCTCTTGATCTACACGTAAAGTTTGCCACTTTACGTGAGGGATAGGCCTTACAAGTATGGATCTATGAGTTGGAAGCCCTGTTTGGCTCGAAAAACCACTGCATGGATTAAGGACTGAATAGACTCGGCGAGTCCTTTGAGTGGACTCGGCGAGTAATATGAAGATGGAGGCTAACTCGACGAGTTGGATGAACAACTCGGCGAGTCTGTTGAAGATTGCCTTGGACTCGGCGAGTCTATTCTTGGACTCGGCGAGTCAAGTCGCGAAACCCCAAACTGTAAAATCCGAAAAATACAACCAATTTAAATTTTTCAAAACAACCCGATTTTCATTAAAATGTTTACAAAAAGGTTTTCAATACAAATCATTAGAGTATTCCCAGAATCACATTGCAACAAAATCATGAGGAGCGGTACGATCGCGCCTTCGCCTTGCCACAGTCTCCTGAAGAACCTGAAAAACATTAAACCACAACTGTAAGCCCGAAAGTTTAGTGAGATACCCCCAAAATACCAACCACGTATACGCCCTTCCAGGCTGCGACCTTCCGGTCCAAAACATATAAAACATACATGACATAACAGAACATAGAACAACCATGCATATCGGGTCTACTGTGTGACTGGTCCGCCGTATCGGGCCTTCAGTCCATCAGATCCATCCTCCAGGTCTAGTCATGTCCTTCGAGTCTACAGTGGGGTTGGTCCGCCAGCATCGGGCCTTCAACCCACCTGGTCCACTCTCTGAGTCTACAGTGTGACTGGTTCGCCCGCATCGGGCCTTCAATCGGCCTGGTCCACTCTCCGAGCCTTGGCACATCTGGTCCGCCCTCGTGGGGCCTACAGCCTATCCGGACCGCTCGCTGGGCCTTCGGAACAACCGGTCCGCCTTGGGTATCTTGGCCTACAGCACAAAGCAGGACCCGCCTCAACCCATCTCCAGTCCAAACAACCATGTGCACAAAACATACATTCATATAACAGTCATAGTCAACAAACCGAGCAAGCAGATCACATAGCATATCATTACCCTAACCGGGTTACCGACCTAACCGGTCACTAGCATAGCATCACTCTGTATATCGGGAAACTGACCTTAACAAGGTCTCCTAGCATGTACCATCCTAGCTACCAGGATGCAGTCACATCAAACAATAACATAATAACCATATCCGAATCTCAATCCAATAAAGGGCCGGCCTTGGTGCCTTAGACCCTGTTGATATAGTGAGGATAACTCACCTCGAAACTGTCGGCTGAAAGGATAAGATCCCGCTGCTCCGAACTCTGACACGAACTCCTCCACTGAACATCAAAACATACAACTCAATAAATACCCTTAATTACCAAAATACCCCTGGAAGACAACTGGTCAACCTTGGACAAGTCAAAGTCAACCCCTGACTGACCCTACTCGCCGAGTCAACCCGATGACTCGCCGAGTCCATATGCTCAGAACTTCCTTCAATTAGCGACCCAACTCGCCAAGTCACCCCAAGACTCGTCGAGTCCAACAACTCTGAGTCCACTCGCACCCAACTCACCGAGTCATCCCTTGACTCACCGATTCATCGACTCAACCAGAAATATTGGGACTTCCTCGACAAGACTCGCCGAGTCCAAATGGACTCGTCGAGTCCAAGGCTATCTTCAACCTACTCGCCGAGTTGTTCTTCCAACTCGTCGAGTTCCAGGCCATCTTCAAGCAACTCGTCGAGTCGCCCCATATGACTCGATGAGTACCACCGGTCTGAATCCATACAGAAGCATCTCAGGCCATGCAATTGATCCAAAACATAGATCCAACCTCCTACAATCCATCCATCACGTAAAGTGGCAAACTTTACGTGAATCTAAAGAGATCTAGGCCTTATTCACCTTAGAACCAAGGTTTAGGACATGGTAGCTCCATCAACAACACAAGAACAGGGGCTTTAATGCTCTTAAGATCTTCTTCACTCCAGATCTGAGGTAGCAACCTCAGATCCATCCTCCAACATCAAGATGTCACACAACCAAGCACCCCACACAACCCCAAAATGAGAAACTAGGAAATCACAACCCAAGAACGAAAGTATTACCTCCAAAAGATGCCTCAATAGCAACCAAACTCGAATCCAAGCAAAGCCCTTTGATCCAAGCCACTCCTCCTTCAAGATTTCTTCAACCAACACCTCTCCAAGCTCTAATTTGCTCCACAAATGGACTCTCCACGAATTTAAGGTTTCTGGAACTCAAGGGGGGAATAAGGGAGGCTGTGGAGGGGTATAATGATCTTTATATAGGGCTCAACCCCGAAAATTAGGGTTTCTCCATACAGCACCTACTCGCCGAGTCCATCTTTGGACTCGCCGAGTAGGCCACTTGACACGCGACCATAGCCGCGACCTGACTCGCCGAGTCTATCCATGGACTCGCCGAGTCTATCCATGGACTCGCCGAGTCACCCTCCGAAACTTACACTTTTAGCCCTTCAACTCTACTCTTGCGATTCCGGGATGTTACACAAACCCTTCGAGTCAAGGCTCAGCTTAGTGAGTTGAGTGTGGACTCAGTGAGTTGGACAGGACCGAACTCGGAAATCAGTGAACTCGGCGAGTCAGTAGGCTGACTCGGCGAGTAGGGTCAACATGGAAGGTTGACTTGGGCCAGGACTTTGACTTTGACCAGAGTTGAGTTAGTTGACTTTTAGAGGTCTGTCAAGCTAAGTGTCGCTTTGTTATTGGTAGCTCGGAGAGTTAGAGGAGCAGCGTTTCAGAAGGTGGTTGGTTAGCAGTCCGAGGGTTACCAGTAGAATTCAGCAGTTCAGGTGAGTTTCCTTCCAGTAGGAACGGGTCTAAGGCCATAATGCCGACCCGTTCAGTTAGCAGTAGTTTCCGGACTTCGATCTGATGCAGTAGTTAGTATGTTTGATGCCTTCATGGCTCAGACAGGATTTATGTGCTATGTGTTATGTGTTATGTGTTCCGGGCTACAGCCCGATGCAGTATGCAGTATATGTGTTTATGCTAGTTGATATGTTATGATATACTATGTTCAGTCAGTTTCCGGACTTCGGTCCGATGCAGGGGGCAAGGCCCCAGTTAGTCCGGACTTCGGTCCGATGCAAGGGACAAGGTCCCAGTCAGTTTCCGGACTTCGGTCCGATGCAGGGGGAAAAGCCCCAGTTAGTCCGGACTCCGGTCCGATGCAGGGGACAAGGTCCCAGTTAGTCTCCGGACTTCGGTCTGATGCAGGGGGCAAGGCCCCAGTTAGGCCGGACCTCGGTCCGATGCAGTGGGCAAGGCCCAATATGTGCTTTATATGTTATTGTATGGTATGGGGTAGTTTGGGGGAGCTCACTAAGCTTCGTGCTTACAGTTTCAGTTTTTGGTTTCAGGTACTCAGTTTTCAAAGGAGGAGCTCGGGAAGATTGCAGTGCACACACCATAGTCAGCTAGCCTGGGATGTTTTACTCTGATAATAAGTTTGTATATCGAATTAATGCTACGAAATTATGTTATGTTTTATGATACGGTTTTTATGAATATGGTTTTGGTAATGTTTTAAAAGAAAATTTTAGTCGTGATTTTTTGGACGTTACAAGTTGGTATCAGAGCCTTGGTTTGAGGGATTCGGATACACTTCGAATGTGTCTGAACTCAAACTAAGGAAATGGTAAAAGGTTTTCAAAAGAAAGACATTTCGAAAGAAATTTTTTTGGAAAGAAAGAGTTTTTGGAAAAAAGCAAAAAGAAATTTTAGAAAGAAAATAACTTTAAAGAGAGAAATTGGTCGGTGCATGCAATCAGCCGAGCTCAAGTAAGTACTCCCAAATTACCCATGCAAGTTTATGAGATAACTATCAGTTTCAGTTTCAGTTTCAGTAGAATAGTATGCTAGTATAGGACTAAGGATCTAGGAGGATGCCTTATGTGCCTGCTTTATGTGTTTCAGCTTTACAAGATTTGCATGCTAGTATTGAGTAGACAGTAGTAGGATAGCCTGTTTAGGTTATGCCTGATAGTATGAGCTTAGCATTGTATGCTAGTACAATATCTCGTTATGAGAATAGATTTGCGTGAGTAGTTTCCTGTATCCGAATGCTGCTTGCTTTGTGCTTTGTGGGACTACGAGTGATGGGAGTTAGCCATTAGGTGAATATGTCACATAATATGTGATCAGGGTTGAATAATCTTAGAGTGTTGGATTTGGCCCTATTGCGCAGCTCTTGTTTGAGTCTAACCGTTGTAGGGATGAGTCTTTTACTCGAAGGATTATCTGAGCCTCATCACATGTGATGGTATTCAGGTGATGACTAATTAGTATTACAAGGAGGCCTTCAGCAGCTGAGGACTGGTTTGATCGGAGTTAGAGGTTTCCTAAGGCAAGCCTAGGATGAGAGTAGCAGTGATCAGTAGCATTAGAGTGACTTGGTGGAGTTGAGGTAACTCTTGAGGAAAGTACGGATAGATGTGGAAGGTAGTATGGGCCCGTACTACTGAAAGCAGAGGATCCGTACTCGATTCAAGAGGGGCCGAGACAAAACTAGGGAACTAGTAGAGTGTGTGTGAGATCCCTCAGCAGCGGTGTGTATATTGATCAATAGTGTGTTATATTTTCAGCATGGTGACTTTGCGCGAGATACCAGTTAGCAGTTCAGGTACCAGGGAGGGATCTGGCTCGGGCTCTGGAGCCGGGCAGCTTGACAATCAGATGAAGAATTTCATTTCTGCAGAGATTATGTGAAACATTATTGATCAGACTCCAGTGATTTTCGGTTCAGTTAAGGAGGCCATTATGGAACTTATGGACAGTCATCTTGAGGCCTTTAGGGCCGAGGTGGTTTCAGGGCAGATTGGGGCTCGTCTAGAGCCTGATTCGTATGAGGTTCAGGGAGATCCCATTTCCAGCTTTCGCCATCAAGGGACAAGAGTGAGTCAAGCACCCTGTCTTCAAGAGAGACCTTTGCATGATTGGATAGTTGAGGAGGTTTCGCGAGCCATTCGCGAGGGGTTGCCCGGCATGGTCGCGAGGATTATTGATAGGTTGACTACGAAGCTCCATGATCAGACGTCAGTTGTTCAGATGATGGATGAGGTTGATAGGGTAGCTCAGGAGCGAGAGTCGGGCAGGGAGTCGGAAAGGAAGAGGAAAACAGATGGTTCACAAGTAGCCACAGGTTCGGGCAAGAGGCCCAAAGGGTCGGATTGGAGATCGAGGTACTATTAGAGCTGCAGTCGATGCGGGAAGTGTGGTAGGTCGCACTTGGGTGCGTGCAGGAGTGGTAGTGGTGGTGTTTTGGGCTGCTTCAGATGCGGCCGAATGGGTCATTTCAGTAGGGATTGTACTACTACCATCGCTCAGGGGCTTGACCCGATATGTTTCCATTACGGTCAGAGAGGTCACAAGAAGGCCCACTGTCCAGGTGTGTTTGCAGCAGAGCATGTGATAGCTCATGCGTCTATGTCTTCGAGTACCACCAGTGGTTGTCGAGGCCGGGCTAGGGCGCCCACGGCTTGAAGCAGATTGTACCGGTTGATTGCAGCTAGGGTCCGGGCAGCGCCGGGTGTTGAAGGTATGTATCTTTTGCCTTCTTGTCAATTATTATTCATGATATTATTGTTATGTTGCTGCAGCGATATTTATAAGCGTATGTTTTGGGGTATCATATTACCTGTTTGTGATCGAGTTTTATGCCATCTTCATACCTTGGATTTTTGGTTAGTAGTCAAGGGATGGGTTTTATCAAAAAAGGTTACTTAGGGTGCAGTAAGTGTAGCATGCCTTGGAGGGACTCGGTATGTCTCGCTAGTTCGGAGTCGTATAAGTTTTAGAATGGACAAGTTAGATCCCTAGCTATGGTAAGCTTAGGATTCATCAGCGGATTGATTTTGGAATGGTAGTAAGGATTGGGATTTCTCTTTATTGAGTATTGAGGTGTAAGCAGGATTGAAGTGGGGGAGAATTCTCCGAGTGTACAAGGGTAAGATCACACAAATCCAGAACGAGTACGTGATTTCTGAGAAGGAAAAGAAGTAGTTCAGCGTTTGAAGGATTGAGTAGTTCAGGGTTGGGAGTTTGAGAAACTCCCCATCGGTCCGTGCGTGTAAATGGTAATGGTGAGAATGTGGTTCGGATTCCGGTGAAGGGTCGCCTGTAGGACTCGTGTGAGTCGAAAAGGAGGATCTTGAGATCGGTTAGCAAGAGATGTTTCTGTGTTAGTAGTCAGTGGTAGAGACAACATGTAGGGTTGTGTGAATTCAGGAGTTGGGAGTTTGGAAACTTCCCAATGTTAGTTTCATGTTTCTGGATTAGTAGATGGTTGGTTTGGGAACCAAGTCGAAGAATTCCTCGACGGAACGCTAATTTCATCAAGGATATAAGATGTCAAGGTTGATGTAGCATCTGATGATTGAGGACTGATTTTGAGAAGTCAGGATGAGGAATTGCTATCATAACTAGGGATAGTCAGGAAGTCCTCGGAATAGTGATTAGTAAGCAGTAAGATAGTAGTAGTAGTGTTGTAAGTCTGCGGGGGTAGCCGTAGCATTCACTGGCAGCCAAATAGTAGTAGTAGTGTTGTAAGTCTGCGGGGGTAGCCGTAGCATTCACTTGCAGCCAGACAATATTAGGGGTTGTAGGTCTACGGGTGTAGTTGTAGCATTCGGCAGGTTAGTAGACATCATGAGCATGTTGTTTGGACGCAGGGGAGAAGCAGTAGTATCCACCAGTTCATGTGTAACAGCTAGCATACAGAAATCCAAGTGTTGGATTTCGAATTTTTCTAGAGTCTAGTCATGGTTGAGCCAGTAATGCAACAAATGGATCGTCATCACAGTCATGAGATCAGTGAAGCAGCGAACCATTGGGGTTTATGTATGCTAAGGGCTACCATTAGCCTGGGATCCATCATTATAGTCTTGGATTTGTTGATGTTTGGATTCGACGTTTGGACCCGGTCGGTTGGATCGGGAGGTCGTTAGGACCACAGTAACAGGATGACCAGTGGAAACTAGTTCCAAAGAAAGGTTTCGTTCAGGCAATTCAGTGTTTCAAGCAGATCAGTGTTTCAGGCAGTTCAGTGTTGCAGGCAGTCCAGTGTTTCAGGCAGTTCAGTGTTTCAGGCAGTTCAGTGTTGCAGGCAGTTCAGTGTTTCAGGCAGTTCAGTGTTCCAGGTAGTTCAGTGTTTCAGATAGTTGTAGTATTTTGGGCAGTATTAATTTGGTATCGGACTGCAAGTTCAGCCATATTAGTTGGACCTGGGTGGTCTCAGTTCATCCGGAAGCCAGATATGGAATAGCAGAATTTTCAGTCAGTAGCAGTGCGAGTATGCAGCGTATGGTAGGATTCAGTCAGTTGTTAGTGGGGTGCGCGACACCAAATGGTAGTAGAAAGAATGCCCAGTGAATACTGGAAACGATGATCCGTGCTGGGAGTAGCGGGAGTAATAGATTTGGTGGAGACAGGGTCTTCGCAGTGGCAGAGTAGATAGGTGGTTATGGAGCATCGCCTTGGGAAGGCAAGGAAATCGTGCAAGGAAAGAAGGGGTGAACCCCTACGGGGTCAGTGCAGTATTTGGAGATTATCAGACGGATTGTCGGTTGAGTGAGTTGCGTTTCCAGAATGTTCAGGGTCAGGATGGACCCGAGATTGTTTTCTGTAAGGTTTGGCATTGATATGAATGACTGAGCAGGTGGTCAACGAAGGTAGGCAGCTGGTGTTAGAATGAACAGTGGGTTATTGGAGGCAGATCGCAGTCGGTGGATCGTAGCGAACTTCGAGGATGAAGTTTAGTTTAAGTGGGGGGAGTTGTAACACCCAAAGTTGGAAAGCCAAGAAAAGAAAGAAAACCCCAATTTTAAGGAGAGACTCAGCGAGTCCAAGGAGGGACTCGGCGAGTCCGAGCGGGGTCCGGGTCGAGGAGTAAGCGACCGACTCGGCGAGTCGACCAAGGTGACTCGGCGAGTCTGGTATGGGCAAGGAAAACCCTAAATCCGAAACTTGGAGCTTATTTAAATGCCTCATTCTCTTCCCTAAGGCTCCTTTAGTGCCTCTTTCACTAAGAACAATAAACCCTAGCCGCTATAATTGTTTTGGAGCAAGATCTAACCCTTGGTGAAGCTTTTTGGAGCTTGAGAGAGAGGATAGTCATTGTGGAGTAAGAAGGGGGCCTTGGATCCAGAGTTGGTGGAGCATTTATGAGCATTAAAGGTAATAAATCGTTACCTTCCCTCTTTTGGTTTAATAGATCAACCTTGGCTATGAGATTTGGAGCTTTTATGCCATGATTAAGAACTATTTTGAGTTAGAAGCCCAGATCTGAAGTTGCTACTTCAGATCTGGGTGTATCTTGGCCTGGAAAGTCATAAAGCATCTGTTTTTGGGTGGATAGTGAAGCCTCTTTGTCTTAAACCCTAGTTTGGATTGTTTTAAGCTTAGATCTCTTGATCTACACGTAAAGTTTGCCACTTTACGTGAGGGATAGGCCTTACAAGTATGGATCTATGAGTTGGAAGCCCTGTTTGGCTCGAAAAACCACTGCATGGATTAAGGACTGAATGGACTCGGCGAGTCCTTTGAGTGGACTCGGCGAGTAGTATGAAGATGGAGGCTAACTCGACGAGTTGGATGAACAACTCGGCGAGTATGTTGAAGATTGCCTTGGACTCGGCGAGTCTATTCTTGGACTCGGCGAGTCAAGTCGCGAAACCCCAAACCCTTCGAGTCAAGGCTCAGCTTAGTAAGTTGAGTGAGGACTCAGTGAGTTGGACAGAACAGAACTCGGAAATCAGTGAACTCGGCGAGTAGGGTCAACATGGAAGGTTGACTTGGGCCAGGACTTTGAGTTTGACCAGAGTTGAATTAGTTGACTTTTAGAGGTCTGTCAAGCTAAGTGTCGCTTTGTTATTGGTAGCTCGGAGAGTTAGAGGAGCAGCGTTTCAGAAGGTGGTTGGTTAGCAGTCCGAGGGTTACCAGCAGAATTCAGCAGTTCAAGTGAGTTTCCTTCCAGTAGGAACGGGTCTAAGGCCACAATGTCGGCCCGTTTAGTTAGCAGTAGTTTCCGGACTTCGGTCTGATGCAGTAGTTACTATGTTTGATGCCTTCGTGGCTCAGACAGGATTTATGTGCTATGTGTTATGTGTTATGTGTTATGTGTTATGTGTTCCGGGCTACGGCCCGATGCAGTATGCAGTATATGTGTTTATGCTAGTTGATATTTTATGCTATGCTATGTTCAGTCAGTTTCCGGACTTCGGTCCGATGCAGGGGGCAAGGCCCCAGTTAGTCCGGACTTTGGTCCGATGCAGGGGACAAGGTCCCAGTCAGTTTCCGGACTTCGGTCCGATGCAGGGGGAAAAGCCCCAGTTAGTCCGGACTTCGGTCCGATGCAAGGAAAAGGTCCCAGTCAGTCTCCGGACTTCGATCCGATGCAGGGGCAAGGCCCCAGTTAGTCCGGACCTCGGTCCGATGCAGTGGGCAAGGCCCAATATGTGCTTTATATGTTATTGTATGGTATGGGGTAGTTTGGGGGAGCTCACTAAGCTTCGTGCTTACAGTTTCAGTTTTTGGTTTCAGGTACTTAGTTTTCAAAGGAGGAGCTCGGGAAGATTGCAGTGCACACACCATAGTCAGCTAGCCTGGGATGTTTTACTCTGATAATAAGTTTGTATTTCGAATTAATGCTACGAAATTATGTTATGTTTTATGATACGGTTTTTATGAATATGGTTTTGGTAATGTTTTAAAAGAAAATTTTAGTCGTGATTTTTGGGACGTTACAATTAGGTTTTCTCAAATAATGGCTTGAATAAACCTTAATCACACATTGACAAAAGTATTGTAGACATTCGATTGAAGTTGATTCACCAATTCGTATGTATCTATCAAAGAGGTCACCAGTTGTGCTATATGCCAATTAGCGTATGGCAGCAGTGCATTTTTGTAAAGGGGAAAGACCATTGTTTCCTAAAGCATCTTTTCTTTGTTGACAATAAATAGAATGGTTAGAGATACCATTAACTATTTGAACAAATAGTTCCCGCCTCATTCGAAATCTTCGTCTAAACGTTTGAGGTGGGAAAACAGGATGCTCATCGAAATAGTCTTTCCAAATATGTTTATGTCCTTCTTCATGATTTCTATATATATCTTCCACTTTGTCTAGGATGTCTTGAACTTTCAGCATCTGACTGTTATGCTTCCAAGCATTTTAGCTCCTTATATAGTTGCAATTAGAATTACTTATGAGATGGTTGATTATGAATTCAGAAGCAGAATCATCTGAGGATGATGATGACATCGTATAAGAAAGAAATAAGAAATAGTTTGAATTGGTAGATATGAAATAATAAAAAGGTTGTATTCTTTTATAGCAAAAATTCAGAGTCAAATGAAATTCAAATTACATTTAAATGAAATCCAAATTAAAGTAAAATGAAATCCAAATTATATTCGAACGAACTTGAAATTAAAGTAAAATGAAATTGAAATTAAAGTGAAATGAAATCCAAATTAAAGTTAAATGAAATTGAAACTGGAGTAAAATGAAATCCAAATTAAAGTTGAATGAAATTGAAATTGGAGTAAAATGAAATTGAAATTAAAGTGAAATGAAATCCAAATTAAAGTTAAATGAAATTGAAATTGGAGTCAAATGAAATTGAAATTAGAGTCAAATGAAATTCAAATTAAAGTAAAGTGAAATTCAAGTTAAAGTCAAATGAAATTCAAATTAAAGGCAAATGCATACAAGATGTTTAACACTACAAATAAAGACGAACATATTATATTCTCACTCACACCTACCAACCATCTGATACACCAATCATGAATCCAAATTACTATACACACTTGTTATCTTCTTATGATCTCGAAAATCTAAACAATCATCCACAACATCCATACCAAAATCCAAACAATCATCTACAATATCCATATCCAAGTCCAAACAATTATCCACAATATCCATACCCAGATCCAAATAATCATTCACAACATTCATACCAAAATGAATACCTAGATTCTACCAGCCCGAATCCTCCTCATATTCCAGAAAATGAGCCAACACCAATAGAAACTCCTACCAACAAACGACAAAGTAATAAAAAAAACCTACTGGAGCAAAGAAGAAGAAATGTTGTTGGCAAAAGCTTGCCTACAAATTTCAGAAGATAGCATTATAGCATTACTGGAAGTCAACAACGTGATAAAGAGTTCTGGCGACGAATTAGTACGTACTACGAAAAAAGCAACATGTCGAACATTGCAAGAACTCAAGCCAACCTCAAAACGCATTGACATCACATGAACCCATTTGCAGTTGCATTTAATCAAATGTATATAGTGTTGAAAAGTCAACACCTCAATGGATGGTCTAAGGATGATCTCAAAAGTGCAACTTTTGAGCATTATCATGCTAAATATGGTGCCGATTTTAGGAACAAACATATTTGGAATATCGTTAAAAATAAACAGAAATGGAAAGGTTTAAGCACTGCATCTGGGGCATCTATGTCTTCATCAAGTACAAAATCTTTCATTGACCTGGATAATGATGAAGTTACAACTCGTCCAATTGGTAGAAATGCAACAAAAAAGCAGCAAAAGGGAAAGCTATTAATTCCACTTCGTCATCTGGTAATAGGCTTGATAAAATACTTGAAAAACATATAGAAGAAAATAAAAAGACTTTTGAACACTACCAAAACTCTTTGGATATAAATAATGCATTAAAAGAAAGAATGATGAAAATCTTCTCATTAATTATAATTAACAAAATTAATTCCTGATTAATTCTTAAATACTACTATTTCCAATTAATATATTAATTATATAATATACTAATATATTTCTTTTTTCAATTTCTAATTAATTTATTAATCATATAATAAATTAACAAATTAACATCTATTTCCTTCTATTCAGTTACTAGTTATAAGAGCAACCTAAAAATCATTTTGCTTCTAATTCAAGAATATACCAATTTAGTTATTGGCTTAAACACTTTAATCCAACAATTTTTTCTAATTATAATTATCCTAGTTTAAACCTAAGCAAGTAAGAGATTGTACAATTATAAAATGTATCCTTTAACCTTTAAGAAAATATCATAAATTTAACACACACATACACACACACACTCCTCTTGCAAGTCACACAGACAAATATTGATTTGGGTTTTACGACTTGGAGAAAAATCAACACACAAACTGTGTTCAAATTTGTGCTTGCTTGAACTACTCTGGGTGCGACTGTGATCACGATAGGATAATCTGGACCTTTGTTTCTTCTTGATCATCGAATTAAAGTAAACACACAAACACTAGTTGTAGCTTATATTGTTGTGGTAATTTTTAATGAACATGAAGATTACTAGATCTTGATGGTTTTGTTTTATTGCTTCTGTTGCATGTTTAGTTTGATTTGTATTTTAAATAACCATCAAATTCCAACAAAAACAACATAAAACAAGATAGAGATAATAATTTTATCACATAGTTTTATATAAAAGAAAATGGTGCATTTAGGACATTTATTCGGCTAATTTGTGTTAAAGTATTATCCTTTTTCACTAACTCATAAGTATCTCTACATACATTTGTTGCAAATAGTTAATTATGGCACTATAGAAAAACTTAAATTATGATTCATTTTAATATAAACTTTTAGGAAATAAAGTACAAAAGATAAGAACAAGATATGAGATTAAGTATATTACTAAATTATCACTTAGTGCACTATGTGGGAATGATAAGATACTTATATTACCACACTAGTCGTAATTCATATATTTTATTCTAACATTATCATACTTTTGATTAATAAAATTACTAAATTACCACTCATGGCATTCTGGAGGAGGCACTCGATACCTAGCTCGATCGTTACAATAGTCATAATTCATATACCTTCTTTTCACATTCTCATAAGCTCTTAATTGACGATTGTTTAATTGCCAAAACTTTTGGTTATTCCATGGATACCTTGAGGAATAGCAGTCCTTATTAGGACTAGTGGGTGATGAGACACAACCATCAATTCTAAAATCTTGAAAATGAGCTAGAAATGGCGCATGAGCCCAATTAGCCTTCGTTTTACCTCCATCGGTGGCCCAACTAGACCCATCCCATAAGCTTACAACCAATTGCATTGCTTTGTTAGGAAATCCCACACCATTCATCATGTTATTTTTGAATACCCTTATTGGTATGTCATCCACAAAAAACCTTGAAACAAGATTATAATATAGTTAGGCCTTATTTAACAATGTTTTTGTATGTTAAGAACTAGTTATATATATATATATATATATATATATATATATATATATATATATATATATATATATATATATATATATATATATATATATATATATATATTCTTTGAACGATGGATCATCTTAAATTTGAAATATGTGAAACGTGAGATTTCTTCATTTTAGAATGTTTAAATTTATGGTATCCGTAAAACCCAATATATTTCTAATTAGAGTATGTGCCATCATAATATATTTTTTTTCTTAAGACATTCTTCACAGTAATAATTTTTTATTAGTATTCCATACAAAAAACATGAGGAAAGAAAAAGAAAAATTTAAGTCTCACTTGACAACGTTTTGTTAGTGTTAAATTCAAAGAAACAGCTTCTATATGCTAATTATTATTTTAGCAAACGCGACCATTTTTATACGTAATAGCAATATGTTATAATCATTTTCGTTGTGGGTAATGTATTTCTTTTACCGCACACCATAACAATATATTTCATCATATCAAAGACTTTCGGGACCTTTCCTAAAATAAAATGGATGAAATAAAAGTAGGTTGAGGAAAATACATCAATATAATGTTAGAAAAACGAACCTCAAAAATATAGAAATATATTGCAATGAAAAGAATAGATGAATATGTTCTAAGTTTGAAGTGTACATTATAATTATGGAAAAACTAAATATCCTTCTACTTTTTATTTTATTTTTACTCATATAAATAATGACATTTGTAAGTCAATAATTCTCTCTTTAATTGACATTTGCCTTGAGGTAACGAGTATGAAGATAAGTATAAATAATAACACTCGAGCCCCTATCGTTCATAGGTATGATTGTTTTGATTTTTTGTAATAGTTTGAAGTTTTAAAATATAAAAAATTGATTTATAATTTTTTAAACTGATTTATAAATTATAAATTTTATATTAATGTTTGCATGATATACACAACCAATTTAAAAATAACTTTCAATGGGTTAGAATTGTCTTTTTTGTTGATGGACTCGGAATTGTGTTCAAATGAAATAAATAAAAGCTAATGGAACCATTTAAGACATCTTAAAACAATTATAATGTCGATAATGTATAGTTTTTAGGATAAAATGAGATGAGTACATACACAATCTGATGTTGGTTCCACAATAGTTTGTAGTAATGGAAGTCTGTCGAGGGATCGAACCAAAGACGAATTCTTTGCTCTCTACCTCCAACTCCATTTGCAAATACGTTAGTCTGTAGGGTAATAGGTTTGCCTGGTTTGTTTCCTAAGAACTCAAAGTCCAATTCATTGTGCGCACCAAGATTTGTATTTAACTACATCAAAGTTTAAGCAAAATTTTGAAAATGAAGGTATTGAGAAATATGCAAAGACATGTATACATTGATCATGATAAGGGTCATAAATACTTCTTCTTAATAACAAGTATCTATGTATTTAAGGGTTTGTATTATTTGGTTCGAAATCAAAAACCAAATCGAACTAATAATTCATATATAAATAGAAATAAATTCATCTGTAAAGGTAACACACTTGAAATATTAGATAATATTGCAAATGATATTACAAGATTCACATTTGAATGTCATAACTTACAATGCATGTTCATAAATCAAAATAATACACATGTATATGTAGTATTTATTCAATTTTCTTTATGTAATTTTCATATGTTTAGATTATGAATTATTTTCATGAAAATTTATCATCCATATTCATCATTCAATGAAAGTAAATCAAAATTATATAAACCGGAGAATTGTTAGATGTTGTACGATTCTTGTACATAATGAAAATTATATATATATATATATATATATATATATATATATATATATATATATATATATATATATATATATATATATATATATATTAAAGTTATGAAATTTTTTAAGAGTATTTTGTTTTGTTTTGATTGGTTGATATTTCTTTTTTCAATTAATGTTATAACATTCACCGGAGAATTGTTAGATGTTGTACCCTTTAACTTTCGTTTGAATTTTTCATAACCCTCGCATTTTATTATATATTATTAGTATTTAGTCATATTAATATTTTTTGGCAGGAATGGTCCCTCAACTATATTTGGGTCATTTTAAAGTTACTTTATTTTTATATTTTTTGGTCCCTCTACTTTTGTTGGTTATTTGTGGCATTATAGGTTCCTATGTTTTTGTTTAATTGTCACTTTATTAGTTTTGCTTACAGATTCATTGATGTTTTTTTTATTTCTTATTTATTTGTTTGTTTATAGATCAGTTAAAGAGGGAATGAATGAACAACTCAAACTATAAACATTTTCAATAAACAAACAACGGAAAAAATTATCGCATCCGACCCCCGCAACGCAGGGGTTCCCCATGTAGTTTATATTAAATACCGAGTATCAATTATATATATATATATATATATATATATATATATATATATATATATATATATATATATTAATGATTAGTTGGAAATTAAAAAAATTAGATACAGTTCAGATTCACATTCTAAATATCAGTGAGTTCACATCAAGAAAAAATTGTGTTTTAATACCAATATGAAACTATTTGTAGATCATAAAATTATAAATTTTTATATTCATTTTTTCTGAGAAAAACAAAGCCGTAAAATTGACGAAAAAAAAAAAAAACTAAACATTTATAAGCATAAATTATTTATGATCAATGTACATTCTTCCTAAAATGTCCATGTTTTCGCTATAATTTTGTATATGGCTTTGTATATGATATTTTTACATCTTGTTTTTTTATATTTGTAATCAAACAATTTAGAATGGCTTTTCAGTTCCTTATTGAAATTATACATACACACATGTATACGAATAAATATTATGAAAATGTAAGACGATATCTGGGACCATTGTATTAAAAGAAAGCTAATGGTTGTTATGAAAATATTAATGGGTTATTATCCATAGTTAAATTCATTTATTTTTGGAGTGTGATGACATTAATTTTCTTAGTATGACTCTCTTTCTCTCTCTCTCTCTCTCTCTCTCTCTATATATATATATATATATATATATATATATATATATATATATATATATATATATATATATATATATATATATATATATATGCGTGTGTGTGCGTGCATGCGTGTGAGAGAGAAAGAGCAAATGAGTGATTGAGTGTGTGAATGCATGATATATATATAATATAAAGTTTAGGGCATTCGTGGGTACATAAAAAGCAGTAACAACACCGGCAGAATCCCAACCAGGTAATTTAATCCTCATCTGAAAGTATCCAGATCCATAATAATCTTTTGACCCGAATCCAGAACCTATACATATGTGTAATTGTTAGTACTTGTTATATATAAACAATCATGTAATTCTACGTATAAGAAAATCAATATATATATATATATATATATATATATATATATATATATATATATTAAAATTCAGTTGAGATCAATAAGTATTTTAAGATCACTTTTCAACACTTTTAAGATCTTATTTTCTATTAAAAAGTAACTAAAAATATGCAACTTCATCATTTTTAACATCTTTATCATATTGTTATTTGAAAAAAAAAAAACAGAAATGTGCACCATATGGACATCACTAGAATATATATATATATATATATATATATATATATATATATATATATATATATATATATATATATATATATATATATATAACAAATCACTTTCTATAGTAGTGTGTTAACCAATTAAGATGCTTTTTTAATATTTAGAAAAAGTTAAAATATATGCATATATACACAAACTCAAATGTGCATGTCTTTATTATGTGATGTGTACATATGAAAATTGTTGTTTAAATTCATAACAACTACAACATAAACAAAAACCTTTAATATCATTCTAGACATTTGAAATATCACTTGAAAAATATATTTTTATATATAGGTACACATACATATATTAAAATATGCACATATGTATATATGAATATCAATGTACAGATGAAAAACATCTTAATAAATGAAGACGCTGTTGTAGAAGGTGATTTGATGAAAAAAAAGATTAAAAAAACGTTTTTCTACTAATGTGAATATGATGCATATTTTACATTATATGCAAAAATAAATAAATATGTAAATATCAATATGGAAACATATTAAAAATGATGAATTTACATAATTTTAGTTATTTTTTCAGTTGAAGCTAAACTCTAAAACAATGATCGAAAAAGTCATCTGAACGAATTCAAAATAAAAAGTTATCTCAATGATCTCCATGTGTGTATATATATAAATAGAAAGTCAAGTTCAATTACAAAAAAGAAATAAAAGAATCAATCTCAACCATACATTTATTTTTCCGCTATATATATATATATATATATATATATATATATATATATATATATATATATATATATATATATATATATATATATGTTTCAACTCTCATTACTGAATAAAAGTGTATTGAATTTTTTTTACATTACATTAGTTATTCACTTATGAATAAAACATATGTTTAATTTTTATTACACTTTTAAGTATCATTTATCTTATTTATCCTTATAAATGAAAATGATTTTGCCACATGTCATATTCTCATTACATTTGACACATATCATTTTTCTAAGATTTTTTGATTTTTTTTTCCACTTGTCATTTTCTTATATTTTTGATTTTCTTAAAATTTAAAATCCACTTTTTAATAAGGATTTATATATGGTAGATACATGAATTCTATTTATCTTGAGAATAAATGTTTTAGTCATTTCTTTTCTTAGTAAATGTTTATATATAGTAGATACTTAATACATATTCTTAAAGGATTAGAATTAAGCATTTTTTAAATCACATATTTAGGTAAATATTTTTTTTATTTAAATATAAATTTATATTTACCTATATATACATAAATTTTCCTAAATATATTTAAGAAAATACTATGTATTATATCTATCTATAATATCTTTTTTTATACACATTATATGACAATTACGTAGTATGTATATATATATATATATATATATATATATATATATATATATATATATATAGAGAGAGAGAGAGAGAGAGAGAGAGAGAGAGAAACATTGAATAAAATGTGAATTTCCATTTTACTAAACTCAAGTCATGTAAAATGTATAGTGATTAACAATATTTTTGTATAGCTACACGTTTGATTTTATAATGTCTCTATTTTAATAATTGAACTTTTAAAATTTGATAACATTTTTTCATCATAATTTTATTTTAGGATATATTATTTTTTTAAGAGATAAAAATATAATATGGATTCAAACGACAAACACAAGCATATAAAATTATATTTAGATAAAGAAAATCCGTTGATATGTTCACCATGTGAATATGTCAATAGTTTTTTTTATTAGTATATATTCAACTACCTACTTATTATCATTTTGTTTGTATTAATTTCGAATGTTTACTTTAGAAAAACATTTAATGTTTAAATATTAATTTTCACCATAATTTTTTAAAATAAGTAAATGTTTTTTATTAGTATATATTGAATTACTTACTTTATTCATCATTATATCAGTTTTATTTATATAAAAGTATTATTTTAAAAAATACATATATTTATAGCTTTATATTAAATTTTTATTTTTAATAAACATGTGTACTACACGGGTCTTATACCTAGTACATGAATATAACATGTAATAAATTTTTTGTGACCTAATATATATATATATATATATATATATATATATATATATATATATATATATATATATATATATATATATATATATAAGGCTCTTGTCATTTGTTATATTCATATATAAATAAAAACGTGTATTAGCTCTCACATTATGTTATATTCATATGTGAATAAAACATTTATCAGAATTTTATGACAGTTTATTTGTTATTAATATATGAATAGGTGAGTTGAAAATTCAAAATACTTCGTCTTTTATTAATATACTAATTATTCATATATGAATAAATACATATTCATATATGAATTACAAATGAACTATAACAAAAATCTGATAAAGAATAAGTATTGATTCATATATAAATAAGTACTTATTCATATATAAATAACAAATGAATTGTACAAAAATCTAATAAATATCTTATTCATATATAAATATAATATATGACGAGAGTTAATACACGTTTTATTCATATATGAATATAGAATGTAACGAAAAGTTGATGTAAAAAAAATATATAATTTAGGTAAGAATTTTTTAATTATATGTTATATTCATATATGAATGATTATTAAATTGTAACAAAAATTAAACATTCATTTTATTTATAACTGAATAATTAATGTAATGTAATAAAAATCTGATACACTTTTATTCACATATGAATAACGAGATCATTATGATCATTTTTTTCAACATTTGTTTTAGAGCTTATATTCTATCGAAAAAATAACTCAAATAATGTAAATTAATCATTTTTCAACTTTTCCATAATGATAAACAATTTCTTTTTGCATATAACATAAAATATGAACTATATGCATATCATTAGGAAAACTTTGTTTGTTTTTTTTTACAATGAATCACCTTTCCAGTAGTATCTTAACTTATTAAATTGTTTTGCATCTATATGTTAATGTGCATATTTTCATTTATATATATATATATATATATATATATATATATATATATATATATATATATATATATATGTATATATATGTGTGTGTGTTTTCATGTAATATTTTGTATGTTTAGAATGAGATTAAGGGTTTTATTGATGTTGTTCTTGATAGAATTTTGCATATGTGCACATAACAAACATATAACTGCACATTTCTTCTAGATTACTAAAAAAACATCTCAATTTGCTAAAACATTGCTATAGAAGGTGATTTATTGAAAAATATTTAAAAAAAAAACATTTTCTCAACATATAGTGTCGTTTTAAATTATATACATGAAAAAAGTTAAAATATTTGTAAGAATTATGCATATTAAATCATAGATTTAAAATGTCTTAATATGTTAAGAAACTGAAATAGAAAATAATTTGTTGAAAAAAATATATAAAATGTATTTTCTAATGAAATAAACTCTAAAACATGATTAATTTATATATGAGATATTTTTGTATCTCAATTGGGAAATAGGTTAAAATTAATGAATTAAGTATTTCTAGTTATCTTTTGATAATAAATATCTCCTTAAAGCAATTATTGAAAAATTGATCCTAATGATTTCAAAATATTTACTCTCTCTCTCTTTCTATATATATATATATATATATATATATATATATATATATATATATATATATATATATATATATATATATATATATATTACACAAATTAATTTAGCACATGTTACATTATAAATATTAAATATAAGTTTTATAATATTATAATATTCTACTATAATTATTATAATTGTTAAAATACTGTAATAGTCTAATAAAATTGTAGAAATATGCTAATAATCTATTAAAATAGTACACAAAGACACACACACACACACATATATATATATATATATATATATATATATATATATATATATATATATATATATGCTATTTTTTATTTAATTTATTTTTGGATAACAAATGACAAAATTAATATTAAAAAAATTTGTAACTTTTTATTTATTTTCAGTTCTAGATTTTTTATGTATTACAAAAAAAATAAAAATAAAAAAAAAACCAAAACTGAGATAAAAAAAAAAAACCAAAACTGAGAGCATGTCTACCAAAAAAAACTGAGAACCTTGAATGAACTATATATATATATATATATATATATATATATATATATATATATATATATATATATATATATATATATATATATATATATATGTGTGTGTGTGTGTGTGTGTGTGTTTGTGTGTGTGGTGATGTTCAATATAAAACTATTATTAACAATGAACCAATGAATCACTCGTGTGTGTCAGACCATATTATTATAAAAAAACTCATTTCTTTTTTTTTCATTTAAATTTTTTTAGGTCATGTTTTTTATCAAAAAAAAATTCGAACATACCAAAATTCATAATTTTTTTTGTCCTCTTTCCATTGAGATTTACATTGTTATATAAAAAACAATTTTTTTTTTCAAAAAAAAAACCCATTTCGATCTGTTTTGTTTTATTAATATGTAGGTTTGTTTTATTTTATCAAAAAAAACCTAAATATACCAAAATTTTTGAATTTTTGTCATCTATAAATAGATATCAACATCGGTAAAAAAACCACCTTGATCTGTGAACTATAAATATTTTAGTTTTAAGATTCACAATAGTAATCTAACTTACTATTTCACTTATCTGATCATTCACAAATTAATTTAGTGAAATTTACAAATGAATCAAAATATATTTGTTTGTAATTTTATAATATTTTAACGTTTTGATTAGTAATAAATTAGTTTTGTTAAAATCAATAAATGAATTTATAAACATTGTGTATCTGAATTGTATATAATTCAATTTTCATAATTCACAATATGAGTCTAACTGACTATTATACACACTGTAAATCTTAAATGAAAATAATTTAGTTTTCATAAAATTCCCGGTGTGGATCTCAACAGATTCATAATGTGAACCTCAACTGATTTCGAAAAATTATATTTTCTTATACTTAAATATGAATATCTATTTCAAGAGTACAGAAAATTATGAATATATGTATATATATATATATATATATATATATATGTATATGATAAAAAATATACCTAAACATTAAAAAAATTTATATTTTATTATTATTATTATATATATATATATATATATATATGTGTGTGTGTGTGTGATAAAAAAACATTAAAAAATTCATAATGTGAATGTTGTAAAATCAACAAGTTTTTTTTTGAATTAATTTTGTAAAATTCACAAGTGAATTTATTTACAATGTGAATGTCAACTGTATATAATTCAGTTTTGAGGATTCACAATGTAAATCTGACTTATAATTATTCAGACTGTGAATCTTAACTGAAAATAATTCAGTTTTCAATAGATTTCAATGTAAACCTTAAGTGAAAATAATTCAGTTTTCAATAGATTTATAATCTAAATCTAATCTAAAATTTTGATTTTTTTTATATGAACATGAATCTATATCTAAAGAGTACTAAAAAATATGAATTTTAATATATTTATTTATTTTTCCGATAAAAAGTAAATCTTAACTTTAAAAAAAAAAAAAAAAAAAGAAGTTGATTTTTTTGAATAAAAAGTTCATTTTTTTGTATATAAATATGAACGTATATTTAAGAATGACGAAAAATCATGAACAATTGTATATTCATTTTTTTTCGACAAAAAAGGCATAAAAAATAAAACTAAAAAAAGGAAGTGAGTTTGGTATAATCTTGTTCATGAGCGTCCAATGTACCAATCTATAACTGTTTCTTTAGCTGTCAATCGCTTTAAATTTTGATGTTTTGGATTGGTTTATTTATTAACAATGGTTCTTTACGGTATATATATATATATATATATATATATATATATATATATATATATATATATATATATATATATACATATGAGTGAGGTTCAATAAAAAATGCATGAACACTAGAAACATTAGAAACTTTAGAAAATCAATAGAAATATATACCAAGGAAAAAAAATACTTTGAAATATCTATTTTTTTTACTTTACAAACCTAAAAATCGCAAGTTTTATACAAATTCGTTGAAAAATAATTAAAAAAAAAATTCAACAAATTTGTATAAAAACTTGCGATTTTTAGGTTTGTAAAGTAAAAAAAAAAAAGATATCTTAAAGTATTTTTTTTTGCTATGTATTTCTATTGATTTCATAGGATTTCTAGTGTATATATATATATATATATATATATATATATATATATATATATATATATATATATATATATATATATATATATATATAGAGAGAGAGAGAGAGAGAGGGAGAGAGAGAGAGAGAGAGAGAGAGAGAGAGAGAGAGAGAGAGGTTGAAATGTGGATTGATATCTATTGTGTGGATATGTGGATAATGCTATTCTGTAAGAATTACAAAGAAAATATGTTGTTTGATTATATGAATACGTTCAATCTTATATAATTATTTTAATTATTAAGCATTTTCACGAATTAAATCATCTATAAGGTTATTATACATTGTTTTTAATTATTCTCATTCTGTCAGAATGTTATCAGGATGTTTATTGAGTCATATTTTATAAGACTTAAAATAAATAAAAAACAATAAATAAAAAACGATGAATGAGAAAACAAAAATGAATTAGAATTGGTGAGAATCCATTAAAATAACAATAGTTCGTGAGATTGAACGTATTCAAATTACTAAACAACATATTCTCTTAGTAATTTTCATAAAATAACATTATCCATACGTTCACAAAATAGTTGTCAATCCACATTATAACCTTGCCACATATATATATATATATATATATATATATATATATATATATCGGTTTTGTAAGATCATATTATAAGATTAAATTGGATAACATCCTATCAAAAACATTTTACAATATAAAAAATACATTTTTGTCAAAAAAAATGTAAAGCATTCTTTAGTTTTATTTTAAGAAGCTAATAGTTATCTTTATATGAAAAACCTTATTATTAATTGGATTACTAGTAAAAGATAAGAAAACCATCAATATATACACTTAAAGAGCAGGAAAAGAATATCCCTCCAAGAAATATAAAACCTGAATAACGATCTAACGAAAGTTGTACTTCACGTCCTTGCTTAGAAAGCATAATATGATCATTTCCCCAAGTTACATAATAATTCTCATTGAAACGTGTATCTCTTGCTGCATCACCATTGAAACTCGTATCTCTTGTTGCATTAATAAGCATGAAAGAAATTTCGAACCAAAAGACAATTATCATTGTTTTCATCCATTGAAGAAAAACCATTTGACAACACAAATAAACCATGAATATTTAGTTGTTAGTGTGTATGGTTTTGTGCATATGAATGAGATTATATAAGCATTAAGTGTATATTCTGTTTACATTTTCTACAATTTGTTTGTTTCTGATTTTCCTCAAGCCCATAACACAGTTACATCATGAGGCTAATTTGGGGAAATGCTTTATGGGTGTGAGCTACTTTTTCGGTTTATTTTTGCTATTAAAATAAAAAGCCTATCTTTCAAAAAAATATTCTTTTGAAGTCATTTTATTGAGTTGAACTTAATCTTACCATTGTGCACTTCGATTTTTTTTTTTTTGAAATAAGGATGTCATTTATTACGCTACTGAATATTTTCCTGGTAAACGTTTACTAAAATGACCCACAAAAACTATGTTGGCATTTGTCATTTTAATTGTGGTTTTCTTTTTACGCGTTGCTTGCAGAAACGGTTTATAACGTTTATTTATGATAAAATTACAAAAATGGTTCTTATGGTTGTCAAAAATACATGCTTTTGATCAAAAAATGTTTGATGGTGCACCAATGGTCCAAAATTGGATCTTTAGTTTTGGTCCCTCTTGATAACAGACGTTAAAATTTAGTATTATCTAGCCAAAAGAAAGTATATTTTTGTCTTTCCACTTGGTTTTGGTCCCTCGTGGTGTAACCTCATAACCATGATTTAGTATCATATTGTCTGATGAGAGAGCCAATGATATATATATATATATATATATATATATATATATATATATATGTGTGTGTGTGTGTGTGTGTGTGTGTGTGTGTGTGTATATATATATATATATATATATATATATTTGTTAACTTACCGAGAATGTAATTAATAATGTATTAATTGATTGTGTTTATTGTAGAATCAATGATTTTTCTCTAATAAGAACGTAGTTGGATCATCTCGGATGTATGTACTTACATTGAAATCTGATTCACTAAAACCTGGATTTGATCAGATCCGAAGCAAGCAAGAGATAACAAGACGATAACATAGCGCTAGCTCAGACTTATGCTACCTACGCTCGTAAATTGAAGCTTGGAAATTCAAATCTCATTGGGGTTTTCACTGATCACTCACGTAACTACACATATATGTTATCGAAACCTGCTTTCTTACATCTTCTAATGATTTCAATTGTTGTGGGTTCAATTGCCAATATTTTGGATTGTTCCACCAATACTTTTGAGAAGCACAATCCTTGTTAGGACTATTAGACATCGAGATGCACCCATCAATGTTAAAATCTTAGAAATTGACATGGAATGGTGCATTTGAATAATTGACCTTCGTTTTTCCACCATCAGTAGCCCAACTTGATCCATCCTAGAAGCTCGTAATCACTTGTAATGTATGAGTAGGGTACCCAACACCTCTAATTATGTTGTTCTTATATACTCTTATTGGTGTATCATCTACAAAGAACCTGAAATGAATATAAAATGTAACCATTAGTATACATATTTATTTATAAAGTGATTGGTTTTCTTTTCTTGATCATTGGACACAATCAAGCTAACAAAATCTATAAAGTTTGATATCAATATGATGTATGTAATTTCCGATAAAATAAGATACACGCATACACAACTTGATGGTCATTCCATAGCAATTTGTAGTAATGGAAATCAGCACCAAGATCGAACCAACGATTGATTTTTTTGCTCTCTACCACCGATACCATTTGTAAATACGTTCGTTTGTAAAATGACTGGTTTGCCTGGCCGATTTCCCAAGAACTCAAAGTCCATTTCTTCGTAAACAGTTGTATTTAAAAATAACTACATTAACTCAACATAATAAGAAGCATACTATCAGATGCATAAATCATTGATCTTTAAGTGTTGTTAGATTGACAACCAGTTAGTTTTTATTCATTTATGATTTTAATCATATTATAAGCGAAAAATAATTTTTATGGTTATGATTTTGAATAATGATAGACATTTTTAAAACTTCACCACTTGTATTTTTACCATAAGGCTAGAATTAGTTTCATGTTCTCACTTTATTCTCGTTCTTATGCAGTCGCGGGACCTTGGATTTTGGTTGGTTGGGGGCACAAAAATATTTATAAAAAATGAATCGGAAGAAACGGTTGATGACATATTAATCTTTAATTACAAATTCCTCACTTTATCTGCTATATTATAAATCGGTTTTCAAGTATGACCACGTACCTTCTTTTAGATGAGGACAATTGCCAAGTAAAAACCAATTTTAAGGATGATTATTTGTAATTTTCAACAAAAATAAATAAATAAAATAAGTTACAGACTACTCGCAATTATGAGTAAGTCATTAGGCCATCTTTGTAATTACTATATTATTTATTTAGTTTTTGTTTATGTTTGATGTGTTGCAATGCTAAATGTGTACTTCAAACAAAAAAAGGAGCTTTATTAATCTTTTAATATAAACCAATTAAGGCAGCAATCCAGTGTGCAATCTTATTATATATACACCGGTCTGTTGGGTGCACCGAATTAACTGCATAATAATAATAATAATAATAACAAAATATTCAAATCCGTACTATATGTTCTATGTAAAAATTCTCAGCCCATTGTGGGCATCTCCCCATAGAGCTCCACTTCCATCCATCCTTGTTCTTATGTGAACCTTTTTTTTTCTACTATAAGTCTAGGATTAGTTTCATGTTCTCATTTTATTTTGGTTCTCTTGTGAACCTTCTTTTTATATATATATATATATATATATATATATATATATATATATATATATATATATATATATATATATATATATATATGACTTTTTATATTCCATAATTAATAACATTTATAAATTTCAAATAATGGTTGTATTCTCTCATTATATATATATATATATAATTATATTAGTACATTTTTCTTACAAAAAGTTATATGATGGTTGAAGTTATTATGATTCAAAAGCTTTCATATAGTTTAAGAGTTTATGATTAAAATATTAGTAATATTTCTCACAAAAAATTTCATGTAGTTGACACATTTACGCTTTAAATATGAAGAGTTGAAGAAATGGTTTATGTAACATCAATGGTGTGATAACTCAATTTAATATATATATATATATATAATTTGACTATATTATTATAATAATATAATGGGTGATTAATTAGGGGTAATTGGGTTTAATTAGGAAAAATAATGAGCTTTAAACCCTAAAACTGTAAGCTTGATTAGCAAATAAATTCGAGCATTTGAAGGGATTATAACGTCTAAGGACTTAGGCATTATAAAGAGCTCGAGAAATCAACTAGAATTGCGAAAAAGGGTGGTAAAATGACTCGGAAATCGGAGAAGAAAGTTTGTGAAGATTTTCAGTATTTTGTTTGGAATTAAGGTATGTTCTTTGATTTAAGCTCGATTTGGTTGGTTGAGTAGGTTTATATACAAACATTACATGTTTTAGTTCCCCTTCATGTGTTTGTTTTGGCAGATAGTCGTTAACTTGACAAAATAAAGAATGTATAATTTTTGGTATAAAGACTTGAAATTCATCTTATCATATATTGAATTTTGATAATTGGTAATGGATATATTTCATAAGAAAGTGGAGATGATTAACGAATATTTCATATATTTATTTGACTAAGTTTTATCTGAAAATCCAGTTGCAGTTTTCAAGAAAAATAGAAGAGACTCGGGTTAGGAAGATGAATATCTGGGTCTCTTTCTTTTTGGTTGGGTTACACAAAACTGAGTTAAAAACAAAACAAAAATAACCTATAGGACACGTGAATATCTTTAGATGTAAGAGGTTTTGAGCTCTGTTTGGCTGCAACCTTTTTTTTAACAAATTAGATTTTCTCTTCTAGTCCATGAGGTTTAATAATATGTCGATTTCTATAAATCGTATATAAATCCTTGTGGTGCATGTATTTGTATTGAATTAAGAAGAGAAAGATACATATTTATATAAGTAGAATCTACAAATTTTGTTTATATTGTTTGAAAATAATGCGAAAGAAAATGTATAGTTTCTTTTTTCTATTCTACCGTGCGGAATCCCCTATATTTATTTTTTCTACACCAAATGAGATTCACTAAAAAATGATCCATAATAATACGATATTCACATATGACATTCGTACTATTGTATATATATATATATATATATATATATATATATATATATATATATATATATATATATATATATATATATATATATGCGCGTGTGTGTATGTTTTATTTTCAATGTAGTATTGTATAAATATTATTAAATATGTTGTTGATGTTGGTTATATTATTGTGTTCAACATGAAATTAAGTTTTTCTATTCGAGTTTTGTGATGAAAATAAAGTTATATCTAAAACTTATAGGTTCATATAATATGATTAATATATATATATATATATATATATATATATATATATATATATATATATATATATATATGGGAAAAGTGAATATGTGGCTGTTAGGTACCTAAGGTTAGGTATAGAACCTTTTAAACGACGTAGTTTTAAACAAAACAAATTCAATTTTAACTTCTCTTAGATTTGTTTTAATAGAATACCATTGAATTAAGTATAATTATGCAACAAAAAAATCAATTATATATATTTTTATTGCAAATAATTATTAAAGTTTATAGAAAAAAATAAAAATCAATATTTTTTTAACGAATATAACTCAAGTGTTTTGTCTTTCAATTAAAAAGTTATATCCAATTATTTTGTGAAAACTTGATTGAGTTATGACATGTTCTTCTTTTATCTTTTATTCTATTAGTTTCCATTTAGAATTTAGTATGGTTGATTAAATGGGCACAACTTTTAATACTTTAAGTTCTTAGACACAATGAAGCAAAAAAACATAAATTTGATCGATTTAGTAAGTCACATGATTAAGAAAGAATAGTAAAAGATATATCATGATTAGTTTTGATATAAATGGATAAAAACTACATTGTTTGGAGGGTTTTATATATAAGTTTAGGTACATAACAACCACATATTCCCTAAGCCCTATATATATATATATATATATATATATATATATATATATATATATATATATATATATATATAAACAGGTTATATTATGACGCACAAGTATTGTGTAACATTATACCAAGTGTTATATGAGAATAATTAGGTAACACATTCTCATTAATTTTCTTTTATTCTTGTTCTCACGCATTTTCATTCTTAAAGATTATATTAACAAAATAACATTCTCAAAAAATGAGAATTATAAAAAGTCATCATAAAAGTCCATACTATCCTAAATGATATAATTGATTTTTCCTATTTACATTACCTTACAAGACTATTTTCTTATGAAATTCTTGTTGAATGTCAATTACTATATGGCCTCACAATACTTGTTGTCCTAGGGTTAGGTATATATATATGTGTGTGTGTGTGTATATATATATATATATATATATATATATATATATATATATATATATATATATATATATATATATATATATATATAAGAACTTTAAAGACAAGTTTAAAGCATTTGTACATACATAAAAAGCAATAACAATACCACCAGAATCTTTCGCTGGTAGCTTAATCTCCATTTGAAAGACTCCTAATCCAAAATATAATTTTGACCCAAATCCAGCACCTACAAATAAATTTATAAGTACATTTTACTAGTGTAGATTCTAGTAAAAGTGTAGATATACACGTATATTTTTTAGGCCAATGATTTAACTATATGACATTTTCATATGAATTTGAATAGATTCACATATGAATCACATTGGTCGCTCACCCATGCATGACTAGAATGTTAGCGTAAAAGTTAGATGAAATGATCACTCACTTGTTAATGACAAAATTGCTTAAAGTTAGTATGTTTATATATCAATATAAATGTTTATTTGTAGATCATAGAATATATGTATTTTGGTATATTTATTTTTTCCGATAAAAATAAAGCTCTAAAAATTTGAAAAAACGCATAAACCAAAGGATTAACATTATTTTAGAAAATATGTATTTGTTACGTCGATGTCAAAGTGTCCGTGACTTATCTATTCTAATGACATATGGTTATACAAATTTCTTAATATCTAAAAAAAATTGTCATATCTATGATTAGCCTTTAATTTTTAGTCAAAAAGTCCTGATCAATTTATTGGTTCCTTAAAATTTTTGGTTTATGAAACGTAACTTACAAAACAAGGCATGTTAAAAAAATTCCTCAAAATTGTGAGCAAACCAAAAACCTCCATCATAATCCTTGAATCAAATTCATCTATATAGTCATAATATAATGGATCCTAATAAACAAACTTATCAAATTAATATATTGAAAAGTGATGGAGTTCATTTGTCACATATATATATATATATATATATATATATATATATATATATATATATATATATATATATATAATTTGATTCTCTTTTGAATATTTGAAAACCAGAATAATATTGTTATGTAAAATTATTATTATTTTTGTTAGTGATAAAACAATAAATTATAGAAGCTAAATAAGTACTTTGAGACAACAAGTAAAGATTATTCATTCATAAAAAATACAATTTAGCAGAAAACATGAGGATTTGTCCAATGTCAACTGAACCTCTCACCCTTGATTAAGACGTTGAACATGTTGATTTCCCCAAATTATCTTATAATTTTCATGAAAGCTAGCATTCTGTGTTGCATCACTAACTCTAAGCAAGAAAATTACTTCAAACAAAACGACCATCATCTTCGTGATCATCCATAAATGAAGACCCATTTGATCGTTGCAAACAAATAGTGAATATTGCTAAAAAAAATAACCTAGGCAAATTAAGATGCTTGTGTGTAGGTATAAATATAATATACAAAGACATCCAACACACACACACACACACACATATATATATATATATATATATATATATATATATATATATATATATATATATATATATATATATATATGCTTGTGTGTAGGCATTAAAATATGAATGAGAATATTTATATGTGATATTCCTTTTGCATTTTCTACAAGATATTTGGTTTTAATATCCTCATGATCACAATCCATAATATATCTAGTTAATTAAACCACCCGGGATAAATTAGTTTATATGAATATTTAAAAGCTGTACATAAACTCATTTGTTTAATTGTAAATTTATATAACATTGACCTATAAGTATTTAATTAAAATAAGTTTCATATACGTATAAATAATCATATGGTTTATATTGTTTTTAGAAGTGATATTAATATTAAATAGTTATCATTACCAAATATAATTAACACATGCATTTTCATTTGTTTCGGTAAATAATAATATTTTTAGCCATTATCTTTTAACATGTCTCTATTCATTTTATTCTTGATTTTAATATCAAATTTGTTTATTTTGACTATGTAAAAATAGGGTCATCAGAAGCTGTCGTCTTCAACTTTTGTTTGCAATTTTAATTAATGCCCTTATACAATTAAAAATTTGTACATTCACAATGAATAACTTTGTTATCTTGTTGTTACTAAAATAAATTTATATCCCTTACCATCAATTCCAAAGTATTTGAACCTCTTTATTATCATCAAGTAAAAGGTAATCATCTTTGGGAAGAAAGAGCCTATGCAAAAGTAATATGTTTCTCTTATTTTTTAGAATACTTGGGAAATTGCCCCTCTTTCTAAAGGAAAATGCCCAATCTCTTGCAAATAGATGTACAAAGTTAAGTATATGGCAAATGGTTCAATAGACAAGGATAGGCTTGTGGCCAAAGGATTCTCCCTGAAAGAAGGGATTTATAACCATAATTTGTTTATACCATCTTAATGTCATATGAATTCTACTTTACATGTTCTAAAATACATGAAAGGAAATATGTTTTATGGGATTTTTCTTAATAACATATAAGATTTCAATCTAGAAGCTTTTTGTGATTATGATTGGACAACATGTTCATCAAAAAGAAGAATTGTGAGTGGTTATTTGATCAACATGGGAGGAAGTCCTATTTATTGGAAATCTAAAAATTAAACCATTATTTCTTTATCTTTAGCTGAAGCATAATACAAATCTATGAGGAGGGTGTGTTTGAGTTAGCATGGCCAAGTAGAATCTTGAAAGAGTTTGGCATACATGAAATTAATTCTATATCCCTCATATGCGATAACATGGTTGTAAGATACATAGCTAAAAACCTTGTCTTTGATGAACATACTAAATACATTGATTTGGACTGTTACTTTGTAACGGAGAAGTTACAATTTGGTATGATCTCTTTGTCCCATATCCCAACCAAACAACAACCAATGGATATGTTTACCAAATCTTTATCAGGAGTTGATCACATTGATTCAATTTCCAAGATATGAATGATTCCCCATCCTTCAGATTGAAGGGGGTATTGGTGTATTTTGTAATAAGTCAATGTTTATATTGACTTGTTAGCTACTAGCAGTGAGCAGTTGGTTTGTTAAAAATAATATGTTAGTTAACTAGAGTTAGTTGGTCACTGCTAGTTAACAACTATTAGTTAAGTTATTTAGATACTTGGTTATCTCTCTCTTTCTATATATTATGTATAGTTCTTTCATTGAAGGTTAATGAGAAAACACTTTACAAACTCATTAACTTTACAAATTCATAAATTTCTACGGCTATATAATTTGCAAGTTATTGGAGTAAGTATTGGCTCAAGTTGCCCAGTGATTTCCTTACTTAGATGAAGTTCATTCTTCCTTGGAAGACCTACTTTTTTGTAAATTCATAAAAATAGGTTGATGTCCGAAATATGAAGTGTGTAATGTCATATCACTTTATGTTATATATGTCATGTAACCAAGGGTGAAAGGGACTAACCGACGCTCATGTTGTGGGTATCCATGGATGCCCCCGGTTTTGATTTTTATTATTATTATTATTATTATTATTATTATTTATTTATTTATTTATTTATTTTTTTACAGATTCTATTAGAAGTTTGGTATAGCCATTATGGTCGACCAAAAGTTAAAACATAAATTCTACAACAATTTTTTATTTTTTTATAATGTTACATATATTTAAGAATGGTTAAGATGGTTAACAATTTTTTTTTGTAGACACATAATATATGTTTACTCTTTAAAAATTGTTAAACATAACATAAAATAATATCTCATATGGAAAAACAACAAAAAGATGAGTGGAAAGAAAAAGATCCTATTGAAAACAAAATTTCCAATTTTTTGGATCATCGAAAGCTGTCATCTTCAACTTTTGTCTGCCACTCATTCCCCCCCCCCCCCCCCCCCCCCTTATTGTTGGCCAACTTCTCCATTTTTTCTATCGAGCTTCGATCTCTTTAAATTATAATGTTTATTTTCTTTCTCTTATTTTATTTGTGATGTTATTTAGTATGTAGAGATACATGTAAAGTAACTATGAGGTACATGTCGAAGTCAACAACTCAAAAAAACTAGCATGAAAAAAATATACTTTACCCTTCTATTTAATAGAAATGATGGAAAATATTATTAATCTTTACAAGAAAACATAGAAATCAAAAATCAAATAAAATTTCTTTTATATTTTTATTCTTTTAGTTTTTATATTCTCCAAATAATTTATTTATTCTTGATTGTGCTAAGAACGTCAATCAAAGAATTTGGAAATGTCCATATTATTCATTTGATTATTAATTTAGTATATATTTAAGTAAAATTATGTGTTTTTTTAGATAAAAATGTGAAATGTTGTCAATTGAATTAAAATGTCCTCCTACAATATCCTCATACCCATGTTACATGGTGACAAGCAGTGTTGCAAAACTCGGCCTACTCGGCCGATTACTCGGAATCCACCCTCCACCGAGGCGAGTAATGTCAACTTGGCAAAAAACGTCGGATTTAGTCAAAATCGGCCAAAAATCGGTCAAAGTCGGTAAAAAATCGGACAAACTCGGGCCTACTCGGTCAAAGTCGGCCAACTCGGTCAAAATCGGTCAAAGCGTCAAAATTGTCATAAAAAGAGAAAAAAATCAAGAATTTCAAGATTAATATGTATAATGCACTTAATTATTTATTATTTAACACAAACATGTGATTATTACTACATATATATCTTAAATTTTCAGTAATTATCCACGTAGTGAGACAATTATGTGTATTTCAGTTTTTATGTATTCATATGTATCTAATTTTGGTTATATATTTCAATCAAATTATTTTAACTTATGATTTTGACATATATAATTTTCCAAAAAATATTTCTACATGAATTACCGAATCCGAGTACTCGCTACTCCCCAGTCGGCCGAGCACGTCCCGAGTAGCGAGTTATACAACCTTGGTGACAAGTGGATTAAAATGTTATTAAGGAAATTAAATAGGACATATGTCATCATTTGACATTGTTAGGAGGATGGTAGGAAGAAATTGTAGGAAGATATTTAATTTCTCTCTGTTTAAATTAATATTGTATATTAGTTATATAATATTATTAATACACGACCTGATACAAAACAAATTTCGACCCATTTATTTTGTTATCTAGTTTGTGAATTTGGATCACAAAGACATTGCATGTGCGATATTCAAAAATCACGAGTTATATTCCTTGGAGTCCAAGTCACAATCCACAATATCAAATAAGGTACATCTTCTATCTATTTGTCAAATAGAATCAACAATCACAAGAAGAAAGATTAGTCTATGTATCAAAAAGAATGGTGTTATAACCTAGTAGCTATGTTTATTTTTTGTTGCACCTATTGTTTCTTGATTCTTTGTACCTCGTTCTAGCTCTATCCTTTTTTTTTTTTAATGAATTTCAAAAAAAATATGCAACATGTGTACCTCCTATGGATGTACTTTTTTTGCATCTGGAAAATATCTGTTGCAAAATATTTCAAAAAAATTATGACAAAAAAGCCAACATCCAGCAAACATACATAGCAAAATCCCCTGAAAACTACCACCAAATGAAAAAGGGGTTGTTAAGTAGCAAATAGAAACATATGTATTTGAGTTAATTTTTAGTTATTTGGGTTATATTTCTATTTGTACATACCCAATAAGCAATCCAGTCTTTCAATTATAAATAAATCATAATAAAAACTTTGAAAATCATCCAAGTCTTTTTCAAGAACTCTATAATCTTAAAGGCCATTTAAAATATGGGGTATTGTTGTAATTATATCTTTATAATAAGTTGTAAAAATTATATAAAATATTAGGTATTCTTGCAATTTTTAGAATGTTATCCTTCCTAAATTTGTACAACTTTTACGAAATGAAGGACGAATATCCTTGAAATTTATTTCTAGAGTTAGAAGATAGCGCATTATATGAAATACATATTATTACAAATCATTTTTCACTACACTCTGGACGAGGGGTAGGATACCTACTCTTATCAGTACAATAGTCATAATTCATATTCTTTTTTCTTACATCTTCTAATGATTTCAGTTGTTGGGGGTTCAATTGCCAATATTTTTGAGTGTTCCACCAATACTTTTGAGAACCACAATCCTTATTAGGACTATTAGGCATCGAGATGCACCCATCAATGTTAAAATCTTGGAAATTGACGTGAAATGGTGCATTTGAAAAATTGACCTTCGTTTTTCCACCATCAGTAGCCCAACTAGATCCATCCCAGAAGCTTGCAATCACTTGCAGTGTATGATTAGGGTACCCAATACCTCTAATTATGTTGTTCTTGTATACTCTTATTGGTGTGTCATCCACAAAGAACCTGAAATGAATATAAAATGTAATCATTACTAAATATATGTATTTGTAAAGTGATTGGTTTTCTTTTCTTGATCATTGGAAACAATCAACATAACTAAACCTATAAAGTTTGATATCAACATAATGTATGCAATTTACAATAAAAAAGGATACATGCGTACACAACTTGATGGTCGTTCCATAGCAATTTGTAGTAATGGAAATCTGCACCAGGATCGAACCAAAGACTGAATTTTTGCTCTCTACCACCGAG
The DNA here is from genome assembly GCF_052625555.1 of Lactuca saligna. NCBI lineage: Eukaryota > Viridiplantae > Streptophyta > Magnoliopsida > Asterales > Asteraceae > Lactuca > Lactuca saligna. The sequence goes on along the minus strand of NC_136425.1, from coordinate 9,967,288 downwards.
ACCATCTGTAAATACGTTCGTTTGTAAACTAACTGGTTTGCCCGGCCGATTTCCCAAGAACTCAAAGTCCATTTCTTCATGAACAGTTGTATTTAGAAATAACTACATTAACACAACATAACGTAAAGCATACTATGAGATGCATAAATCATTTATCTTTAAGGGTTTTTAGGTAGACAACCATTTAATTTTTATTCATATTATTTTAATCATATTACAAGTGCAAAACAAATTTTATTGTTATGATTTTGAATAATGATAGACAATTGTAAAACTTCACCATTTATTTTTTTTACCATAAGGCTAGAATTAGTTTCATGTTCTCACTTTATTCCCATTCTCATGTGAATCTTATATATATATATATATATATATATATATATATATATATATATATATATATATATATATATATATATATATATATATATATATCATCAGATCATATCATATCATCATACTATATTATAAAGGAAGTTTTTTTTTTCTTTCACCACATCAACTTGAAATTCCCAACTCTTCATATTTCCATATAATTTAATTAATTTATTAACTTAAATATCTTGTTAGTTATAAACATTATCATAAATGAAAGACTTCTTCAATTATCAATATGATATACTAAATTTGATGATTTCTATATAGTGTTAAATACATAACCTAAATTAATATATTAAATAAACTTAAAAATATAGTGTAAATATTAAAACCTAAACTAAAATATCAAATACAATTTTAAAAATTCAACGTATATTTTTTAAAATAGTTAAAAGGAAAATTTTAAATACGATAAATATAAAATCTTAATTCTAAAAGTTGAATTAACTAAAAGATGTCCAAAAACTATTTTTTATAGTAATTAAAAGTTAAAACTCAATTAAGTTGTTCTTAAATTAATTTATATTAATAATTAAAAATAACATAAAGTTGTAAATTAAATTATGTTACATTACAAATAATGTTTGACAATTTAAATAATCCAGGAAGCATTTTTTCTTTTGCCATATCATTTTGAAACTCCTAACTCTTCATATTTCCACATAATATATTTAATTTATTAACTTAAATATGTTGTTAATTATAAACATTATCATAAATTGAAGACTTCTTGAATTATCAATATGTTATACTAAATTTGTTGACTTCAATATACTATTAAATGCATAACCTAAATTAATATATCAAACAAACTTAAAAATATAGTGTAAAGTTAAAAAAACTAAAGTAATAAAAATCCATCATATCTTTTTTAAAATGGTTGAAAGGAAATTACAAAATACGATAAATATAATAACTAAAATTCAATTAAGTTGTTTTTAAATTAATTTATAATAATAATAATAGTTAAAAATAACATGACATTATAAAATAAATTATGTTACATTACAAACAGTGGTTGATAATTTAAATAATATTAATGATGAAATTAAAACATCATCAAAAAATTTTAATATTCAATAAATTATAACAATAGTTAATTAAAATAGTGACTACTATAACTATTTTTTTGGAAAGAAAACGTCCTTAACGAGGGTTGAATCCCTCGATGCAAATATAAAGCTATGCATCATGCTTTAGAGTAGTACGATAATTTAAATATGGGTCAATAATTTATTCATCATATGTTCCACATGTTTTATTAAGTCACCACAATTAATTTTATACACACGTAAAGCATGAGCGAATATCATTAAATGATTTGATTTTAATAAGTGTTATATTATTTATTGTTAAAATTAATTATAATTTTTTATTAAATAAATGTAATTATTATTTTATACTATTTTTTTCTTTCACCACATGAATTTGAAACTCTCAACTCTTCATATTTCCATATAATTTACTTAATTTATTAACTTAAATATGTTGTTAGTTATAAACATTATCATAAATCAAAGACTTCTTGAATTATCAATATGATAAACTAAATTTGTTGACTTAAATATAGTGTTAAATATATAAACTAAATTAATATATTAAATAAACTTAAAAATATAGTGCAAATATTAAAACCTAAACTAAAATATCAAATAGAGTTATAAAAATTCAACGTATAGGTTTTAAAACAGTTAAAATGAAAATATTAAATATGGTAAATATAAAAATCTTAATTCTAAAGTCGAATTAACTAAAAGATGTCCAAAAAACTATTTTTTATAGTAATTAAAACTCAATTAAGTTGTTCTTAAATTAATTTATAATAATAATTAAAAATAACATAAAGCTGTAAATTAAATTATGCTAAATTACAAACAATGTTTGACAATTTAAAAAATACAGGAAGCATTTTTTTCTTTTGCCATATCATTTTGAAACTCTTAACTCTTCATATTTCCACATAATATATTTAATTTATTAACTTAAATATGTTGTTAACTATAAACATTATCACAAATTGAAAACTTCTTGAATTATCAATATGGTATACTAAATTTGTTGACTTCAATATAGTGTTAAATGCATAACCTAAATTAAGTTGTGTTTAAATTGATTTATAATAATAATAATAATAGTTAAAAATAACATGAAATTATAAAATAAATTATGTTACATTACAAATAGTGGTTGATAATTTAAATAATATTCATGATGAACTTAAAACATCATCAAAAAATTTAAATACTTAATAAATTATAACAATAAGTAATTAAAATACTGAGTACTATAACTATTTTTTTTGGAAATAGAACTTCCTTAACGAGGGTTTAATCCGTCGATGCAAATATAAGGCTATGCATCATGTTATGGAGTAGTGCAATAATTTAAATATGGGTCAATAATTCATAATATCTTCCACATGTCTTAATAAATCACCACAATTAATTTTATACACACGTAAAGCATGAGCAGATACCATTAAATGATTTGATTTTAATAAATGTTATATTATTTGTTATTCAAATTAATTATAATTTTGTATTAACTAAATGTAATTATTATTATTTTATAGTTAATAAAAATGACATAAATATTTTCAATAATGTATGATTACAAAAAATTTAATCGTATAATTTTATTTTGCGCAACGCATGGATATTCGTCTAGTATACTTATAAATGAATATTTTTCCTTTCACGATATTAATTTGAAACTCTCATTACTTTTCAATTTCTTTCTAATAAAAATTATAAATCAGTTAATAAGGTTAAATAAATATCTAACCTAAAATGTAATCATATATAAACTAAATTTTAATATTAAAAAAATATTTTTACTTTTACTTATAAAGTTATGTTTTTAACTTTTAACGTATTATACGTAATTTATTATTTTTAAAATGTTATTGTATGTTAACCATTATCATTTTCAACTATATAGGTATTTCTGCGCAACGCACGGACATTCGCATAATATATATTATAAACGAGTCAATTTTAAATCATGTGGTTAGAGGTATTTTGTTTTCATAAACCATATTGATTTGAAACCTAAATGTCATTTTATATTCCTTAATTAATAGCATTTATAATATTTATAAATTTCCAATAGTTGTTTCTATTCTCTCATTAAATATGTAGCTATATTAGTACACTTTTCTTATAAAAAGTCATAATGTGGTTGAATTTATTGTGATTAAAAAAGTTTTCCTATAGTTCAAGCGCTTATGATTCAAATATTACTAGTATTTCTCACAAAAAACATTCATTTAGTTCAAGCTTTAAGATCAAAATATGAAGAGTTGAAGACATTGTTTACGTCGCATCAACGATAATTGTAACATGATTTTTTTTTTATTTTTTTTCAATCAACACAAATGAAGCTTTTCTATTCTTTAGTTATATTCATTTTCTCATGTGATCTTTATATGTGATTTGTGTGTATTACTCAATCTTGATTGTGACTCTCGAAACATCAACGTTTTGAACATCTATATAATTATTTTTTCTCAAGAAAAATATTTTGATTACATGTTAGTGAAGAATTTTCATCAAATTTCCATGGTTGAATGGTATCAAAGGAAGAAAGAAGAGTCGGAAAACGGATATAGGTTTTTTTTGGAGCAGATAGACAGACATGAGTTTTTTTATTTGGATTTAAATGTATATTTATGTAATATTTTCATTTATATATCCAACCATCTAATTTCTTATTTATTTAATTATAGTTTTTCTATTTTGAATATGTTTAGTTTTTATTATTTTTGGCTGGTTTATCCTTTACAACAGATTTACATGATAATATTTAAATGATAACATCATTTTTTTCATTTGATATGTAATTATGATTACCTTATTGTGATATGTTTTTCATATAAAAATATTGTTTCATCTTACTGCGATAAGAATTATATATAACATTTGTGAAAATATATATTATATGGATTTGTTTAACGTATATATCCACCTATGTTATAATATTAAAAGTAAATATATTTATGTTTAAGAATTGAAGGGATTAAAATGGTGCATTAAACCAATCATTTATATGGGAATAATAATAATAATAATAATAATAATAATAATAATAATAATAATAATAATACATATTTCCAAGCACTACATTCATTTGAAACTCACACCAAAACTTAAGTGTTTTCTAATTTATATAAATTTATTACTTACAACTCAATAGTTTTTAACTTATGATTATTAATTAGTAATCACTAATAATTGTTTGTTTTCCTTTCATGAAACTCTCATTAAAACTCAAGAGTTTTTTTTTTTTAATTTATGTATATTTATTAATTACAACTCAAAAGTTTTTCACTTATGGTTATTAATTACTAATCACTAATAACTTTTTATTTTCCTTTTGTTTATAACACTGTAAAGTTTTGATAATCAAAACATTCATGTGTTTAAAAGTTGTAAAGTTTTGCTCACTAAAAACATTCATGTGTTTAAGGATATTTGTGATTCAAATATGAAGAGTTAATATAAATGTTATAATAAATGTTTTAGTATTTTATGTGATTAAAAGTTATAGTGTTTATTTTGTGTACTTTTTGTAATTTGTTGTGTACAGATCTTTTTAATACAAACGTTATAATAGATGTTTTAATATTTTTATGTTACTAAAAGTTGTAGTACTTATTTTTCATACATTTGTGCTATTCATTATATATATATATATATATATATATATATATATATATATATATATATATATATATATAGAGAGAGAGAGAGAGAGAGAGAGAGAGAGAGGGAGAGAGTTAGGTTCATATATAAACACTATATATTTTGTGATTGTATAACCAATATTTGACCAATCATTTAAAAAAGGTATGATACTAATTAACATATAAATCAATAAATGCATTTTCAGTTATAATCTTATAATTATTGTAACTCATTTCATTTAACTTCACTCTTATAATTTGGTTAAGTAGTTTAAATTGAATTCTTTAATATATGTATCAAGAAAGTTGGTGACTAATACTCAGATATAGTGTCGAATCGAATGCTCATTCTTTGAGAATTTATATAAAGAATATATTAGTTTATTGCATATTCTTCAAGATTATGTTACATACTGTAACATATTTTTATTTGTAAAAATAATATTTTCCTATTCTTCAATAATTTTGAGTTGGTGTATAGTTTTGGTGAATCTATGTAAAAAGAATATTACATATACTTTAAAAAAAATATGTGATAAAATATTAATGGATCGTTCTTAAAGAATGATTTTTTTTTTCACATATCTCACTAGTTTTATGACAGTAGTTCACAAATATTTATTAGTCAATGCATTCTTAAAGAATGAAATGTGATTCTTAAAAAATGAAATAAGTTTCAAGTAAATTCTTGATTTTTAAAGAATCAAACCGTCCGATTATTTAATTTTATACTTTCTGAACATTGTATAAAAACATTTTTTTTAATAGTTTTTAAAACTAATAGTGAATTCGTCTAATTATTATAGAAAGAAATATGTTATCAAACTAAGTAATTTTTAAAGAATGAAATCTATTTCGCTTTTTGTGATTATCGTGTAAAAAAATATTGCACATTTTTCAATACATGATTTTCTATGATTTTGTTTTAAAAATAATAATATGGATTTTGTTAATATATTTGACTTAGTTTCCTAAAATATATTTACTTCTCTTTTATCTCATTTAATAAAATATCATAATTACTCTTTAATAACCTTAGAATTAATTGATTGTAATTGTTATCCTACATTAATATAATGCACCACAAAATCATAGTCCTTAATTTTTTTTAATCTAATGATCATAATTTGGTCACAGATTCATACAATATTTAAAATTCACATTTAATCATAATCATATATATATATATATATATATATATATATATATATATATATATATATATATATATATATATATATATATATATATATATATATATATATAGGGGCGGAACACTGACACTATGATTAGGGGTCAAATTCAAACTTCAACATAAATATATATAAAAATTTTGGTTTAAAATTATAATGTATCTCAATTATATTATAATGTATGTATCTTTAAGTAATAACATAAAATAATTAAACAAAAACAACTAACAACTTTTTTGTTAAATAACTAACTCTCGTCAAATGTAAGTTCTATAAGTTTATTTTAATGATGATCACATTCAAATAAATATATTTAAACTAATAATATATATATGTTTTTTTTTTTTTTTTTTACTTTTTACATATTACTTTAATATTTTAAATAAAAAGCAATAGGTTGTTTATAAAATATAAAGAGAATTTGTATACCTATTATCCATATTCACACTCTTCCCCATTCATGTGAGAAACAAATAAAAAGAAATAGAGTGAGAGAAAGAGATAGAAAGTACTTTTGGTATGGTAGAGAGGATACAACAGCCGACAAGCTCACAACGGAATGTGAGTGGTTTTTGGCGAGGCGACGACTCACAGAAAGGAGATGTAGAGATTACAAGGGCCGAAAATGTTTGGTGACCGGCAAAGAGAAATAGAGAGCACGAAAAAAGCGACAATCTGAGGCCAGGAACCGGTGGTGAATACGAAGTTGGGTGGCTGCGTTAATCCAGGTGAGATTAGGAGTTTTTTCCGGCGGCTAGAACAGATTTTCTAGGCTTTTTGTTTTCTTAAACACAAAGCTTAATTAAAAACCTGTGTAAATTTGATTAGATTTTTTATTCTTGTATAGAGTTTTTGTGATATTTTCCTAATGAAACAATATTTACTTTGATTTTTCTAGTGATTTTCGGAATTTTGGTTGCTTAGTTATTTAGACTCTAAGTTAATAAGAGATATCTAAAAACCAGGGTGGCAAATTAGCAAATTTAATGATTACTGGTTTTATTTCATAGATAAACTATATATACAGGAGTATTAGAAGTCTCAAAACTGGGGAGGCCATGTCCCCAGGCCTCCATTACGTTCCGCCACTATATATATATATATATATATATATATATATATATATATATATATATATATATATATATATATATATATATATAGGATTAAGTTCGAATGAGAACACTGTTTAATGTGAGAACGTGAGAACAGTACTTTATGTTACTATTCTACTAAGAATTTTGTATATACAATGATATGACAGTATTCATCAATAAATATACGAACAATCATACATTAATATTCACATTAAAATTTTGTATGTACAGCTTTATCACATTATTCATCACCGAATATAAGAACAATCACATATTTAACATTCACATTAGAATTTACTAAATTACTACATATATATATAAAAAATTTATAGTAGAATATAATATTAAATTGAATATATTCATATTATAATTACTACAATACTATACATATTAAATTCATATATATATATATATATATATATATATATATATATATATATATATATATATATATATATATATATATATATATGACTGAGTTATTGTGAGAACTAAAAAAAGTGCGTGAATTTGCAAACTCATAATCAACTCATCATTTTTCGACACAAATCTTCTCAAAATGGTACCTCTAAGCCATATCTAGGCTAAAAAAAGGATTTGACATTTTTTTTTTAAAATTTGAATGTATGCACAATTAGCAATCATATGAACAATCTCATCAGGAGTCATAAAAAAACCAAAATAAAATCATCAAATCTTTTTTAGCCTAGATATGGCTTAGACGCACCATTTGGAGAAGATTGATGTTTTTGGTGTTGAAAAATGATGATATCTGATTATGATTTCGCAAGTTCTCACAAACCTTTAGGTTCTCAAAAGAACCTGGCTATATATATATATATATATATATATATATATATATATATATATATATATATATATATATATATAATATTAGTACTCTTTTCTCGCAAAAAAAGTTTCATGTGATGGATGGTTTTATGATTCACATATTTCAATATAGTTTTTTCTTGGAATAATAGTTATATTAGTAGTATTTTCTCACAAAAAGTTTTCATGTAGTTCAAGCGTTTACGATTCACATATTGCAATATAGTTTTTTATTGGAATAATAGCCATGTTATTTGTATTTTCTCACAAAAAACTTTCATGTAGTTCAAACATTTACGATTCAAATATGAAGAGTTCAAGAAGTAGGTTATTACGCATTAGTGCTAGTTGGTATTGGGATATAAATGTGTTGTGTCAAATTTTCTATGTATGCATTTAGCCTTTATTAAATGGATTGGCGTGTCCATCCGCATTTATGTTGCTAGGGTTATGATATTTATCTAACACTTGATACTAATGTTTAAAAATGATAATATATATATATATATATATATATATATATATATATATATATATAAATATAAATATCTTTAAAAATAAATATTATCAAAAAGGTTATCCAAATAAATATGATTCAACATCTATCATATACTTACACTATACTCTTTTGAAACCTCCACAACCTCTCAGCTTTCAACCAATTAATAACAACCATTCAAGAGTTTTTAACTTATATCTTATAATTAATTAACTAAATGAACTTTCATGTTCCAAAAATTACTTTTCATTTACTAATGACTTTTTATTTTTCCCTCATTGATACATTTCTAGTACTTATATGTAAGATTTTCCTACAAAAAGTTCAAATGTTTGAAACGGTTCAATAAATAGGTTTTGTTGCATAAAAATGAGAATTTTATTAATTTTCTCAATGTATCGAATACATTAAGTGTATATTGTGTTATATATTTTTTAGTTTTGTATGATTTTATGAGTGTCTAAAATGTTTATTAGATACAAGTTTTAGAATATATGACTTGGTATTTTTTAGTTAAAAAAACTTATAGTACTTTCATGGTTTATTGTGTTTGTCATATATTGTGACAACCCCAAATATATTGCCGTTACAAACCCTAATTTTCACTAACGGTATGCGTCAACATACGTTATTTTATGTAATATTTGGAATCGTCAGTATCCGAATATCTAATTATATGCATGTCTTAATATCATCATAAGCACTATAACTCGTACGTGTTAACCCAGTTTAACCTAATAGAGTTGTATTACTGTTTCAACCACTTCACCCGGGTAAAAAGTTTTAACCCAGTTAACTTTAAACATCGGGTAGCCGTGTATCGGGTACGATACCCGAGACATATGAAATGGGTGTGCACAACATTTGAATACTCTTTTACCACACACCCACTTTCTCTCTCTACTTTCTCTCTCTAGACTCGAAACCGGCCCCGAATCCGCTAATTTCCGACTTCCAAACGTAAGTACTCATCCTCTATCTTAATCCAGTCATGCTTCATTGAATTTAGGGGCCAAAATCATAGAAATCAAGAACCATAAAGGGGTTTACGGCCTAAGAAGCTCCTTAGGCCGTAAACCCCCAAAATCATGCCAAAGATCAAGTTTTTCCTTATTTTAAGCTAGTATACTAATTAAGGCATGTATCTAGAAGAGTTTGGACACTAAAACACAAGGATTTGACATGTAAAAAGGAGTTTACGGCCCAAGCTTGTGCTTAGGCCGTAAACACCTCAAAGACCCCATAAATCTATGTTTAAAGCCCCAAAAACTCTTCTAAGATGTTTGGTAAATTGGACTTGCCTCCAAGGAACACTTACATGCATCAAACAACTCCATTTGAGGGCAAAATGAAGAGTTTATGGCCTAGCTTAAGCTTGGGCCGTAAACACCCAAAAATTTGTGTCAAACAAGTCCCTAAACTACTCTAGTGCTTGTAAGGAATTTAGCTAAGGCCTTTGGAAATGTGTTGTACCATTTAACTTCACATTTGGATACAAAATGAAGAGTTTACAGCCAAGGATGTTCTTGGGCCGTAAACTCCCCAAAAGTGCATGCCAAATTATCCCAAAACTCACTATAGGGCCTTCTAGGATTTATCTAAGGTGTATGAGACCATGTTGTACCATTAAAACATACATCTTGAAGGATTTATTTGAGTTTACGGCCCAAGAACAAGTCTTGGCCGTAAACTCCCCAAAAATGTCACAAATTATGATGTTTAATCCCTCCCTATTAGTCCAAGACACATACCATTAATTTAAGGAAGTGAAATAAGGCCCTAATCATACATTTTGGAGTGTCACAAGAGTTTACGGCCAAGCCTAGGGGCTTACGGCCGTAAACTCCCAAAGGATGGCCTTTGGGCCATAAACTCCAAGGGAGTGAGTTCATACCCCTTAAATGAACCTTTCAAATGTTTTATATGTTTTAGGGGGGAGATACAAGTTGAATATACATGTTTATGAAAAGTTATACAAGACTATTTTTCAGATTACAGAATTAATCACATGTGATTCACAACCTGTAGTTCAAATCACATGTGATTTATCACTATGCTTTATAAATAAATCAATTGTTTTCAAAACTATCTTGGATAAACAAACAAGTTTTAAATGTTTCGTTCGTACAACACTTTGGTTTAATAAAACTCCTTATAAGAATGTAACCATACTAATATATTTATATAAGTAAGACTTGAAGGACTTAGGACCGATAGCTCGCCTTATTTCCTGTTTCTTGTTTGATTGTGGGCTTAGGGTAGTAGTTATCCGTCCGACTGTCATTGATTTCTTAGTTGTATATCTCGTATATTAGTACGGATTACGAGTACTTCTTATCTCATTAGATGCCTAAATCACTAACCTGATTAGAACCACACACACTAATTTAACTATAATAGGTATAGTTAAGGACTCTATCCCTTGTTTCAACTACTATTCTACACTACTATAATTCTCTCTATTATGAAGCAATACACTAATAAGAGAATACCATACAAGTTATACAAAAGACTACTACACTATAATACAAGAGAATGTACTAATCATGAAATAATTCATTAATCCACTACGAGATACCCTATACGCTACACACTACGCCCGATGTTTTCCGATAGGAAGACGACACTATATGTATAGATCTATACGGGGCAGACGCTATTACATCCCGACTGATAACTTCAGTCCGAGCCGCTCAGGCCCAGGGATCCCTTTACTCTACCACACTATGCATGACTGGGAAGGTCATGAGGGTCTACTATTACTCACACTATTGGTAACATACAAGAAAGACACTATAACCGCACTAAAATACTAAAATAAAGATGAAGTAATATCCCGAAGCAAATAAGTATCTAATACTAAAGGATGCTGCATCACTATTATGTACTCCAAGAATAACTCACTATATTGCCTTACTTAATGGTGAGTCACTATTACACTTCTATGATAAATGGTTTTTAAAGATAGAAACAACATATTTCTTAAAGATTTTCATTTACTATACAGTTCTGGGAAATACAGGATTTTCTAGGTTTTACCACTACTTATGATTACAAACTTCAGTTTTCATACTAATGATTCTAATGCTTTTTATACAAGTACTCACACTAAACTCTTATGAACTCACCAGCTTTATGCTGATATTCTTTTCAAAATAACTTGTATCTTCAGGTCAAAGATAGACATGTACAGCTGCAACATTTTTGGAGAGGATGGAGTATGCAAGATCCATCTCTTATTTTGTGTACTTTTGGTGTTTGTCAAACATTACAAAACACACTTGTAAATACACTTACTATGTAAATGAAATGGTTGTATGTTTCTTGCTTTTTACTATTATACAATTGTGATGATACTGTACACTACGTCATCCACCCCGAAACGTATTCCGCCGTTATCAGTTTTGGGGTGTGAAATATATAAGAATCAATATATATATATATATATATATATATATATATATATATATATATATATATATATATATATATATTGGTTTGAAACTCATATCTTTTCAACTTTCAACATTGTTTAACTTATTAAATAAAATATTATCAATAATATGGTAGATTATTTGAAATATTATTATAATATACTTAGTTGTTTAGTTTAAATATGGTGTTTGTTGAAAACGTTTTTATATGTGACCATCACTGAAACAAAATGAACTATTTTTGTGTTATCTAACAAATATTATCAGTTATTTCAGGTTACATGAAGTCGTGACCAAACGGAAAATACGAAAATAGGCGAATGACAGAAAACGTATAGACAAGAAAATCTAGATGTGCGACTGAACACTTTCAAATATATATATATATATATATATATATATATATATATATATATATATATATATATATATATATATATATATATATATATATATATATATATATATATATATATATATATATATATATGGAAGAGCCAACAAACAAAGAAAAGTCAAGGAAATTAAAATAGTCAACCCATTCCCACGTTTTTTGCTACTAGCCTCTACCACAACTTGAAATACCATCCATTACTTTAAACCAAAAACTCAAGTGCACTAGTCCTAGATATTTGTTTCATATGTATATATGTATACGTTAGTATGTAGTATGTGTTCATTTGTTGTTTGTAATACTTCCTAATATATATATATATATATATATATATATATATATATATATATATATATATATATATATGTATTATATTTGTATGTGGAAAAGTCAAGAAAGGGAAGAAGAAACTCACGTATCCTACTCCTAGTACCACTTGCGCTTCCTACACCTACTAGCACTTGGATATCACAACTACATCTTCTAACCAACTCAAAGTTAAAGTACCTTAGATATTTTTCTTTTGCTTCACCATATATACGTGTGCATGTATATGGTTTGAAAGTGTGTGTTCTTTTTTTTGTAATACCTCCAGCTACATCTTCATTCACAAAAAAAACTCTCCCAACCAAGAATACCACCTCCCTCTTCAAGAACAACTCTTGCAACTTCAATCTTCAAGAACAACTTTTGCAACTTCAACCTTCAAGAACAACTAAAACAACCTCCAAATACCTTCCAAACAACCTCAAAATACTCTCCAAACACCCTCCAAAAACCCTCCTTAAACCTCCTCCAAAAACCCTTTGAAATAACCACAACCATCACCATCTTTCTGTTTTTCGACATTAGAATCTTCAAGTCAGAAACGAAGAAATCTGGGCTCAGTACAAGCACAAAAAGACTAGGGAGATTTTCACCATCAATTCTTCAGGACCTTACCTACACCTAGAAATTTTCGTGGACGATTTTGACCATGGGAAACCCCAAAGAGACGCGAGAGAGAATTGGCTATCCAGAGAGATTTCTGTTTCCAAGTTCAGAATCTTCATGTTAGAAAACAAAAAACCGAGCACAACACAGCCAAAATACTACTAGGGAGATTTTCACCATCAATTCTTCAGCACCTTACCTACATCTATAAATTTTCGTGGACGATTTTGACCACGGGAAACCCCAAAGAGACGCGAGAGAGATTTGGCTATCCAGAGAGATTTACTACGAAAATATACATTCATCACCACCCAAAGCTCTTTCAATATCACCATCTTTGCTACCTTACACCACCAAAACTGCAACATTATTACACTTCCTACCACCCTCCAAATACCCACTCCAACCTCATCAAATCTCCTGAAAACACCCGATACCCGTATACAAATACATGACTCGTGTACTTTGCACTGTTTTGTAAACAACCCATTTACATGAAAATGAACTTTTTACTACTTATCAAATGCCGGATTGATCATTGAACAAATATCGACCAGTCGCTCCAAGAGTCCCAATATCGACCAGTCCATTCAAATAACAAATATCGACCAGTCGTTCCATCAGTCCAGTTCAGTCAATTTATTGACGAACCTACTTGATATATATTTATATACTTATATACTTTATTATAGCTTTATGTCATTTAAATATAGTCATTTATATTATTTATAGTTTTACGTCATTTAAATACAGTCCTTTATATTATTTATAGCTTTACGTCATTTAAATACAGTCATTTATATTATTATAGCTTTCAGTCATTTATAGCTTTTATATTTATACTTATTCCGCAATTATTATTCTTTATATATATTTACATCTTATATCTTAAACTTATATATCTATCACACAGTAACTGGTAACCGAGCCTTTTGTTGTAGTGGTCAAATTTTTATATTTCCAACCATCGATATCTGAGCTGATATATAAAAGGAATAATATCCAACAGTGTTGAATACAATGTTTATATACAAGTGTTAAATTTTCAATATAATATGTATTTAATATATTAATTTGAATATGATATTAGATTTAAAACCTAAATAAAATCTCAAATAAACTTAAAAAACAATAAAAAAATTAATAGTAAAAATGTTTAAACATATTAAGTACAAACCTCAATCGAATTATCAAATGATTTAAAATATTATCCATAAACAATTTTTTATAATAATAGTTAAAAATCAACATAAATATATTTTTATTTATATCTATCATCAAAATTAAAAAAATGATCATATAAGTAAAATTTTAAATTAATCGATCATAACAATTATTAAGAATAACACTAAACCAAAAATCATATTATATATACATATATATATATATATATATATATATATATATATATATATATATATATATATATATATTTGCAAACAACGGGTGTAGACCATTGAGTAATATTGTTCAAAATAATTGTAATTATAGATATAAAGTTGGTTGAATAGTTATTATGTCAGTGTTTATGTCAATAACATAACCATTTTAAACAATATTTTTTAACCTACACAACGTGAGGACATTCGTCTAGTATATTACAAAAGAGATCATTCAAACTCATGTGATTATAGATAAATTGTTATTTCAAACCATATAGATTTGAAAGCTATACATTTTCATATTCCCGAAATTAATTTCAATTACTACAATAATTATAAGTTTCTAATAACTTTTTGTATTCCTACTTATGTATATATTGTATTACTATAAAAATGATGAATCGTTTTAGTAAACACTCCACACACAAATCACATACAAAATTTAGAGAGAACATGAAGATAAAAAAGTAATAGATCATCAAGGTTGAAGGTTTTTGAAGTGTTAATTTGTAAAAGAAAGCAAATGGTGAAGTGTGTTGGAGAGAACTCAAAGAGGATATCATAATCAAGGTTTTGAAATACTAAAAGCTATATGGTGTTATTTTCTCATTTTTTGTAATTTATATCCACATATTGTTCCTTCCACTTTCTTTTCAATTTAAGAAAAAGTTTATAGTTGCATATTTAAAGCCAAAAGAAAAAGAAGATCATGTTTTAGTTTAATTGTTATAACTTCTTAATGATGTATGTTTTTAGTTTGCAATGTCTTATAAGATTCTTTGATTGAGTTTCGTCGCTGAGTATGCAAGTAATATAATTATAAAAATAGAATTATATTATTAATGAATATATTACTAGAATATATGAATTAAAAAATATAACAACATAACAAGATGTCGTTTATATTTATATATCTTATAAAGAAAATATTTTTTTTTGAACTTCATGCATTGAAAACTCCTAATAACATTCAACTTATACAACCTAATTTATGATTAATTGAAATGTTGTGATTTGTAATTCCCAAAACTCTTCAAATCATTTTATTTAATTGATGCGTTAAATGGAATATTTAGCGTATATAAGAACATTGTAGCTTTTATATTGCATGTATGTCAACACAAAATAAATTCAACGCATCAATTGATGTGTTAAATGAAATATTTAACTTATATAAAAACTTTATTGAATTCAATTTAAACACAACTTATTATATCTATTTTACTATATACTTAAAAATTACAGTATTAATTGTATATTAGTATAAAAATCATTATTTCGGTGATAAATGTTGATAATATTGTTATTATAACATATAATTGTCATTATTCATATTACATTATTGTGCACAAATCAAGAGTTCAAAACTCCTATTACATCTCAAGAGTTTTCTAATTTAAATGCAGTTATGATTTCAAATTTAATGTAATCACTCGAGCTTTTTTATTTTCCATTACATTCAAGATTTTCTTAAACTTATAGTTATTAATATACAGTTCCTTTTTATTTCCCACTTATTTATAAATAATGTAGCTATATTAGTAGTATATAAGTAAGTTTTGATAAATAAGATCATATGTTTGAAAAAGTTTGTGATTCAAATATGAAAAAAATTGAAAAAATGAGTTATGCCCCATCATTGGTTATTTCAACGCCATTTTTTAATAACAATGTTTCTATATACACAGGTATGTTGATTTCTAAGTATTCATTTTGAACGATTTATAAGTGTCTAATAACTTTCATTTGATGTAAACGTTATAGTAGATGTTACAGTGTTTTTATGTTATTAAAAGTTGTAATATTTTTCAATACTATTTGTTATTTTTTTATATACAAATCAACTTATGTTTTATATATATTTTACACAACATAAAATGGTCTATAAAATCATCAAAAGTTGCAGTATTTGTTTTTTTTTCATACTACTTTGCATTTGTTATATATAGAAATCAATGTATATTTAATATATAATTTACACAACATAAAACAATCTATAAAATATCAATTAATATTATAAATAACCAATGATATAAACTTATTACAATTAATAACAACTAATAGTTTAACTATAGGCTTTTGTTTTGCAACTAACATTTGTTTTCATTTTTAAATATTAAATCACAATTTGTTAAATGTGATTATTTTAATTAAATAGTTACATTCGCGCACAACGCGCGGGGATTCGCCTAATATCTGGTATAACATATGTCACTTTCCTTGCAACATATTCATTTAAAACTTCCACTACAACATACAAGTTTTTTTAACTAAGAATTAATTAGTAACTACAACTTAGGAATTTTGTAACTTACGTGCATATATATATATATATATATATATATATATATATATATATATATATATATATATATATATATATATATATATATATATATATATATATATATATATATATGTACATATGATTTGAACTTTAAAATAATTAATAACTAGATGTATGTGTGACTCTTGCATGTGTTATGTGATGACATGTTTACCGGGCAAGGCCCGATGCCAGGCAGGTCATGATGGGTATATTGTATGCTAGTTATTAATATGTGTTTTATGCTACGAGGCAAGGCTCGAAGTCGGGCGGGGCTCAATGACCGTATCGTATGCCATCGTATTTATGATTATCGCATGTGTTAGTATGATTATATGTTTATATGATTATATGTATTGAGTGGGGCCTGATGTCAAGCGGGGCCTGGAGATTGACAGAATTGTAAACCGAGCGGGACTCGATGTCGGACGGGGACCGAAACTGAGTAGGACTCGATGTCGAGCGGGTCTCGATGGAGGGTGGGGGCCCGGTATGTAATTTAGTATGTTTGGTATGTGGTATCTTGGACAACTCGCTAAGCTTTGTCCTTACAATTATAGTTTACGTTTTCGGTACTTTGATTTTCGATTGAAAAAGCTCGGGATGATTGCAGAGCACACACCACATGTTTCCACATTCTGTGATTTACTCTGATACGATGATGTATTAATAAAGCTTTGTTTATCTTGGTTCATGAAAATGAGATAATGTACTATTTTAGTAATTAAGAAAAAACTTTTTGGGTCTAATTTTTTTGGGACGTTAATGGTGCATAAGATGGTGAAAAAGAATTGATTAGAGAAAATTCAAAACTCTATATTATGGTGCATATATTCATATTGAACCAGGAAGAGAAATATACAAATTTATATAAGTGGAATATACAAATTTTGTTTATATTGTTTGAAAATAATATGAAACAAAATATAAGGTTATTTTTTCCCATTCTTTATTTATTTTTTCTACACCAAATGAGATTCACTAAAAAATGATCCACACTAATACGATATTCCCATATGACATTTGTATTATTATATATATGTTTTACTTTCATTGTAGTATTGCATAAATATTGTTAAATATGTTGTTGATGTTGGTTATATTATTGTGTTGAACATGAAATTATGTTTTTCTATTCGAGTTTTGTAATGAAAATATTATTATTGTTAGATAATATGCGTTGTGACAATGAGGTTATAATTAGTTTCGTACTAAAATTATATCTAAAATTTATAGGTTCTTCATATATATATATATATATATATATATATATATATATATATATATATATATATATATATATATATATATATATATATATATATATATATTAATCATATTATTTTGATCTTGTGCAATGCACTAGTATATGCCTAGTGTGTGTATATATATATATATATATATATATATATATATATATATATATATATATATATATATATATATATATATATATAAAGTAGGTTATATTAAGATGCACAAGTATTACGTAACTGTCTACCATGTGTTATATGAGAATGACTAGATTACACATTCTCGTTATTTTTCTTTTATTCTTGTTCTCACGCATTTTCATTCTTAAATATTATAGTATCAAAATAACATTCTCAAAAATGAGAATATAAAAAGTCATCATAAAAAGTCCATACTATCCTTATAAATGATTTAATTTTTTTAAATTAATTGATTTTTCGTATTTACATTACCTTAGAACACTATTTTTTATTAAGTTCTAATTAAATATCACTTACCATATGGCCACACAATACTTGTTGTCCAAACAATAACATCTATGTATTGGTTATATATATATATATATATATATATATATATATATATATATATATATATATATATATATATATATATATATATATAAAAGAACTATGAAGACAAGTTTAAAGCATTTGTACATACATAAAAAGCAGTAACAATACCACCAGAATCTTTAGCAGGTAGTTTAATCTTCATTTGAAAGCATCCAGATCCAAAATATGATTTTGACCCAAATCCAGCACCTACAAATAAATTTATATATAAGTACATGTTACAAGTGTGGATATGATTAAAAGTGTAGATATGCATGTGTATTTTTTTACGCCAATGATTTAATCATATGACATTTTCATGTGAATTTGAATAAATTCACATATGAATCACATTGGTCGGTCATCTATGAATGATTAGAATGCGAGTGTAAAAGTTGGATAGAGTGATCAGTCACTTGTTAATGACCAAATGGCTTAAATTTATTATGTTTATATGTCGATATAAATATCTATTTGTAGATCCTGAAATTTATGAATTTTGGTATATTTATTTTTTTCGATAAAAATAAAGATCTAAAAATTAAAAAAAGACATAAATTAAATGATTAACATTATTTTAGAAATTGTGTATTTGTTACGTCGAAGTCGAAGTGTCCGTGAATTATCTATTCTAATGACATATTGTCGTACATTTTTTTTAATATCTAAAAAAGTGTCATATCTATTTACAGTCTTAAATTTTTATTAAAAAAAAAAAAGACTTGATCGATTTATTGGTTCCTTAAAAAATTTATGGTTTTTTTGGAACGTAACTTAGAAAACAGGCAATGTTAAAAAAAAATCTCAAAATTGTGAGCAAACCAAAGAACTTCATCATAATCCTTGAATCAAATTCATTTATATAGTCATAAAATAATGGACCCTACAAAACAAACTCATCAAATTAATAAATCCATAAGTGATGAAGTTCCTCTCTCTCTTTCTCTCTCTCTCTCTCTCTCTCTCTCTCTCTCTCTCTATATATATATATATATATATATATATATATATATTATATATATATATATATATATATATATATATATATATATATATATATATATATGGTTAAGTTCAAATAAGAACACTATTTAATGTGAGAACGTGAGAACACTACTTTACGTTACTATGCTACTATGAATTTAATATCTATAGTATTGTAGTAATTTAGTAAATTCTAATGTAAATGTTAAATATGTGATTGTTCATATATTCGGTGATGAATAATGTCATAAAATTGTACATAAAATTTTTTAATGTGAATATTAATGTGTGATTGTTCGTATATTTGTTGATCAATAATGTCATATAATTGTATATACAAAATTCATAGTAGAATAGTAACGTAGAGTAGTGTTCTCACGTTCTCACATTAAATAGTGTTCTCATTTGAACTTAACGCTATATATATATATATATATATATATATATATATATATATATATATATATATATATATATATATATAGGTTCAAGTATTCTAACTAATCATACATACTTACAAAGCTAGCATTTTTCCTTGAACCTCATGCATTTGAAACCCCCATAAAAATTTGCAAACACCTCATGTATTTGAAAACCTTCTATTTTAATGAATACCATTCAAAAGTCTCTTAATAATGATTAACAATTCAAAGGTTTTATAACTTATATAATATATTTAATAAACAGTTATTGGATACTCTACTATAAAAAGGTCAATTTTTTTTTAGTAGACACACAAATACAAATAACATACAAAATTCAAAAAGAATACAAGTTTAAAGTTTTTTATGTTGTTTGAGGGCTTTGAACAATTTTGCGAGCCATGTTATTATGTTGAAGTTTTTAATTTGTAAGTTTGTTATATAATAATTATTTTTTTGTATTTTGTTGATTTAAATATACTTTTAAGAATATCATTGTATGTTGTGGTTGAAATTTTAATGTAAATTAGATTAGATTCGTGTCTTCGATCATATGTTATGGAAGATGATATATAAAATATTTAATTAACTATTGTATACATGTTTGTATGTTCATGTTGCTTCAAAACAATAATTAATTAAAAATCATGGATATGTCATATTATCCATGTAAGCCTTTTTTAAAATGCAAATTATCTATCTTATCACTTTATATTTTAGTATAGGTTTAACATTTTAATTATATCAATAAGTGCTTTTAGAAGTTTCCTTCACTTATTAATAATAAGTGGTTTTAAATTTAATAAGCAATAATTATAAATAATAAAATCAAATTACATGGATATGCCCTATGATTTATGCAAGTCTCTTTTGAAATGCAAATTGTCTATCTTATCACTTTATTATTTAGTGTATATTTTACATTTTAATAATAATATGAAATGTTTCTTAAAAGTCTTCTTTAACTTATTATTAATAATAAGTGGTTTAAAACTACTGAATAACAATTTTAAATGATAATAACATCAAATTATAAATTACATTTAGCTATAAATAAATTGTATTTTAAATGAACATCATTATTAAAATTAGAAAATGATCGCATAAGTAAAAATATAATTAATCAATAATAATAATTGTTAAAAATAATACTAAATAGACAATTATATTTAATTCTATTAATGAGAAATGTGGGTTGATGTCAATGACTATTATTGTTGAAACTAATAGAGATTATCCACACACGCGTACACACACACACACACACACATATATATATATATATATATATATATATATATATATATATATATATATATATATATTAGTGTAAAAGTATTATCTCAAAGTTAATGTCAATAACATAACTATTTTAAATATATATTTTCAATATTTTAACAATATATTTTTAATCTTCGCTGCGCAACGCGCAAGAATTCATCTAGTTATTGTGTGGAGGTAGGAATCTATGTGAGCCAATCATTTCAAAACCTAAATAAGGTAAATTTTTAATCTTATCGATTAATTAATTTTAGTAATTAAATAAATATTTAATTAATCCCTTTAATTTAGGCAAAATAGTTTAAGAATTAATTAAATGAGGTAAATTTTTAATGTTATCTATTAATTAATTTTAGTAATCAAATCTATTTGTTCAATAATTTTATATTTAAGAATGTTATTTAGACTATTATTCTGTAAGAATATGTATGAATCTATATTTGTATTATAATGTTTGAATATATAAGGATTATGTTATATATATTTCAACTGAATATTCAAGAATGTTGCTTTTCTATAAGAAGATACTTGAATCAAATTATGTATTCTATCAAAATATATGATGATATTTTCATAGAATATGGTTCTTACAGAATTGCATTCTAAAGAATAAAATCTAGTAAATTTAAAAATTATGTTAGAATTAAAAATGAATTAATTAAAGAAAATCAGAATTTAAAATTAAAAGAATCAATAGCCCTTAAAATCCAAAATTTTCATTAATTAAATGTGTGTTTCCTAATTTAAACATGTGTCTCCTAATTTAAAGATAGATAAATCATTACTTAAAATAACAAAAACCATTGGTCTACATTCATCCGTATATCTACACAATAATTAATTAGAATAGAATAACTTAAACATATATATATATATATATATATATATATATATATATATATATATATATATATATATATATATATATATATATATATATATATATATATATATAAGGGAAATCAGTAGTAAAAATACATATTATGGTTAAGAGGTAACTAACAATCATAAAATGACACATGTCCATTTATTTAAATTACGAAATTTGAAATAATTTGTCTATTTGGCCCCTAAATCTATGGTGTTATTGGTATTAATGATAGAATTCTTGGTATTAATGATGTAACTTATTCTTGATTATTATGAATACAGACACTTACTTGTTTAAGTAACCGTCTAATTCTTGAAATTAATTCCTAAAATTTACTAGAATTCATGGTGTTAATCATAACGTAACTTCCATTAATTCTTGAGATTAGAATTACTTTCATTAATCTTCAAGATGGTAACTGTTGCCTCCTAGGAATCTCTCATCCAAGTATACATTGATTCCTATCCGGACAAATATAAGAAATGTCTCTTAAAACGATTGAAGAACAAAAAAGTACATTGTTTGGGCTCATATAAATAACATTGATTCCTAAAAATACAACAGACACATAGTATCTAACCGAAAACAATCGTAAAACATAAATTAATAATTAATTATTATCTTTAGATCCAACAAAGTTTCTTAATAAATTGCTAGAATTTTTGGAAACAGGAAAACGCATTTAGTCCTGAGTTTCAAAACATCTGGTTGACTGGTTCTCTCCTTCACGCCTCTCTTGGTGTTAGTTTTTTTTTTATTTTTTATTTTTTTAATTTCTTCCGTGAGTTTTATACTTTGTAATTTAAATTTTGTTTTCATCCAACATTTAATTAAAACCTTTATTATTCATTATTACTGAATGATTATAATCATTATATTAAGCATTGAAAGTCATAAAAATAGATAAGTAATTATTTCCTATTTATCGAATGGTAGTAGAAAAACAAAATCTGAGAAAACCGACTGGAAGTTAGTTATATGTTCTTGCAGCCTTTAATCTCTTTTTAGAATAATATAAACAAGTTAATATAGATTGTATAGTTACGGCCAATCGTAACGTAATTTTATTTGAATATGGGATTCAAAACTTTCAAAGTCATTGGTTCATTGGAATTTAATGTAACTTTTAGAGTTTTTTGATTTTAGGATATCCAACATAAAGGTTCAATACATATCGATTGAAGGCAAACGGGCAACAACCTGCACCGTTAGTCATTTCTGAATTGCAAAACCAATTTTTTTGAAAACAACATTTATGGATTTAAGAGATATGATATTAAAATGTATGACGCATTGGATAAATATGTTTAAAGAACATTATTAATCAATTTTAGTGGTTACATTGGATTGTAACCGTTTATGTTTTGGATTCTGGGTATTCAATATTTGATGTAGGTTTTCATACCTATAATTAAGAGTTTACGATTTGGATCATGGGTATTCAATATTTTGAAAATTTAGTGATTAATTTTGATTGTAACAGTGGACGTAATTATATTTAATATTTAGTGATTAATTTTGATTGTAACAGTGGACGTAATTATTTTGAATATTTAGTGATTAATTTTGATTGTAACAGTAGACGTAATTAACAGACCAACATGTAAATTACCACAAAATTTGTGTATCTTTGATTTGTTGGCATGTTTTCATTGGTTTCTAGTACCTAATTATGCATCTCTCTCTTTCTCTATCTATCTATCTATATATATATATATATATATATATATATATATATATATATATATATATATATATATATATATATGAAAAGTGAATATACCCTTAAGGGTATATAAGCTTAGGTATCCAAACTCATTATACTACGTCGTTTTGTATGGAAAATGCATAATTAGGTACTAGGAACCAATGAAAACATGCCAAAAAATCAAACCCATGTACTTCTTTCTTTGGTTAGGTAATCCAACAACTAGGGGGAGAGAATGGCAACAAAAGATTGAAATTGGGAAATGTTTGTTTTTCTTTGTTTGTTAGGAAAGGTATCTTTTGTTGCCATTCTCTCCCCCCTCGTTTGTTAGGAAAGGAAAAGCACGAAAATGGGGTTGTTGGCCATTTAAACAGAAGGGAGAAAGGAAGCAGCAAAACAACAAGTTTGAGGGAGACAAAGGTCTCGATTCTTGACTGATCAAAGGAAGAGGAAGTTACTGGAAGCATCCATGGCCAACATGTGATCTTCTTCTTCGTCTTATTTTGATTTGAATCCATGTAAATTTGGATGTTTGGGTTTTCCTGAAAAAATTTATGATAATGGATGGGATATAACTCATGGTTGTTTGGGTTTGTTTCTTGAATTCAAGAAACTGAATTGGTAAGACTTCCATTAATTTTTTTTGAAGAAGCACACCACATGTTCGATAAAATGCATCGTTGAAATCTAGGTATTTGTAACTGGAAAACAACAGATTGTTTATGTGATGTAGTAACTTGTTCTTAACTGTAGAAATTATTTACCTCAATCCTGAAAATAAATTTTACATCCAATTGCTTTTTGATCTTGAATTCCTTGTCAACTTAAGAAGTGAATTACCGTAACCAATTCTGTGAAGTTAGAATATACACCATTCTTTTTATTCTAAACCCACATCCCTTTTTATCATAATGTGGTTGTGTGTGTTGTGTTTATTTTTCAGATGCTAAGTGTTTTATTAGTAGGACTCGATGTTTTGTTCCTTGGGTATATTTTTGATAATACAAATTCTTTAAGAATATTCAAAACCATTCAGCAAGAATAGTTTATTCTATAAGAATATTATTGATGTATTCTAATAGAATTGTAGTTAATTAGTTATATGTTTAATATGCAGTTGTTATCACTATAAAATATTTGGCAATGAATTTGTGATAGAAATGGCTTGAAGACCTGATGGGAAAGACTTTTTTTATAAAATTATTCTCATGCAATACAATTCTGACATAATGCCGATATCATAAAATGTCAATCTCATAGAATGCTAGCATATTTTGAAGTGGCTTAGAGGTCAAACATACACAAGACATCTAAAAACGAAACAAGAAAGTGAATGAGGATTCTTTCAAGAATACCGATATTTTTTTTTGCAAGAGATTTCAAGAATGAATGTAGTTTATGTTCATAGTTGTATTCTTTAAGAATGAATGTAATTACCTATTCTAAACTATTAAACTTCGCCTTATATAAAATTTGTATTCATTAAAAGTTATTGGTGTTGATAATATGTTTTTATAATATTATGTTCATAGTTGTATACCATTCTGACAGAATTACAGAATATCATTCTAAGAAAATAACATTCTGATAGAATAAAATCGGTACGTTTCAAATTGAATTAATTTGAAAAAAAAAAAATATGATTTTTTAGATCAAAATCATTAATTATCACATAAATCTTGATTTTTCCTTTTTTAAATTTGTCTCAGTTGACTACAGTGCCCTTATGCTAAAATTTGTATACTTATATGGTACATGTTACCCTATTATACTATCATAGACCCTTGAGATCATGACCTTTGACTATTTTCCATCCGATGGTCCAGATCTGTGCATTCTGGCAATTAATAGTTAATAGAAACAAAATAACATATATATATATATATATATATATATATATATATATATATATATATATATATATATATATATATATATATATATATATATATATATATGATTTGTTAACATGTTTTGATTGGTTCCTAACATATATATTGTTGCTCTAACTACACCTCCGTAAATTACACAAATGATCCCTATGGTTTGGGTAATTTGCGCGTTTGGTTCCTAACCTTTTTTTTTTTTAAAAAAAACTTGAAAGGTCCATACTTTTTGTTTTTGTTACACGTTTGGTCTCTATGTTACCTAAAAGGACTATTATACCCTTACTTAAATATATCAAAATAGTCCTTTTAGGTAAGATAAGATGCGGTGGGGGTGGGGTTTAGGGTGTATTTATTTAAATAAATTAAAAATCAATGACAAAATATTTTTTTTAGATAAGACACAATAAAAACAAACAGTAGGGATATTCCGAGTTAAAAAAATAAGTTCGGGACCAAACATGAAGATTATCCCAAACCATAGGAACGATTCGTGTAACTTACTCTCCCTCTCTCTCTCTCTCTCTTTATATATATATATATATATATATATATATATATATATATATATATATATATATATATAGACACACACACACACACACTAGATGTGTGCCCGTGCAAAGTGGCGTCGATAAATAGCTCTTTTGGAAAATAGTTTCTTATGGGGAAATTATTATTAGATTTTATTATTAGTTATTATGTAATAAAAAATATCACTTTTAAATAAAATATTTATATTTATACTTTATATTTATATTGGTTGTTCATAGTATTATGTAAGTTAATTAATATTGATGTCTAGTTTAAGAAATATAAATAAATTTGTATACATGGATTTAATATTCTAAAATTTTCATTTTGGAGAAATTAAATTGTCTCCTACCTTTTATGCATACCAATATTCCTACCCACTAACATTATGACACGTGTCATCATTTCACCATTTAGTTTAATTTGATTTGATATATTCCTAATGTACTTTTAATGGGATAGTTAAGTAAATTTGGAATTGGAACACATTTCATCATTTCAATAGGTATAAACATTTGTAGGCATAAAAGGTAGGAGAAAATTTATTTTCTCGTTCATTTTGCTTCAAATTGAATGTTTTTTAATAACTTTTCTTAATTCAAGTTTTTAAACTTTTGACAAGTATTAATGATTTATTTATGCATAATTGATTTGTATAAAAAGCTTTTTAACTTATACATCTTAAAATTTAAGATATAACTAATATGGTTTATAATATAGTATTATATAATTTGATTCTCATTTGAAATTAGAATAGCAAAATAATATGATTAGGTAAAATTATTATTATTTTTGTTAGTGATAAAACAATAAAATATAGAAATCTAAATAAATACTTTGAGAAAATAATTAAAGATTATTTTTTCAGAAAAAATACAATTTAGTTGAAAACCTGAGGTATTATCCAATGACAACTGAACCTCTTGTCCTTGATTAAGAAGTTGAACATGCTGATTTCCCCAAGTTATCTTATAATTCTCATCAAAGGTAGCATTCTTTGCTGCATCACTAACTCTAAACAAGAAAATTACTTTAGACAAAGCGACCACCAACTTCGTTATCATCCATAGATGAAGACCCATTTTATCGTTGCAAATAAACTGTGATTATTGCTAAAAAAAACCCGAACGAATTAGTTTGCTTGTGTGTAGGTATAAATATAATGTACAAAGACATCCAACAAATCAATATATGTTTGTGTGTAGGTTTTAAAATATGAATGTGGATATTTATACTTGATATTCTTTTTGCATTTTCTTTAAGATATTTGGTTTTAATATCCTTATGCCCACAATCCATAATATAGCTAGCTAATTACACCTACGTAAAATCATTTGTTTAATTGTAAATTTATATAATATTGACCTATAAATATTTCATTTCTCTTTTAAAAATGACATTAATATTAAATACTTATAATTACCAAATATATTTTTTTCTAATCCATTTTCTTTACATGGACCCAGGGCCGGTCCAACACGATTTGAGGCCCGGGGCAAAACAAAAAATTGAGGCCCCATACTATTTTTTTTTTTTTGGTAAATAAGTGCGGCATCTTGTGAAATTTTACTAAATTAAAATTTTAATACAACAACATTCGTTATGAGGTTACTACAACTACAGTTATTACAATAAACAAAGTTTGCAATTGCCAGAACATCTAAAAGATATACATACAACATGTATATAGACTTGCAAATTTTCAGTACAAAAAATTCCTAAATCATATTTGGTTAGATCCCAAATTAAGATTTAGTTGCATAATGCATAAATCTTGTTTATAAAGCACATAAAATTTGTATATAAAGCAGTGGTAATAATCAAAACAAACATTAGAATATTTTAATTAATAACAATAATATGAATAGTAAAGGAAGAAAAATTGCACAGGTTTTACGACATATTTTAACTTTGAGTTACTCTTGACTCCTCTTGAACCCATGTTGTGATGATGACGTTGGACCAACAATGGAATTTATTCATAGCAAAAGCAATAACAACTCTAAAAGGGAAAAACTATAAATAAAGTCAATTAACTCCAAATTTTAATAATAAAAACAAAATCTTCCAAAACTCAGTTTCAAATCACACAGTGAGATAGAGAGATGATATAAAGGAAACACCTTAAAGAGAAGATTCTGATAAAATCCAATATTCTACCAAATAACTCAGTTAACTCTAATAATTCAACTAATATAACTTCAAAACACCCTAAAAAGAACATCTAAAGGAAAACTATAATTAATTTAATGTATTGATTTTTATAAATCATAATCAGAAATCAATTTCTAATTTGAACAATTGAAATTCATAGGCATGATTACATGAAGAACAATGGCTTGAAAATCGATGGAAAGAGATGAAATGTAGATTTCAAAAATCACATAAGAATCGGCTTAAAGATTTGTCTCATCGTCTTCTCTTTTAGGCTCTAGAGGGAATTAGATTTAATAAGAAATTGAGCAGTCGTTTGCTTCTTGAAAATAGAGTCGTCGTTTCGGAGAAAGTACGAAACTACAAGATTAAAAATAAAAAATAAATAAATAAATAAATAAAAACTCTGGTTGGTAGTTGTTGGGCCCTTAGCCTTATAAGTAAAATTAAAAAAATAAATAAATAAGTTACGGTTAGTACTTGTTCAAGTTTTGGAACACAGGACAAAAGGTATATACACAACAAAGCTTTAGCCATGTCAACTACAAGTGGTTTTTGGTATTTTCACGGTATGATATGCCTTATATTATCTAAGTACTATATATATTAACCGTTATTCGAAGGGGCCCCGAGATTTGGTGAGGCCCGGGGCGGTCGCCCAGCTTGCCCTCCCTCTAGGGCCGGTCCTGCATGGACCGAAGATTAATTAACACATGCGTTTTCATTTGTTTCAATCAATAAAATTAATTATTATCCTTTTTCTTTAACATGTCCCATTTCATTTTATTCGTTATTTTAATATCAAACTTATTTATTTTGGCTATGTAAAAATAGGTTCCATTTCGCTTATGTGGCAACCCGTTTTGTAATAATAGGGATAGAAGATTTACAAGTAGCACATAAGGTAGTGATCTACAGTAACATATGAAGTAATTGATTTTTTACCGATAGGCCATAAGGTAGTTGATTTATTATTATTATTATTATTATTGTTATTGTTGTGGTTGTTGTTGTGATTATTATTATTTGAATATTTAAATAGTTGAATTTTATTCAAAACAACTAGCAAGGAACCAACAAAAGAAAATTAAAATTACAAAACATTACAAATAAAAGAGTTTTGTAGCAGTATAGTTCCGTTGAGATTACTTCTAGTATTTCTATTTGAAAGCCAATCAAATGCATAACAATCTTTTCGAAGACATTATTTGTATTCATTTTGAACGATTGGAACATCACATTGTTACGATATTACGATATGTCCAAATCATCCAAATACATATCACTATGGTCACCTCCGGTACCTCTCTCTTTGCACAAGTCAAGTTAATTGTATACGTCCATATCATAAGTTCAGATATTATTATCAAAATGGGAAAAATAAGTTTATTAATGAAAATAAAATTGTATGCATGCGTTGCGTTTGTCTTGATTATGTTTTAAGATACATATGCTTTTGTTTAATTTCAACAACACTACCAATGAAAAAAGCAAAAAGAAAACAAGAAACAAAAACAATTAAAAAGTTTATAGTTTGGTATTTTCAAAGTAAAAAACTGAACTTTTAGGTTCGGTTTTGTATTTTGAAGATTTGTTTTTTCTCAAAAATGATGTTTTTTAGAAAAGAAAATAAAAATTAAGTATGAACTGTTTCTCTTACACTTTTAGAAATATAAAACGTTTTTTCTAAAATTTAAAATAATGTACCACACATTATTAATTTATAATTTTTATGTAATAAGCCATTTACTAACTTTTTATTATATTTTTGAATATTGGGTTATTATAAAAAAAAGTTTGAAATAAAAATGGTTTTTGAGGATCTTGAATTTTTAAAAGGTCTATTTATTTTAACATACATGTTCCATGAATGTTGTTACTATGTTAGGTATAACCAATTAAGTTAGGCACATTGCTAGAAACTCAATAAAAATATCATTTCCACTTTTTATCTTATACTTCTCTATTTGTGGTTGATAATTTGGGGATATGGTAAATGTCATATTTAAGTTTCACACTCCATTAAATTCTTATATTTGAGGTGAGAAATCAAATACAAAGAATATAAATGTGAGATTCTATCTTTAATAATATTGTAACTGTAAAACTGATTATTTTTCCGTGTTATTAGAGGCCATTGAGTCTTTAAGTGTGGATCTGGATTGGTCCAGACGTATTTGATATTTGAGTTGTTAGCGTGTTCTAGACTAGTCTCCTAGGTAACATCATAGAAGAGAATCGTTAGACCCTTCCTAAGACATGAGCCCAGTGAACATGCTCCAACGATCAAGTTAAATGGTCTATACTTGGAAATAATTTCCCTAGGATGGAGAGAACCATTTTGTCTTAGAACTCTATGTGAGAGGTAGAGTCCAATACGAAGCTCTCTTAGGCATGTCCTATATATGGTGGATGAGGTATTTTATTTATAAGGCTAGAGGAACGGAAAACGAGGAGACAAGAAGAGGGGACAATGAGAGACAAAAAAGAGACCAAGGATGCTCTTATGCATTCTCTCATTGGATGGGGATATAACTTGGTCCCTATGGTTTACATAAATGGTTCCTATGGTTTACCAAAAATCATAAATTGAAGATGAAATTACATAAATGGTCCCTATGGTTTACCAAAAATCATAAATTCAGTCCATAGCAAAATCCCTCGAAAATTACCACCAAATGAAAAAGGGGTTGTTAATTAGAAAATAACAACATATGTATACGAGTTTATTGTTAGTTATTTGAGTTATGTTTCCATTTTTACCTACCAATAAGCAATTCATTCTTTCAATTAAAAATAAATCATAATAAAAACTTTGTAAATCGTCATAACCTTTTTCAAGAACTTTTCAATCTTAAAAGCCTTTTAAAATATGGGGTATTGTAATTATATCTTTAAAGTAAGTTGTAAAAAATTATATGAAATCTTAGGCATTATTGTAATTTTTTATAATGTTATCCTTCCTAATTTGTACATATTTTACGAAATGAAGGACCATAATCCTTGAATTTTATTTCTAGAGTTAGAAGATAGCTCATTAAATGTAATATATATTATTGCCCATCATTTTTCACTACACTCTGGACGAGGGGTAGGATACCTACTCTTATCGATACAATAGTCATATTTCATATACTTTTTTCTTACTTCTTCTAATGATTTCAGTTGTTGGGGGTTTAATTGCCAATATTTTGGATTGTTCCACCAATACTTTTGAGAAGCACAGTCCTTGTTAGGACTATTAGGCATCGAGATGCACCCATCAATGTTAAAATCTTGGAAATTAGCATGGAATGGTGCATTTGAATAATTGACCTTCGTTTTTCCACCATCAGTAGCCCAACTTGATCCATCCCAGAAGCTCGTAATCACTTGCAATGTATGAGTAGGGTACCCAACACCTCTAATTATGTTGTTCTTATATACTCTTATTGGTGTGTCATCTACAAAGAACCTGAAATGAATATAAAATGTAACCATTAGTATACATATTTATTTATAAAGTGATTGGTTTTCTTTTCTTGATCATTGGACACAATCAAGCTAACAAAACCTATAAAGTTTGATATCAATATGATGTATGTAATTTCCAATAAAATAAGATACACGCGTACACAACTTGATGGTCGTTCCATAGCAATTTTTAGTAATGGAAATCCGCACCAGGATCGAACCAAAGATTGATTTTTTGCTCTCTACCACCGAGACCATTTGTAAATACGTTCGTTTGTAAAATGACTGGTTTGCTGGCTGGCCGATTTCCCAAGAACTCAAAGTCCATTTCTTCGTGAACAGTTGTATTAAAAAATAACTACATTAACTTAACATAATAAGAAGCATACTATTAGATGCATAAATCATTGATCTTTAAGTGTTGTTAGATTGACAACCAGTTAGTTTTTATTTATTTACGATTTTAATCGTATTACAAGTGAAAAATAATTTTTATGGTTATGATTTTGAATAATGATAGACATTTTTAAAACTTCACCACTTGTATTTTTACCATAATGCTAGAATTAGTTTCATGCTCTCACTTTATTCTCGTTCTTATGTAGTCATGGACCTTGGATTTAGGTTGGTTGGGGGCACACAAATATTTATAAAAAATGAATCGGAACAAAGGGTTGATGACATATTAATCACTAATTACAAATTCCTCACTTTATTTGCTATATTATAAATCGGTTTTCAAGTATGACCACGTACCTTCTTTTAGATGAGGACAATTGCCAAGTAAAAACCAATTTAATAATATTTCTCACAAAAAATTTCATGTAGTTAACACATTTACGCTTTAAATATGAAGAGTTGAAGAAATGGTTTATGTCACATCAATGGTGTGATAACTCAATTTAATATATATATATATATATATATATATATATATATATATATATATATAATTTGACTATATTATTATAATAATATAATGGGTGATTAAGTAGGGGTAATTGGGTTTAATTAGGAAAAATAATGAGCTTTAAACCCTAAAATTGTCATCTTGATTAGCAAAATAAATTCGAGCATTTGAAGGGATTATAACGTCTAAGGACTTAGGCATTATAAAGAGCTCGAGAAAGCAACTAGAATTGCGAAAAAGGGTGGTAAAATGACTGAGAAATCGGAGAAGAAAGTTTGTGAAGATTTTCGGTATTTTGTTTGGAATTAAGGTATGTTCTTTGATTTAAGCTCGATTTGGTTGGTTGAGTAGGTTTATATACAAGCATTACATGTTTTAGTTCCACTTCATGTGTTTGTTTTGGTCGATAGTCGTTAATTTGACAAAAAAATAGAATGTATAATTTTTGGTATAAAGACTTGAAATTCATCTTGTCATGCATTGAATTTTGATAATTGGTAATGGATATATTTAATAAGAAAGTGCAGAAGATTAATGAATATTTCAGATATTTATTTGACTAAGTTTTATTTGAAAATCCAGTTGCAATTTTCAAGAAAAATAAAAGAGACTCGGGTTAGGAAGATGAATATTTGGGTCTCTTTCTTTTTGGTTGGGTTACAGAAAATTAAGTTAAAAACAAAACAGAAATAACCTATAGGACACGTGAATGTTATGTAAGAGGTGTTGAGCTTTGTTTGGCTGCAACCTTTTTTTAACAAATTAGATTTTCTCTTCTAGTCCATGAGGTTTGATAATATGTCGATTTCTATAAATCGTATATAAATCCTGTATTGTGGTGCATATATTTGTATTTAATTAAAAAGAGAAAGATACATATTTTGTTTATACTTTTTGAAAATAATGCGAAACAAAATATGTAGTTTCTTTTTTCTATTCTACCGTGTGGAATCCCCTATATTTATTTTTTCTACACCAAATGAGATTCACTAAAAAATGGTCCATAATAATACGATATTCACATATGACATTCGTACTATATATATATATATATATATATATATATATATATATATATATATGTGTGTGTGTGTGTGTGTGTGTGTGTTTTATTTCCGTTGTAGTATTGTATAGATATTATTAAATATGTTGTTGATGTTGGTTATATTATTGTGTTGAACATGAAATTAAGTTTTTCTATTCGAGTTTTGTGATGAAAATAAAGTTGTATCTAAAACTTATAGGTTCATATAATATGATTTTTATATATATATATATATATATATATATATATATATATATATATATATATATATATATATATATATATATATAAAAGACCTTTAAAGACAAGTTTAAAGCATTTGTACATACATAAAAAGCAGTGACAATACCACCGGAATCTTTAGCTGGTAGCTTAATCTTCATTTGAAAGACTCCAGATCCAAAATATAATTTTGACCCAAATCCAGCACCTACAAATAAATTTATAAGTACATTTTACTAGTGTAGATTCTAGTAAAACTGTAGATATACACGTATATTTTTTAGGCCAATGATTTAACTATTTGACATTTTCATCTGAATTTGAATAGATTCACATATGAATCACATTGGTCGCTCACCTATGAATGACTAGAATGTTAGCGTAAAAGTTAGATGAAATGATCACTCACTTGTTAATGACCAAATTGCTTAAAGTTATTATGTTTATATATCGATATAAATGTCTATTTGTAGATCACGGAATTTATGTATTTTGGTATATTTATTTTTTCCGATAAAAATAAAGCTCTAAAAATTTGAAAAAACGCATAAACCAAAGGATTAACATTATTTTAGAAAATATGTATTTGTTACGTCGATGTCAAAGTGTCTGTGACTTATCTATTTTAATGGCATATGGTTATACAAATTTCTTAATATCTAAAAAAATTGTCACATCTATGATTAGCCTTTAATTTTTAGTCAAAAAGTCTTGATCAATTTATTGGTTCCTTAAAATTTTTGGTTTATGAAACGTAACTTACGAAACAAAGCATGTTAAAAAAAATCCTCAAAATTGTGAGCAAACCAAAAACCTCCATCATAATCCTTGAATCAAATTCATCTATATAGTCATAATATAATGGATCCTAATGAACAAACTTATCAAATTAATATATTGAAAAGTGATGGAGTTTATTTGTCATAAATATATATATATATATATATATATATATATATATATATATATATATATATATATATATATATTATTTGATTCTCTTTTGAATATTTGAAAACCAGAATAATATGGTTATGTAAAATTATTATTATTATTGTTAGTGATAAAACAATAAATTATAGAAGCTAAATAAGTACTTTGAGAAAACAAGTAAAGATTATTCATTCATAAAAAATACAATTTAGTAGAAAACCTGAGGATTTGTCCAATGTCCACTGAACCTCTCGCCCTTGATTAAGACGTTGAACATGTTGATTTCCCCAAATTATCTTATAATTTTCATCAAAGCTAGCATTCTGTGTTGCATCACTAACACTAAGCAAGAAAATTACTTCAAACAAAACGATCATCATCTTCGGTATCATACATAGACGAAGACCCATTTGATCGTTGCAAACGAATAGTGAATATTGCTAAAAAAAATAACCTAGGCAAATTAAGATGCTTGTGTGTAGGTATAAATATAATATACAAAGACATCCAACAAATCAATATATATATATATATATATATATATATATATATATATATATATATATATATATATATATATATATATATATATATATATATATGCTTGTGTGTAGGCTTTAAAATATGAATGGGAATATTTATATGTGATATTCCTTTTGCATTTTCTACAGATATTTGGTTTTAATATCCTTATGCCCACAATCCATAATATATCTAGTTAATTAAACCACCCGGGATAAATTAGTTTATATAAACATTTAAAAACTGTACATAAAATCATTTGTTCAATTGTAAATTTATATAACATTGACCTATAAGTATTTAATTAAAATAAGTTTTATATACGTATAAATAATCATATTGTTTATATTATTTTTAGAAGTGATATTAATATTAAATAGTTATCATTACCAAATATAATTAACACATGCATTTTCATTTGTTTCAGTAAATAATATTATTTATTACCCATTATCTTTTAACATGTCTCTATTCATTTTCTTCTTTATTTTAATATCAAACTTGTTTATTTTGCCTATGTAAAAATAGGATCATCAGAAGCTGTCGTCTTCAACTTTTGTTTGCAATTTTAATGAATTCCCTCATAGAATTAAAATTTTGTACATTCACAATGAATAACTTTTCCATCTTGTTGTTACTAAAATAAAATTTCTATCCCTTACCATCAATTCCATAGTATTTGAACCTCTTTATTATCATCGAGTAAAAGGTAATAATCTTTCGGAAGAAAGAGCCTATGCAAAAGTAATATGTTGCTCTTATTTTTTAGAATACTTGGGAAATTGTCCCTCTTTCTAAAGGAAAATGCCCAATCTCTTGCAAATAGGTGTACATAGTTAAGTATATGGCAAATGGCTCAATAGGCAAGGATAGGCTTGTGGCCAAAGGATTCTCCCTGAAAGAAGGGATTTATAACCATAATTTGTTTATACCATCTTAATGTCATATGAATTCTACTTTACATGTTCTAAAATACATGAAAGGAAATATGTTTCAAGGGATTTTTCTTAATAACATATAAGATTTCAATCTAGATGCTTTCTGTGATTCTGATTGGTCAACATGTTAATCAAAAAGAAGATTTGTGAGTGGTTATTTGATCAACATGGGAGGAAGTCCTATTTATTGGAAATCTAAAAATTAAACCATTGTTTCTTTATATTTAGCTGAAGCATAATACAAATCTATGAGGAGGATGTGTTTGAGTTAGCATGGCCAAGCAGAATCTTAAAAGTGTTTGGCATACATGAAATTAATTCTATATCCCTCATATGCGATAACATGATTGTAACAAACATATCTAAAAACCTTGTCTTTCATGAACATACTAAATACATTGATTTGGACTGTCACTTTGTAAGGGAGAAGTTATAATCTGGTTTGATCTCTTTGTCCCATATTCCAACCAAACAACAACCAATGGATATGTTTACCAAATCTTTATCAAGAGTTGACCACATTGATTCAATTTCCAAGATATTAATGATTCCCCATCCTCCAGCTTGAGGCGGTATTGGTGTATTTTGTAATAAGTCAATGTTTATATTGACTTATTAGCTACTAGCAGTTAGTTTGTTATAAATGATTTGTTAGTTAACTAGAGTTAGTTGGTCACAATTAGTTAATAAGTATGAGTTAAGTTATTTAGATACTTGGTTATCTCTCTCTTGTATATATTATGTATAGTTCTTTCATTGAAGGTTAATGAGAAAACACTTTACAAACTAATTAACTTTACAAACTCATAAATTTCTACAACTATATAATTTGCAAGTTATTGGAGTAAGTATTGGCTCAAGTTGCCCAATGATTTCCTTTCTTGGATGAAGTTCATTCTTCCTTGGAAGACCTACTCTTTTGTAAATTCATAAAAATAGGTTCATGTCTGAAATATGAAGTGTGTAAA
This sequence comes from Lactuca saligna, assembly GCF_052625555.1. Classification (NCBI taxonomy): domain Eukaryota; kingdom Viridiplantae; phylum Streptophyta; class Magnoliopsida; order Asterales; family Asteraceae; genus Lactuca; species Lactuca saligna. The sequence continues at coordinate 9,929,498 of NC_136425.1, read as the reverse complement.
GTCATATCACTTTATGTTATATATGTCATGTAACCAAGGGCGAAAGGCATGAACCGACGCTCATATTGTGGGTATCCATGGATGCCCCCAGTTTTGATTGTTTTTTTTTTATAGATTCTATTAGAAGTTTGGTATAGACATTATGGTCAACCAAAAGTTAAAACATAAATTCTACAACAATTTTTATTTTTTTTTTATAATGTTACATATATTTAAGAAGGGTTAAGATGGTTAATAATTTTTTTGTAGACACATAATATATGTTTACTCTTTAAAAATTGTTAAACATAACATAAAATAATATATGATATGGAAAAACAACAAATACATTAGTGGAAAGAAAAAGACCCTATTGAAAACACAATTTGTAATTTTTTGAGACATCGGAAGCTGTCATCTTCAAATTTTGTGTGCCACTCATCCTCCCCCCCCCCCCCCCCCCCCCCCAATCTATGGTGATTCTTTCTTATCGTCGGCCTACTTCTCCATTTTTTTCTGTCGAACTTCGATTTCTTTAAATTATAATGTTTATTTTCTTTCTCTTATTTTATTTGTGATGTTATTTAGCATTTATATATGCATGTAAAGTAACTATGAGTTAAAAGTCACAGTTAACAACTCAAAAAAAACTAGCATGAAAAAAATGTACTTTACTCTTCCATTGGATAGAAAGGATGGAAAACATTATTACTCTTTAAAAGAAAACATAGAAATCAAAAATCAAAAAAAAAATTATTTTATATTTTTAATCTTTTAGTTTTTATATTTTCCAAATAATTTATTTATTCATAATTGTGTTAAGAACATGAATCAAAGAATTTGGAAAGGTCCATATTATTCATTTGATTATTAATTTAGTATATATTTAAGTAAAATTATGTGTTTTTTTAGATACAAATGTGAAATGGTGACAATTGGATTAAAATGTCGTCCTACAATATCTTGATACTCATGTTAAATGGTGACAAGTGGATTAAAATGTTATTAATGAAATTAAATAGGACATGTCATCATTTGACATGGGTAGGAGGATGGTAGGAAGAAATTGTAGGAGGATATTTAATTTCTCTCTGTTTAAAGTTAATATTGTAGATTAGTTATATGATATTATTAACACACAACCTGATACAAAACAAATTTCTACCCATTTATTTTGTTATCTAGTTTGAGAATTTGAATCACAAAGACATTGCATTTGCGATATCCAAAAATCACGAGTTATATTCCTTGGAGTACAAGTCACAATCTACAATATCAAACTAGGTACATCTTCTATCTATTTATCAAACAGAATCAATAATCACAAGAAGAAAGATCAGTCTATGTATCAAATAAAATGGTGTTATAACCTAGTAGCTATGTTTATTTTTTGTTGCACCTATTGTTTCTTGCTTCTTTGTACCTTGTTCTAGCTTTGTCCTTTTTTTTAATGAACTTAAAAAAAAAATATGCAACATGTGTACCTCCCATCGATGTACTTTTTTGCATCAAGAAAAGATCCGTTGCAAAATATTTCAATTAAATTATGGGAAAAAACCAACATCCAGCAAACATCCATAGCAAAATCCCCTGAAAATTACCACCAAATGAAAAAGGGGTTGTTAAGTAGCAAATAGCAACATATGTATTTGAGTTAATTTTTAGTTATTTGGGTTGTATTTCTATTTGTACATACCCAATAAGCGATTCAATCTTTCAATTAAAAGTAAATCATAATAAAAACTTTGAAAATCATCCTGGTCTTTTTCAAGAACTTTATAATCTTAAAGGCTTTTAAAATATGTGGTATTGTTGTAATTATATCTTTACAATAACTTGTAAAAAATTATATAGAATATTAGGTATTCTTGTAATTTTTTATAATGTTATCCTTTCTAAATTTGTACAACTTTTACGAAATGAAGGACCAAAATCCTTAAATGTTATTTCTAGAGTTAGAAGATAGCTCATTATATGTAATACAGATTATTACACATCATTTTTCACTACACTCTGGACGAGGGGTAGGATACCAACTCTCATCAGTACAATAGTTACAATTCATATACTTTTTTCTTACATCTTCTAATGATTTTAGTTGTCGGGGGTTCAATTGCCAATATTTTTTAGTGTTCCACCAATACTTTTGAGAACCACAGTCCTTAATAGGACTATTAGGCATCGAGATGCACCCATCAATGTTAAAATCTTGGAAATTAACGTGGAATTGTGCATTTGAAAATTTGGCCTTCATTTTTCCACCATCAATAGCCCAACTAGATCCATCCCAGAAGCTCATAATCACTTGTAGTGTATGATTAAAGTGACCAACACCTCTAATTATGTTGTTCTTGTATACTCTTATTGGTGTGTCATCCACAAAGAACCTGAAATGAATATAAAACGAAACCATTACTAAAAATATTAATTTGTAAAGTGATTAGTTTTCTTTTCTTGATCATTGGAAACAATCAAGATAACCAAACCTATAAAGTTTGATATCAACATGATGTATGTAATCTACTTATCTAATAAAAGAATCCTAAGTGTCGCGTGTCACTTACAAAATCGATTTCCCCTACTATATAAAATTTTGTTTGTGCCTCTTCTTTATTCTATTCATATCAAATATCGATTCTTCCAACAACTTAAAAAGAGAGGAACCTGTTGGTAAATATAAAGATTTTTGGGTTGATTAGCAAAATTCTAGCAATTGACGAAGGTAATCATTTCCATTATCAAATCTCAGTTTATACCATTGGAAATCAGCAATAAATTACAGCTCGCTTCTCATTGTTTCTCTTATTTTCTATGTTTTTTTAAGCTTCTTTTAGTCACCACATTTGCAGAAATTAAGTTGATCAAATCTAGGTGAGCCTTCAATGTTTATGAAAGAATATGCTCTTTTCCTTCCCTTCCCCTTCTGGTGATGTAGGGTTCTTGAATTTTTCGTTTGTTTCAGGTGTTGGTATGTCATCTAATATGTATATAAACTTTTGAAATAGAAGCCTATATATGATCGATCAGATTGGTGTGAGCTTGATAATGTCGATCATAACGATCAACAACGAAATGGTTGTGTTGTATTTGACTATGATCATTGTATTCCTGACTAAGTATGATTGTAAATGTTAGTATGAGTTTTTGAAACGATTTACGTATGCCTTCTGAATCTTGCATATGGTGTTGCAGTGTGGATGAGGCATTTTATTTATAGGGCTAGAGTAGGGGAAAACAAGGAGATAAGAAGAGGGAACAATGAGACACAAGAAAGAGACCAAGCATTCTCTTATGCATTCTCTTATTGGATGGGGATATAACTTGGTCTTAAAATGAATGTGAAATTACATAAATGGTCCTTATGGTTTTCCAAAAATCACAAATTCGGTCCATAGCAAAATCACCCGAAAATCCATCGCAAAATGCCTCGGAAATTACCACCAAATGAAAAAGGGGTTGTTAATTAACAAATAGCAACATATGTATATGAGTTCATTATTAGTTATTTGAGTTATATTTATGTTTTTAAATACCCAATAAGCAATTCATTCTTTCAATTAAAAATAAATCATAATAAAAACTTTGAAAATCGTCGTAGCCTTTTTAAGGAACTTTATAATCTTAAAAGCCTTTTAAAATATGGGGTATTGAAATTATATCTTTATAAGTTGTAAAAAATTATATGAAATCTTATGCATTATTGTAATTTTTTATAATGTTATCCTTCCTAATTTGTACATATTTTACAAAATGAAGGACCATAATCCTTGAATTTTATTTCTAGAGTTAGAAGATAGCACATTAAATGTAATACATATTATTGCCCATCATTTTTCACTACACCCTGGACGAGGGGTAGGATACATGCTCTTATCGATACAATAGTCATATTTCATATACTTTTTTCTTACTTCTTCTAATGATTTCAGCTGTTGGGGTTTAATTGCCAATATTTTGGATTGTTCCACCAATACTTTTGAGAAGCACAGTCCTTGTTAGGACTATTAGGCATCGAGATGCACCCATCAATGTTAAAATCTTGGAAATTGGCGTGGAATGGTGCATTTGTATAATTGACCTTCGTTTTTCCTCCATTAGTAGCCCAACTTGATCCATCCTAGAAGCTCGTAATCACTTGCAATGTATAAGTAGGGTACCCAACACCTCTAATTATGTTGTTCTTATATACTCTTATTGGTGTGTCATCTACAAAGAACCTGAAATGAATATAAAATGTAACCATTAGTATACATATTTATTTATAAAGTGATTGGTTTTCTTTTCTTGATCATTGGACACAATCAAGCTAACAAAACCTATAAAGTTTGATATCAATATGATGTATGTAATTTCCGATAAAATAAGATACACGCATACACAACTTGATGGTCGTTCCATAGCAATTTTTAGTAATGGAAATCCGCACTAGGATCAAACCAAAGACTGATTTGTTGCTCTCTACCACCGAGACCATTTGCAAATACGTTCGTTCGTAAAATGACTGGTTTGCGTGGCCGATTTCCCAAGAACTCAAAGTTCATTTCTTCGTGAACAGTTGTATTTAAAAATAACTACATTAACCCAACACAATGAGAAGCATACTATCAGATACATAAATCATTGATCTTTAAGGGTAGTTAGATTGACAACCATTTAGTTTTTATATAATTTTTATTTTTTTATAAAGTTACATATATTAAAGAAGGGTTAAGATGGTTAACAATTTTTTTTGTAGACACATAATATATGTTTACTCTTTAAAAATATTTAAACATAACATAAAATAATATTGATATAGAAAAACTACAAAAAGATGAGTGGAAAGAAAAAAACCCTATTGAATACAAAATTTGCAATTTTTTGGGTCATCGGAAGCTGTTGTCTTCAAATTTTGTCTGCTACTCATCCCCCTCCCCAATCTGCGGTGATCCTTTCTTGTCGCTGACCTAACTCTCCATTTTTTCTGTCGAGCTTCAATCTCTTTAAATTATAATGTTTATTTTCTTTCTTTTATTTTATTTGTGATGTTATTTATTATTTAGAGATACATGTAAAGTAACTACGACTTAAAAGTCAAAGTCAACAAGTAAAAAAAAACTAGCATGAAAAAAATGTACTTTACTCTTCCATTTGATAGAAAGGATGGAAAACATTGTTACTCTTTAAAAGAAAGCATTTCATATATATATATATATATATATATATATATATATATATATATATATATATATATATATATATATATATATATATATATATATATATATATAAAAGAACTTTGAAGACAAGTTTAAAGCATTTGTACATAAATAAAAAGCAGTAGCTTAATTTTCATTTGAAAGAATCCTAATCCAAAATATAATTTTGACCCAAATCCAGCACCTACAAATAAATTTATAAGTACATGTTACTAGTGTAGATTCTAGTAAAAGTGTAGATATACACGTATATTTTTTAGGCCAATGATTTAACTATATTACATTTTCATCTGAATTTGAATAGATTCACATATGAATCACATTTATTGCTCACCTATGAATGATTAGAATGCAAGTGTAAAAGTTGGATGGAGTGATCATTCACTTGTTAACGACCAAATTGCTTAAAGTTATTATGTTTATATATCGATATAAATGTCTATTTGTAGATCATGGAGCTTATGTATTTTGGTATATTTATTTTTTCCGATACAAATAAAGCTGTAAAAATTTGAAAAAACGCATAAATCAATGGATTAACATTATTTTAGAAAATGTGTATTTGTTACGTCGAAGTCAAAGTGTCCGTGACTTATCTATTCTGATGACATATGGTCATACATTTTTCTTAATATCTAAAAAAATTGTGATATCTGTGATTAGCCTTAAATTTTTAGTCAAAAAGTCCTGATCAATTTATTGGTTCCTTAAAATTTATGGTTTTTATGGAACGTAACTTACGAAACATGGCATGTTAAAAAAAATCCTCAAAATTGTGAGCAAACCAAAAAACTCCATCATAATCCTTGAATCAAATTCATCTATATAGTCATAAAATAATGGATCCTACTAAACAAACTTATAAAAATAATATATCGAAAAGTGAGAGTTTATTTGTCATATATATATATATATATATATATATATATATATATATATATATATATATATATATATATATATATATATATATATATATATATATATATATATATATATATATATATATATGGAAAAGTGAATATACCCTTAAGGATATATAAGCTTAGGTACCCAAACTCATAATAATACATCGTTTTGTTTGATATATTCATTATAATATTATTAAACTTCAATCTTTAATTTGATTTACATTCAATATTTTTAAATTTTCACTATTATAATCCTCTTACATCACATCTTTTTGTCGAACACTTACTAGGATATATATATATATATATATATATATATATATATATATATATATATATATATATATATATATATATATATATATTATTGTTGAAAATGACAATTATGCAAGAGAAAGATAAATATGAAATTTATAAAAATCTTTAAACTAATTCAAGTTAGAAGTTGAATTATAAGAACATTGGACAATTACAATGTCTATATATGATACAAAATGATGTAGTATGATGAGTTTGGGTACTTAAGCTTATATACCTTAAGGGTATATTCACTTTTCCCATATATATATATATATATATATATATATATATATATATATATATATATATATATATATATATATATATATATATATATATATTATTTGATTCTCTTTTGAATATTTGAAAACCAGAATTTGTCCAATGACAACCGAACCTCTCGCCCTTGATTAAGAAGTTGAACATGCTGATTTCCCCAGATTATCTTATAATATTCATTAAAGCTAGCATTCTATGTTGCATCACTAACTCTAAGCAATAAAATTACTTCAAACAATACGACCATCATCTTCGGATCATCCATAGATGAAGACCCATTTGATCGTTGCAAACAAATAGTGAATATTGCTAAAAAAATAACCTAGGCAAATTAAGATGCTTGTGTGTTGGTATAAATATAATATACAAAGACATCCAATATATATATATATATATATATATATATATATATATATATATATATATACACACACACACACACGTGTGTGTAGGCATTAAAATATGAATGAGAATATTTATATGTGATACTCTTTTTGTATTTTCTACAAGATATTTGGTTTTAATATCCTCGTGTCCACAATCCATAATATATCTTATTAATTACACCACCCGGGATAAATTTGTTTATATAAATATTTAAAAAACTGTACATAAAATCATTTGTTTAATTATAAATTTATTTAACATTGACCTATAAGTATTTAATTAAAATAAGTTTCATATACGTATAAATAATCATATTGTTTATATTGTTTTTAGAAGTGAAATTAATATTAAATAGTTATCATTAGCAAATATATTTTTTCTAATCCATTTTCTTGACATGGCCCATAAAATAATTAACGCATGCGTTTTCATTTGTTTCAATCAATAAAATTATTTATTACCCATTATCTTTTAACATGTCTCTATTCATTTTATTCTTTATTTTAATATCAAACTTGTTTATTTTGACTATGTAAAAATAGGTTCGATCTAGCAACCCACTTTGCAATAATAGGAGGAGAAGATTTACAAGTAGCCCATAAGGTAATGATTTACCGATAGTCCATAAGACGGTTGATGTTGATGGGCAAAAAAACTCAACTCAATGTCATGCGGTCTAAATATAATAGTTCAATCCCAACCAAAGAATGAATGCCAAACACCTCCTAATAACCCACACAATGTAAAGCTTAAGTCTATCTTCTAAAAATAGAAATTTAACCAAAAGTTAACGGTCAAAGTCAAAGTCAACAACCAATATTGTCCACTATTGAGTCTCAGGACGTGACCAACCCTTGGTTACGTCGTGAGAACACACTCGGCCTGATTCCAAATCAAGCAATATCAAAAATGGTTTGAGGTATTTAACACGTTTTATTTAGAAATGGTGTTGTGAAAATAAAACCAATGGCTTTTGATAAATTCCATTACGACGTATTATTCCGAACTAAAAACGATTCGTGAAATATAACAAATAACATTATTCAAACGCGAAATTTAATTTTTATTTGAATACGTCTCCGGTTGATGAGTAATTTAAATTCTATATTCAAACTTGTGTCTAATAGGAGTGAGGGATTGAAATTTGTCAATTATACGAACCAAAACTACAGAACGTGGTTAACGATATTTTTCAAGCAGTGAAATATCACAAAATTATACATTAGTTAGTCAGTCTTATATTTAATTTATGAAAATATAAAATAGATTATTTTGAGGCATAATTAAAATGTAGCCAAATGTTTATAAATAAAATAGTTAAATATAAACATTTAATTTACAATACATAAAAACTATAATGCTAATATATATATATATATATATATATATATATATATATATATATATTCGCCCGCCGCTTTGCGCGGGTAAACGGCTAGCGTGTATATATATATATATATATATATATATATATATATATATATATATATATATATATATATATATATATACATATACATATATATATATATATATATATATATATATATATATATATATATATATATATATATATATGAATTTTCTTTGCGCGGGTAAACGGCTAGTGTATATATACAAATAGTTTGTTTTGATAATTAATTTCTTTTCGATGGAGAATAATTATTTTCAATTCAATCATTAGTTTGTTTTATGAAACATGTCATATTAAAAATAAAGAAAATTCATGAAATGACTAAATTATAGAGTGTGTACTAGGAATTTGACCATGAAAAATTAAGATTTGTAAAATGACCATGACTTCCGTAGAGACCCTCTCTACAGAAACCTTATAGCTCTGAGGAATGTGAGCAACAATGAGGAAATGAGGTGACAGAGGAAAAAGACAAAAAAAATTGGTGGGGGTACATACTTCCGCAGAAGATGGCAGCGATATTTTTAGGGTTCATAAAAGAGAAAGAAATGACGTTGTAGTGGTGACGATGAGAGAGAGAGAGAGAGAGAGACCTTTATTATTATTATTATTATTATTATTATTATTTTAAATAATGACAAAACTTCATAAATGGTCCTTGTGATAGTGAAAAGACAAAAATGTCATTCATTTAACAGCCAAAAGATAACTGAGTTAGCGAAAATGATCATTTGTTAAAAGTTAAGAAATCACAGAGACAATCTGTAAGGTTTTTATAAATTAGGGACTAAACTTCAGATTTTCAAAAACCACAACGACTATTTTTGAAGTTTTGTCTTCTATTTTTAGTATGAATTTGAAGGTGATTTTTTGAGTAAATACTAAATCGCATAGCATTACATCATCAGTCGAATGAAATGAATACGTTATACTAATTATAACCTTTATATATTGTTTTATATCTGATTTTGTTTAATAAATTGTATAACTACCATGGAGTAGTCATTTACGTAATAACTATAAAATAATAATAACTTTTACGTATTGTCTTAGATTAGTTAATTTTATTTAAGAGAACATAATTAAAAGTTAAATTTTAAAAAGTTACATTTTTCATATATATTTAAAAACTTTAGATCCATCGTTGTCCTACGTTATCTTTTTGCCTACAATTGTTAAAAATAAAAATTTTAAGACGAAAAAAACAAAATAAAATAGAAATCAATACATACGACATGCAATGTTTGTTATCATATATGTGGGAAATTACAAAACTCAAAATTTTCAATAGGGTTAAGTTGTGTAGTTCCATTATAAAATACAAACTTAAGATGGATAGAAACGAAACATCCGAGAAAGTAAAAATAAAAGAGAAATAGCAAAATTTGCCTTACAGGAAATTTCAGATTGGCTTCAATATAAAAGCAACCTAAAAGTCGATCCATCCAAATTCATTTTCCATGATAGTTTAAACTAACCCAAATTCTGGAATTCATATTTTGAGACTTATTCAGCAACATTGCTTTGTTCGCTTTGAGTAATGAAGAAGTAATAAAATCTTTTTCAGCTTCTCTTGGTCAATTATTTCCCATAATTTATTCTACATCCCGGTCAATCTTCACATAAGAAGACAAAATATATTGAAAATATCGACATATCCTATTGCTTTTCAAAAGGAGAGAATAATGTGTTATACTTGATTTTTGTGAAAAACCCAAGTGAAAGGCTGATGAACCTAATGCGTGTGATGTTGTGTCATAGAACCAAGAAAATAACTTCAGCTCAAAGTCGATACAAACAAAAATACAATTTGCATGTGGTTAAATTAAAAAGTTTCAGTATAAGCATATAAAAACACATAAGATGCGTAAAAACTTAAAGATTACAAAGAGGTGACACAAACAGATGTTCATACAACTTACAAGTGATTAAAATACAAGCATATAATAACAAGTTACAAGTGATTAAAAGTTTCAAAAACCAAATGTGATGTTTAATACAACTTGATAACCGAGAAGATATGTCTTACAATAATATGTGATCTGTTTCTACCAACCATCAGAATAAAATACCATGGAACATGAAGTCTATAAAGAAAATATGAAAGAATATAAATTCAAAAAAATCGAGACAAGGGAATTTTTAGATCTATTTTTTATAAGGAGTCCATGGCACACAAATTGATTAGATTTTATAAGAAGTATAGTTTGTACAAACAGAAGTAGTTATGAATTAAAAAAATGTAAAAAGCTTACCATTCAATATATTTGTGTGTCTTCAGGAGCTTATCAACAACCTGCAGTTCCATAGATCGTGACTCGTGAGTATCGTTTTTTACTATATCATGTATAACTACAACATCACCACCGGCATATCACAAACAAATGGTCATTTCCCTACAAACCAAATCAAAAACTATAAATGATGTAGTCATGGATAAATCAAGAAAAATTATTAATGAAAGAAAAAAATATTAAAATATGAAATATAAACACACAAGTACATACCTAACCAACAACATTCATGCTCCATTTCATAAAATCTGATTTCACAATAGCTCTAATGCTTTGGAGGTACTTTGTTTCACACGATCAACAACTTAGAAGTGTTAAAAACATATATATATATATATATATATATATATATATATATATATATATATATATATATATATATATATATATATATATATATATATATATATATATATATATATATATATATATATATATATATATAAAGCATCCTACCATAAGCTAAAAGGGCTTTTCCATTTCACGCATACTTGAGAGACCCTTGACATATATATATATATATATATATATATATATATATATATATATATATATATATATATATATATATAAGGATTTATTAGGTTTCAAATCAAAAGGATAATATAATGCATGAGTGAATCCTCAACAAATAAACTTTACATGTATAGAGATTGTGAGAACCGATCGAATCTGCTACCTTTTTTTTGCGTCACAAAATGGAAAATTTGAAGCATGAAGGCATCCTTAATTAACAAATAGAGACTGGAACTGGAGAGAAATAGGCTTATTCATCCAACACATTTGCATCTGCAACAATAAAGTGGAGTAAGCAATCTGACTTATTTTGAAGTAGAAATGATAGATTTGTAAATTTGAAAGTTTTCTAGAAAGAAAACATGACTCTTAGACAAACAACTTCTTTTATTTCACTATCGATCATCAAAATCCATCCAACGAACCTTTGGAAAAACACCTCTGCCACAGCCTGAGAATACCATCTCCACCTCCCTATTCGCAAAACAAATCACCGACATTCTTGAGCCACTATATACCACGACCTCTTTCAGTCGATTCGAGCTTCACCTTTATAACCATTAACAGAAGAAATACCCTTACACCTGAACTCACCAAGCTAAACAGCCGATAACAACCACAACAAATATTCAAAAAAAAAAAAAACATAAACTCATGCTTCTCTTTTGCAGACGCCAATGGAAAATAATAATAAAAAAAACTAAAAGGAATCTAATAATCACAAAGAAAACCTAACGGAAGGCACATATGATGGAGAATGAAGCAACATGTTGTGAGTAAAGAAACATGTCCCGGCGTCTAGGTTCTAAAGGAGGGGGGGGGGGGGTATAAATTGGTTTAGGAGAGAGAGGTTATATTTCAAAATTACTTGAATTCACATGAGAGAATGAAGGAGGCGTTGAGTATTTATTTGGATGAAAAAAAATCTGGTCAAAACCTTGGAAGAGAAGATTTATAGGAGTTTGTTTAAATTTTAATATTATTTTATTAGTGATTAATTGTACAATTATCTTAATGATTTTGACGTTTTAAAAAAATATTATTATTTTATTCAATCTGTTTTTAGAAATAGTGAGATTTGTTTTATAAGATAGTAAATATATATATATATATATATATATATATATATATATATATATATATATATATATATATATATATGACGTAATTAGAATGATCACATCAAATGTTACTAAAGATCAGTTCTTATCCTCCTTCCTTTTATCTTATAAATCTCGAGCTCTCCTCTCTCTCTCTCTCTCTCATTTCTTCCTTCCTTTTTCCAGAAAACTCTCTCAAGAAATGCTCTCAAATATCATCATTTTTCATCCCCACATGTAACGCCCGTAGATCCGGGCTAGTCAATTTAGAGATAATAGGGGTCGAAAATGACTTTTCGACAAAAGATTATTTAGAATAAATAATCTTAAACAAGTTGTAGAATATGTCTCAAGGGTTCTATACATATAAAGTGTAAGACCCCATTCACTAAAATTACCATAAAGCCAAACATGCTACATGCATATTCATAATTATAATTCACACTAGTGGTCTAAATACAAAAGCATGGATACAAACCAACTAAAAGGGTTTTTACAAAGTTTCATAACTAGTTGTATAAATACATAACTACCCAGGAATTTATAATCCATATACATATATGTATACCAAGTAAAAACGTAGTAGTGTCAACTACTCTAAGTCCTCCAACAAAGCGTGTTTACTCTGGATGCTTATCACCTGAAATAGTTAAACACTAAAAGGGATAAGTGGGCGTCACTTAGTGAGTTCAAAAATAGATACAATATAACGCTATGCCATATACATAACAATATGACAGGAACAAAAAGAAACAAAGGACAACAAAGGCTTATATGTGTATCAAATGAAGGACTTTCCAAATCAATAAACGGTTAGATTCAAAGGATTACAATAATTAAGACACAATAATTTAGGATCATAAGCATCATAAATTCCAGCCCAAGAGGCACATAAAACACAATCCCTTTTAATCATGTTGCTAGAATATACAGGCTTTCAGCCCTACCTAGCCCGAAGCCAATACCAAAGTGATACGAGTCATGCTCTACATGGTCAAAGGCACAAAGCCAATACCAAAGTGATACGAGTCATGCTCTACATGGCCAAAGGCATCAAAATCAATATCAAGTAATAACCACTTAGATCAATAACACAAGAAAGCACATTGCACATATAACACATAACATACAATTGTCCCTATATTGAACTCACTGTGCTGTAACCGAATGTTGCGATAAAATTCCTCTTTTTCTGATGAAATTACACCATCCTCAGGCCTCTAAAACCTTCAATTATACCCCTGGAGTTCATATTTCAAATTTCATAAGCAATTACTCAACTACTCTCAAGTTATGTTGTTTTCAATTTAGAAATTTTAGTTTTTGTTCTTTGTATAGCTGTCACTTGCAGATCTGTTTTACCCTTATTAAATGTCAAAATAACTAATAAATTATACATATTAATAAAATAGACTCTTATATCTTTCTAATGCCACTGACCTCACATTTTTATGATTTTTCTATAATTTACTATGAATTTTACAAAACAGCATCCTAAAGCTGTCAAAATGTTCCAAAGCTGTCAAAATTCAGCCTTACTGCACTGAACATATAGCTGTTTTCACCCCTTTTAAGTCCGGAATTAGATTTTGGTTTTAAAACAAAAATCAAAGTAGACATTCTCAGCTTTCCAGGGATATATAGCACATCTCCATACGATTTTTCTATAATTTTTGGTGATTTTTACAAAAACAGGACAATTATACCCTTTATAATTTCATTTTACCCTTTACATGATCAAACCTCATGATCAATATCACCAAGTTCTTCTTTTACAATGATAACACTGAATATTTTAGTAATCCATTCTAATTCAAGTATAAACCATGGGTTTCATTATTAATTTTCACTAATTACTCTTAAACCATATGATTAATTCTCAAGTTTACATGTAGTTACTTGATTTCCATTTAAGATTCTAGGTTAATAACATAAACTCATGCCTAATTTCATTAAATCAGTGGTAAACCCACTTTGATCAAACCCTAATCTCTTAATAACTCACTAATTACAAGGGCTAATCCAAAAATTAAGAGTTCATACCTTGATTACTAGACTTGATACTTCAAGAACACTCAAAATCTTGATTTAATCTTCAAAACTTGATCAAGATTGATCATGTATGTGAAAATCTCCCATAGGGATGGTGATGAACTGAAAATGGCAGGAAAATGACTCAAAATCGTGTTTCAATGGGTAAAAACCCGAGTTGGGTCGGGTTTGACCCGGTTTGGGTACCCGTTTTACCCCTAAACACTAAAAATTGCATAACTTTTCGCTCGAAACTCCGTTTTCGATGAGGTTTTCGCCTGTACGTTTCTAACGAGATAATTTACAACTTCCAATAAAAATATCCTAGAAAAGATCTTCCAATAAAATCAGATTTAATTATTTTTAACTTAGACGTTATACTTTCGTTAATTCCGATAGTTGACTTTTTGATCGGAATCACATAAGACTTCCCTATCACCTCTAATACATTCCAAATGATTCTAAACTTAGTTTAACTTCAAATATTATAAACCTATTTCGTTAGAAATCAACGCTTAAAACCATACCGAAAATAATATATATATATATATATATATATATATATTTTTTTTAAACGCTTACAATTCTATTTTACTATAACTACCTACTTTAAACGTTTAAAACAACATAATATATAATAATATTCATTTTTAAACTAACAATCATATGAAACATGATAATTAAACAAGGTTACTAAAGTGTATGTTACAAATACCTCCTCCTTTTGAGGATTTCGTCCCCGAAATCACGACGATTTAAACAAACGGGGATATTTTTCTCTTATGTCATTCTTATTTTCCCAAGTATAATTTGGGCCTCGATGATGTTTCCACTTGACAAGCACTAACTCCACTTCTTTATTACGCAGATCAACCGTTCTCTCATTTATAATCTCTTCAGGTTCTTCTATATATCTTAACTTATTATCCAATTTCACCTCTGATAATGGAACTGTCTCATCATAGATGCTCAAGCATTTGCGTAGATAGCTCACATGAAACACATCATGAATACCTGCCAAATCTTCCGGCAATTCCAAGCGGTATGCTTGTTTACCAACTCTCTGGATGATTTTGAAAGGACCAACAAATCTAGGACTTAGTTTTCCTTTCTTCCCAAATCGCATAATGCCTTTCCACGGGGATACTTTTAGCATTACGAAATCACCCACCTGGAATTCTATGGGTCGTCTCCTCTTTTCTGTATAGGACTTCTGTCGATCCTGGGCCGCTTTCATTCTTTCTCGTACAATTTGAATCTTGTCGGTGGTGTCTTGAATCATTTCAGGGCCTCCAAGGATCTTTTGTCCTATGTCTCGCCAACACAATGGTGTACGACATTTGCGACCATATAATGCTTCATATGGTGGCATTTTGATTGAAGCGTGGTAACTGTTATTATACGAAAATTCAACAAGAGGTAAGTATTTATCCCAGTTACCACCGAACTCCAAGACACATGCACGAAGCATATCTTCTACGGTTTGGATTGTTCTCTCTGTCTGACCATCTGTCTGGGGATGATAAGCTGTGCTGAGAGCAACTCGAGATCCCATTTCACGTTGCATACTTGCCCAAAAGTGAGAAGTGAAGCGAGTATCACGATCGGAAATGATCTTTAATGGCACACCGTGTCTTGCAACAATTTCATCCAAGTATACTTGTGCGTATTTCTCCATTGGATCCGTTTCACGCATGGCAAGAAAATGAGCGCTTTTAGTCAGGCGATCGACAATTACCCAAATGCTATCATGTTGTCTAGCAGTCTTTGGCAATTTGGTAATAAAATCCATGGACAGTTCTTCCCATTTCCATACAGGAACACTAAGACTTTCTGGGGTTCCATAAGGCTTTTGGTGCTCTGCTTTGACTTGTAAGCATACTAAGCATTCCTGTACATATCTTCCAATGTCTCTCTTTAATCCAGGCCACCAATAATCAGCTCTTACATCATAGTACATTTTACTTGTACCAGGATGTATTGAAAGTTTAGATTTATGGGCTTCATCTAAAATCTTCTGTCTTAATCCACCAATCTTTGGAATCCATAGCCGATTCTTGAATACTTTTAATCCTCGCGGATCATCAAGTAAAGCATCATTATAATGTATCATCCCTTCTTTCTTCACATTTTCTGGCTTTAGGGCCTCTTCTTGCCATTTCTTTAGTTCATCTAGAATAGTGAATTTTACTGTGGTATGAGTAATAGCATAACACATACTATTACGATAAATTTTTCTGCTAAGTGCATCGGCAACTACATTGGCTTTTCCAGGATGATATAGGATTTCACAGTCATAATCTTTGATCAGCTCCATGGCTCGTTGTTGTCTCATATTCAAAGTTTGCTGACTGAATATGTACTTGAGACTTTTGTGGTCAGTAAATAATTGGCATTTTGTACCAAAAAGATAATGCCTCCAAAGTTTTAGGGCAAATACCACTGCAGCGAGTTCGAGATCATGAGTGGGATAATTCTTTTCATAATCTTTCAGTTGTCTTGAGGCATAGGCTATCACTTTGCCATGTTGCATCAACACACAACCGAGTCCCAATCTTGAAGCATCGCTGTATACGGAGAAATCATCATCACCTTCTGGGAGTGATAAGATTGGAGCATGAGTCAAAAGATCTTTTAGAGTTGAGAAAGCTTTTTCTTGGGCTTCACCCCATTCAAACTTTACTTCCTTCCTTGTAAGACTCGTGAGCGGTATGGCTATACGAGAAAAGTCTTTAATGAATCTCCGGTAATATCCCGCGAGACCCAAGAAACTACGAATTTCGGAAGCATTACGGGGCACTTCCCAATTTTGAATGGCTTCGATTTTGATAGGATCTACAGATACACCATCACTAGAAATAACATGGCCAAGAAATTGAACTTGGCGAAGCCAGAATTCACATTTCGAGAATTTAGCATATAGTTTCTCCTTTCGAAGAAGTTCTAACACCGCACGAATATGAATGGCATGATCAGATTCAGACTTGGAATAGATTAGAATATCGTCAATGAATACGATGACTGATTTATCGAGCATTGGGCGACATACCCGATTCATCATATCCATGAATACAGCAGGAGCATTTGTTAAACCAAACGGCATAACAAGGAATTCATAATGCCCATATCGAGTACGAAAAGCAGTCTTCGGCACATCCTGCTCGTGAACTTTCAACTGATGATATCCAGATCTCAAATCAATCTTCGAGAAATAGCTAACACCCTGAAGTTGATCAAATAAATCATCAATGCGAGGTAGTGGGTACTTGTTTTTGATAGTCACCTTATTCAGCTCACGATAATCAATGCACATCCGCATCGATCCGTCCTTCTTCTTGACAAACAATACAGGAGCACCCCAGGGAGAAGTACTCGGTCGGATAAAGCCTTTGTCAAGTAATTCCTGCAGTTGGATCATCATTTCTTTCATCTCTGTTGGCGCGAGACGATAAGGAGTCTTTGCAATCGGAGCAGCACCAGGCACAAGGTCAATTCGGAATTCTACTTGCCTATCCGGAGGAAGGCCAGGCAAGTCATCAGGGAAAACATCAGGATATTCGTTAACAACATGAACATCATTTACCGTTTTCTTCTCCTCTTTTGAGACATCAACTGAGTAGGCCAAATAGATAGAACACCCCTTCGATATGAATTTACGAGCTTTAAGGAAAGAGATTATTTTGAAGATTCTTTGTTCACCATAGACATAAATAGGATTCTCCCCTTCAATAGGAATGCGTACTATCTTTTCATAGCACAAGAGTTCTGCACGGTTCTTTGACAACCAGTCCATGCCGAGAATGATATCAAAGTTGGGTAGGGAGATAGGAATCAAATTGGCAAGAAAATTATAACCTTCAATTTCTATGACACAATCTCTATAGACTTTATCAACAAGTAATGATACACTTCCCGCGGTATCTACATGAAATGGTTGGGCGAGTGCATAACATGCAATTTGAAAAGAACGCGCAAATTCACGAGACACAAAAGAATCTGAGGCACCAGAATCAAATAAGATGTGAGCAGGTCTAGAATTGACGAGAAATGTACCAGTCACAACATTCGGGTCCTCGCGTGCCTCCTCTGGGGTAATCTGGAATGCACGGCCTTTAGCCTTTGGCACATCCTCCTTTTGGGTTGAAGTACCCACTGGTTGTTGAACGGAAGCTTGACTTCTCACCATTTGGCTGGTAAGAGTAGGGCAGAAACGCTTTCTGTGGCCAGTAACACCGCAAGCATAACATGTAACATTCCTCATCGGGCAAACGGGCTTCATATGACCTGTTTCTCCGCATCCATAGCAAATCACTGGTCCTTTTCCTACCCTGCATTGACCTTGGTGGCTCTTTCCACATTTCTGGCATGGTGGTGGAGCTCTCGACTGAAGAGAAAAAGATTGTGGCCGACCGCGACCACGAAAGGCGCTCTGAGATTGTACTTTTGTGCTAAGATCAGATTGAGCAGATCGACCCAATGGATTAGTTGAAACAGAAACAGTTCGATCAACACGTGGATGCTTCGGGATAGAAAGAGTGGCACCACGTATCTCTAAGTCATGCTCGCGCTTTCGGGCATACTCAACAGCTTTATCGAATGATAGAATATCCCGATTGATCACGAAATCACGGATTTCATACCGTAACCCTTCCATGAATAACTGACTTTTATCGTCTTCAGTCGGGATATACTTCGCAGCAAACCGTGCCTTTTGATTGAATTGAGTTTCATATTCGGTCACAGTCATTCCTCCTTGCTTAAGTTCGAGGAACTCCTTCTCCAGTCTTCTCCTCATATCTAGAGGACAATATTTTCCTAGAAAGCGGATTTTAAACATCTCCCAAGATAAATTCTCCTGGTCATACTCGTTAAGAGCTTCAAATGTCGCTTCCCACCAGACTAAGGCTTCTCCAATGAGCATTGCAGAAGCATAGTTAACCTTGTCTTCATTAACCACATGGGAGATACGAAATACTTTTTCTGTGTTCTGGATCCAGGTAAGAACAACAATGGGATCAAGGACACCTGAAAACTCTGTAGCACCACTACTCTTGAAAGTTTTGAATGAGGGACGTTTCGCTTTCTCTCTTGAAGACTCTCCGGTGGCTTTCTCTTTACCCTTATCACTATCCCTTTTGTGTTGTTCTAGAGTTTGTCGAATAACACCAGTAAGTTTATCCAAAAGCCGCTCCTCACGAGGGGATATTGGAGTATCTCCCTCATTAAGATGAAGATCTCCACCCACATCTGGTGTATGACTACCCTCCTGCTCAGCCATTGCTCTGAAAAAATTGGAGTAACATAACACGTAAGAATATAAGGATTTATCATTACCCAACACCCCACTTAAGTCTTTCCTATGGTTTGTATCCATATACGGACAATAAATCTGTTCATATATTGAACTTCCAACAGTTTAAGTCTAAATACCAATTCGTGGTATTTAGTTCGCTTAAACCAGTGCTCTGATACCATAATTGTAAGACCCCATTCACTAAAATTACCATAAAGCCAAACATGCTACATGCATATTCATAATTATAATTCACACTAGTGGTCTAAATACAAAAGCATGGATACAAACCAACTAAAAGGGTTTTTACAAAGTTTCATAACTAGTTGTATAAATACATAACTACCCAGGAATTTATAATCCATATACATATATGTATACCAAGTAAAAACGTAGTAGTGTCAACTACTCTAAGTCCTCCAACAAAGCGTGTTTACTCTGGATGCTTATCACCTGAAATAGTTAAACACTAAAAGGGATAAGTGGGCGTCACTTAGTGAGTTCAAAAATAGATACAATATAACGCTATGCCATATACATAACAATATGACAGGAACAAAAAGAAACAAAGGACAACAAAGGCTTATATGTGTATCAAATGAAGGACTTTCCAAATCAATAAACGGTTAGATTCAAAGGATTACAATAATTAAGACACAATAATTTAGGATCATAATCATCATAAATTCCAGCCCAAGAGGCACATAAAACACAATCCCTTTTAATCATGTTGCTAGAATATACAGGCTTTCAGCCCTACCTAGCCCGAAGCCAATACCAAAGTGATACGAGTCATGCTCTACATGGTCAAAGGCACAAAGCCAATACCAAAGTGATACGAGTCATGCTCTACATGGCCAAAGGCATCAAAATCAATATCAAGTAATAACCACTTAGATCAATAACACAAGAAAGCACATTGCACATATAACACATAACATACAATTGTCCCTATATTGAACTCACTGTGCTGTAACCGAATGTTGCGATAAAATTCCTCTTTTTCTGATGAAATTACACCATCCTCAGGCCTCTAAAACCTTCAATTATACCCCTGGAGTTCATATTTCAAATTTCATAAGCAATTACTCAACTACTCTCAAGTTATGTTGTTTTCAATTTAGAAATTTTAGTTTTTGTTCTTTGTATAGCTGTCACTTGCAGATCTGTTTTACCCTTATTAAATGTCAAAATAACTAATAAATTATACATATTAATAAAATAGACTCTTATATCTTTCTAATGCCACTGACCTCACATTTTTATGATTTTTCTATAATTTACTATGAATTTTACAAAACAGCATCCTAAAGCTGTCAAAATGTTCCAAAGCTGTCAAAATTCAGCCTTACTGCACTGAACATATAGCTGTTTTCACCCCTTTTAAGTCCGGAATTAGATTTTGGTTTTAAAACAAAAATCAAAGTAGACATTCTCAGCTTTCCAGGGATATATAGCACATCTCCATACGATTTTTCTATAATTTTTGGTGATTTTTACAAAAACAGGACAATTATACCCTTTATAATTTCATTTTACCCTTTACATGATCAAACCTCATGATCAATATCACCAAGTTCTTCTTTTACAATGATAACACTGAATATTTTAGTAATCCATTCTAATTCAAGTATAAACCATGGGTTTCATTATTAATTTTCACTAATTACTCTTAAACCATATGATTAATTCTCAAGTTTACATGTAGTTACTTGATTTCCATTTAAGATTCTAGGTTAATAACATAAACTCATGCCTAATTTCATTAAATCAGTGGTAAACCCACTTTGATCAAACCCTAATCTCTTAATAACTCACTAATTACAAGGGCTAATCCAAAAATTAAGAGTTCATACCTTGATTACTAGACTTGATACTTCAAGAACACTCAAAATCTTGATTTAATCTTCAAAACTTGATCAAGATTGATCATGTATGTGAAAATCTCCCATAGGGATGGTGATGAACTGAAAATGGCAGGAAAATGACTCAAAATCGTGTTTCAATGGGTAAAAACCCGAGTTGGGTCGGGTTTGACCCGGTTTGGGTACCCGTTTTACCCCTAAACACTAAAAATTGCATAACTTTTCGCTCGAAACTCCGTTTTCGATGAGGTTTTCGCCTGTACGTTTCTAACGAGATAATTTACAACTTCCAATAAAAATATCCTAGAAAAGATCTTCCAATAAAATCAGATTTAATTATTTTTAACTTAGACGTTATACTTTCGTTAATTCCGATAGTTGACTTTTTGATCGGAATCACATAAGACTTCCCTATCACCTCTAATACATTCCAAATGATTCTAAACTTAGTTTAACTTCAAATATTATAAACCTATTTCGTTAGAAATCAACGCTTAAAACCATACCGAAAATAATATATATATATATATATATATATATATATATATTTTTTTTTAAACGCTTACAATTCTATTTTACTATAACTACCTACTTTAAACGTTTAAAACAACATAATATATAATAATATTCATTTTTAAACTAACAATCATATGAAACATGATAATTAAACAAGGTTACTAAAGTGTATGTTACATAAAGAATGCCGAAATCCGAGTTATAACGAAGAAGTTATGGCCCGTCGAAATTTTACAGCAAAACCGCCACGACACCGGGAGACGTAAAAAAAATGAATTAATGATAGAGCTTCTTTTAGCCTTAGTAATCTAAATGAAAGTCTTAGAATATGTTAACATGAGAACGTCCATAAAAAGAACGCTCAAATCTGACTTCTTATGAGGAAATTATGATTTTTCGAAGTTTCGCCTTAGCGGTGTACAACCTGGAGTTCGAGTATTAGATCGAGCGGTTTTTAGCCAACACAACCTAAACGAGAATCGAAGATCTCGTTATTATTAGCATAACGATAGAAAGACAGATGAAAATGGACATCAGATGAAGAAGTTATGAGATTTTAACGGACCAATCCTGCCCCGGCCCGTTAAAAATATAACTGTAAAAATAAAGTCAAAATTAGCCGACGGAGTCTAAACAAAAGTTGTAGAGTACGTCTCCACCTACGCGTGGATATAAAGAACGTCAAAAACGGAGTTCGTATGAAAGAGTTACAAATTATAATAGCATATTTATGTATTAAAATAAAATATAACTCATATATACGTGTATATATATATATATATATATATATATATATATATATATATATATATATACACACATCATTAAAAAGGTATCAACGATTTGGTCATTATAAGATTAATGTTGAGTTCTTTCGATATTGGTTTAGTACAAATATCAATAAATCTATTTAAAATAGTATTATAGAGGGGTGTTTAGTTGTTTATATAACTAAAAGATCATTAAGTAATTATGGAGGGTAGTTTTTGAAAATTCAATTAGTATAAATAAGAGTCTTTGGGCTCTCATATTTATTGCACCATTATCTTGATTCAAGAGTCTTTCTCTCATTATCCCCCGAGCATTTCGGTCCCTCGTGATTCGATATCTCTTTCTGTAGTTTTTAGTATAGTAAGGTTAGCGCTGAAGCGCTGCACGAATCTTTCTTAGAAAGATTCAGCGACGAAGTTCTGCCTCTAGAGAGCCCGACTCCTAGCTAAAATCCCCTTGTAAGTAAGTTATGCTTACCCTATTTTAATATAGCTTATATTTAAAATTAATATTGTTATTATGAACTTATAATAAATATTTGAGCTATTATTATGACTTATATAAGTGTGTTATAATATCTTTTTAACTACTTGTGGTATGAGGAATCTGGTTTAAAGGGCCGCATAGGGTTGTTGGATTTCAGAATTGCTATACGCCAAAATGGTCCTGCCCTATGGTGTTTTATGTCTGCCCCTGTCTGTACATAGTGGTTGGAAAGTATTGTTTAAACGCTTATATAATAATAATAATAATAATAATAATAATAATAATAATAATAATAATAATAATAAGACTAATAATTAGTCACTGTAAATATTAGACTAAAATCTAGTGGTAATAATACTAGGTTTCGTCGAAGGAAATTATTTTAAAGTAAACGAAGCGTTGTCCGAGTACCGAGTCACCACCTTCTCAGGTGAGTGCATAGTTACTTTCATCTTACACATAGATATGAAGTATTTTATATAAATTACGTGTTATGTGTGCATATTATCTGAGTACTTATTGTCTATGCTAGATGAATGATTTTATACATGTTTTAAAAGATTTGAACTGTATATGTATTTTATATCTACGATAATGTTGGGGTAAAACATGGGTAGATGTAATCGATGGAATATGAGTTTGATGATGAGTTGAGAGGTGTTATAGAACACGAGGTGAGGGTGAGAGGTGGACGATGTGAGAAGCCTTTTCCCAAACGATGGCCCCGTCATTCAGCAGAGTATGGATGACAACCACGGACTATTCTAGACAGTCCAGTGGAACACTAGCAGACTCGCAACCTATAGGTGTCGTGAATGATGTGTTCACCCGGTGTACTCTAAACCTTGGTGACCATGCAGACTTGGTGCCTAAACCTTGGCGATCATGCAGATTGATGCGTAAACCCTGACGACTATGTAGACTTAGCGCCCATTGTGTAAACCTTGGCGATCATGCAGACTTGATGCCTAACCCCTAGAGACTATGCAGACTTAGTGCCTGTTATGTAAACCGTAGCAATGATGGACTTCGTGCCGATTCCTTAGGATGATCCTTAGGAATAAATGAACGAGGAATAGAAGATTATTAGGGTAGATCCTTAAGAATAAAGAGGATAATGAGGATGGGTAATTGGGTTGATTGCTTAATTGTTTAAGCATAATAATTATATTATTGTGGGTTGAAAACCCTATGCACTCACTAGGTTTCCCAACCTGACCCACTCAGTTTATTTATATCACAGGTGTTGTTATGAAGTCACATTACACTGAGAGATTAAGGAGATATAAATCACTAGTGATAATGAATGTAAGTTCTGTTTATGCTTATGCTTCTGTATTGACGATGACATCCCAAATGTTTTAAAATGAATAAAAATACTTTTCTTCGGAAATGCTTTGATAACGTATTTATCATGTTTTACTGGGAACAAATTCCACAACATTTTTATGAAAAGAGGTACTCTGATTTTCAAAAAGCATAAACAAAATCGGTCTATTCTGGCCGTAAAATGGGGATGTCACACCACACACCCCCTTCGAAACCAACTAAAACTGAGAGCAAGAAGAGGATTGCTGCCCCTCGTTTTCGACTACAATTTCAGTTATGTGAACCTTCCTTTTGCATGGTATTTTTACCTCAAATCATCTCTGAAAGTTAGTGGTTTTGATGAACCAAAATGGGTACTCAAAATAGTAGCTAAACCACTATTTTTCTTGCTTTTTTGCTGGAAATTTCGAGACAACCACTACCCAAAACAGTGGCTGTTTTTTAGCATCAAAACAACCCACAAAAGTCTTCCATTTTGTTTCCCATTTTTTAGAATCATAGCATTGCATAAATTGTTGTTTTCGAGTACTTTAAACCCTAAACAGATTTACCTTTCATCCTTCAAAAGCTTGTGTTTGAACCTCCATTTGGCAAAATACTTTAGATCTAAGTAAAAGCTAGGTAATTTCTTGATTTTACTCTTTCCTTTTGTCATAAAACTCACTTGTTTTAAGTGAGTTAAAGCTTGATAAAAGTCTAACTTATTTGTAAATATATGTCTATATCTATTAAGACATCCCAAAAATTACCCAAATCTCAAGCTTGGATGGAACTGAAACCTCACGAATCTTCTTACACCGAATAACTTCACACAACAAAAGTGAGTATCTATGACCCCATTTTATTGTTTTTAAACATTTTTGTTGAGGGGGGGGGGATACACATAAAAAAGTAGATATAATCTTAAAATTTTACTATTTAAGTTTATATATATATATATATATATATATATATATATATATATATATATATATATGATGTCATATTGGTATTGTGGTAACTTTTTATTTTACATTAAAACTTTTCCGTCAAATAATACTCTTATTTATAGTTGGTTTCATTAGGCACATAATGTCACACCCCCAAATCGGAACGGCGGAAACGTTCGGGGGTGGAGGACGTCATGTATAGTATCATAACAATTGCATCATAGTAAATCAAAGTAAACACAACCATTACATTAAGATATCAATATTTACATTTGTTTGATAAAAAGTTTGTATGCATCAAAAGTATGACAAAATAAGTAAAAGACGTGCCTCTATATGCTCCGTCTTTTCAAAATGTTGTAGGAGTACCTGTTTACTGATTCCCTGAGAATACAAGCGATTTTGAAAGAGTATCAGCATTAAGCTGGTGAGTTCATAAGAATGTTGTGTAGTCAAAACCATGTCAGCAAGTTTCGAAAAATGTATGCATGTTTCCCAATAAAATCCAATATTTTCGAACGTGTTTGTTCGTTATTGTTTGTATAGTATGTTTCGTTTGAAAAACCCTGGCTACCACCAGTATGTAGTGTAGTTTTATTAATTTAAAATAAAACTGATGAAGACTGAAATCCCGTAAACAAAATGTAGAGGATTTTACTAGATGTAGAGGATTTTACTAAATGTAGAGGATTTTACTAGTACCCTGAAGGGTACAAATGAAGAGATTTCTCACAATCCTGTATTTAACTAGTTTACGTGTTGTTCTATATCGTTTTCTCGTAATTGAAGCCATTTGTATACTTGGTAGAGTATAAATAATCATACTTAAATAATTACATAGTGTTATACTCTTGTTACTCGAACGTAGTAATAAATATCATAAACTAACTCTGTCATAGTTTATATTTTTGTTCAAGCAAGTAGTTTGTATCGGAAAAACTGGTAATTAATTCCCCAAACTATGCCTATTATAGTTTGACTGAAATGTTATGTTCATGAATTGTTTTGAAAACTATGCAATTATCTTTAGAAAAACATCACTTATGCTCCACATAAAACAAAACGGATGAAATATCTATATATTTTATGGAAATCATTGGTTTGTATCAATTGCATAAGTTTTAAACTGGTTGAAATCCGTTCTGTTTTTAGTTCACAAAATCATTTGTGTTTGGCTTGTATTCTCCCCCTAAAAACATATAAAAACCATAAAAGTGTAGGGGTATGAACTCACAGTTTGATGTGTGATTTGAATGTAAGGCGAATAGGGATGTTGAGTGTCAAGTGAAGTCTTGAACACAAACGGATCCTATTTAACATATAATAGCACACATATATGTATCAGATTAGGGTATAACAGCACTAGTTATGGAAGGAAACCACCTTAGGGACTAGGAAACACTTGGAACTAAGTGTTAAAATCATATGTAATTGAATGAGGGAAGTTTACGGCCACAAAGGTGTATACGGTCATGGGTTTACGACCCAATAGTTTACGGCCCATGGGTGTACGGCCAAGGAGTGTACGGTCGTACACTCTTGATAAAGTGTGCATTTTGAGGTGTTTTAAGGTCCTTTCTAGCCTCCTGGAAGTTTTCATGGTCCCATGCATAGCTTAAGAAGAGTTTAAGGACAATCTTTGACCTATAACTAGGGTTTACGGCCCATGAGGTGTCTACAGTCGTACACATGGGTTTACGTCCGTAAACCCTTCGTGATCATGCTTAATTTGGTCGATTTTAAGGTGAAAATCAAGCATTTCTAGTAGATAACAAGCATAGGAAGCGGTTACTCATAATTTGGAAGCTTGAAGAGGGTTTTTAGCCACCAAGAACTAGTGTGTGTTCTTGGTGTTCCTGGTGAAAGATGAAGATCTAGCCAAAGATGAAATTTATTAGATGAAAACAAGAATTTACCACTAGATAAAGGAATGTAACAACAAATCAAGATGGGAAACACTTACATCTTTCAAAGATCTTGAAGAAAACTCGAGAGAGAGAGAGAGAGAGAGAGAGAGAGAGAGGGGGGAGAGAGAGAAAGAAAGAGAGAAAGAGAGAAAGAGAGAGAGAGAGAGAGAGAGAGAGAGAGAGAGAGAGAAAGAGCTCTAGATTGAAGTGTGTAACGTGGTGAATGGTGGCTAAGTACCCCTTATACAGGGGGAGTTTCCGGCCATCAGGGGTGGGGGTGTACGACCCTAAACTCATGTTTGCAGCCGTACACTCCTCTTGAAGGAGTGTTTGGCCCGAATGTTATGTTATGACCTATACTAACTCATCCTTGAACCTAAACCTTGATTGTAATGAGCTTAGAATACCCAAATAGACCCCCAAACAATGTTAAATGATAGCAGAAACAAATCTGACTTTATTGATTTTGAACGGTTTGTACAAAAAGAAATTTCAGGTTGTCACATCATTCCCCCGTTAGAGGAAATTTCATCCCGAAATTCCAACATAGAATACGAATCACGGACTCGGAAAGAGATGCGGATATTTCTGTTTCATTGAATCTTCACTATTGGTATGCGACTTTGTTTTGTTCGTTTTATCTCTCGATCCATGATTTCGACTGGTTCTTCCATGAAGTTAAGGTTCTCGTTGATCTTGATTTCATCGAGAGGAACCACAAGGGTTTCGTCGGATAAACACTTTTTAAGATTCGAGACGTGGAAGACGGGATGAATGTTGCTAAGCTCTTGGGGTAAACGAAGTTTGTATGCTACTGGACCGATTCTAGCAAGGATCTTGAATGGTCCTATGTATCTCGGATTTAGCTTACCACACTTTCCAAAGCATATCATGCCTTTCCAGGGTGAGACCTTCAATAGAACACGGTCTCCAACCTGGAACTCCAAGGGTTTTCATCTCTTATCGACATAGCTCTTTTGTCTATCTCTTGAAGCCTTTAGTCGTTCCCGGATTTGTACGATCTTTTATGTAGTTTCACTGATGATTTCTGGACCAGTGAGAAAGTTGTCGAGGACTTGTCCCTTGGCTAACTTCGTGTCGCCCACCTCATCCCATCACATAGGGGATCTGCACTTACGACCATAAAGGGCTTCAAAAGGCACAGCCTTGATACTGGTATGATAACTGTGGTTGTAGGAAAATTCAACCAAGGGAAAATAGACGTCCCACGACTTACCAAAATCGATTACACATTCTCTCAACATGTCTTCCAAATTGAAATGGTTCTCTCACTCTGTCCATCTGTGGTAAGATGTGATGATATCCAGCTTAGTTCCAAGAGCTTTCTGCAGGGACTTCCAAAATCTCGAGGTGAACCTACTATCTCGATCGGAGATAATGGAAACAGGCACACCGTGTAGACGAACTACCTCTTGGATGTAGATTCGTGTAAGTCTTTCCATTTTGAAAGTTTCTTTGATTGGCAGGAAGTGGGCGGATTTGGTCAATCGGTCGACAATTATCGATATGGTATCGTACCCACTCGTAGATTTGAGTAATTTAGTGATAAAATCCGTAGTAATCCACTCCCATTTCCACTTAGGTATATCTGGCTGCTGGAGCAGACCCGAGGGCTTCTGATATCCAACCTTCACCTTGGTGCAAATCAGGCACTTTCCCACGAAGGTAGCGATCAGTTCTTTCTTGTTTGGCCACCAATATAACTTCTTGAGATCAAGGTACATCTTATCCGAACCTGGATGAATGGAGTATCTGGTCTTGTGAGCTTCGTTCATGACAACCTCTCTGTAACCATCGAACTTTGGGGTCCAGATTCGATTCATGTAATAATAGACTCCATATCCCTTGATTGTTAAGTTTTTCTCCATTCCTCTCAAAGATTCACCCGACTTGTTTTCTAGTTTATGGGTTTTAACTGAGCCGCTCTGATTTGTGGGGAAAATTAGGAATGGATGGTCATGGTTAGTGCTTTCACTCTGCGACCTGAGTACTCTTTCCGGTTGAGGGCATCTGCTACCACATTGGCCTTGCCAGGATGGTAGCGTATTTCACACTCATAATCACTGAGTAGCTCTACCCATCATCGTTGCCTCATGTTCAATTCTTTCTGATCGAAGATATGTTGTAGGCTCTTGTGATCGGTAAAGATAGTGCACTTGGTTCCGTAGAGATAATGTTTCCATATCTTCAATGCGAAGACTACTGCTCCCAACTCCAGGTCATGAGTTTTATAATTGACTTCGAGCGCTTTCAGCTGCCATGAGGCATAAGCAATAACTTTTCCTCGCTGCATGAGCATGATGCCTAGGCCCTGATTGGATGCATCATAGTACACAACGAAGTCCTCCATCCCTTCAGGCAGAGACAGGATAGGTGCACTGCATAGGGCCTACTTTAATGTTCGGAACGTAATGTCTTACTTTTGACTCCAACTAAAGGGTATACCTTTCTGAGTTAGGGTTAGCAATCCTGGAGAAATTTTGGATAAACCTGCGATAATAGTCAGCGAGGCCCAAGAACTGACGAATTTCTGTGGGCGTCTTCAGTGCCAACCAATTCTCTATCGCTTTGATTTTGGAAGGGTCAACATGTATGCCTTCCTTGCTTACTACGTGACCAAGGAAAGTTACTTTTTGGATCCAGAATTCACACTTAGAAAATTTCGCATGTAGCTTCTCCGCCTTTAGAGTTTCTAGAACTAGTCACAAGTGCTTACTATTATCTTCCTCGCTTCGGGAATAGACAAGTATATCATCAATGAACATGATCACAAACTTGTCTAGGAAAGGGCGACACACACGATTCATCATGTCCATGAATATTGTCGGTGTGTTGGTCAGACCAAAGGGAATTACTACAAACTCGTAGTGACCATATCGTGTCCAAAATGTCGTTTTAGGAACATCATTCTCATGTACTCGTAGCTGATGGTACCCTAATCTTATGTCTATTTTTTAAAAGTATATGGCTCCTTGAAGTTGATCTAAGAATTCGTCAATTCGGGGAAGAGGATAACGGTTTTTGATAGTAAGCTTGTTCAATTCGCGATAATCAATGCACATCCCAAAAGATTCATCCTTCTTTTTCACAAATAGGACCGGGGCTCCGCAGGTTAAGGAACTCGGTCGGATGAATCCTTTGTTGAGTAGCTCATTGAGATGGCTGGACAATTCTTGAATTTTTGCTCGCGCTAGACAGTATGGGGATTTAGCTATGGGGGTAGCTCCGGGAATTAAGTCGATTTGGAAATCGACTTGGCGCTCGGGAGGAATTCCTGGAAGCTCTTCGGGAAAGACATCAGGAAAGTGGCAGACTTCGGGGATGCTCTCGAGGTCTTTAACTTCCTGTTTCTCATTAACCACATGAGCTAGGAACGCATGTCACTCCTTTCTCGGATACTTTTGAGCTTTGATGCACGAAATGATACGGAGGTTTGAACAGAGTTTACCACCATAAATCATGAGGGATTCACCAGATGGTAACTTGAGACGGATGGCTTTTTCATAACAAAGGATATCAGCACGATTGAGGCTTAACCAATCCATCGATGATGATGTCAAAGCTCTTTATGGAAACTGGCATAAGGTCAATGGGAAATGAATGGTTGTTTTGGGTAAGGCTACAACCGACGAATATGTTGTTAATGCTCTCTTTCTTACTGTTAGCCATCTCAACGGTGAATGTTTCGTTTAAGGGTTGGGGTTTATGTTTGAGAAGATGCTTGAATGCATGACTAAAAAAACTTCTCTCTGCACCAGAATCGAAAAGAATGCATGCATAAGAGTTGTCAAGGAGGAACATGTTGGATTAATGTCTAAGTCCATAACTATAATTAGTAAGACTTGACCCAACCCGACATGGTCCATTTGGGTTACACGGCATCGTGCATTTGGATAGACTATAATGAGAGAAATAACACTTAAGGTTTGTTAATATATTATAAGTTCTAATATATATTAATAAGATTATTTAATTAGTATTGATCAAGAATTAATCTAGGATTAATTTAGTGATCAAAGGAAGACTAATTAAATATATGTGTTGATTATGTAAATCATCCATACTTATATAGATGGCTAATGCTCCATGGATTGTCAAGTTGGGCTAAAACCTATAAGATGCTCCATGGTGTATTTGTACCCATGGATCATGGAAATGAAAAACCATGACAATTAGGGTTTACATGGTGTAACCCTAACTATATAATGATCTTATTCTTGGACAAAATCAGCCACTATGTGTAATAGAAAGGGCTAGCCGGTTTTTATGAAGTGTGAATTCCTCTCAAGTCATTCCATGTGTATTTGGTGTTGTGTGAACCATTTGAGGTGTCACACTTGGGGCACTAGGTACTCAAGCTTCATGAAGACAATCTACATCAAAGAGGTATGTAATTCTAACTTGATATATTCATTTGAATCAATGTTATTATGCTAGTTAGGATGAATACCTTGGAAAGTTCATATTTGCATGTATAATAGAGAAAACCCAACAGTGGTATCAGAGCCTAGGCTTGCTTTCTCTTATACTTGATTCAAATGTGTTTTTTCAAAGTTGAATCTGTCCAGACCATAAAACTCTACGAGTTCATCATTTTGTACATGAACTCGACGAGTTTTGGGTGCTGACAGCTTGTTGTTTGCTGTTTTGGTTGGAATTTGACTAGGAACATTACCCTAAGCTAGTTTTGACCTTATAAAATTGTTTTTGATGTGGTAATGTTCATGCTAATCCAATTTCAAAGATAATTGTCAATAGATTCATGTCTTGTATTAGTTTAAAAGTTATGCTAATTACATGAAAAAGTTCGATGTGAATTATCTTTGTTCATATGATTTTCTTAGATTAATAGATAAGTTAATTGATTATGTGTTTTCAATCCATTTTAATCTAAGAGATTATTCTAAAATGTGTTTGTGTAACTTGTCCTCAAGTTACATGAATGGTCACATTTAAGTTTCATAAAACACATAAAAGTTGGCAATGGTTACAAAAATGAAGAGTCTTGTCCTTAAGTTATAGAGGTTCAAGAGTCACTTCATTAAGTAACAAAATGTGTAACCTTAATTAGTTCCATAAGTTACAAAATAAAGAAAAGTTACATTCTTTTATTAGTTTAAAGTCTTCCATAACTTGTCCTCAAGTTATGGAACTTGAAGAGTCTTTTAATTAAAACTACTTTACACTCATAAGTTATGGAATTAATTAGTTTTGAATAGTTTCAAAACTTACCCTCAAGTTTTGGAATTTGAAAAGTTTTCACTTATGAATAATTTAATTCCAAGTTAGCCCTTAGAATCTTAAAAGTTAAAATTCAACCCTTATACTTTATAATATTATAAGTTAATAATATATATATATATATATATATATATATATATATATATATATATATATATATATATATGTATGTATAAGAGTAAAGTCAGTGTTACCATTAGTAGGCCTCATTCACGAAGCCGGTCTATAAGGGGGATATAAGGTTACTGCCTATAAAATGGCAGTTTAATGGGTGTCCACTCTCACCCACCACTTCCTTGACTGGTGAAGGGTCGTTAGCCGAATGGGTAGGACAAGGACTATAATTCTCCGTTCATTAAAAGTATTAATGATAAATACTAAGTAACTAAACCTTTTATAAATACCCAGTCTTACTTACTTAGGAAAAAGTGAATAAGGTGCTAATCCATGAAATTACACTTTGCACTTTGTTTAAGTCAGTTAGTGGAGCGCGTGTGGTTAACGGGCACACTAACTCGTATTTAACAAGGTAGGCAAAGGGTAACTTAATGTTTATTATAGTATCGATGGAGCGTATGTAGTCAACCGGCACATCGATTAAGGGGTAAACACTTAAGGGTACCAAGTAATTTGCATGGTTACTTCACACCTTGTTTTGTGATCCTCGACATCCCACTCACAAAACCTGAAGGGCACACTCAATATTGAAACATGCCATTGAAAAAGTTCAATGAATCTCAAAGATCTAGGAGTTTCGAAACCAATTAAAACCTAATAATACATTTCATTTATCTTGGTGGAAATTGGTGAATCGTCATTCACCTACCTTCAAATATTTTATAGCTTGGATTACGACATCCCTCTTCCAAGTTATAAAAGTATTGTGTTGGGTCCTAGCCTTAATATTTCATATTGGGTGTTATATTAAGGAGTTTAAATCAACTATCTTGAATATCTCCCAAAAGATGTTTGGTTTAGACATTTATGATCTTCCAAAATCTCTTGAAACAAGCTTTCCTAAATGAAGATGATATCCCATGGAAATCATACTTCTTTCACCTCCTCTAATTATTCTCCCTAACCCACAAGTTCTTGAAAAATTTTAAGGTCACTCAAGCCCTATTGGCAAGTAAAGGTCTATGTGTGGTCACATCTTGGAGATGTAGTCACATATTGACAAGCCGGAAGAGTTGGGTGGCAAAGTCTTGAGAAAGTTGGTGGTTCAATCACCCTCTAAGTCACATAGTGAGTTCCTTTGGGACTCCTATGAGACAGACTATGACAAGACCCCTTAATGATCTTATCTATTTGCTAAGATCAAATTCCTAAAACTTGTGGACATTGGCAAAAATGACATTGGATATCCAGTAAAGCTCTCTCTTCCCAATGGAAAAGGATCGACCATAGTCAACTCGGTTAACCAAATGGTAAAGAGAAAGGCTAAGTCTATGATAGTCCCATGTTCCATTACCAAAGCGTCCATATGTTAAATTGCCAAAGGAAGGGGCATTGGTTGCAAAGCTGCCAATTTACCTAAGGGTGTTAAAGTCAATAAGTTTGACTCTACTTCAGGTAAAATCCACTATCTAACTCTGCTAAGTTTCTATTCTGAGATTCTTGATACATGATGTGACTGGGTCACATGGTGATGTTTTAAGGATCAAAGAAAAAATGAAGAAACATAAAGAAAGAATATGTTGAATTTGATCGCGTAGATGGATTTCTATCGCATAGTTTGTAGATCGGATTCTTGAGCTACTTCTTAAGAGTTATGATATATTGCTTAGGAATAGATAACAACAAAGTTTTCATATGCTTTTGCACTATAAGGATAGTTTTTCTGCAAAGTTTTTAAAATAAAAGGAAAAATGATGATTTTATTTATTTTAAAATATCCTTACAATGGCATTTGAGGAAAAAAAAATGTTGCTTATATGATTCCATTAATAGCAAGAGTGGAAATATGAAATTGATTCTTTCATTTGTGGTAATGTCTAAATTTACCAAATATGGAAAGATCCTCATCACCCAAGTTTCAATTGGACCGGAACTTGGAATCATGCAAGTTGTATAGCATGATGAATGAGAATTTTTCATCTTTGGAAAATTAAGACTAGTTCCTTGTTCACATGTATAAGTGAGTCAAGTGAAGGACTAAGGGACCGAGTACACATTCTTGTGTACTGGTCAAGTCTACCATAAAAGATCGATCAGATTATTCGTCATAATTTACTAAAGCTCAGTAAATATGGTTATACTTACAAGGTTAAGTGTAATTCTGAGACATTGGAAAAGGTTCCAATGTATGACAGAGCGAATAAGAAGAATCAACTTAGGCAGAAAGATAAAAGTTTCTCAAATCTGAAAAGATGGGAGAGTACTTTAGTATCATGTTTATGATCATCTTAATGATTAAGATACCATATCACAATTGATCCTATAAGGTCATCTTAGTGCATTCTTATGACTAAGAAGAGGAATCTTGAATTGCTGGAATGGTTAAATCAAGAATATGAGTCATACTTCATTTCAATACAAGTCTTAGAGTCCTACTCCAAGATTGTAACTTGAGTGACATGTCTTAGAGAAGGTTTAAAACACTTGTCAAATGTAAGAGTAAAAGTTTTCTACTCTTGTACATTTGAAATTGGTAAGTTGTGACATTTTGGATAAAACTAAGGCCAATTGTGTGAAGTGTTTGTCTTGAGTAGAATCCACACTATCTCTTGAATATTTGACAAGAGAGTCTTATATGTCAAGAGGAGAGTGGGAGTCTTTAAGGTCTTGAAAGTCTCAAGAACTAATCAAGAATAAAACCTGAAGTTCTTCACTAGCACACGACTTGAGGTTTATAACCCATCGTGTTGACATATTCTGTGCCCATTCCAATTAAAGTTGGTTTTGCATATGAGTTCTTAGAGTTCTCAATTAGTTGCACAACAACTTGGAAGCAATTGCAGGCCCTTGAGCTGCCAGGTAGCAAGAAATTAAGATTGAGTTCAGTCCATATGAGTTTGGATTTGTCATTATCCTTGTCTTGTGACTATGGTTTTGATAATTCACATGGTTAAGAACACATATACCATAAAATCTAAGGGTCATAAGGTTTCTCTCCGATTCATGAAAATGATGGTGAGGAAACACCTTCACTAAGTAGATTTTAGATAGATAGCAATTGTGATATTTGCATTCTCAAAGTCGTTAGTGGAGCGTGTGTGGTAAACCGACACACTAACATGGACTTGTGAGAAGTGGAAAAGGTCTAAAAAATCAAGACTATGATTATGGCATCCCTTTTTATAGTTCTTAAAATTGTTTAGACACACATGTGAGCTATCTAAGATAAGGTGTATGATATTGATAAAGTTTTATCAAAGCAATCTAGTATCAGGAATCTGAACTTTGGTAAGAAAGTCAATAAAGTATTGATTTCTAGAAGTCCAGCTGATTTCTGAGTACATGTTAAAGCTAGTGGGAGCATAAGTGTTATGCTAATAATCATCATGTTAGTGGGAGCATGATAATTATGATAAAGGTTGCAAGTTAGCAATGTTAATTATAGAAAACAAAAGGGTTCAATTGGGAAAAAGTTGTTTTGATATAATTAAGGGAGAGGAAATTATACTTCATCTCAAATCTAAAAGCTTAGATTGAGGTTTTAATCAAATTTAGTCAAGTATATATATGAATGTTATGTTGGAATGGCTCAACATAAGAAAATTCTATATATGCGTCCATTATTTGCGTTCTAAAATTCGATTATGATTACGGCATCCCTTTTCATAATATGAATTATGAGAACTTGACAAATTGAAATGGAAATATTATAGCAAAAGATTGGTTTAGTCTTTATGTGAGACATCATGAATCGTGTCCCATATGCTTCGGATATAGGATCGATTACATGTGCTATATTCATCCTTTCTAAAATTTTCCAAATGCATGAGGCATTAAGAAGGGAAAAAGGTCTAGAACTGGATATGACTAAAAGGATTAAACAATTATTGAGGACAATCCAAGGTTTACCAAAGATTGGTTGCTTAAGGACAGTTGGAAGTATAGTGTTAATTCTGGAAGGACCATATTGATATAATCTGTAAGGAGGCAACTCTTGTTCAGAAGTGATAGTCAAAATGGAATTTGGAAATGTTTCAAAGTTAGAAATTATTCAATCTGTGTAAGATTAGGAAACTTAATGCAAGAAGGATGTTTCCAAGGAGCTGATCTCCTTTGGAATGCTCTGTAATGGTTATTGTCAAGTCTTTCTAACTTTTTGCATAATCATTACAAGAGGATCAATGCATATAAGTTTAGAGTCTAACAGATTTCAGTAAATGACATGAATTTGGAATTCTTGCATTTGCAGTAAGGATTTGGGACTGTAAAAAGAGGATCATTGGAGTTATGTTCAATTGATCTATTTCACAAAGTAAAGATCATAGACAAACATAGTATGCATACTTGGTGTATGGCATGACTAGTGTTTAGAAAACATGGTGTACATGCTTGGAGCATGGGATAACTATTGTTTTAAATTCAAGAATAAAGTTGATAGCTGAAACAGTATACAATGAATAATGTGTAATCATATGGTGATAAATAAAAGGTGTTTTATTTATGTTCATAGGTTTTGATACCATATTGGATTCAATTATTATTGTGTTTCACTTTGCATGTTTTAACTTACAGAATAACTAGGTCATTGTCCTGGATGACTAAGTTATTCAAACCTTCCACAGTCGGTCATATGTTGGAAGTAGATATGAATTAAGACTATCATGGGTTGGCTTGTAGAGGTCTAAGATGTTGGACAAAGGGCTACAACACTCATGAGTGCTCATAAATTCTGAGTATTGGATTTAACCCGTGCTCATTGGAATCACTTCATGGATTTTATCACGAGTGATCATGAGATGATAATATTTTATATTCTTCAAACCTAGAGATATGAGTTGTTACTATGAGTTGGTTGTACATTGATTACACGAAAACGCATTTGGTAACTCGATGTTATAAAACGTGCCTTTATGTATGATTCAACAAGTAGTAGAACAAGCCATATGAGTCAAAGTTTATCCATTCCTTTTACCTTCGGGATAAAAGCAACCCCTCGATGATTTGATGATGACAAATGTAAGTGCTCGGCCGGACCTGGACTGATTTGATTTGTTCAATTAGTCAGTCGTCATAAATCGAAAATCAGGAAACAACAAATAGACACAGAGAATGATTTATAATCCATGTCTCAGTCCATATGATATCTATAATGGAGGAATATATGATCTCTTATCTAATGGACAAGTCATTGACAAAGGTCAGAGTTTATCTAAAGGGTCAGAGTTCGACAGAAGCTTTTGAGAGCTACGATTGCCAGTCGGTTCTTGAAGTCATACACAATAATAGTTTTAGACTTATCTAAGTGGGAGACTGTTGTATTAATGTCTAAGTCCATAACTATAATTGGTAAGACTTGACCCGACCCAGCATGATCCATTTGGGTGCATGGCATCGTGCATTTGGATAGACTATAATGAGAGAAATAGCACTTAAGGTTTTTTAATATATTATAAGTTCTAATATATATTAATAAGATTATTTAGTTAGTATTGATCAAGAATTAATCTAGGATTAATTCAGTGATCAAAAGAAGACTAATTAAATATATGGGTTGACTGTGTAAATCATCCATACTTATATAGTGGGCTAATGCTCCATGGATTGTCAAGTTGGGCTAAAACCCATAAGATGATCCATGGATGCTCCATGGTGTATTTGTACCCATGAATCATGGAAATGAAAGGTCGTGACAATTAGGATTTACATGGTGTAACCCTAACTATATAATGATCTTATTCTTGGACAAAATCGGCCACTATGTGTAATAGAAAGGGCTAGCCGATTTTTATGAAGTGTGAATTCCTCTCAAGTCATTCCATGTGTATTTGGTGTTGTGTGAACCATTTGAGGTGTCACACTTGGGGCACTAGGCACTCAAGCTTCATGAAGACAATCTACATCAAAGAGGTATGTAATTCTAACTTGATATATTCATTTGAATCAATGTTATTATGCTAGTTAGGATGAATACCTTGGAAAGTTCATATTTGCATGTATAATAGAGAAAACATAGATCCAAGGTATTTAGGGTTTCATGTACACTTAGGAGTGTTAGAATGATCAAAACCCAACAGAACGTACCCGTAACAACGGTGGGATCTGCAACTACCTTCTCCTGGCCCATAGTTAGCACTCTCCCAGTGTTGCCGACTGCTGTTTCCTTGGAGTAATTTCTCCTGTAGTTCCCGACTTCCCCACATCCATAACAGGCTTGACCAACACCTGCTCCAAAAGC
This sequence comes from Lactuca saligna, assembly GCF_052625555.1. Lineage (NCBI taxonomy): Eukaryota > Viridiplantae > Streptophyta > Magnoliopsida > Asterales > Asteraceae > Lactuca > Lactuca saligna. Next base: position 9,890,379 of record NC_136425.1, on the reverse strand, counting down.
CTGATTTGTTGGTTGGACTGGTGTCTTGCAAACTCGAGTTGTATGCCCCTTCTTGCCACAGCTGTTGTAGAGAATTTCACGGCAAAGGGTCGTGATTATATTGATAGTTACACTTGTCGCACCGAGGAAGGGTACTAGCATATCTACTGGTAGGTGCTTGAGTTGCAGGAATAACAATAGGAGTGATATCAGCATGAACTGCAACTACTTGTTGTTTCTTTCAGGGATCCTGCGAGGACCGGCCCTTTCGCTTGTTCCAGAACTTTTTCTACCCACCACTTGCCTTTGGTGGTTCAGAAGCGGTTGTTGCTACATCAAGATCAACTCCGTGATCTATGAGAGTCTGCGCCAGACACTTGGCGCTGTCAAAAGTGGTAGGCTTAATAGGCAAGACATATCCTTGAGTTAGAGGCGTCAATCCCCAAATGTATCTTTCTATCTTTTTGCTTTCCGGGGTGACCATTCCCAGACATAGAAGAGTCAGATCGCAAAATCTAGTTGTGTATGCAACAATGTCAGAACCCTTCATCTTTTAGGTTCCAGAGCTCATGCTCTAACTTCTGCAACTCGCACCTTGGGCAGTATTCAGCAAGCATAACCTCCTTTAAGCTCTCCCAACCCATAGCATTTTCTACTAGTAGGGTTAGGGATTTGACTCGACCATTCCACCAGGTCAGTGCTCTGTCCGTGAAGGTGCAAAGTGTGAACTTCACTTTTTTTTTTGCTTTAGAACACGCACAGATCTCGAAGACTGATTCTATCTTCTCGATCCAGCGAGTTAGGGAAATAACACCTCCATTTTCGTTGAAGGATTTGGGCTTTGCGTTCATAAAATCTTTATAGGAACACTCTTTCTGGTGTCCTTGGCTTTAATCGAGATTAAGGGGATAGGAACCACTTCCTTACCTGCTAGATCCGCTAGAATTTATCTGCGACATCATGGCAGCCACATCGGCCTTAACAGCTGACTAGAACATGGCAGGATCGAACTGAGGAGGTGGTGGCACCGTACCTGTTGGGGGATTGTTGTTCTTTTGTGTTGGCTCTTTTCTTCGGAGGCATCTTGTTCTAAAAAAATCAGGAAGAAAAGGATGGTAAGTCCCCTAGATTTTTGACTCAAGAGATATGGAACAAGATATATCTCAACCCGATAGTTAAAGTGTTTTACTAAGCGATAAAAACATATGCATGTTTCCCAAGAAAATCCAATATTTTCTAACGTGCTTGTTCGTGATTGTTTGTATAGTATGTTTTGTCTGAAAAAACCCTGGCTACCACCAGTATGTAGTGTGGTTTTATTAATTTAAAATAAAACTGATGAAGAATGAAATCCCGTAAACAAAGGTTAGATTATACTATTGTGAGTTTGTATAACCATGCTAATACGACTTATGACCTCCGTGATGTTTCTTCAGGCGTCGTATGGTATGATATTTGTCACCCCAGGCATGCCTGCCTAACTGTAGCTAGCAGTTTAGGTATGGGATTGTCAATCCCAAATATATCTATTCACAAATATCACGCTCTCCCTCCAGGAGACTTTAGCTATACTAAATGTAGAGGATTTTACCAGTACCTTGAAGGGTACAATTGAAGAGGTGTCTCAAAATCATGTATTTAACTAGTTTACGTGTTGTTTTGTATCGTTTTCTCATAATTGAAGCCGTTTGTATACTTGGTAGAGTATAAATAATCATACTTAAATAATTACGTAGTGTTATACTCTTGTTATTTTAATGTAGTAATGAATATCATAAACTAAATCTGTCATAGTTTATATGTTTGTTCAAACACGTAGTTTGTATCGGAAAAACTGGTAATGAATTCCTTAAACTATACCTATTATAGTTTGACTGAAATGTTATGCTCATGAATTTTTCTGAAAACTATGCAATTATGTTTAAAAATACATCCCCTATGCTCCGCATAATACAAAAGGGATAAAATATCTATATATTTTATGGAAATCGTTGGTTTGTATCAATTGCATAAGTTTTAAAGTAGTTGAAATACCTTCTGTTTTTAGTTCACAAAATCATTTGTGTTTGGCTTGTATTCTCCGCCTGAAAACGTATAAAAACCATAAAAGTGTAAGGTTGTGAACTCACAGTTTGATGTGTGATTCTAATGGAAGGCCGATAGGGATGCTGAGTGTCAAGTGAAGTCTTCAACATAAACGGATCCCATTTAACATATAATAGCACACATATATGTATTCGATTAGGGTATAACACCACTAGTTATGGAAGTAAACCACCTTAGGGACTAGGAAACACTTGGAACTAAGTGTTAAAATCATATGTGATTGAATAAGGGAAGTTTACCGCCACACAAAGGTGTGTACGGTCATGGGTTTACGGCCCAAAGGAGTTTACGACCCAATAGTATATGGCCCATGGGTTTACGACCCATGGGTGTCCGGCCAAGGAGTGTACGGTCGTACACTCTTGATAAAGTGTGCATTTTGAGGTGTTTTAAGGTCCTTTCTAGCCTCCTGGAAGTGTTCTAGGTCCCATGCATAGCTTAAAGAAGAGTTTAAGTCCAATCTTTGACCTACAACTAGGGTTTACGGCCCATGAGGTGTGTACCGCCGTACACATGGGCTTACGACCATAAACCCTTCATGTTCATGCTTAAGTTGGTCGATTCAAGTTGAAAATCAAGCCTTTCTAGTAGATAACAAGCATAGGAAGCGGTTACTCACGATTTAGAAGCTTGAAGAGGGTTTTTAGCCACCAAGAACTAGTGTGTGTTCTTGGTGAAAGATGAAGATCTAGCCAAAGATGAAATTTATGAGATGAAAACAAGGATTTACCACTAGATAAAGGAATGTAACAACAAATCAAGATGTGAAACACTTACATCTTTGAAGATATTAAAGAAAAATCGATGAAAGATATATATATATATATATATATATATATATATATATATATATATATATATAGAGAGAGAGAGAGAGAGAGAACTCTAGACTTGAAGTATGTAAAGTGGTGGATGATGGCTAAGTATCCCTTATATGGGGGAGTTTTTAGCCATGAGGGGTGGGAGAGTACAGCCATAAACTCATGTTTGCGGCTAAACACTCCTTCAAGAGGAGTGTACGACCGCAAACATGAGTTTACGGTCGTACACCCCCACCCCTCATGGCCAAAAACTCCCCCTATATAAGGGGTACTTAGCCATCATTCACCACTTTACACACTTCTAGTCTAGAGCTCTTTCGCTCTCTCTCTCTCTCTCTCCCTCTCTCTCTACTTTCATCGAGTTTTCTTCAAGATCTTCAAATATGTAAGTGTTTCCCATCTTGATTTGTTGTTACATTCCTTTATCTAGTGGTAAATCCTTGTTTTCATCTCATAAATTTCATCTTTGGCTAGATCTTCATCTTTCACCAAGAACATACACTAGTTCTTGGTGGCTAAAAACCCTCTTCAAGCTTCCAAATCATGAGTAACCGCTTCCTATGCTTGTTATCTACTAGAAATGCTTGATTTTCACCTTGAAATCGACCAAATTAAGCATGATCACGAAGGTTTTACGGACGTAAACCCATGTGTACGACCGTACACACCTCATGGGCGTAAACCCTAGTTGTAGGTCAAAGATTGGCCTCAAACTCTTCTTTAAGCTATGCATGGGACCTAGAAAACTTCCAGGAGGCTAGAAAGGACCTTAAAACACCTCAAAATGCACACTTTATCAAGAGTGTACGGTTGTACACTCCATAGGCTGTAAACCCATGGGCCGCAAACTCCTGGGTCGTAAGCTCCTTTAGGCCGTAAATCCATGACCGTACACACCTTTGTGTGGCCGTAAACTTCCCTCATTCAACCACATATGATTTTAACACTTAGTTCCAAGTGTTTCCTAGTCCCTAAGGTGGTTTCCTTCCATAACTAGTGGTGTTATACCCTAATCGAATACACATATGTGTGCTATTATATGTTAAATAGGATCCGTTTATGTTGAAGACTTCACTTAACACTCAGCACCCCTATTGGCCTTCCATTAGAATCACACATCAAACTGTGAGTTCACAACCCTACACTTTTATGGTTTTTATACATTTTCAGGCGGAGAATACAAACCAAACACAAATGATTTTGTGAACTAAAAACAAAAGGTATTTCAACTACTTTAAAACTTATGCAATTGATACAAACCAACGATTTCCATAAAATATATAGATATTTTATCCCTTTTGTATTATGCGGAGCATAACGGATGTATTTTTAAACATAATTGCATAGTTTTCAGAAAAATTCATGAGCATAACATTTCAGTCAAACTATAATAGGTATAGTTTAAGGAATTCATTACCAGTTTTTCCGATACAAACTACGTGCTTGAACAAACATATAAACTATGATAGATTTAGTTTATGATATTCATTACTACGTTAAAATAACAAGAGTATAACACTACGTAATTATTTAAGTATGATTATTTATACTCTACCAAGTATACAAACGGCTTCAATTATGAGACAACGATACAGAACAACACGTAAACTAGTTAAATACAGGATTGTGAGAGACTTCTTCATTTGTACCCTTTAGGGTACTAGTAAAATCCTCTACATTTAGTATACCAAGAGTCTCCTGGAGGGAGAGTGTGAGATTTATGAATAGATCTATTTGGGACTGACAATCCCACACCTAAACTGCTAGCTACAGTTAGGCAGGCATGCCTGGGGTGACAAATATCATACCATACGACGCCTGAAGAAACGTTGCGGGAGTCATCAGTCATATTAGCATGGTTATACAATCTCCCAATAGTATAAACTAACCTTTGTTTATGGGATTTCATTCTTCATCAATTTTATTTTAAATTAATAAAACTACACTACATATTGGTGCTAGCCAGGGTTTTTCAAACGAAACATACTATACAAACAATAACGAACAAACACGTTAGAAAATATTGGATTTTCTTGGGAAACATGCACACATTTTTCGGAACTCGCTGACATGGTTTTCACTACACAACATTCTTATGAAATCACCAGCTTAATGCTGATACTCTTTCAAAATAGCTTGTATTCTCAGGAAATCAGTAAATAGGTACTCCTGCATCATTTTGAGAAGACGAAGCATATAGAGACACGTCTTTTACTTATTTTGTCATACTTTTGATGTATACAAACTTTTTATCAAACAAATGTAAATATTCATACCTTAATGTAATGGATGTGTTTACTTTGATTTACTATGATGCAATTGTTGTAATACTATACATGACGTCCTCCACCCCCAGAACGTTTCTATCATTACAGTTTGGGGGTGTGACATTATGCGCCCAATGAAACCGACACCATATTAGGGAAATTTTCCATTGTGCCACATGCAACAAGAAAGGTCATACTGCAAAGTTTTTCCGAGGCACGAAACTGGTTGCAGTAGTACATGAATGGGGTATTGGATCAGGTTCAAGTGGAGGAGGATCTTATTTCGAATATGGAGAAAATGGCACTATAGGCAAAATTACCCAAAATTGAAGAAAGGTGATGGGAATGCTCATGGTCGGGCTTTTGTGATTGGGAACAAAGATGTTATACAATATCCCTTGGTGGCTACTACTACGTTCCTCATCAATAATGTATATGCTACCATTCTCTTTGACCCCGATGTTGATAGAAGTTTTGTAAGCCTATCATTTAAACAACTATTAAATCACAAGTCTAGTGAATTAGAAGTAGCATGCAAAGTAGAAGTAGCAAACAGTCAGATAGAAAGCACCACTGAAATATTACATAACTGTCTCCAAACTGTAAATCTCCATACATTCCATGTCAATTTCATGGCAATGCCAATTAGGAGTTTTAACATTATTATCGGTATGGGTTAGCAGTCTCTTCACCATGCTAAAATTATGTGCTTCAAAAAAAAACTATATGACTATATCTATATAACAAAGAGACCATGATAATCTACGGTGACAAGTCGAGTCAAAACCAGAACCTTATTTCTTGCAATAAGGCTCAGAAATATCTACACAAGAAGTGTTATACCTTATTGGTGCATGTAATAGATAAGAAGAGTAAAACGAAAGAAATCAAGGACATACACCATGTATGTGACTATCCCGATGTGTTTCCAGAATATTTGCCTGGATTGCTGCCAAGTCGCAGCATCGAGTTCCAAATTGATTTAATCCAAAAGCAGATCCAGTAGCAAAATACCCCTACATATTGGCTCCCTCTGAGATGGAAGAGTTTTCAAGTCAGTTATCATGAATTTCTTGACAAGGGTTTTATAAGACCAAACTTCTTACCTTGGAGAGTGCCAATCTTATTTGTCAAGAAGAAAGATGGGTATTTTAGGATGTGTATCGACTATTGAGAGTTGAACAAACTAACACTCAAGAACCGTTACCCACTCCTGAGAATAGATGACATGTTTGATCACTTTCAGAGATCTAGTTACTATTCAAAAATAGATCTAAGATTTGGGTATCATCAACTGAAGGGACTAGAAGAAGATGTTCCGAAAACTGCATTTAGAACTCCATAATGTCACTACAAGTTTCTAGTTATGCCCTTCGGATTAACTAATGCTCCAGAAGTATTCATGGCCTCATGTACTGTGTATGAAACCATACATAGATACGTTCATAATAGTGTTCATTGATGACATTCTAATCTAATCGCGAACCAAAGAAGAACATGATCAACATTTGAAATTGATCTTGGAACTACTGACAAAGGAAAAGTTGTACGTAAAATTCTTCGAATGCAAATTTTGGATCAGAGAAGCACACTTCCTAGGGCATGTGGTAAGTAACAAAGGGATACTTGTAGATCCCAAAAAAATCAAAGCGGTTAAGAATTGGGATGCACCCAGGACGTCAACCGAAGTGCAACAATTCCTAGGCCTTGCTGGCTACTATAAGAGATTCATAGAGAATTTTTCCAAGATAACCAAGCCTCTCACTACATTAACATAAAAAGAAACAAGTTTCGAATTGGGAGATAAGCAGGAAAATGCATTCCAAAAGTTGAAACAAATGATGTGTAGCGCACCAATTCTATCCTTACCTGAAGGAACTGAAGACTTTGTCGTATACTGCAACACGTCAATTCAAGTATTGGGATGCTTATTAAAGCAGAGAGAGAAGGTCATTGCTTATGCTTCCCAACAACTTAAAATCCAAGAAAACTATTACACAACCCATGACCTTGAATTGAGAGTATTAGTCTTTGCCTTCAGGATTTAGAGACACTATTTATATGGAACCGAGTGTATCATTTTCACTAACCCTAAGAGTCACCAATACATATTTGATAAAACAGAACTAAATATGATACAAAGAATATGGATCGAGTTATTAAACGATTATGAATACGATATCCGGTATCATCCAAGAAAAGAAAATGTTGCAGTTGATGCTTTTAGTCGTAAGGAACGTGTGAAACCCCGATGAGTAAAATCACTGACTATGACCATCCATTCCAACCTTAATGCATAGATTCGTGAAGCTCAACTGGAAGCCTTGAAAGAAGAGAATGTCGGGGAAGAAGCCTCTGTAACGCTCGCAGATCCGGGCTAGTCAATTTAGAGGCAATAGGGGTCGAAAATGACTTTTCGACAAAAGATTATTTAGAATAAATAATGTTAACCAAATTGTAGAATATGTCACAAGGTTTCCGTACATATAAAGAACGCCGAAATCCGAGTTATAACGAAGAAGTTATGGCCCGTCGAAGTTTTACGGCAAAACCGGCACGGCACCGGGAAGCGTAAATAGTGAATTTACGATAGAGCGAGATTTATCCTTAGCAATCTAAACAAAAGTCGTAGAATATGTTAAACTAAGAGCGTCGATAAAAAGAACACCCAAATCTGACTTCGTATGAGGAAGTTATGATTTTTCTAAGATTCGGCTTAGCGGTGCACAGCCCGAAACTCGAATTTTAGTTCGAGCGGTTTTTGGCTTACGTGACCTAAATGAGAGTTCAAGATCTCATTAATAGGAACTCAATGGTAAAAAGACAGATGAAAACGGAGTCGGTATGAAGGAGTTACGAATTCTTCGCGGTCATTTAACAGTCCAAACGCCTCGTACTGTTAAATTTAAGATCGGTTGAGAATTAGCCGACGGAGTCAAAATGAAAGTTGTAGATATTATTTTTACCTACGTGTGGATATAAAGAACGTCAAAAACGGAGGTCGTATGTGAAAGTTACGGATTTTAGAAGTCGGAAGTGTGCTGTGCGAAAATGGGTGATGTGGCACAATCTTGGCCATTGCTTTCTCCCCAAGTCTTGCCACTAGATGGTGACATGTGGCACCAAGTTCAGCCATTTTCACCCTATAAATACCACCTCTCCCACCCTCATTTTCTTCACACATTTCCCATTCTTTCTTCTCTTTACTCTCTCTCTCTAGAACCTCTCTCTAGCCCCGAAATCCCCCGAAAAGCCTAGGGAACCTCCCTAGCACGAGGCGGAAGCCCCGGAGTGCTCGACGGCTCCGAGAAGAAGATCTTTTCGGCTCGGAAACGCTGCTCCAAGCAAAGTCTGATTTTCTATAAACCCGCTGTAAGTGAGCTACGCCTACGCTATTTTTAAATAGTTTTTATTTAATTATATTAACGTTATTAAGAACATATAATAAATACTTGGGCTATTATTATGGGTTATATAAGTAATTTTTTTTAACGCATATATAATAGTAATAATAGCTAGACTATTAATTAGTCTCGGCGAATAATAGACTAAAATCTATTGGTGATAATACTAGGTTTCGTCGAAGGAAATTATTTTAAAGTAAACGAAGCGTTGTCCGAGTACCGAGTCACCACCTTCTCAGGTGAGTGCATGGTCCCTTTCATCTTACACATAGATATGAAGTATTTATTATATAATTTACGTGTTGTGAGTGCATGGTCTCTTTCATATTACACATAGATTTGAAGTATTTTAATATAAATTACGTGTTATGTGTGCATATTGTCTGAATACTTGTTGTCTATGCTGGTGAAAGATTTTTATACATGTTTTAAATGATGTAAAATATATAAAGTATTTTATATCTACAAAATATGTTGGGTAAAACATGGGTAGATGAATGATGATGGATAAAAGCTGAAATAGAGGAACATTAGTAGTACAGACCTAGTGCCCTCTAGGTATACATTGGCAGCAGTGGACCTAGTACCCTATAGATGAGCACTGGCAGTTGCGCCACAACCCGTAGATGATTTAGATCTACGGTAAACATCCTAGCAGCTGCGCTCAAAGGATAGTATCGGCAGCTGCGCCTAATAGGGAGCCTTATGACCATGACAGTAGTGTTTAAAGGTCAATACCGGCAGAAGCGCCTCATAGAAAATGTCCTAATTCTGGCAGCTGAGCCTAAGTGACAATATTAGCAGTTGCGCTTGACCAATGTGTCATTGGCAACAATGGACTTCATGTTGTTTCCTTAGGATGATCCTTAGGAATGAATGAATGAGAAATAGCTGATTCTTAGGGTAGATCCTTAAGAATAAAGAAGATAATGGGGATGGGTAATTGGGTTGATTGTTTGATTGTTTAAACATAATAATTATATTATTGTGGGTTGAAAACCCTATGTACTCACCAGGTTTTCCAACCTGACCCACTCAGTTTATTTATATCACAGGTGTTGATATGAAGTGACATTACACTAAGAGATTTAAAGAGATGTAGATCACTAGTGTAAATAATTGTAAGTTCTGTTTATGCTTATGTTTCTGTATTAACGATGACGTCCCAAACGTTTTACAATGAAATAAATACGTTTCTTCGAAAATGTTTTAATAACGTATTTACCATGTTTTTCTGGGAACAAATTCCGCAACATTTTTATAAAATGAAGTACTCTGATTTTTATAAAGCATAAACAAAATCGGTCTTTTCTGGCCGTGAAAATGGGGATGTCACAGCCTCATAGGGAATGGATTTGCATTTTAAGCTTAAGGATGATGGAACTCGTTATTTCATGAACAGGATCTGGACACCAAGGTTTAGTGACATTAGAAGCTTAGTCTTGGATGAAGCTCACAGATCAAGGTATTCAATACACCCTAGATCTGACAAGATGTATTTGGATCTGAAGAAATTATATTGGTGTCTGAATATGAAAGCTGAGATACTGCTTACATGGGAAAATGTCTGACTAGTTCTAAAGTCAAGGCAATGCATCAAAAGCCCTTGGGATTACTATAACAGCCTGATATTCCTGAGTAGGAACGGGAAAAAAACTGCAATGGACTTTATCATAAAGCTGCCCAAGACCCCTATTAGTTACGATACTATTTGGGAAGTGATCGGCATATTAACTAAGTCTACCTATTTCTTGCCAATCAAGGAAACTGACAAGATAGAAAAGCTTACGAAAACGTATTTTAGGGAAATTTTCAAGTTTCACGGAGTTCCAATTTCTATTATCTCTGATAGAGATAGTAGGTTCACTTCTAGGTTCTGCAATATCTTCAAAAATTCCTACTTAGATATGAGCATGGCTTATCACCCCTATACTGATGGTCAAAGTGAACGAACCAATCAGACACCAGAAGATATGTTCCGGTCTTGTGTGATCGGCTTTAGCAATTCTTTGGGATACTCATCTACCATTGATTGAGTTTTCCAATAATAATAACTATCACACCAGCCTCAAAGCAGCACCATTTGAAGCTTTGTACTAATGCAAATGTTGATTGCCTATATGTTGGGCAGAGGTCAGAGATACCCACTTGGCCCGAGAACACATGAATGACACACTACATACTAGGCCAGAGATAATCCATGAAACGATAGAGAAGATCATTCAGATCAAAGATCGACTTAAGGTCGTGTGTGACCGTCAGAAAAGTTATGTTGATGTAAGGCGTAAACCTATGGAATTCCAGGTTGGAGACCATGTGATATTAAAAGTATCACCCTGGAAAGGTAGGATTCGTTTTGGAAAAGGAGGAAAGCTAAACCCAAGATACATTGGACCTTTTGAAATACTTAACATAATTGGTCCTGATGCTTATCGACTAAAGCTACTTCAAGAACCGAGCAAAGTGCACAGTGTATTCCATATGTTAAACCTGAAAAAGTGTCTATAAGATGATACCAATGTAATACCTCTTGATGAGTTTCAACAAAACACGAAGATCCACTTCGTCGAAGAACCTGTGGAGATTATGGGTCGAGAAGTAAAGCGTTTAAAACAAAGTCGTATCCCTATCTTGAAAGTACAATGGAACTCTCGGAGAGGGGCAAAACTCACATGAGAATACAAGGTTCAAATAAACAAAGAAATAACCCCATTTTTTTAGTGTTATCCTATTTTCAAGTTGAATTTCGAGACGAAATTCTTTTAGGGGGGGAGAATGTAACAATTGGCAAAAATACAAATGATTGTAGGATGCCATATTATGATTTTTAAGAAATTATGAGTATTTTATAAAAAAAATGGTTTGAGGAATTTAACACAATATACTTAGAAAGGGTCTTGTGAAAATAAAACTAGTGACTAATGATAAATTTTGTTACGACGTATTATTCTGAACTAAAAACGTTCGTGAAATCTAGAAAATAACGTCATTCAAACGCGAAATTTAATTACTATTTCAACATGTCTCCGGTTGATGAGTAATTTAGATTCTATATTCAAACTTGTGCCTAACAGTTGTGAGGGGTCGGAATCTGACAAGTGTACGAACCAAAACAACAGAACATGGTTAATGATATTTTTCAAGCGGTTAAATATCACAAAATTATACATTGGTCAATCAATCTTATATTTAATTTATGAAAATATAAAATAGATTATTATGATTCATAATTAAAATGTACCCAAATGTTTATAAATAAAAGAATCAAATATAAACATTTAATTTCCAATACATAAAAACTACATTGCTATTTTATATATGTACACATACATACATACATACATACATATATATATATATATATATATATATATATATATATGATGTAATAGGAATGACAAGGTGTAGGAGCAAGACTTGAAATGATACCATGTAAGGAATAATGTGTATAACTCCATGGGATAAGATTAAAAGGTAGAAATACTTGAGGTAAGTATCAAATCAATCAATTCAAAACTTATCTTGTTAAGACCTTACAACATCACTCTTTATTGCACTCTCATTTTTGTGACCTCTCTTGACTCTCCTAAACTATCACATTTAACTAATAACTAACTAGTAACTAGTTAGTTATCAATATCTATCTTTAACTAAATAAGACACCAAGTTGAAAGAGTAAATCTAAATCAAATCTTCAATGATCACATCAAATCATACTAAAGATTGGTTCTTATCCTCACCTCTCCTCTTATAAATCTTGAGCTCTCCTCTCTCATTTGTTCCTTCCTTTTTTCTATCAAAAATTGTCAAGAAACGCTCTAAAGCATCATCGTTTTTCAACCCCATACACCCCCTTCGAACCCCACTAAAACCAAGAGCAAGATGAGGTTTGCTGCCCCTTAGTTTTCAACCACCATTTCAGCTCTTTCCACCTTCCTTTTGCTAGGTATTTTCCCCTCAAATAACCTCTAAAAGTTAGTGGTTTTTCTGCACCAAAATGGGCTCTCAAAATAGTAGCTAAACCACACTTTTTCTTACTTTTTGCTGGAATTTTCGAGATAGCAACCACCTAAAACAGTGGCTATTTTCGAGCATCAAAAAAACCCACAAAAGTCTTCCATTTTGTCGGCCATTTTTAGAATAATGGCAACCTATAAGTTGTTGTTTTCAAGTACTTTAAACTCTAAATAAAGTTACCTTTCATCCCTCAAAAAGCTTGAGTTTCAACCTCCTTTTGGCAACATACTATAGATCCAAGTAAAAGCTAGGTAATTTCTTGATTTTACTCTTTCCTATTGTCATAAAACTCACTTGCTTTAAGTGAGTTACGGCTTGATAAAAGTCTAACTTATTTGTAAATGTATGTATGTATGTGTTAAGACATCCCCAAAAGTACTCATATCTGAAGCTTGGGTTGAATTGGAAACCTCACATATCCTTCTCAAACCGAATAACTTCACGCGACAAAAGTGAGTATCTACGGCCCCATTCTGTTGTTTTTAAACATTTCGAGGGGGGGGGGGATACACATAAAAAGTCGATATAAGCTTAAAAGTTTACTATTTAATATATATATATATATATATATATATATATATATATATATATATATATATATGATGTCATATTGGGGTTGTGGTAACTTTGTGTTTTGCATGTAAACTTTTGTATCAAATAATACCCTTATTTATAGTTAGTGCATGAAAAACCATCAAATATGTCATGAAAACTTATGATTTGAAATCAAACATTTCATAAAAACTTATAAGTGATTATAAGTGTTTAAATACATAAATAAAGACTTGTTATAGATAAGAGAAACACAACTTATCATCTTGTTCAATCCACACACTTTAAGGACATAAATGTGTTAATTATAATAGTTGTTCATAAAATATCATGTAAAAAGTCTTATGGTATAAATGATTAGAAATGTGTTGGTTATGGTTACTTACAGCCGGACTGCTATCAAAATTTGGATATGAAACAATTTTGATTTACTTTAAAAGTAACTAAACTTTTAAGACAAGTTTCTGAACATAAACAATTAAGAGTAGTAACTAAAATGTGGGATTGTTGTGGAAGTTTCTCATTCATCAATCTAAGGCACCAACTTAGTGAAGTCCTCTATAATAATAATTAATCTTTTGTGAGCGAAGAATGTGTGTATAGATCTATACGGGTTGACACATCCGTCTATGGTTGCTAGCTACAACTTAGTGAAGTCCTCTATAATAACAATTAATCTTTTGTGAGCGAAGAATGTGTATATAGATCTATACGTGTTGACACATCCGTCTATGGTTGCTAGCTACAACCAGCGTTTGTTGAAACAAAATTTGATGACAACTTTTTTTTTTTACTCTTTTTATCACGACGTCGATGAAGCATCATTAGGACAACAAGCACCAATTTTTTTTTCATTGTACTTCACGGAGGTGGGTTCAAGTCATATAGCTCGGTTATTGTTCAACAAAATCTCGGATACAAAAATACTAATACAGACTAAGATAAGGTTGTATGTAGTATAAGGATTCACATGTAGAATGTTAAACAAATTGTTAGTGTTTATTTATATAAAATAAACACTTAATATTGCACTTCACGAAAATATGTTAATTTTTACTTGTTTATTTAAAGTAAATTAACATGAATACTTGTATCAGATTACAAGTATTGGGTCTCATACAAATCATATCGGTAACATTGTTGTCTATGATTTTGCACAAAATTTCCCGTTTAAACATTCTATGTATTACAAACGTTTCTTTTTATAAAACTCATGGAGTCAAAACTTGTGGAACTCATCAACAATTTATATTGGTATATTTTAAAACTTATATTCTCAGGTAACTAAGAAGCTGGAGGTGGGACATCGATTCTAAGAAAATTATATTTTCTCTCTTTTGCGATAAATTTGATATGTTTTATATTACCATTTTGTGTTTGAATTATGATGATCTAACTAGATTACAACCCGCGTTAAACGCGGGGAACGCATAAAAGCATACAAATGTCTACAACATAATAATTATAAAAAAATTATTGTTATTGGTATTATCGAAATGTATGGAAGATATATTGAAATCAATAAATATATATAATCGTTGAAGGACCTCTTTGTATATAACATTTTTTGTTTTATTAGTTGAATGATTTTTCCTCGTCACATATGATTTTGATATTGTTGTACAAGCATAAGTTTTCTAATGATATGTTCCTTCATAATAAAGTTACTTAATTTAAGTCTATATTGACAACCAATATACCGTTTTTTTCACTGCATCAAATATTGACAACTATTTCATTTATTCAAATAAAGTCATAGAGTATAATTTATGAAATGTTAAATGTTATATAAATTTAATTTTAGTATATCATTAATGGGAATTCTTTTCTAAATCGTGATTGATTTATTTAAATTGATTATAAATATAAGAGCCAACTTTTATGTTTGTTCATATTTATTTGGTGCTCGCAAGAACTTTGCATTGGTCTTGACGATATTTCGAATAATTTTAGTATATCATGAATGTAATTTGGTATATCTTTCAATTATATGAAATATCAAATAATGACATTTCATTACTATTGTGATAACTTAGTTTATATATTGCATTTTTATTAATCTTAACGATTTTATTTTTTTTCTAATAACTGTAACGCTTTTACTAATTGTACTTACAAATCTCCTAATATCTTATATTTTTTATCTTACTTTATAATTTTTCATAACTATACTATTTTCAAGATTGACTGTCTTAATAGTTTTTTTTTTCAGTCTATTCAATTTTATATTTCATTGTACAACATCATCTTTTGTATGTATTCTAAAATTTCATTTTAAAAATGTTTAATGTTTACATCTTATTTTTTTTAATAAACTCATGTAATAATTATGGAATATATAATTTGTTTGAATTAACATTTACTTCCTTCACTAAATTAAATTCCTCATTAAACGGATATATTTTGGAAAATAATAATTATAATGGGGCAACATTATCTAAGATATAAATGTTTGATATACTTTTGGAGAGAAAAAATCGGGATCATTAAAAAAAATTATATAAAGAAAATACAAATTTAAATTAGGTGGAATTATGGATGAAATTACCGATGCAAATTATTTTGAAGAGAATTGTATTTTGTAAAGTATAATACTATGATAAAATTAGAAATATGTATATTATTGTGTAAATTTATTTATTTTATTGTTACTATATAAAGATAAAACAAAGTATCTTGGTATGTTAAACAAAAAAAACAATTTCAATGAACATATGTAACTAAAAAATCAAATTTGAAGATACAAATTTAAAACTTAAAAGTATAAAGACATGTGATAAAAATGTGTGAAAGAGCTCTAACCACATTTGACCAATTTGTTAGTGAGAAGATCATAAATGAACTCTCTGATAATTATCAACGAATTATTTCATGTATGACAAAAGGTAAATTCTATAATTAGTGGATTCGAAATGTTTTAAGTAATGCTAAAATAAACATGTATATTGAAGTGTAGATAAACATGTCCTTGTCATGTAAACGACATGTTTCATGGTATCATGTAGAAAAATCCTTTAGTAAATAAAATGTTTTAAACACATATACTTAACTTAGATCCTGATCAACCAAGTTCATCAACCGTTTCTCCATTGAATTCTCAATAATCACTTTCATGGGATTAGTCAACACAATCTGACCAAGAAAATCTAGAACAAAAAAATGGTTGTTGTATTATAACTGTGTAATACAAGAAATATTTACGTATAGATAAGGTAGAATGTTAAAATAAAATCTTACCAAATGCAACATGAGTGTCGAGATTCCTGACTATAAAATCCTGAAAAGTCACAAAGTTATAAGGATCCACCATAACAGCAAAATCATTTGATATACGAACTTTGATTGTTTTGTAGAAATTATTCTTATGCTTATGATTAACCAGCATGTAATCTTCTTCATTTCTGGTCATACCAAATTACATACCCTTACAGATTTTTCAACAAAGAGAGCTTCAAGCAAACTAATGAGATTTCTTTTATTGTTGCTTGTATTTTAGTGCCATGTAAGTGAAAAAAATTGGTTAAGTTTAAAATTTTATAAATTAAAAGCAACATAATAATAAAAATAAAATTATGTACCTAGTCGTCAATTAAAATCATGTCCAAGCTGCTAAACGTGTTTGAGTTGTTCTTTAAGTTTGCTTCCAAAGCAAGAGTACTTGAACACGAATGCTTTTGGTTTCCTTGGATGCATTGATGTCAGCAACCTTATTAAAGACAACCGCATCACGATAGTTTTGTGCCATAGGTGTAACATGAAAGAGAAAACAATTAGAATTAGAAATAACTTTTATATGAAATAAAAAATACGTATACAATGTATTTATCTATAACGAGGTTTGATTTATAAAGATGTATGAAAGCTATTATAGTTGAAAACAAAATTGTTTACATACTTAATTTCAAAGGATGCATAAATAGATTATATATTATTTCCTATTAAATAAACCTAAAAGTGTAATACGATTATACCAAAATATTTTAAAATCATACCAAAATTAAATTGGATTCTTATGACATAATAATTAAAAAAAATCATAATCATCTCTAATATATAAAAATAACATTTTCCTAATTAGTGTTAATTCCAAAGATAGTTAATTTTTGTTTTGTTAAAGGTATGAAATATCTTTTCCTGTCTATTTGAAAAGTTTCAGAAAAGTAATTAACCGATTTCATGTAATTGTAACAAAGAAAGTCAAATATATGAATATATATATTTGATATAGGAACAATAATAATAATAATAATAATAATAAATATAAAAACCGAAAGAAGGTACTAACCTTCTACGACACAACAACGAAGGTTTGAAGCAGAGAATGATAATGGAAGTTATAAACAATAAGAATGATGTTGTAGAAAGAGATTTGAAGAAAAACAACGATTGAAAATAAGTGTGAGCTGCGAATTAAATGATGAATCATATATGTATGTGATAATTTAAATCTGATTTTTTGGTATGAATGATTTCCTAATAAAAATGGATTTCCTATTAATGGTTTACTAATATAAACGTTGTTTATATTAATGGTTGATATTAATACCTTAATCGAAATGGTTTGTTACTAATATGTTTTCAAAGTTGACCATACTAAAACTTTTATAACCGGAAATTCAAGATTTAAAATATGGGAAGATTTTATTGGAATTAAATACATTCTATTTCAACGGATGTAAGTTAATTTTGTTTGACAATTGGAAAGCTTTTATTGGAATTAAATACATTCCATTTGGGAAAAATGATGTCAACAATTTGATCTAAGAGTTGAAAACATTGGATTGAAATATAATCAAGGACCTAAATCGTTTAAGATGATGTCATAAAGTTTATTTTTTAATAATATTTAAATATTTGGTTTCCAAACATAAAAGTTTGTAATATATTGATTTAAATATGTTAATTGTTCTGTGGTTGATTGTGATTTAATTAACGTCGTAATCCTAGCGGAAACCGTTGGACGGGGTAATATATTATTTATCACGGGACTTGTTAAAAAGCATTTGCATACCCATAATCTTTCTTAATAAATGTATATTGCATGCACGTGATTGTCAAATAAAAATAATTATGTGGGGTTTAACTAACTTTCTGTAATTAGTTTTTTTTTGGAAAGGGAACTTCCCTAACGAGGGTTTCCGGGTCAGTTTTCGCGCACCGACTAATCCCCGCTGCAAACATAAAGCTTTGCTTTATGCCCTGAAGTCACTGCAGGCGAACCTCCATGGCCACAAGGGCTAAGTGGTGCTAGGATTTGAACATGGGTCAATAGGTTATCCACCATATCTTCCACATGCCTTACCAAGTCACCACAACCCAAGTGGTTAACTTTCTGTACTTAGTTAAATAACCATATAGTGTATATCGTGTCGTTTTACTTCAAATCCCTTGATTCATCTTGTATTATTTACTTCAAATGTGTTCCATAAATTAATCAAGCAAGCTGAAAGGTTTAAACAAATATTTTAAACCATGTTTCGTTTTAACACTTTTGACATTTTTTTTCTTATTTATGTATCCTACTTTCTATAATGAATTTACATATCTTTTGGATGTCTTACAATATATTATACTCTTAATCTTTTATCAATACCTAGATTGCAAAAAATCCTATCTCGCCCCACTTTATTCTCAATTTGTAGAATCTTACTTCAATATGGTCACACATATGTAATTATGATTTTAGATGGCATTCCTCATTTTATAATTTACATATTGTTAGCCTCTTCCAAAATACATGTTTTACCATTTTTAAGCCCTTTTTTCCTTATTCACTTAGGTAGTGTTTGTTTTTTGTCTGCAGATCTGCGAGACGTCTTCTGTCTGCGCCGCGCAGACCACGCGCAGACATTAGTCTTCGCAGATTGTTTGTTTTTTTGAAGACTGCAGACCTAAAAATGTCTGCGCGCCCTCTTCTTGGCGCAGATGTACACCAGAGTCTTCTAACATCTTCAGACATCTTCTAGCTTAAAAAAACATATATATCTTTATTTTTTTTAAGTTTTTTTTTTTAATTTATATTTTTTCCAACTTTATTAATGATAAACAATATGAAAAAAAAAATTACAAAACTTAAAAAAAAAACATTTGACGATACAAACATGATATTTTTAACAAATTTATAAATAAAAATTTATTATAATAATAGTCGTTGAAATTGTTTATATAAATATGAAAAAAAAAATCAAAATATATTCTTATATTTTTTTACCAAAATTTTGTAAAACTTTATTTAACAGAGTATCATCAATTTGTCGAGAAAATATTTATCGTACGTTTTTAATAGATTTATTTGAAAAAATCGAAGTTTATTTCTATCTATTTATGTACAAATTCTTTGATTACTAATTATAATATTTAGTTATAACTTTGCAATCAAAGTTGTTGGTTTTTATCAAATATGTATATGAATTAATACCATTTTTATTTTTATTTTTTATATAATAATACATAAAAGTTGATCTAGATTCGTTATATATTTATAATAAAGTCGTAAAAAATATATAAAAAATTCGCTTTGAAGTTCTAAAAAATCAGTTTATTTAGATTTCAGTTTATTTTAATAACCCGCAGATGTTAAAAAAACAAACAGTCTTCTTTTTTCAGATTGCAGACGTTTGATCCACCTCTTCTACTGCAGAGGTCTACAGATGTGATCCGCAGACTGCAGACATTTTGCCTCAGAAAAAACAAACAGCAAATACTTGTATCCATTCAAAAAACCAACTTTTCATCTCCTTACCGTTAACATGTTTCCAACATATTTAAAAGTTTTGTGTGTACCACTTCGGGTACTCTTTTTAATTACATATAGACTAAAATTTTGTCCAATACAAGAATTTCGCTTCTTTATGAAAACTTTATCCTTTAAATGTATATATGCGATCTAAGCACATTCCATCATATTCCCATAAGTGTGCGGAAATTCTTTGATTCATCCTGCATATTGCAGTTCTCAATAAACATTATATAATGATGAATGGAATGTAGTTAAAAAAAAATCTGATATTATTGTTATGTAATACTTCAGTGATAAATAAAAAATAATCATTTTTAAAATTTACATAATTATTGAAATACATCGTTGACATGCCAACGATCTTCATCTTCCTGAAAAATGTGGCTCGTTCTAAATAAATTGTGCGCTTCATGAGATCTAATGCAAGTATCTTTGTCCAACAGCTTGGTATCAATATCTGGGTCTCACATATTTCTGGGGTTCAAGAGAAGCGTGATCCCCTCGATCCCTAAATTATGCAAAGTTCCTGTGAGAGTTTTCTTCCGATCCATAGGTCTTACATAAAACACAAAGCTTTACTCATTTGGGTACCAAATTTTGGTAAGAAATGAAGCAAAAATAATCTTCAATCTTATTGCTAGAGCCTAGAGTTGAAGATTGGGCATTCAGTGTATTACAACCCATAAGTAACCAACCCTAAGTCCCATGCATATTACTAATGAAGAAGTTGTCTTTTTTCATCTTTTCACCCTGTGCACTCATGAGGAGGGATAGGATACCTACCCTTATCGGTACAATAGTCATAATTCATATACTTTTTTCTTACTTCGTCGTAAGCTTTCTGTTGTTTTGTGTCCAATTGCCAGTAGGTTTTGGTGTTCCACCAATAGTTTTGGGCAAAACAATCTTTATTAGGATTATTAACTGGCGAGAGGCACCCATCAATCTTAAAATCTTGAAAATGGGCTTCAATTGGTCCATTTGTCCAATTGGCCTTCGTTTTGCCCCCATCGGTAGCCCAAGAAGACCCATCCCATAAGCTCACTTTCACTTGCATTGTATTGTTAGGGTATTCTACACCTTTTTTTATGTTGTTCTTATATATCCTTATTGGTGTGTCGTCCACAAAAAATCTGAGAAAAAAAACACAATCGTTAGGTGTTATTCGACAATCTTTATATGTTTAATGGAAAATTAAATTGAGAGTAAAATCCTATTATTATCAGGTAACAAAGTTGTTTTATTAGTCGAGTTCCTTGAATTTTTTGTTTACTTCCTTACTAGTCAATTCTTAATACTATTCTTTTGGGTGCTATTAAAAACACACAATTGCTTTATGTTTTTTTTTCTCTTTTTGAAAATGGGACAAAATATGATATTTGGCAAACCAATAATATTTTGTTCAATGTAAAATTGTGATTAAACTTAGAGAAAAAACTTATCGAGTCGGTCCCCTTGATCAACCCTACAAAGTACAAAAAATACAAATATTATGGACGATGCTATTAGCGGCGAACACGAGAAATACATAATTTTGTGCTATGGATATAAACCGGATTTCTTGTAGTGCAATGCACAAAATCAAACAAAAAAAACCGATATTGATGTGGTATATTTATCTTTTTTTTTTTTAATGACAAAGTTATTGAAGCATGTGAGATTTATAGGTTAATTTTAATTTGAAGTGTTTTATACGGGATGATCACTATTAGGCCACATTGATGCATCAAGATGGCCTAGTAATCATCAAAAACTCCAAATTGGACTTAACCCAAATTCGAATCTCACATGTTTCAACCTTAGGGTGATTTATACCGTGATGATGATGCATATATTTTTTATAAGATAAAATAATTAAGTGTATACACAATCTGATGGTGGTTCCATAACAATTTGTAGTAATGGAAATCAGTTGCGGGATCAAACCAAAGAGTGAATTTTTGCTCTCTACCACCAATACTATTCGCAAATACATTTGTTTGTAAAGTAATAGGTTTGCCTGGTCGATTTCCCAAGAACTCGAAGTCCAACTCATCATGCATAGTTGTATTTAAAAACATCTGCATCGATCAAAGCAACATAATTAAAGAGAGACATATTGAAATATGTATGTAATTAACTAATGATCGACACTTAGGAGTTGAGAATGGTGCTAAACATTTAGAACTATATATTTCCAACCTTTATATGCATACATAATACATATTAAAATACACACATATAAATATAAACTTCTTTTTGGAAATCCAGGGTTGGAAAATCAGTACAAAGACCAACCCCATTTAAGTGTTGTTATCGTCAAACCAAGTCAAGCTTGAAATTTTATTCTCCCTCTCATTTTGCTTCACAAGGAAATTAAATCAGTTTTGATTTGATCCAAATGGTTGATTTTTAAATAGCTCATGTTCATCATATATATTCACACTAATCTTTAATTATACTGCTTTGTTTAAAAATATATAAAAGATCAATATTGATCTACAAGTTTCGCCCATGCATACATAAAAAGCAGTAATCACACCACCAGAATCCTTGGTGGGTAGCTTAATCTTCATCTGAAAGTAACCAGATCCATAATAAGATTTCGATGCAAATCCAGCACCTACAAATTATATATTCATCATGAACACACACATTATAAAGTAATCAATTGTACGCCATATATGCATACATGGACATGAACATACTTGCAATAAAATGTTAAGATTAACGTAATCAATACAATTTTCTTATACAAGAACATGCATATCTACATATCAAAGATGGTCATTCATTTATTATGTTTTACAAAATTTTGATTACAAAAACGAATTGGTATCATTACAATTAAAATAAAATATTATATATCATCAGGGTTGGTAATCAAATAGTAAAAATATAGAACCTAAATATATAAAAATGAGAAAGAGATAGAAGTATATATAGAATACCTGAAGATTGATCCAACGACAATTGAACCTCCTTTCCTTGATTAAGTAACTGAGCGTGATGGTTTCCCCAAGTTACATTATAATTTTGATCAAATGCAACATTCTTTTGATCAAAACCTCCAATGGTTCTTGTTGCATCTGCACTAAGGAAGAAAAAAAAGTCCAACAAAGCGACCATTACCGACGTCGTTATCATCCATGGAGGAAAACTCATTTGACTAAACCCTGAATATTGCGAAAACAAACCCACAACAAATTAATTTGATTGTATATATATATGTATGTATCAACTATTGGATTAATGGGTCGTCAGAATTGAAAATGATAAGACAATGCAGAGGTTGTTAATAGAGAGTTCTAACATGCATAGACATATTTAGAAATTAAATGTGAAAACGCGTAAATATTGGTAAATTCACAACTACTATTAACCAATAATTTTTTAGCGGTAAAGAAAAAGACACATTTGGACCAGAAAAACTTGTGCTCAAAACTATCTTGTTTTTTTTTTTTGGAATATACAAATTTGAACGGTATAAATTCAGCTCACGTACTTTTTAATGATATAATGAATAAACACCAAATTGACCACGTTCTATAAATACAAATTTCGAAAATGACCTTTTTTTTTTTTTTTTTTTTTTTTTTTTGCAAATTTTGGGAATGGCCATTCGATTAGACAAGTCGTCTATGTTAAGACTCAATTGCTATGGTGCCCACCGAAGGGTTATTTGTATAGGTAGATCCGACAATTTGTTATACAACACGAGTTTTCTTTATATGGGTTTTAAAAATCCATGTTTCTTGGTGACAAAAATTTTAAATTCGTATTTTTTGTCTTATGTGTGTCAAAAATGAATTTATCTGTAACACATATGGATATAAATTAAATTAGTGGTTGACACATGACACGCATAAACACGTGACAGATGACACTTGCAAACATGTATAAACACATATAAACATGTATAAACACGATTGAAATTAATGTAAGTTTGTGTTTATTTGTGTTTTCGAGTAACACGGTTAAAAACGTGTATATTCGTGTTGTGTCACATATCACACATATTAATTATGTATCATGTTCGTGTTAATATTTGTCAAATTCGTATCATGTAAATTCGTGTCTGACACGTAGTTTTGAACAATGGTGATGAATAATAAGTTTGTAACATTGCATTATATCATGTTCTAAATTCTGTTTCTAACAATTTTTTGTTGTAATTTATGATTAATTGTTATATATTGCTTTGTAAGTGCCATAACATGTTATGTAGTGGCATATTGTTTACGTGTTACTACTCTAAAAAAGAAGTTTAAAAAATTTTGTGATGGTTGTTTTTGAGACAACTAATGTTCACTTATGGGCAATTATATGTTGCATTTTCAGAGTTAAAAGTAGAGATGAATTAAAAATATTGATTTTAGATATTGACGATAAACTTAGCAATATAACATCTAATGTTATTGTTAGACGTGTCAAACCCAACTAGGGATGAGTGTGGGACGGAACTGGTACCGACTCGTCCCGTTTCCGATTTCCCGAATACCGAATTTGATTGAAAGTGAATCCCGAGTACCGAATTGAATTAACATTACTGGTACTGGTACTGGGAATGGTACCGATATTCGGTACTAATACCGGTACCGGCGGTACCGATTCCCGAATTTCATGTATTTGGAGTATCAAGTATCGTCCCGTATTTTTAAATTCGGTACGGTTCGGTACCGGTTCCAGTATGGTACCGGTATGGGATCGGGATTTGGGACAAACTGCTCATCCCTAAACCCAACAAATGATAGGGGTACGATATACTCCAAAAGAATCCCACTATATTTCACTAACATGTAGTACAAGGCAAGTAGGGTCGATCCATAGAGACACGGGCCAATCTGTCTAATACCTCTTTGCGCAAGGTACTTGTTCACAAAAGATTAAAGAGGGGGGTTTTGAATGCAATGATTAAACAAACAAATTAGAAAGACAAATAGTCAGCTAAATGAGTGAATTAAATTCAGATTTTGTAAGGACTCCAACTTCATGTATGACAACTTAGCAATGTGACTCAAAGATGACACAACATTCGTTCAGTTCTATCTAAGTCAGTACTTGAAAGTGTTAATAAGCTCTAACACTTCCCATTCACCACATTAATTAACCAAAACAAGCTCTTTGATTAACCCTAACCTTACTAACCTAACCTAAACAAGCTCTTAGAATTAGATTAAAAGATTGCATGAAGCTTTATGTGAATGTTCCCAACAACACCCAATACTCCTCACAAGCTCGGTAGTGTAAAAGTGTGTGAATAAGATTTACACTAAATTCATTCAATAGAGATCAATTTAATGCTTGTTACTTGTTCAATTTCACAAAACAATTACGGATTTTGTAAAAGAGATAACTTGAATGACCTAACCCTAATTCAAATGGCCAATAAAAATCACAATTAGAATCAAACATTCGATTAAAGCAAAATCAAATTCACTAGATAGAAATTAAGAACAAACATCATGTCATATGATTGAAGTCACTACCAAGAAGTCAAAAATTGAAATTGGAGAAACTAAGGTTTTATCCACACATGGCTAGAACAAGATCACAAGTTTAAAATATGGAAATAATGTGAAATTACAACTTATAAATACTAGAAATAATGTTTCCAAATGATTACTGATCAAACCCTTGCAAAAACCTTCGCTATCCCCTCTGAAAATATGCTATGATATGTTGTGTGTGTGTAAAAATGACCCTCAACCCGTAATATGAAAGATAGGAAAAACTGTCAAAAGTTGGTTTTTGGGTCGAACACGGCTCGTGTTGGACATAAGGTAAAAATGACACGGCCTGTGTTCAGCATGGTCAACATCTTCTTCTTTTCTGGTCAACACGACCCGTGTTCCTTCGTAGTGTAAATCCAACACGGCCCGTGTACCTCTCTGACTCCAATTCCAAACTTGATTTTTCCAACTTTTTCGTTCTTCGTCCGATCATCCCGAAATGTTCACCAATGCTTCCCCGACACCTCCCAAAGCGCATTTCAAGCTCTGGTTTACCTAAAAAAGAGATGTAAGTATGAAAATAAGGTTGTTCTAGAGACTAACATGAATATAATGAAATGCAAGAAAAAAGAAGAACAATTATGCTAAATAGATGCATGAAATGGGACTAAAAGGTGTGCAAAAAAGTGCACAAATTGCATCTAACAGTTATATTCAAATAAGTTTATAGAAATTTGTGATTCATAACAATTATTTACAATATGTCAATAATCTTTAATTACTTTAGATTCAACTATCCATTTATTCATGTTTTTATTGTATTTATTTTGAAAGCTTATTTTAAAAAATATTTAATTTTTACACATTGATAGTCAACAAAATTATTTAAAATATATCAATAATTTGTTTATTAGTATATATTGACATAGTTACTTATTTATTCATCATTTCGTTTGTATTTATTTTAAAATTTTATTTTAAAAAATATTTAATATTTACACCTTATATTTATTTATTTTTTTAATCAACTCGTTCAATACATAGATTTCACAACTATTAGAATAAATAAAATACATACAACCATTATAGATTTATGGTTCATTAATATTCAAGTGTATTTTTTTTATAAAATTAACAAATCAAAACACATTATTATTTAACATAAAAAAACATATATAATAAGTATAATTAATAAGGTCAGATAAAAAATAAATAAATAAATAAATAAAAAAAGGTCAAAATTCATGATTTTTTTTACAAAATAAAATCCGTCCACGCATCCTCATAGCTAACCTAGATATCATTTTATCTCCCGCATTTATTTATTTATTTATTTATTATTATTATTTATTAATATTTTATGTTAAACAATCAAAATTATTAGCCATTAAACAAGGAAAAAAAAGGGGGCGAAGTGTGGTGCGAGTGACAGAGAAAGCCGGCGGTTTCCCTCGCCATTTGCGCATATTCCGACGACAACTTCTTCTATTGTTTTTCACACTTTTAACTTTTAAGGATCATATCATTTCAAGGCACGCTTATGCTTATGATTACAGCAGGAAGAAGAGTGTAGTACTGAAATTATATCATTGAGTTGCTTGCAGTTTTAATTATTCACCGAAATGGACCACAACAACAATGACAAGTACGTGCTAGCGCTACGTTCTGCTTCTTGCAGTATTTTATTTGCGGGATTACATTTATAATACATTTGTTGTGATTTTATACTATTTCTTATGTGTTTGGGGTAAACTTCAGACAAATTATGCAAATTTTGTGGTGTTTTAGGGCATTTAAATGAAGGATTTGGGACTTGATTTTTGCTTGATTTCGTTAATTTTGCTTGCTAGCTTAGGGATTTTACTCTACTATTTTTATTGCTTGATCGTGTTTTCAAATGCAGTTGTTTGTGAGTTTATATGGTGTCTTATGTGTATTGGAAAAAAATACAGATGGATTTTATGTCAACTTTGTCTTTGTGGCGTTTAGGGCATTTGAATGAAGGAGCTACCTTAGGGATTTTGCTTTAATTGCTTGCTTATGTTCAGATGCATTTGTTTGTGAGTTTGTATGGTTTTTTATGTGCTTTGGGGAAAATGCAGATGAATTTCTTCTACCAATATCGTGTTGTTTACTTTAGGCTTTTAGAAGAAGAATCTGGGACTTGGATCTTGTTTAATTCCATGAATCTTAGTCTAATACTTTTGTGGATTGGTGAAGTTTTTCCTTTATTTTTTGGTGAATTGTAGCACTGAAATGTGGGATTGGGAAGATGAAGATTATGGTTTGCAAACAAGTGAGACTCAACACACAATTCTTTATCTTCCTTAACCATGATATATATACTATATAGGCTATTGACATTTATTATTTATGATTTGTTAAAATGGTTGTAAGCAGTTGCTTCTAACAGCCTATGGAGCAATGCAAATGAGAATGAAGATGATCTTACTTATGTGTTTAATGAAACTACCCCAGCAAAGTCCTTTGAGGATTTGGCTTATCAAGTCACCAACAATGGTAATCTTATATCTTTCAAAGAAAAAAAAAACATTCATTTTATATTTTTGTTGAATTTGTGATATTTATCACTAGGAATGAAAATGCAGAAAACATAAACAAGGGAAAAGAGCCATATAGAGAAGCCTATTCACAAGCAAAGAGACGCCGAATGCTGCAATTTGACAATGAAATTGTGGATGTGGACATGATACCCGTTTGTGGCAAGGACTTCTCATCCACATATCTAAAGTCAAAGGTTAGTCAAACATTCCCATTCCCATTTCAAATAATTATTGTAAGTCAAATGAATTAAATTTATATTCTTTTAGTCCCCGTTTGTTACACATGACAAGAGAAAGACAGAACAAGTTGTACTGTATTTGACATGCATCTGACTGATGTCAATGGGACAAAGTATTAAGTTTTATCTTTTAATTTCTTTTGACCACCAGTTATAAAATGGTATCCTTTTTTATTTTTTTTATTTTTTATGATCAGGAGAGGGAAGCTTCTTTGAATGGAGCTTTATCTGATATTAATCAATGGGTTGATGGATTCACAGGTTTGACACTTATAAGAACCATAATCCAAATATATGATAAAGATTATTGTATTAATCTGTGAAACTTTTGCATTGTTTCTCAGATGATATTCCTGCATCTGGATCTGGTTACGAGGGTTGGCTACATGATTGTCTTGTAGATGATACAGAGATGCATTTAAGCACTAATGATTTGTATGTTTTTTATCAACTTCATTAATTAACTACCAAAAGGATTTCGCTAATTTTTAAATGTTCATAACAGGAATCCATCTGTTCAGATTGAGCTTACAGGTATGGAAACTTTTTACTATTTCATAATTTTAATATTTTCACTAATCACATATATTTTTTTTTGTTGTTTATAGAATCGAAGAATTCCCAATCTAAGAATGATGAAGAGATCCCCACTCCTACTCGTAAAAATATCATCTTAAAAGGTGTGTATTGTTCCAAAAAAAAAAGTTGTTTTGATCCTTTCCAAATGAATAATACCATTATATTTCTAATAATTCTTGTAATGTTTAGGGAAAAAGTCTTTTATTAAGACTCGAACAACAAAGATAGCTTCATCGGTTGTTCTTCCATTTGCATTTGTAAAACCATGTGGAATGCAAGGAGCAGTTACTCTAAAAGATATAAACCAGAAAATACTGACTCCACCACCATCAAAATCAAAGAAATCCCATGAAAGTGAAAATGAAAATCCTGAAAAATCATATCCAACTTCAGCTTTCTCAAGGAAGCCTGTTGTTGGTAAAACCAAGATTCGTACAGAAGGAGGAAAAGGTAGCATTACAATCATGAGAACCAAGGGATGATTTATGTAAACTTATTAACCCTTTTTGTTAGTAATTTGCTCTTTCTTTTCATGGTGTCATCTAGAATTATTAGTTAAAAAGAAAAAAAGACAAAGAGCAAAAGTTAAGGGAGTCGATGGATGGGTAGTGTTTGTATCTTGATGGAGTGGTTTTATTTGGTAGATTCCTGTTGTTTTTAATATCTGAGATGACTGGAATCTATTAGGATCTTTTTTGTCTGAGATCCTTCTACCACCTTTTTTGTCTCTAGAACAACTTGTAATGCTAAAGTTATGTGTTCTTATTGTAATTTTGTATTGTTTTTGGTTTTTTCAGTTTGGTTTACTGGTTAAACCAAATAATACAATGTGAAAACAAATTAACAAGAACATTAGGAAAACTAAATCAAATAAATTAATAAGAAAGTCATGATTTTTTTTTTTTTTTTTTATAATTAAAAAAAAAAAATAGACATTAGATAGCACAACAGAGGAATTCGAAGCTAACTAGATAAGTGGGTTGTCCTATTTGGGCTTTATATGCTCAAAATGATTTTTAGAAACTAATTTAACATTTTAAATATAAAATATTAATTTATAGAAAAAATATATATAATTAAATAACTTATTCGATTTAACCAAAATAATGAAAATTTAACAAAACCCAAACCGGATAAGGTATGTATCCTTATTTGGCTAATCAAACCAAATTAACCCAAAACTGAATAATCCAAATCAATTGAACCAAACATCATTCGGTTTGATTTGGGTATTTGATTTTGGTTTTTTCTCACACCCCCCTTTATGTTAGTATGAGTAGCTGGAAGAAAATTGATTATCGAGATAAATATAAAAATAGTTGACAATTCGTAACTTCAATAAACTGTATATCCCTGATTATCTGTTTATGATTATTCAAGTCATCGTAGTTAGTTTATTGAAAAATCAGTTAACATCTGGCTCCAAATTGGAGTAGCTCTTTGTTTACTTCTTGTTTGCAAGGGTAAAAAGGGAAAGTGGAAAAAGTTGAATTAAATTCTTGATGGATGATGGATCATGGGTGTCTTTAAATGTTCATAATGGCAGTTCATGGATATTGGTATTTCTTTATTTAATAAGGTAAGTCCTTAAATTTAGTGCAATGTACAATTTGTAACGCAATAAAGTCCAAACTATTATTATAGGACTTGACTTAATTCGAACTAGTAAAACCCCAGCAATGGGATCGGATTTTTTTTTTTCATATTATTAACTGTTTTCCCTTAATGAATGTTATTAGAGAGGATCAGTACTTAAGCGACACCAGTTTAGTAATAGACAGGGACAGAAGCGACAATCTCCAGAAAGTGTGTAAAGTATGTATAATATACTGTTCATAAGGCGTTTTGTAATTTAATTGTATGTATAATATAATTCACTTATTTTTGGATGATGACAATTTGATCTCTTTTGGGGACAAAATAATTTGGTTGGGAAAAGTACACAAATAATATAATTGTTGTGCACAAATAAGCTCCCAGAGTAATAATGTGATATATTCATATACTGATTTATTTATTCATATACTGATTTAATGGGTAAAAGTTAAAATGTTTTAAGAATGTTTGGGTTTTCTAAATAACTATAGTTTAAAAGCTTGAGGAGAGAATATTGGTGATTTAAAAGTGAACACCTACATCCATTTCTCATAAGCTTGTTCTATGGGGAAAGAGATGTTGCTAGGCATACAATCATACTTCCACTTACTTCCCTTGAAGAGTAGAGATTGTAACACCGAGTTCTGATTGTGTTTTCCTCCTTTGATTATTGATCTTTTAAGTCTATCGTACGTTGAAGCAATGAGAAAGCCTTGATTGAATTATTTTGCTAAGGATTTAAGAATCAACATGGTTTGTGACACGGCCTATGATTCTTGTGGTGTGATTCCACTGTGGTCTGTATGAGCTTAAGCCTTAGGCCTCTGGATTTGGAAATATTTAAGGGTATTAAACCTAGGGTTCAGCATTTGCAGCCTCCTTGAGTATCTCTAATGAAACCCTAGCCTCTCTTGAAGCTTTCAAGCTCATCCTTTCTCCAAACCTCATTCTTGATGTTGTTTTTATGCTTTTGAGTGAAGAAAAGAGGAAGATTGATCTTGGAAGCATTTCAATCTGGAATTTTCAGCCTTCACATCATCTTTGGACCTTTGTAAGTTTCAAGATCCAAGCTTTATGTGCTTTCATCCATAGATCTAGTGTTGGTTAGTGTTTTTAGTCCCTTTTTGTCCAGTTTTCTTTGTGTTCTTGGAGTTGGAAGAACTCCCGAACC
The DNA here is from genome assembly GCF_052625555.1 of Lactuca saligna. Lineage (NCBI taxonomy): Eukaryota > Viridiplantae > Streptophyta > Magnoliopsida > Asterales > Asteraceae > Lactuca > Lactuca saligna. Next base: position 9,858,913 of record NC_136425.1, on the reverse strand, counting down.
TTTGAAACAATTTTTTGTGCTTTTGGACTTGTTAGATGTTGGAAAGATGGATGTTCATGCATTCCCTTGGTGTTATGCAAGAGTTTTGGCCTTTTTAAAGTTAAGGTCCAATATTTGATAAGTTTGAGGCTTAGATCTGGATAAAGTTGGAAACTTTATCCATTAAGATCTTTAAGAGACCCAGATCTGAAAGGATTATCCTTTGGTTGAAAGGATTAAGGACTTAAGAAGGAAGATGTTAGACAGGATGTTGCAGCGCGGTGGTTTAGAGTATCACAGCGTGCTGACTGGCATATTCACGACTATTTTGTTGCGTTGTGGTTCGTGGCGCGATGGGTTGATTTTCATAACGCGGCCGTTGACTTTTGAGCACTTTGACTTTTGGTTAAACTTGGGGTTTTGAGCTATAGACCCAGGGTTAGCCTATGGTTGATTAGGCAGTTCGCGTAGCTGATTCGTTGGGCTTCGGGTAGTTGACTTCAGCTCTTTGATCAGGTGAGTCTTCTCACTGAGTGTTAATGTATGCTAATTGCTTGTATGCTTAGATGCTTGTTGGGTTGGACCCATTAGGCTAGGCATGCATGGTTGGATTTGACCCGTTAGGTTAGGCTCATTATTTTGTATTGTATGTGGCATCTTGTGGAAATCACTAAGTTTTGTGCTTATGATTTTAAGTTGAATGTTGCAGATTGTTCTAGTAGCAAAGGGAAATGAACAATGTGATTGCATGACATCGTTGGATATGTTTTGAGACTTTTGCACCTTTTATTTACAATCTTTATACTATGATTTATTGTTTGAAACAAATGATTTTTATTAGATCTTTAAGAATGGAACTGGAACAAATGCTTTTGATCTTAAATGAAAATTATTTTGAAAATTGGAAAGTTACAGAGATGTTGCTTCAATAAAAGATATATGGCATGTTGATCATGTCATATACAAAGAGAAATAATTAGTAAACGAAAAAAATACTAATCACGACATATACAAGAACACCCTTTCCCCCACTCGAATGTAAGGTATAATAGGAGGATATGATGCATACAATAATTTCTCCACATGCAGACCTTTTTAGGTCCACGATATTCAAAAAAACAAATAGTCTGCAAGCTAAAATGTCTTCCTGCCTACACACATAAAAGCTTAGAAGAGTTTAAAAGAGCTTCTAAACGAAAAACAAACATCATCATAGTCTACAATGGCCCCTACATATAGAAGTGGACATCGTACTCTGTCCCTAGATACACTTGCAACCCCACCCCCACCCACTCTCAACAAAAAATCGGTATCAACTGTGTAGAAGAAAATTAAAAAACACATGACACATCCTACAACAAATACCTCACACCATCTCACATAACCTAGATAATACATTTATGATTCCACTTCCTAAAAATTATTTTTGTGTTCTTTTATAGTTGATGTGTTCTCCAAAAGTATCAACTCATTCATTTCAAACCTCAAACTCTCTTCTCACTTCATTCTCTTCTCCTCACTCCATCAACACTAGTCACTAACAGTCTCGACCATCCTTATCATAATTTTCATTTACCTCATTTTGCTATGTCCAATCACCAGAATCTTCATCTCCTTAATTTCAAGGTGATCGAAAAACTCTCAACATAAGTGACACACTTATCGCAGATGTCGGTTACTTCCTTTTAATATGTTATTTCAGTAGAAATAAGTGACACATTCACCATGTCTACAATATATGGTTGCATATGAGATTATACTAAAAATAAATAAATAATCAAACATTTTTAGTTGTTAAAACATATAATCAAGTCATACGTGAGTAATTTGTGAAGGAAAAAACCTACACTCCTCAATGAATGTTCAAAAGTCGCGTAAAGTATATCTTAAATGTAGGCCTCAATCTCTATAAAGAAGAGTTTGTGTTTCAGTCTTAGGACACTACATATGTATACCTCAATCTCTATGAAAACTCGTGGTTGTAATCTTTTGTAAACAATATTCAAGTATTTTTTTTCTTGTTAATCAAGTATTGTATTATATATTCATTCAATTTCGTTTGTTTTGTTTATGTTATTTTGTTGATTGTATACTTCTATCATAATATAGATAATATTATAGAATTGTTGAGAGGAAAAATGGAGTTGTAAGAATGGTTTTAGTTTTACAATGTCTGAATTCCGTAAAAATATCAAAAGGGGCACTATTAAATAATATCAACATATCCAAAGTGTTACCAGTCAAAATTTTTATTCTAATTTGAATGTTTATGTTTATTTATGCTTTTATATTTGTTTGTTTATTTTTGTTTGGCACCTTAATGGATATAAACGAACAAACTTGAACAAAATAATGTGTTAAACAAAATGTAAGAAAAAAAAAATTGTGTGTAACCGTTCATGTTCATTTGTTCTCATTTATAACTCTAGACATGGTGCTCATCTCATGTATTTTGGAGGCAGTAAGAAACTTTTAGTTAATAGTCACACGCCAACCAAGATACTAAACTAGAAAATTTATAAATTACAAATATAAAAAGGAGAGGCACATCTGTGTGACTGTGTGAGCAATTGATATCATCTATGTAAGTATGAGCAGAAGAAGTTAATCTAAGATAACAAAGCATCAACAACAAGAAAATTCTTTTTGGCAACTTTTTTCCCCTTACTTAACATATCACTTATTTATTATTGGGAAAATATTCTGGGTAATTAACTGTTAAGTTTGTTTCTATTTGGTCCCTTTCTTTTTTTTACCCAATAATCAAATATACCATCGAACTTGTTGTTTGTATTAACCATAATCCTTTTGACCGGCTTTTGACCGATTATCACATGTGATAGTCGGTCAAAGGGTTATGGTGAATACAAACAACAAGTTCAATGATATATTGGGTACAAAAAAAAATCAAATGAAAACAAACTCAAATATTACTTACCGTCCAGAGTCATTTTCACTTTATTATTCTTCTGCAAAAATAAACAAAAAAATCTACTAATCCACCAACGCGACATTTAATCCATAATGATGCTTCCTAATGATCATAAAAGACAATAATAATCATGATGACGAGGATACCTTTACAAAAGACAAGATTAAATAATAAATTATAGATGGATTAAGTAAAAGGAATATTTGGACCATGGTTTGTTTTTCAAATTGTCTGTCAGGCCGGTTGAATTTATTCTTTATTTTTGTACAATTGAAAATGTCAAACCTTAATAAGAAATTAAAATTGTTTTCATTTGTTTTTTTAAGAGTTATTTAAACAAGTTTGGTAATATTTATTTTTTAACTAAACTGAAATTGAACATTCCGTTTCTTGGATTCTTTTCAGACGGATTTTTGTTTCTTGAAAAGCAGTAATGAACAAAACTGGTGTCCAGTTGGACCCACTATCACCCCACCCTTTTACTTTTGTTTCAGTAAACTAAATCAGCATGCAAAATCACTAATTGGAAAATATGACACTATTATCTCAATAACATAGAACTCATTAGGGTCAGGTATATGTTGATTAACAACGGATTAGTGATGGATTAACAACGGATTAATGACAGAATCATGATGAATTAAAATTTTAGACCCCTATGACAATTGACACAGACCCTATACGATCACACACCTGAAAACCATTAAATACTTATTTATATAATTTCTTACTTTAATCAATTTCTATGACAATCTTTAATTTTTACCTATTTAAACTATCATGAATTATAAAATCGTATCTCACCTGGCTCCATAAACTACAATTAACATATTATATCTTTTGGTTTAATTTGCGAAGAATCACATGTTTTGTTTAAAAAGTCAATTTGTTGTATATGTTTAAAAATGTCCTTAAATAAATAAACATTGAACAGTGTGAGATAAATGCTTTACATAATTGGACTAAATGTACCAGAGATATTGTAAAAAACAAAAATCACATGAAACAAGAATTTAATTTTCTTGTTTTTGTATTTTTTGAACTAAAAGATATCAAGAATTTCCAAGATCAGATTGTTGCATAATGGACAACTAGCCCTTTGAACAAAAAGCTCCCTTGAACAGAGTCTGCAGAAAGTGTGCCCACAGGGAATAAATGCTGCGCCCTTATGTCTTACCATGCACACGCAGCAGTTGTTGTACTTGTATCCTCCTCCACCACCACCGCCTTCTTCCACCTCCTCCTCCTCCATCTCGTCCGCCTCTTTTTCTTCTTCATAATCCAAATACGCGGATCCATCCACTTCCAACAGCGACATCAACGACATCCTCGCCGCCGCCGGTTCTCCTTCTCCACCGGCGCCCCGATTTTCCTCCGTCGAGGTTTGCTCACTTTCCTCCACCGGCGAGTCAGTTTGTACCCTGGCTGTTTGCGCTTCCGGTATGTTACTAGAGTTAGTTACCTGCGGTGAATTCAACTGCCACGTTGACTCGTCGGTGGAGTTCCGCTGAGTCGAACCATGTCGTGTCAACAGACGATTGCTCTCTGTGGTAATGGGGATAAGAGAGGCGAGAGTAGGGGCGGTGGTTGTACAGACTGAACCAGCGAGTTTGAGCCGGAGTTTCTCCCTAATCATCTTCCACGTCGTCTTCGGTTCTTTTCCACAAGTCTGATCATCGCGTATAAGATCCAGTAGAGTACGATCTTGGATCCGATAAGGCGGCGTCTGCTTGATCGACAGGATTCCACCGAGCGTTAAACTGGCTGGTGCAGGTGGAGCGTTAGTTTCTTCATCCAACTGGTTATGCCGGCTCCGACCACCACCGCTGTCTTCCATTACAGAAACGCCTCAAACAAAGAGAAAAATGCCGCTACCAATTGACACTGTTTGTGCAATAATTTCAAGAAGAAATCATGATTAAGTGAAAACAGATCTGAAATAGGTAGTGTAGAAGAAGAGGAAGTAGAGAGACAAAGAGACAAGAATTCAGATAAAAATTTAATTAGATGGAGAAGAATGGAAGATGAAGCATATACCAGAATCAATTGTGTGGTGAAGAAAACTGTAGGAATGGATACGGATTTTGGAGGATTTGCTTCTTTTTGTTACTTTCTGTTGTTTTTTTTGTCTCAGTTTCCTCTCGTTTTTTCACACAGTTCGTTGGAGAGAGAGAGAGAGAGAGAGAGGAGAGACAACGCAGCGAGGGTTATGGAACGGCTTTATTAAGAAGAAAATCGGTCACTTGAATTACAATTTACACATTTCTTTCGATTTTTGTAATGAACATTTAAAAGGTGATAATCACTAAAATAATCAATGTACGATCATCTTTTGGAAATTATTGAAAAGTGATTATTTATTGTAAATAAATTGTACAAATACTTTTGCCTTTACCAGATTAATTTATGAATGGTCTTCAATACGAAATAATGTGATGAAGTTCATGAATTTATCTAACGAAATTTTGTAAGGATATGATAGTATTTGGCAAAAATATTGGGGTTTTATTTATAACATCTCCAATAGTTATACTTTCAAATAAATGATCATTAGTTATCGATAATTAACTTTGTAAAATTTTTGGGCAAGGAGATGCTAGATGTACTAAAATAATTCTTTTATTAAATATATTAAAATGATCTTTTATGATATATAATATTAATATATTCTTATTTATCTACTATTTAAAAAACTTTTATTTAACTAGTCAATTTTTAAACATAAATCGTATTTTAATACATATAAATACAACTATATCGGTTATATATATATATATATATATATATATATATATATATATATATATATATATATATATATATATATATATATATATATATATATATATATATAATGCTACAGTTTCAAAATAAAATAAAAAACATTGAAAATATTATGTTATCTTTATAAAAATTATATTTTATAAATAAGAAGCCCTTAAATATTTAATAAAAAGAATTTATTTAGTAAAGATATAAAAATATTAAAAAGTAAAGTATACTTAAAGAGATAAAATAATATATCATTAAAATAAAATGGGTTAGATGTACCACTTAATAGGATTGTTCGTTTGGATGGATCGGTTTGATCCGATCCGATCAAGTGAATCCAAATGGATTTCGGTTTTCAAAACATGGATCCGAATAGTATAAACTAAATTTAAATCCAATCCGATCCGATCCAATTACAATTCGGTTGGATCAGTTTTTATAATTCGGTTTTCAAAAACCTAAACATTTTAACACGACAAATAATTCTAATATTACTAAACTTTACACAAGAAGCAAAAACAAATTACTTAGTTGTGATTTGAAATTAATAAACAACTAATAAGAAGATATCTTATAGTTAAATATTTTATAGATAGAAAAGTTTTGAATGAAAATGCATATTAATGTTTTTTTATCGGGTGAAAAGTTCCATAAGAAAAAATAAACTACAAAATTAATAAAAAAAAACAATAGGTATATATTATAAATAGATAAATAATAAATGTTTATTCGGTATTTTGGACTATTCGGTTCTAATTTTATAAACCAAAATCAATCCAAAATCCAAAATAATAATTCGGTTTTGTTGAAAACCAATCCAAAAATCCGAATATCCGAACCAAATTGTTCAATCCAAATTGTCCAATTGGATAATTTGGTTTTATCCGAATAGTGAACAGTCCTACCACTTATGACCATTCATTATGTATGGAATGGTTTAAAAAAAGCTATGTAATCCAATAATATTAAGTTGTTAATTAAAAAAAATCATTAAAATTGTGCTTAGTTATGTATAAAAATCATAAAGTTAAAAGAACTTATGCAAAAAAAATATTTTAAAGTTCGATAATAGACTAATATGAATTTATATCGAAACATTCTCCTTAATAAATAAAAATCTTATTGTCACATGTTATTCTTTTTCTTCAATTTGTCAAATGTTAAATTGTGGTAATTTAAAGATATTTGTTTTCCACTTGTCATTATTTTCATTTTTTATTTTCCATTATATCATTAATTTAGTTTCTAATTAAATATATGATAATAACTATATTAATTTCAAATTTCAAATTCTAATAAATACAATTTAAACCTTCGTATTTAACATTTTGTTATAATTAACCCGTTTACTATACGGGTCTAACAACTAAACACATAATTTTTATTTATTTATTTTTGAATGTTTTTTTAATCAAATTCTCATAATTTTCACTTTTTTCATATTTCAAATACAAAATAAACTTTTCGTTTACTCCTTCGTGTTTAACATTTTGTTTTAATCATCCCGTATAATATACAGGTTTCACAATTAGTGTAATTATAAATTGTGTGACATATTTGTCTAAAACATATTTTAGTAAAACTTAAAAATGCAACCTCGTAAATATCATGTTTCACCCATTACATTATTAAGTATGTGTTTAATCTAGTTGATAGTTGCAACTGAACATACTTGATACCCCATGGACGAACGTTCATCATCTGACAATGATAAGACTGACTGTGAAGAAGATGACGAGGATGGGATTTCGGATACCTTTTATGTAGAAAATAATGAAGACGATTTGGAGGAGGGCGATATCAGATCAAAGACTACTGAAGCGGTCATAGAATCGAACCTGGTTAAGGAGACTACGTCTCTGACGGACACCCCGATGGAGGTGGTTGACCGTAGAATCGAAAGCGATAGTCGTGGGGAACCTCAAAGGTCGGGAATTAACGCTAACCTCCAATCGGAATTTGAAACCTTGGGTGTAATGAGAACATTAATGTGGTGGTTCATAAAGATGGATTGGAAAATATATCAGATAGAGACGACACAGATATGGTGGCGAATAGTAATGGGGGTCTTGGTGGGTCACCTAGTGGGATTCTAAAGAATCTAAATAACCTTGCTAAAACTGGGTGCTTTGGGCCCTTTCCAAATAATATGGGTTTGAACGTGATCCAAACGGGTGGGCAAGATGTTAACTTTGATAGTGCCCAAGATAAAAAGAGAAGAATATTTATAAATGTCAATGATACTCCTATCGCTTCTTCTGACCCTTCTGTGCCTCATGCCTCCTTAGATCTAAATAAATGCCTAAGTCCTACCCACGTTCCTCTCCCAGACACTGTGCCTAAGTCCTACCCACGTTCCTCTCCCAGACACTATGGTTGATTCTCCATGTCCTACATCCTCTTCGGAAGTTAGAAACACTGTGGTGGTGAGCAATATCTTGGGATTTGAGGTTGATGTTAATAATTCGGTTCTTAAGGAAGCCCTTGGTGAAAATGGCGAAAACCAGATCATTCAATGAATATTATGACTCTAAACATAAGAGGGCTAGGAGAGAAACACAAGGTCGACTGGGTTCACAGGCTGCAGAGTGAGCATAAGTTATGTATGATTGGCATCCAAGAATCTAAATTGGGAGAATCTTCCGCGCCCTTAAATACTATAGGTTGTTGGGGTGATTCTGATTGTAGATTTGAGCAGGTTTTCACTACGGGAAGATCTAGTGGCCTGGTAACAATATGGGATATCAAAGCGTTTTCTTTGGTCGGGACTATTAAATCCAGGCATTTCATTGCAACACTGGGTAACTTTGTTGGCATTACCGATCTTACTGGAATTGTAAATATCTATGGTCCTCAATTGGTACACGAGAAATCAAAATTATGGGATGATTTGTTAGCCTTAAGTAATACCTGAGTGGAAATAGGAAATGATTACTATGGACTTCATAACCAAATTACCTAAGACAACATACGGATTCGATGCTATCTGGGTGATTGTCGATAGATTAACCAAATCTGCCATTTCCTGTCAATAAAAGAATCGTACGAGATGGTAAGATTAACACGAATCTATATAAAAGAGATCGTGAGACTTCAAGGAGTGTCAGTATCTATTATCTCAGATCGGGATAGTAAATTTACTTCAAGGTTTTGGCAATCGCTCCAGAAGGCAATGGGAACATAACTAGACATGAGCACTACCTACCACCCGCAAACCGATGGCCAGAGTGAGAGAACCATTCAAAGACTCGAAGACATGCTCCGAGCCTGTGTGATCGATTTTGGAAAATCTTGGGATACCCACTTGCTTTTAATTGAGTTCTCGTACAACAACAACTATCACACGAGCATAACGGTTGCTCCTTTTGAGGCTTTGTATGGTCGCAAGTACAGATCGCCTCTCTGCTGGGCTGAGGTGGGTGACACCCAGCTAGAAAAAGGGTAATCGCCCAACAACACTCTTACAGGCCAGAAATCATTTGAGAAATGTAAAGCCCGTAGATCCGGGCTAGTCAATTTAGAGGCAATAGGGGTCGAAAACGACTTTTCGACAAAAGATTATTTAGAATAAATAATCTTAACCAAGTTGTGGAATATGTCTCAAGGTTTCTGTACATATAAAGAATGCTGAAATCCGAGCTATAACGAAGAAGTTATGGCCCGCCGAAGTTTTACGGCAAAACCGGCACGGCACCGGGAGACGTAAATAGTGAATTTACGATAGAAGAATTTTTAGCCTTAACAATCTAAACAAAAGTCGTAGAATATGTTAAACTAAGAACATCGATAAAAAGAACGCCCAAATCTGACTTCGTATGAAGAAGTTATGATTTTTCTAAGATTCGGCTTAGCAGTGCACGACCCGAAACTCGAATTTTAGTTCGAGCGGTTTTTGGCTTACGCGACCTAAATGAGAGTTGAAGGTCTCATTAATAGGAACTCAACGGTAAAAAGACAAACGAAAACGGAGTCCGGATGAAGGAGTTATGAACTCTTCGCGGTCATTTAACAGTCTAAACGCCTCCTACTGTTAAATTTGAGATCGGTCGAGATTTAGCTGACAGAGTCTAAACGAAAGTTGTAGATCTTGATTTTACCTACGCGTGGATATAAAGAACGTCGAAAACGGAGCTCGTATGCGAAAGTTATGATTTTTCTAAGTTTGAAGGCTGACACGCGATAAAGGGTGACGTGGCACCACCAGAATTGGACACGTGGCACCACCAGAAGGCCGCCACATGGAGCAAATCGACGAGTCATGACTCAGACTTGACGAGTCCATCAGATTCCTCCCCTATAAATAGAGGTGTCGGGTTCCATTTATTCTCACACCTTCCAAACCTTCTTTCTCTCTCTAAACTCTCTCTCTAAGCCTCCCTAACCCCCTAAAGCCTAGGGTAACTCCCTAGCACGAGGCGGAAGCCCTGGAGCACTCGACGGCTCCGAGAAAAGGGTCTTTCGGCTCGAGAACGCTGCTCCAGCGAAGCCCGGTTTTCAAGAAAACCCGCTGTAAGTGAGCTACGCCTAACCTATCTTTAGTTTAGCTTATGTTTTAATATAGGAATGTTATTAGGTCCTTAAAATAATTATTTGGGCTATTATTATGAGTTATATTGAGTGTTATTAACTCTTATATAATAATAATAATAGTCAGACAATTAATTTGTCGCGGTTATCGTTAGACTAAACCCTAGTGGTATTGGTACTAGGTTTTATCGAAGGAATATCGTTTCGAGAGTATCGAAGCGCTGTCCGAGTGCTGAGTCACCACCTACTCAGGTGAGTGCATAGTCCCTTTCATGAACATGATTTTAATACAAGTATTGATTGAAGTATTAATTATATGTTTATGTGCGAGTTAATTGATGTTGCTTGAAATTCGTGCTAAAGAACATACTTGATTATATTTGATAATTTAGGATAAAGAGTAGACCTAAATTAAATATGAGGAATATTGGGTAGTATATTCTTACGAGTACAAGTGAGTTAAACTCAGAGAATAGAAGTTAGTATATGTCACTTATCCGGGAGTATGGATTAGACATAGTCATTGTCCCTAGTCCGAGAATATGGATTAGGCATAATCATTCGTTATTAATCCGAGAGTATGGGTTAGTCATTGTCCCTAGTCCGAGAGTATGGATTAGGCATAATCATTCATCATTAATCCGAGAGTATGGATTAGTCATTCTTCCCTAGTCCGAGAGTATAGATTTGGTAAATTCGTTCATTTCTGATCCGAGAGTATGGAGTAGGTAAAACGACTAATCTTAGGTCCGAGAGTATGGATAGCCTCGTTGCGAGGATCGACGGGGTGGGATAAGAGTTGTTTATATATATATATATATATATATATATATATATATATATATATATATATATATATATATATATATATATATATATATATATATGGTGAAATTGTATATTTTGTGAGTTTTAAACTATATATAGGTATAACATTGTGGGATTGAAATCCCTATGTGCTCACCAGGTTTCCCAACCTGACCCACTCAGTTTATTTATATCACAGGTGTTGATATGAAGTGACATTACACTGAGAGATTTAAAGAGATGTAGACCACTAGTGTGAATAATTGTAAGTTCTGTTTATGCTTATGTTCTTGTATTAACGATGACATCCCAAACGTTTTAAAATGAAATAAATACGTTTCTTCGAAAATGTTTTAATAACGTATTTACCATGTTTTTCTGGGAACAAATTCCGCAACATTTTTATAAAATGAAGTACTCTGATTTTTTTATAAAGCATAAACAAAATCGCTCTTTTCTGGCCGTGATTTTGGGGATGTCACAAGAAACAACATAAAAGATAATTCAAATCAAGGCTCGACTCTAAGCATCGCGAGACTGACAAAAGAGTTATGCTGACAAACGACGAAAGCCTTTGGAATTCCAAGTCGGAGATCGAGTACTATTAAAGATATCTCCCTGGAAAGTGATGATTCGTTTTGGGAAACGGGGAAAACTAAATCTGCAATACATCGGTCCATTCGAGATTCTTGCCCGAATTGGTCCAGTAGCATACAAACTGCAGCTATCTGCGGAGCTTAGCAACGTACACCCCGTGTTCTACGTCTCGAATTTGAAAAAATGCTTAACAGATGAAACTATTATCACTCATCTGGAAGAGATCAAAATAAACAACAATCTTCTGTTTGTCAAAGAACCGGTCGAGATAATAGACAAGGAAGTGAAGCATACGAAGCAGAGTCGTATTCCAATTGTGAAGGTTCAATGGAATGCTAAGCGTGGACCAAAATTCACATGAGAACGCGAGGACCAGATGAAGCAGAAGTACCCTCACTTATTCTCTGGTTCATGATCCTATCTTTCAAAAAAAATTCGGGACGAAATTCTCTCTAAACTAACATTTTAATTTTTAATGGTAAAAATTAAAATAGAACATAAGGTAGGTATTTTGCAACTTTACATCAAACAATTTGAATTAAAAGTTATTAACTCCATATTAAAATACAATACATGTAAGAAATTAGAAGATTCCAAACCTGTCTTCTTCTAATTCTATATTTATAGTTAAATTTTTAATGTTTAATATAAAAATGGTAATTGGTTTGGTTTAGTTAAGTTATCGGTGACCGGTCCACTGTGGTTTGTTTAGAGTGGTTCGGCCGTTTGACCCACTCTCTTATTTTTGTTCACGTGTATTGGTTTAATAGTAATAATATATTTAAAAATAAGAAAGCTGATTAAAATAATTGAAACGATAAGGAATTATAAATTTATATGATTGTTACAACTAGTGTAAAGTAAGAGTGATTGTGTTTTGTTAAACCCTAATAAATCGCCAAGCCGAAGCAGGTTGTGAGGTGAGGGTTAAGAAAAGTATAATTCGAGGCTCGAATAAGAAAAAGTTTTGTTTTATGGTACGTGTGAAATAATTTCATCTTAAAACAAAAATAATCATAATCCAAATTCAATTTTTAGCAGATTTTGAAAGTTTTATGTTTTATGTAATTTTATTTAGTTTTCTTTTTCAAAAGCTTAGAATTATTTTTGTTTAACAATTTTACACGGCTAAAGTAATAGCTCTTTCAGTGCAATTGTATATATAAATTATTTTTGTCAAACGTATCATTAATTTACAATTCGATCGGTTTGTAGTTTGAAAAATGGATAATAACTTAAAAGAGTAATATATTTTTTGATTTGTACACATTTGGTCTCTGAGTTTTTTTTCTGTCCACATTTACCGTTTCAACTTGTTAAACTGTACACATTTACTCATTATGACCGACTACTCTAAGTTAACCGGAAAAAATAACTTAATAGGTTAATATATTTCACATTTAGTCCTTAATTTTTTTTGCTTGTACACATTTTGTTGGAAATTTAGTATAAATATTTATAATTTTTACTAACTTTGGACATATATAAATATATACATATGCTGTATATATAACGAATTCTAAGTAGGTTTATATTCTCCTCCATGAGGACTTCGAAACGATATATTATATGTTCAAAATAGAGTATAACTGAATGAAATATCGATACTCAAAGATGGGTATTTGAGAATAAGTTTAGCAAAAGAGAGGAATGTGGGAATGAATCCCACATTGGTAGAGAGACCAAACTTAAAAAAGTTTATAAGCTTCATTGCATGGAAGGCTTACAAGTTTGTGTCTATGGTTATGCTACAATTCCTACCTGGGAGGGGGTACAGATCTTGGTTCCCTACGCCATAGGGGATGCAGAACACCGATCGATGTGAGATACATTAACAAATATGTTCGATGAAAATATGGTGATGACTTTATATTTATTGGAAAATTTTCATAATTATATAAGAAATAGTTATTTTAGTTGTTATTATATTGAGAAAGTTGATTTTGGTGGATCATAATAGTATGTGCCATTAAAATAGTATTGTGACAATTCGGAAGGAGATGGACTCTTTTGTGACATTTGATATTACTTGTTTTTATAACAATCATTTTGTGACTAATTTGAAGGGTCATGATTTATGCAAGTCATGGTTACTTTTTTTTAATTGTTCTTTGGATGTTGGGAGTGGTTACACTCAGTCTATCGAAAAGGTGTTGTCATTTCTACGCAACGTCAGCTTCACCACCAACCCATTAGTCATTAAAAATGGTTACCACTAACAATATTTATTTTTTAATTTTTTTTTATATATATTTTTTAATTTTTTTGTAACATTATATTAAATAAATAACATAATTTATAACATAAATAAATTTTTTTATTTTTTTTATTTTTTTTGTTACATTATATTAAATAAAAAAAACATAATTTATAACATAAATAAAGTTTTTGAAAACACAAAAAAATAAAACCACATTTCATTAATTAAAAATATAGACATTTAAAACCTAAATTACTAAAATAAACATAAAACATAACAAATAAAACATTACACTACTTAAAAAATATAAAAATTTTAAACATAAAAACCATAGACAAATACTACTCGTCGTCGTCACCGTCCTCATCCGCCTCATCGTTGCCGTGCGCATCCGCCTCGTCATCATCGTCCTCATCCTTATCGTTATTTCCCTATTGGAATTGTCTTTCCCATAAGTGTTTGGTCAAATCGTGACGTAGATTGTGATGTGTTTCACGGTTTTATATTTCCAAAACCCTAGATAAGTATGGCAGTCTACCAACTTGTATACTGCAAGTGGATTAAATATATTGTTTCTGGTATATGAACAAATAGTCATGCTATCTTCTTCTATTATCATGTTATGTAAAATAATACAAGCAGTCAACATCGTCGTTAGTTTTTCCCTATCCCATGTTAGTGTCGGATGTTTGATTATGTGCCGCTTTTGTTTTAGGACTCCAAATGTTCATTCCACATCTTTCCGTGCAGATTCATGTGCTAACTTGAACAATTTTTGTTTTTCGTCTGCTGGAAATGAATATGACTTGACAATTGTAGCATACTTTGTATATATCCCATCACCTAGGTAATACCTATACTTATATTCATTTCCATTCACAACGTATGATATGTTTGGTGTTTTACCCTGTAAAATATTGTTAAATAACGGAGACACTTGAAGCACATTCAGGTCATTGTTGGACCCCGCCATACCAAAGAATGCATGTCAACACCATAAGTCATGTGAAACAAACGCCTCTAATATAATAGTCGGGACCCCATAATCACCTCGCATAAATTGATCACGCTACGCATTGAGAAAAATTGTCCACTCCCATTGTGTACAATCAATACTACTAAACATCCCTGGAAAACCATGTTTATCTTGATGTGTGGCATACAACTCTTCGACATCACTTTTAGTCGGATGTCGCAATATGTCACGGTAAAGCTCTATAACATACTCATGAAAAAGATATGTATATTCTCAACTCATCCTCTCAGACATTTTCAAATACTCATCTGATGAGTCTACAGTTATGCCATATCCCAATTGTCTAAGAGCGGTCGTACATTTTTGTATTGTAGTCAAACAACTTTTACATCTAGCATCCCATTGTAATTAATAAAGCTCATAATTACATTCGAAATCTCTAGCTATATGTAAAATAAATTTCTACTAATACGAAAACGTTCTTCAAATTTTGATAGATCATATAAACTATCAGGGTCAAAATAATCACGTACCAAAAATTCATTTGCTGCCTCTCGATCCCAGTTGATCCATTTTCTATGCTTTTTCTCACCATGTGAACTTTCGTCTCTCTCACGAACCATGTCTTGTACCGTAGACAATAGTGTGTGCAATACCAACTCATCATCATAATTGTCATCCATTTTTGTTGAATGTGTGTGTTTGATTTGAAAGAGTTTGTGTGTTTTGTTTTGAAAATATATATGCAAAATGGATGTATATATAGAAAGAGTAAATTAAAAATAAAAAACATATATATTTTTTATTAAATGCTTTTAAACAGTCAAAATTTGACCAATCAATCACTTTCTTCGTCTTCTTCCGTCCTCGTCTTCACACCACAACCAACCCACCATTAATGGGGGTGGTGGTCACGTGTGGAGAGACCCTCCACGTAAGCATCTCACACGTGGAGACTTCTCCACTTCAGACAGTCTTATGAGGTTACGATGTTGCATGTAAAAAAAATATTGTGTAAAATTCATTTTTTATTTTAAAGGCTAAAGATATTAAAGGGTTTTTTTTTTTTTTTTTTTTAATTTACTGTTTTGCACATGAAAAATCCATATAAAGTATAAACAATCTTTTAAATTTTGCTTTTTGGTTGACTAGTTTTGATTATTTTAGATAATTTCATACACCAAAATCAACATTTCTTTAATCATATTACTAAAAAAATCAGTTAGAAATCTACCATTTCCAAATTTAATGCTTACAAAAGGGTTGATTTACGTCTTATTATACACCACATAGTTTTAAAGAACTATAGATGAGTGCCACGAATAGAATGACTGACGGAGGTTGGCAAGAGGCTACGAATAGAAGACGAAGGAAGACAGCGGCGATAGGAAATCAAAAAAGTTGGAATCATGCAGGGGTAACGACGCTGTTTGTATCTAATATTCCTCAGGAGACCAGGATTGAACCCTTAAAAAGTTTCTTCACCAAATACGGGGTAGTGGTGGACGTGTATGTGGCTGCGAAGAAAGACGTAAACAAAAAGTCTTTTGCTTTTGTGCGATTTAAAGCGACGGGAGATGAACGGAGACTTGAGGAGTCCCTTCAAGGCTTAACTTTTAAAGGAAAATCGCTGGAGATCAACATAGCAAGGTTTGCAAGAAAATCGATCGATTCAAAAGGGGACAAGTTTACGTGGAATCAGAACCAATACAAAAGACCACAGGAACATCGATGGAGAGGTAGAGATAACAGATCCTTCGCTGAGGTGGTACGAGGTAGTAACAAACTTGGGAGAACTACAGCCTACCAAACCCAAGCGGAACTTTTATCTCCAATTAAAATCTCAGATGATTCACCGCTTAAGGGATGGTTGAGTAGTAAGTTAACTTTGATTGGTGAAATACACAGCTTCGACCATCTCGAAAAGGCGCCACTTGCATTCAAGAACTGTGATGGGTCAGAATGTGAACTAAAATACTTGGGAGGGCTACGAATGGGCGTCAAATTCATAGATGACAAGAGCAGAGATTCGTTCCTGGATAGGTGGTCGGAATGGTTTCGGTCGATGGAGAGCGGCGATATCGCGACTTATAACTTCGAAAGGATAGCATGGCTAAAAATCATTGGCCTCCCACCAAAACTATGGTCAGAAGAGAACTTCTCGAAAATCGCCGGACTGATGGGCAGGGTGATTGTTCCATTCGAAGTTGATACATCCAGTGCGAATTTAGTCTATGGGAAAGTCGGTGTCATCACAAGCTCGTTATCATCCATCTCAAGTGAGCCGACAGTAGAGATTAACGGAAAGACAATTAAAATCCGAGTTGACGAAGTCGATCTTGACTGGACTCCATTTAAGCAGCTTGATCGCTCATTGGAGGATACTTCCTCGTCAGACGAAGATGAAGACGAAGTGGATGACTTGGTCGGATCGGACGATGAAGATCATGTATCGGATACCCCTCCAATGCAGTATGAAAAGGAAGAGTCTGAAGAGGGTGAGATTAGAGAAGAGGATGGAACGGAAATAAACTCTCACTTGCATGTGGTCGGTAAGCATAACAACTCGGAGATGGGGCCGCCTCCGGCGATCATGGTACCGGCAGGGACTGACGGAGGAAGTGAAACCGAATTGCGTTGGGAATCCCAAAGGGCGCAAATTAATGCAAACGTTAATGAACCGTCGGTTATTGGAAAGTCAAATGGGAATGCAGGAAATATTGCGCCGTCTAAAAACCTGGAGTCTACCAATTTGGGCCATATGGACTTGTCAAATGGGCTCCTAAACGCGTTACCTTTAACAGGCTGCTTTGGCCCTTTTCATAACAATATGGTTCGAAGTGAACCAATTCCGGGTCGAACCAACAATAATTTTAAAGGATCCTCTGATAAAAGAAGACGATTATTGACGCCGATTTTTGAGTCGCCCATGGAAAATCAAAATCAAATGGTGTCTTCAGATCAATCCCCCATCGACTTAAATTTAGAACCGATCCCTTCCCATATCCCGCTCCCGGAATCGGACGACGAGTCACTCTCGACTTCATCGTCAGAAATCAGGAACACGGTGGAGGTAGGTAAAATGCTGGGATTCGATTTGGAATGTGATAACGAAGTCCTCAAAGATGTAATTGGTGAAGAAGGAGAAAACCAGCTAATATAATGAACATCATGTCACTAAACATCAGAGGTCTGGGAGAGAAACATAAAACAGATTGGGTAGGAAGACTAAGGAGAGAAAATAAACTATGTTTGGTCGGGATTCAGGAAACAAAATTGGGGGAAGAGTCTCCGCTTTTCAATCCATCTAACTGTTGGGGTGACGCAGACTGTAACTTCGAGCAAGTATTCTCTACGGGAAGATCGGGAGGAATAATAACAATAGGGGATAGTAGAATGTTCTCGTTAGTAGAAGTGATTAAATCAAGGAATTATATCGTAACAATGGGGAACTTTGTGGGAATAGATGGGCTAACGGGGGTCGTAAATGTCTATGGCCCTCAACAGGAACGTGAGAAAGCTAAAGTGTGGGGCGAACTGTTGGCAATAAAACTATCGAGATCGGCAACCTGGATCTTCATGGGGGATTTCAATGTGGTAAGGCGCCAAGACGAAAGGATTAATTCTGAATTCTGTGCTCGGAGTGCAAATGAGTTCAACAAATTCATCCTCAACGGTGAACTGACGGACTTGAAGATGGGAGGCCAAAAATTTACATACTTCAGAACTCTTGGTGGGAAACTAAGTAAGTTAGATCGTTTTCTGGTATGTTCCAATTTCCTTTCCGTGTATCCTCTTGCTTCCTCCTTTGCAATGAACAGAGACCTTTCAGACCACTCCCCTATTATATTGAGAGCTAGTAACGTGGATTTCGGTCCGCCTCCGTTCAAGTTCTTAAACTCATGGTTACTTAACGACAATCTGGATGAAGTTATTAAGGAAGCGTGCTCAGAGTTCAGGGGTTATGGTACACCTGACATGATTCTCTTGAATAAATTGAAGCATCTCAAACTTGCGATTAGAAACTGGAAAATAAACGCAATTGATAAGGAGAAGAAGGAAGTAGATGAATGGAAAAAGAGAATAGCTGAAATCGAGATGGGGCTGAATCTAGGCCTATGACTATTAATGAGATGAAAGAAAGATCAATTTTAGGAGTTAAGGTGGAAGATCACGCTAGAAGGTTGGCCATGAACCTAAAGCAAAGGGCAAAATTAAAATGGGAAATTGATGGTGATGAGAATACTCGCTTCTTCCATACCTACGTGAACAACAGAAATCGTAAAAACCATATACATGGGATCATGATAAATGGCGCTTGGAGTACTAACCCGGTGAATATAAAAAAGGAGGCAGAAAAGTTCTTTGGGAATAAATTTAAAGAAAGATGGCCTATTAGACCAAAATTTTGCAATCCAGGTTTTAAAAGACTTTCTGGAATTGATGCTAGATTCTTGGAAGCTGGAATTACAACAGAGGAAATAAAAAGAGCAGTTTGGGCATGTGGGGATGAAAAATCTCCGGGACCGGATGGATTCACGTTTAAATTTATAAAAAAGTTTTGGGAGCTGTTGAGAGAGGAATTGGTGGGGATGGTAAAGTATTTTGAAGTTCACGGAAAGCTATCGTGTGGATGTAACTCCTCTTTCATATCTCTAGTGGCGAAATCTAAGGATCCAACGCACTTCGGAGATTTCAGACCAATAAGCCTGATTGGATCGATATATAAAATCATTGCGAAGTTGTTGGCGATTAGATTAAAAAACGTGATTGGTAACATCATTGGAGAGGTACAATCAGCGTATGTGGAAGGAAGGAATATACTGGAAGGACCAATGATAGTTAACGAGCTTTGCTCGTGGGCAAAGGCTAAAGGCAAAAAGATACTACTCTTTAAAGCTGATTTTAATAAAGCGTTTGATTCGATAAATTGGGCGTTCCTGGACTCTATCATGGAACAAATGGGATTTGGATTGAAATGGAGATTATGGTTGAACGGCTGTCTGAGTTCTGGGAGGGCGTCTGTAATAATCAATGGTAGCCCAACTAAAGAATTTCCAATGACAAAAGGGGTCAGACAGGGTGACCCACTCTCTCCCTTTCTGTTTTTAATCGCGATGGAGGGACTCAATCAAGCCATGATATCAGCAGTGGAGAAAGGAATATTTGAAGGAATTAAATTCTCACAACCTAACATTTGCTTGTCTCATTTATTCTATGCAGATGACGCGCTATTCATAGGCGAATGGTCAAGGAGAAACATTGCGAATTTATCAAGAATATTACGATGCTTCCACGTGTCGTCCGGACTAAAAGTGAACTTCACAAAGTCAAAAGTCTATGGGGTGGGGGTACCTAATTTAGAAGTTTCAAACTGGGCGGCTCCTCTTGGGTGTGAACCTTCATCCATTCCCTTCACTTATCTGGGAGTTCCGGTGGGCGAAAATATGAACAGGAAGCGAGCATGGAGACCGGTTATCGAAAAGTTCCAAAATAAGCTCACGACTTGGAAAGCGAAATCTTTAAGTTTCGGTGGTAGAGTAACCCTGGCTAAGGCGGTCCTTGGCAACTTGCCTATATATTACATGTCAATCGTTGCAGTCCCGAAAGGTGTGATTGACACGCTAGAAAAAATTAGAAGAAACTTCATTTGGAACAAGGTGTACGAGAAAAAAAGTATTAATTGGGTGGCTTGGAATAAGCTCGTTTCTCCAAGGACGATTGGGGGGATCGGACTAGGTTCGATTAAATCTATCAACATTTCACTGCTAGCAAAATGGATGTGGCGTTTGAAATCTGAGAATTCATCACTGTGGGCAAAAACTATTCGATGTTTGCATAAGTTAGATGGAAGGCATTGGTCAGTGTTCGCGAATAGATCGAGTACGGGGGTATGGAAAAACATAATCAAATCAAGATCTTTTCTGCAAACGATCAACATTGATCCCAAAGATATAATATCGTGGAACGTGGGTGAGGGTGAGTGGAAATCAGAGTTTGTTTCTGACGGACGATTCATGGTGTCTCGGATACGGGAAAGGATTGAACTAGCCGACTTTGTTGTATGTGATGGACCGTTCGATTGGGGGAAATGGACTCCGTTCAAGATTCTCTCCTTCATGTGGAGAGCAAAACAAGGTAGACTTCCGTCGGCGGTGGCACTTAGTAGGCGCGGGATCACTATCCCATCAACTAGATGTAGTGGTTGCAACTTGGAAGAGGAGACGTCAGACCACATTTTGATTACGTGCCCAATTGTGATTTCCGTCTTAAATTCGATAACATGCTGGTGTGAACTCAATTGTGGAAGATTTACGTCGGTAAGGGAGTTGATACTATTCGTCTCAAGGTGTTCCGGGTGTAATAGAAAAAAGAGGCTTTTGAATATGATTTTTAATGGAGCATTATGGTGCTTATGGTTAGCCAGGAATAAACGGGTGTACGAACAGACTCACACTTCATCGGCGGTCATAACAGAAAAGATAAAAGCGATGACGTTTACTTGGTGCAAGCATAGAACTCCATGCAAAAATGTAGATTGGAGAGTTTGGAATTTAT
The DNA here is from genome assembly GCF_052625555.1 of Lactuca saligna. Taxonomy (NCBI): domain Eukaryota; kingdom Viridiplantae; phylum Streptophyta; class Magnoliopsida; order Asterales; family Asteraceae; genus Lactuca; species Lactuca saligna. The sequence goes on along the minus strand of NC_136425.1, from coordinate 9,837,565 downwards.
GCCCCACTCTTTGTCTGTAGTTTTTGTTTTTGACTGTCTTGTACTTTTCGTTTTCCCACATTAGCTTGATGTGGTTTCTTTGATTAATATATTTGCCGATTTCCAAAAAAAAAAAGTTTTAAAGAACTAACAAAAATAGGGTAAAACCTAAACCTCTACCCATTTTAACTATGGGTGTTGAAAACCAAAAATCCCAAATTTCGAATATTTACAAAATAACTTTAAGCACTTTAAATTTAACCTTATAAAAGGTTTGTATACATATACGATCCCTTTTAACCCATTCGAAAAAATCCAAATCATTCATTTAAAAAATATATATACATATAATAAATCCAAATTGTTCATTTTTAAATTATAAAAAAAATCCAGTATTTTGAATGAACCCATTTTAACTTGTTTTCCAAATCGTTCATTTTGCACACCCATTGGAATTTAAAATAAAGTTTTTTTTTTTTTTAAACCGACAATATATTAAAAAAGATCAACCTCTAACAAGTGACTAGAGGAAGGGAAAGAACAAAATACAAACATTAAGATTATAGATCACAGACAAAGCAATGGGGATTTACTGACCAATCAACATTTCTATTTTTGATTTTTTTTTCCCTATTTTTGATCCACACATATGTTGTGGATTTGATGATGTCCACACAATTGAAAGCGGGAAGCCGGTTTTTATTGAAAATTTTATTATTCCTTACTTTCCATATGCTTCATAATGTGACGTAACAAATTCCCGTGAGCAACGTTTTTTTGGCAATTGGATCATGTATGGGTATATGTGATCACCTCATTTACTGTTTTGAGTTCGTCGGGTGGAACTCCACACCATTTGAGAACCCAGTGTATAACTGTTTTTGCATATCTACTCCCAACCAATGTGTGATCTGCACATTCCACGGCTACACAGTGGTTGCATAATGAATTTTCCAAAGCTACCCCTCTAGATAAAAGGCCCATAGTTGAAGGTATTTTGTCCATTTTAACCCTCCAAATGAAACAATTAATTTTAATTGGGATCTCTTTTAGCCATGTAAACAAACCCATACATAGGTAGGGGTTAAAATCCAATTTTTTTTCTAAGAACTTTCACTGAAAAAAATCTATCATCAGTGAGATTACACTTCCTCGTATCACCGGGATTACACTTCCTCGTATCACCGGTGGGACATGGTTGTTTGTATAACACCCTTTCAATTGGAATATCCTTTTTCTGAAGGTACTTTCAAATGCTCGCGATATTTTTCCACACACCTGGTAATATATTTGCTTGCATAATAGTCGTCGGGTTTATTGTTTAGATTATTCATGCTATGTATGGCTTTGGTCCAAAGAGAAAGGTTTCATAAAAAACACTTCATACAAGTGTGCTTAAATTAAATTTAAATATAAGAGTAAAAAAATAAATATGTTTATAGATAACAATACAACACCTTTGAAAAAATTATATTTATGAAAAACCAACATCAACAATGCAACTTAATGATAATAATAATAATATAATCATAAATCACGTAATACATTTCTCCTATTGCTAAATAAATGCTTGTATTTTGTTATTATCGAGCCCATTTAAAAAGGCTTCCAAAAATTGACGGACAAGCCCACCTAAAGTAGAGCAGATTCGCTCGCCTTTTAAATTTGTGTTCGTTGTCTTAGGCATCGGCACGACCCACCGTCTCTTGACGATCATTGATAGGTCGCCTCTCACCCTGACAGGACGGGTTAAACCCTCACCTCCCCCTCGATACCCTTTTATCCTTCCCAATTACCTCATCACATTGTCCACTTTCCGATGTGGGAACAAAGATCCACCGTAATTTCAACCACCATTTTTGATTTCTTTCATTCCATAAATTACCTCATGTGATTCACAATTAACCCGCCGAATTTCAGTAATACCAGTGGCAGATTATAACAAGATAGATGAGAAGCATCTATAAATCACCAATTCACAGTTATTTCCTCCATCTCCATCTGCATCTGCAGTTGCACAACTACTACAACTTCATTTTCTATCTTTGATATGTTTTTTCATTTACAAGTTCAAGTTGTTAGGTCAATCCATACAAACAAATTGTGTACTTCAATTTCGAGACATCAGTTGCACATTATTAAATAAATAGATAGTTATGACTAGAAAGATAATTGGGGCACAAGAATTATTATTATTAAGCTGTTCACAGTGGAAACGGTGGAGGGCTGTACTTTATTAGCACTGGTTCGCTGTTAGGTTTTTTATTCTTATTTTGCTACGACTTATTGGCATTAATCATGTTGTAACAATTACTGTTAGACTGTTTCTTTTATTGTGATTATGAGTTCATAGTTAATTTGGTCAAAGAAGTTCTTGAGTTACCTTTTTCTCGAATTACAACGATTTGATACATATAGAATAAAAAGTCTGGTGACCAAAAGGGGACAAAGGAAAAAAAGTAAGTTACTATTATATGACATTAACCTTTGAAATAAAACAATTATCAAGGTTGTAAGAATGTAAATATTGTAATACACTTTAGTTGGCTCATTTCATATATAGGTAGATTATTTAACTTCGAGAAATTAAATTACCTCCTATCTTTTATGCTTACTATTATTCCTATCCATTTAAATTATAACAAATCACCATTCAATTTAATTTTATTTAATATATTCTTAATATAGCTTTAATGAGTTAGTTAAAAAAATATGAAATGATAACACTTGTCATAATCTTATTGGGTATGAACATTTGCAGGCATAACAAATAGGAAGCAATTTAATTTCTCTTTATATTCCTATGAGTAAATATAACTTTGTGACAAAATTGCAAAAATGGTCAATGTGGTTGGCAAAATTTTGTGGTTTTGGTTCAAAAATTTTTGTTGGTGCATCAGTGGTTCAATTTTGGATACTTTTTGTGGTTTTGGTCCTTATTGTTGGTATTTTTGTGTGGTTTTGATCTATACCTCACCTAAAATGACAAATATACCCTTACATATTCTTTTTTAAGTTTTATTATTTTATTTATTATTATTTCAATTTAAAGACAAAGAAAAAGAAATCACCACCCCTACACCCCACCATACTCTCTCTCTCTCTCAACATAATAGTCTATCATCTCCTTTTCTTCTACCAATGCTCAGAAACCACCACCTACACCACCATCGTTGCCCCTACTTGTGCAACACCTCCCCCTAGTAAACTCTAAGGATGATGGCCTGCGAACCAGATGAAAACTCCAGAGATGTGACCCACCTCCCACCGCCCATTCGTCATATTTGGAAGCATCATCGTAATGCCAACAGTTTGTTTCCGGATCTGCAAACGAGACTAACATACCAGATCTATTCTTTAAACATGTCGATCTACAGATGCATACCTGAGGAAGAAGAGAGACGTGTTGAACCCTTCAAATCGAAGACATCTTCTTTAAATCTGTTGATTTTCCGTCGTTTCAGGTTTTTGTGGATGGTGAGAAGATGGTGCAGCTCGACGAAACTTTTGATTTGATTTTTCCAATGAGATCTGGGAGGGAGAGGCATCTAGTATGGTTTTCTAGAAAAAAATCCGATGAAAAGTGGTTTGGTGGTCAGTGGTGAACGATTATCAGATTAAGGAGGGAGAGGTGGGGCGGGGGAAATGGAGGTGGTTAGCAGTGAATAGTTGTAGGGAATGACAAAGTGGCAGAAGAAAAGAGAAAGAGAGATTGTGTATGTTTGTGTGTGTTTGTGTGTGTGCGTGTTCTTGAAAGGATGGTGGAGAACAACGACGATAGCAGGCAAATCATGATGGTAAACGATGATGGTGGGATATGTTGGGTGTTCTTGGGAAAGTGGCATCTGGTGGGTGTGTGTGTGTGAGAGAGAGAGAGAGAGAGAGAGAGAGAGAGAGAGAGACTTTTAGTATATTTAATTATATAAATACATCAATATAAATATAAAAAATAAAAATACAAATCTAAATGGTATAATAATCATTTTAAATGTATTGAGACTAAAAACACTAACAATATGCAAAATTAGACCAGTTATCCACCATCAAACTTTTTTGGACCAAAATCACATAATTTTACCAATCATAGAAACCATTTTTGCAACTTTGTCTAACTTTGATTAATATGTTCTATAAATGAAGTCTCTCTATATTGTTAATTATGAAGTAAACAAGTAGGATGTTTGTGGCAAGTTTTTTTTTTTTTTTTTTTTTTTTTCACAGTAAATATAATATAATCATAAACTACTTTTAAATCTATTTATGTTTCATACGAAATTTAAACCCTCAATTTTAAAAAGGAATGAAAGCACATAATACCATTGAGCTAGAAGTGATTTGGTTTGCAACAAATTTATTAATTATATGTTTTCGACAAAGTTTTTATAATGTTTTGTTAAATACCGATTATTTTATGATTTCGTTATTACACAAAGTCAATGATTGTAATTTTTGTTTTACATATGGATTGTTTTTTCGATTTTTGTATTACATAGAGACTATTTCTATAACTTCGCTGGAAAACAAAGAACTATTTTTGTGATGTCTAGGAAAAAAACAGGAAGGACAATATAGCACCATTCTTTTCTGCATTGCCTATTCACAATGTAAGTTTTTTTGGTTAAATACTTTTTAAAAACAAGTTTGGCTCTCTCGAGGATTATTGTTTTTATAACATTTGTCTCTGAAGTTACAAAATCTCAAAAAGAGTTTTTCTTTCTTTCTTTTTTTTTTTTTAAATTTTTTTTAGTTAAAAAGAAGGTTAAGGTTGTCATAAAGAAAGTCATGAAAAAACTCTTCTATCATGAGTAGGCATAACTCGTTATCTCAACTTTTGATTTTTTTTTCTTTTGTTGAAAAAGATCATTTCGCTACATTATTTTACAAATAGGACCGACCTAATTGGGTGGACAAACGGAGCGACGGTCGAAGGTATCATCACGAAACAAGACAAACTTCCCAACATCACCATTTCTCATATTTAAATATGGGATGTAGTCAAAATCTGTTGAAAAAAACCCTAGCCGATCACGTCTACATTGATTTATCCTCCCTCTCGTTTTCCCAGCATTGGTCCCTGCTATTCAGCGGGGTTTCAGAGGCTTTGGGATACCGTAGAAGGGGAGATGTGCTAGAGGTTCGATCAGAGGGCAGGAGGGGTTCCGATGGGGCAAAGAAATCAACGATGAAGTCGAATCTTCATAGGCCTTGATCAATGAGAACAGAAGAGAAAGAAAGTGATGGGAGGAGGTATCGATCTCCGATGAGTGACTAGACTGAAGAACAAAAGGAGAAGCAGTGGGGCGGGGCTGTTGCTCCGATCGAAGCAGGTAAGGAGGGGAAGAGGATGTGGTGGTGGTCGTTGATTCTTCTTCTCCGGTGAAATCTAGGTATTTTTTTTATTCATGTCTTTCGATTATGGTTTTGGTTAATTATTTATATGTTGATAATAAATTCTACTAGAATTTTTGTTGTTTTATTTTGATAAAATTTTAATATTTTATATGTTGATAATGTATTCTAACAAAATTTTGTTGTTGCATTCTAACAGAATTTGTGATAGAAATGGCTTGAAGAACTGATGGGAAAGGTTTAAAAAATGATCAAACTCAATGTTTAAGAATGTTATTATTTTTTAAGGACTAAACTGCAAAATTGGTCCCTGTGGTTTGTAAAAAAATGTGGATGGAGTCCAAAAACTTTTCAACTTGCACCGTTAGTCTAAAAACTGAAACTTTTTGTGGTTTTAGTCCCTAAAAAGTTTAAAATTACTTAGAATGACCATTTTGCCCTTTTAATTTGTTTTTCCATTTTTTATGTATTTTAATAATTTAGTAATTGAAAAATAAAAACAAAAGGAAAATATTTGCAACCGCATACACCTATAACACCCACCTCCCTTACTGATTTAATTCACATACATACACGAATGAACTTTATCAATGAAGTTCTGGGAAAATCTGATGCAGATTCATCACACATACAAGCACACATATCTCTTTCTCTCTCTCTTTCTCTCTCTCTCTCTCTCTCTCTCTCTCAACAAATACACACATACAATGATACAAACTCTGATAAACCAGAATTACCCTTCACCCAGTTCTCATCCCTCTTTCCTTTATCCCAAGTTATCATCATCAAGACCTCCTGTAATGTTCTTTCATCTCAATATCGCTTTTTGTTGTAAAAAAATGGAGCAAGAACAAAGTAAACCTGTTAGAGCTGAAGCAACATTTCAATATCTAGGTTTTTTTAATTTAGTGTGACCGTGTTTGTGTTTTATTCTTCGATTCTATGGCACTAGATTAAGCCCGCTCCACCAGGGAAACTCCCTCCCTACCTCTAGCGCTCAGTGCCCACCTCGTCCATGGTCGTGAGGTTACACACCAGAAACCCATTTCCTTATCATTGCAAATGGAAAGACGATTTTGACCCTTTCATGATCGCGTTGGAGAAGGTTAGCGAAGAACAAAAGTGAATCAGCAAACTTGTAAATCAATTGAAGAACACAAGTGAACCAACGAACCTGTACAGAATCAAAGACGCACAAAATCAAGTGAAATTTTCTCAGGTATGCTTCTGGAAAGAAGGAAACGAATGAAAAAAAGAGAATTCATGACAATATGGAAAGTAACTTGAAGAACTGTAGAAGGAAATAATCGAAGAAGGTGGAGATCAATAGAGTGGAAGGGTCAAGTACTTATCGGAAAGAAGGACGACGGTGTTGCTGGTTGGTTTACCGGCGGGAAATGTAAGATAAGAGATGGAGAATATGAAGGGGTCGATTGTTAAAGAGAGGGTGTGGGTTTTGTGGGGCTAATATCTATTTTTAATTTTATGAATATTATAATAAAGATTAATAAATATAAAAAAAATTAGAAGGGTATAATAGTCTTTTCAAGTTTATCAAGGACCAAATCCACAAAAAAGATCTTGTTTTGGACTAATGGTGCAAGTTGGAAAGTTTTTGGACCGTATCCACAATTTTTGTCTAACCACAGGTACCAATTTTGCAGTTTTGTCTTTTTTAAAAATTATATTTGTTATTCTTTCAGAATGTTGTTATTATTCAAAGAATCATAATTAATTGTTTGGTATATTATTAGTTCAAGAATCTATTTTGTGCATTCTTTTTCAAAATGTATTTAGTAGTTTATGATTAATATTATGTTATTCTGACAGAATATATTATAATGTAGTTATTTTTCAACATCAGATTTCAGAACTTCGTTATTATTCAATAATATTCTAATAGAATAAAACTATGAAAGAGCATCATTCTAACTAAAAAAATATTATGACAGAATAAATCGGTTATGTTTACAAATTATGTTAGAATTAAAATTGAATTAATTAAAAAAATCATATTTTTAAAATTAAGAGAATTAATTATCCATAAATATCCAAAAATTTCCTTTTATAATCGTAGTTAATTATCCAAATACCCTTTTGCTAAAATTTGTGTGATTATATGGTACATGCTATCCCATTGTAATATCATACACTTTCAAATCATGTCCATTGATGAATTCCATCCGTTGGTCCAGATTTGTGCATTCTGGCACACAATAGTTAGTAAAAACAAAATAACCTAAATATATATATATATATATATATATATATATATATATATATATGTGTGTGTGTGTGTGTGTGTGTGTGTGTGTATGTGTTTTAAAAACTGAAAAAAAAATGTTACCAATTCATGGATTTTAAGAAATGAAAGAAAAATAACTTGGCTTACATGAAAAATAAAAGGTAAAAGATAAATGTCGTTCTCTCACTTATCTATATTATACACTAGGTGTGAGACCCGTGTATTACACAGATTTATTAAACGGATCAAAAGTAATGATATGAACAAAAAAAGACTAATTCATGTAAGTTTTGATAACCACAAAGACCATGATAATAAAAAAATAAGTAACGACTGAATTTGTGACATTTGATAGACCATATGGACTATTTATGTAATTTGGTAACAAAGAGTTTCTAGTCCAGCGGTATACGGTGTTGTCCTCCCTCATTGAGGTTGAGGGTTCAAGTTTCGTTGTCGACATATGTTGATTTAATGAGTAGTTTAGGAGTAAATTAGATTTTCCGTTTCAAATATATATATATATATATATAATTTGATTTTAATTAATCTATACTAATAAAATTAATTAATATGAATTCACAAATGGAATATGCTATCTACATTAATATACATATACATTAATTAATATATTAATAGAAAGAATAATTCATAAATAGAAAGTTATTATGTACATTAATTAATATATTTACAAAATTAATTAATATAAAGTGGCATTTAATAGGTGTAATTTGAATAAAAAAGAAAAAAATACTATAAAAATGAAAAGTGGATATTAAATTATTCAAATAAATCTAAGAAATAACAAGTATCAAAACGAAGGAGAAGAAGACATGTAGCAAAACCGTTCTTATTTATTAAGCTAGATTTGATTAGTGCATATAATTAACTTTAAAGTGGTGTTCTTACAAATACTAAACTTATGATTGTTTTTATCTCCATCATATTTAAAACATCGAATATTTACAAATATTCTGACCCACTTAAAAAAATACACATTTTGACCGAAATTTGTTTCGTCACGTCCATCTATATTCCCGAGCCATACAATTTAAAATTATCTGCATAAAGCCATGAACTTTATGGTGTCACACCACCCCATTGCATGTCTAAGGGATAATGACTTGATAGGGTAATATACTTTTTGAAATGTACACATTTAGTCTTTATTCTTTTTTTCTTGTAAAATAAACTCTTATACTTTATTTTTTGTAACAATGCAGTCCTTGTGACCGGTTATACCCGGTATACCGGTCATATATGAATTTTCTTTTAGGGAAAATGAATTGATAGGGTAAGATACTTTTTGAAATGTACACATTTAGTCCTTATTCTTTTTTGTAAAATAAACCCTTATACTTTATTAATATGTACACATTATGTCATTTTCACCGGATTCTACAAGTTTTGCTGATGTGGAAACACAAGTGGCACTAAATAGCAGTTATTAGCTTAGTCACCAGAGGTGGGTGATCCTCCAGCAACAAGAAAAGGGCGGCGACCCTTCTCTTTCTCGTCTCTCTTCCTTCCGGTCGAACAACAACAACCAAACACCCTTTACCTGTTGTGTTTCTCCGATTTGTCTCTCTTTGCCTCCATCTTTGAGATATGTTGCTAGAAAAAGAAGAAAGAATCGACGAGGGGGCTACCAGAGTAGCTCCTCGCCGCCAACTACCGTCTCTACTTCCTCTCCCCTCCCCCTTCGACCTTGTTGTTTTTGCCATCATTTCTCCTTGGTACTAGTGATGTGTAGGAACACACAAAGGAGTCGCAGGAGATCGGGGTTCTCCCTCTTTTTCATGATGAATAAAAGTTGGAAAAATCACGTTGTGGATATGTGGATGTCACCTGGGTATTTCATTTCAACAAAATAAAAGAAAGGGAAAATGATTTGATAGGGTAAAATACTTTTTGAAATGTACATATTTAGTCCTTATTCTTTTTTTTTTTTTTTGTAAAATAAACTCTTCCACGTCAGCAAAACCTGTAGAATTCGGTGAAAAGGATTTAATGTGTACATATTAATAAAGTATAAGAGTTTATTTTACAAGAAAAAAAAGAATAAGAACTAAATCTCTATATTTTTAAAAGTATCTTATCCTATCAAATCATTATCCGTGTATCTAACTGTCTTATTCATAATCTTATATTTGCATTTGTCATGAGGAGTCATTAGATATATTGTTTTTAATAAAAACATCGACGTCTTTCACAGCTGATCCACCTTTCTCAATACTCACACGACAAACATCCCGAAGATTTTTCACCCGTTCCACCATTTCTCTTCTCTCCACACTTTCATTATCCATAAACCGACTCACAATCTCTGCAATTTCCCCCCTCTTCACCAGATTATTTCTACGCAGTTCCTTCTTCATCTTCCATCCATTCCTCCAATCATCTACAACCACCTTGCTATTAAGTGGTTGGTCTGCAAATATCGGAAAAGTCAACATCGGAACACCAGAATACACACTCTCCTTCACTGAATTCCACCCACAGTGACTCCAAAACCCTCCCACCGAAGAATGCAACAAAACCCTAATTTGATCACACCATTCCACAACCAACCCTTCATCACCAAAACTCTCGTTCAACCTTCCTTTAGCGACCCATAAAAATTTCACACCGCTTTGCTTTAAACCGGCTGCGATTTCATCCATTTGGGAAGTGGAAACCGAAAGAAAGCTTCCCAAACAAATGTATAGAACACTGTTTGGAGGCTTGGAATCTAGCCATGTCATGTATTTGGATTTGGATTCGTGTGATTGGGGTTGGAGTTGGCGTATGTTTGGTCCAAATGTGTAGATGGGTTTGTTTAATTCGGATCTTAGTGCATCCACAGCTTCGTGTTCTAACTCATAGATTGTGGGTAGGAGAAGAGATTGAACTCTTTTCATCATTGCTATGAGATTAGGTGAAACATGAAGTTGTTCCCTGGTGACTGGAGACATATCTGCAACTTTCGTGGGAGGTAATCCAGGGATGTAATCGATCCATTCTTCTTCTCTTTCTGTAAGTTCATATCGATCATTACATGTGATGTCAGGAAAATGAAAACAGTTTTTTCGAGAAATCAGAAATCACGCACCTGATAAATCAACAAAAATGTGGCGATGCTGTTCAAGGAGGTCGACATGATACCACATAGTAAACATTGATGCAGACATCGCCCAATAGGCTGCCACCGGAATATTCCTCCGGTCAGCAACATCTAGAATCCAGCTCAAAAAAGCATCGGCGATTATGAGTTTCACCGGAAGCTTTAACTGATCAAGCACCTCTTCAAATGGAGCTTCGATTTTGGTTTGAACAGCGGTGAGGAATCCGATCATGTCGGAGCCGCGGCCATGCTCAGATGGAATTACATTGGGAATGGTGGCGAATCGGACATTATCAGGTTTTGGATCAGATCCGATGAGTCCTAACCACTCCTCCGTGACGACGACGGTGAAGATGGTGGTGCCGTCTGATCTGGAAGAAAGCAAGTCACAGAGGCTCATTAGAGGATTCAGGTGGCCTCTAGCTGGGTACGGCATCACCACCACTTGATTCATCGCCATCTCCGATAATCACTGCCTAATGGTTGAAGAATCAAAGGGTGTTGTAAGACTTTGTCGGATCGTTATTTATAAAAATGCTGAATTTTTTTGAAAGTGAGAAATTGGTTGACTGATGGAAGTTATCATGCTTTCAAAAATGGCGGGCCTGTAAACTGTTCACGAAAATCCGTTGATTTATCTAGAAGGGTGGAATGGTGGATTGAATCGATAGTCCCTAAACGTATGAAACAATGTTACTTATAGTCCCTAATAGAGTTTTGTAAATTTTTACTAATATTATGTTGGGTCAAATGCAAATATTAACAGCGTTAATAATCATTTTAGGCAAAATAATTATGTATTTTTTTTTCAAGGAGATAATTTTCTGTTCTTTTACATAACATATTTAAAAGCTTTCTATATGCATTTTGATTGGTTATTAAAGCACATTAAAATTTTAATGGTTAAACTCGTTTAAGCTAATAAGGTATAGATTGGTACCTATCATAAATAATAATTCTTTAATTAAAAAATTATGGATGTGTGTAATCTTAAGTGTTGAACATGATAGATCACTATGTACAAGTTATTACATTAGATTAGTCGGGTTTTTTTCCATTGAAACTTGTATGGGTGAAATAATCATGGAACGATCGAATATGTAATGATGCGTGCATAAATATTATGTATTATGGACCGATAAACCGTCTCAATGAAACTAAATGATTATTTTATTGTAACTCTATCAAATAATTTTCATATTAAGGATTAATTTTAATAAAATTTATCAATTCCAACACGTGATGAAATTTGATGAAAAATATAAGAAGGGAAAATAGATAAAAGTTGACATAATATTTTTTTGGCTTAGCTCTTTCATTCATTCCGTCCATATTAAATCTAAAATAATCATTCATGTATAAATGTTCATATTAAAATGCTTAACCTATAAAGCTCATTAATTAGAAAAGAAAGAACTATTAAGTTATGTACTTGAAAATTTGTAACCACTGAAAATGATTATGCATCAACAAAGAAAAATATTTTCTAAAATGAAAATTGACCTAAAACTTTTCATTATCTTATGAATTTACCCTTAAAATATAGGGGTGTTTGTGGTTTTGTTAGACTCACAATTTTGAAAAGTGAAATCTTCCATAAAGTTCGAAAATTTTGATATTATTTATGAAAAAACATGTCTTATTTTTTAACGACAAAAGACCGACAATTGTTTTCAGACAAAAATTCGGCAAATGTTTACATATGTTTGGCTCGTTAGCAATAAATTCATTGATTTTTTATCCTTAAACATCAAGAGGATAAGCAATGTACTTTCCTTAAATTTATCCATTAATCATTATCTGTAACTTGATAAACAGCATGGGTTCAAAGTTTTCAAAATCAACAAAGAGGTCGCTGACGTTTTTCTGCATTAACAAGACTGACTTTTGGTGAACTTTAACGACCAATCCTTTACACTATAAATCAAACAATTTGAAGCCATTAACATATATTAACAACCACCACGAAAAAAAATATACATGATACATCTATAGCCAAACTACAAGTTACAGTCACAAGTTACAACAAATTGTCCGGTTTCTATTGTTTTTGTTTTCTTATTTTTCATTTTTCTATACGGAGCTATTATATATATCACTCCCTGCACAATGTAAACTATCTATCAACAAACATCCACACCTCTTAACACATTCAGAAGACCATCAAGAGCACATCCTGTAATACAAACAAAAAAACAAAAAAACAAATTGAGCAAATGATAGTGTTTGTAATGTGTATAAATAAAACAGCTAGTATGGAAGAGATTGGCAACACCTTGAGTTTTAATTGTCACTCCTTATGGCTGAATACAACGTATCTCCAACAATAGCATGGTGGAAATTGTCTAAAATTTAACGAAATATTGAAATGTAAAAAGCCAAGAATTCAAACTTCATCTTGTTCCACGCAAAGTTGACTTGGGACGTCTTACCCAACATGAGTTTGCTGCCTATTATTCCAACTTAAGATTGTCAGCGTACTTATTTCATTTTTTTCTTCTTATTATTAAGGCATCGTACTTTGAAAAGTCTACCAAATTATAGCTTTCTACTTCAATTTTTTCTTACAAGTCTTTGAAAAATCTACCGAGTCATAGAAGTGAAAATTGCTTTGTATTTGGATGATATTACTATAATTGGGTGGATATGTAATGTGAAGAAATGAAAGTATGATGCTATAATAAACAAATCAATAGAAATACTTTGATTGTTGTTTCTAGAAATTAAACCTTGTTGAGTACTTACTGTTATGGCACCCTCTCGTAAAGTCTCGAGTGATTCCTCAAGCTCCATCTGTTTTGAAGCCGTAGCAAATAAGGCCTGCAAAAACAAAACAATGAAACAAGGGCTAAATGCAAGAAATAGCAATGTACTTCCATTTCTTTCTATTACAACATTGTACTTTTTATTTTATTTTTTTCTTATTTAGCCATTTTACATCGAAATTCTACCCATTATAGTATTGTATTTCCGTTTTTTTCTTATTAGCATATTATGTTGTGAAAGGACTACCTAGCTATAGCAGTGAAAATTGTTTTGTATTTTGGATGAAATTGCTTTGGTTAGGTATATTTTTCAACAATGGGATTAGATTTTTTTTTTTCATTTAAACCGAGAAAGAATAAAAATCCATACTTTCTTTGTCTTTTGCAAGTCATACTCCATTGACCTTATACGATTCAAAGATTCAACAAGAATTTCATCTTTCTCTTGAGGAATTTTAGAAGGTTTGCTAGAAAGAACTAATACCAACTCTTCTAATTGTTTCAACTTCTCTTCAAATGGCTGCAAAAAGTCCTTCTTTTGAGGACTCAAATCATCCACAAATCGGGGTTTATCTTTCCAATTGCACCATTTTTTTGTTATAAATCCCACTAAAAACTTCCCCAATTCAACAAGAAAAAATATACATCCTACTACTTTGTAAGCGAAATCAACCACATTTTTAATGCTTCTTCTTTGTATCAAATCATCTGCTTCAAAAAATGAAAACAAAAAACATCTTAAATATTTTTTTGAATTTGTACATTATGATTGTTTGACAATACAATACAAACTAACAATCACTTACTTGAGGGAACAATGTCGATCTGAGTACTAGAAACTATCCGTTCAAATCTAGGGCTATTAGATACAAGATTATTTATATAGTCCTATAACAGAAGAAAAAAAAAACTAAATTAGTATGTTAAATGTTTCCATTGAGCATGTTATTTATTTACCTTATAAATTAACAAAGACTTACCCTGTGGCTAAGAGACGTTGATCTATCGAATCCTGAATTAGATACTAAATCCTCTGAAAATTTACTGCTTGGTGTCTGCATCAAATAAAATAATTATAAAAATGCGATAATCACGAATAATCTACACAAGATATGAGTCAAAACCCCACCTCTGAAACAATTGACTTGACCTCTAAGTCAACATCCTCATAGTAGCTACAACTTCTCCTCAAATCTCCATTGTTGACCACCTGTAAAAAATCCAAGTCAACAAAATAAACACACATTCACATAGAGAGATAAAATAAAAAAAAGAATGAACATACCTTCATGAGTTCTAAATCATGCCAAGGTCCTTTATCTGACCTAAGACATCCACCTTCATTTGGACATGAACATGTCCCACCAAGAAAATCGGGTAATTGACTACATAATGAAATAAATATGCAAGTTTTTTTTTAGTAAATGTAATGCATTTAAAGCAAATAAAAAGTATACACTAACACACATACCTTGAGTCTATAACTTCCAACAACTTATTCTGATATTTATTACCAAGAACCTGTGAAAGACGTGAATGCCCTCATCCTCATAATTGAAAATAGCTTTTACATAGCAATGAAAATGAAGTAAAATGATTTGAAAAGATGGGTATGGTGAAGCATACGTTTATTTTTGCTGTTGTTCTTGGATCAAGAAACCCTTTTGCTGTATTCCATAGTAATTTAAATCCACTTCCAGCATTTACTATGAACATCTGATGCAATGTCTGATTAGGAAAAAAAAAAAAAAGAATCAGTAAAAAAAACGATAAATGTAGAAGAAAATTTGGCATTTGGGTTTGCACCTCAGGATAGTTGTCACCATCTATTTTCTGCATACGCATGACCAAATCATTTGCAACTTTTCCAAAACTCATCCAGTTCTACATAAATCAAGAAACCCTCAGATTAATACAAAAATTAATATAAATCAGTAGCTTTCTCATAGTAAAGTGCTATAATAAACAAATAGATGAAAGTGAACTGCTATTTAGCAAGAGAGAGAGAGAGAATAAATAAAGCTAACCATGCCATGAACATCCAATATTGTGGTAAAAGAATCGATATGTCTTCTTGCTGAAACAGAACATGCTGGAAATTTCTCAGCAAAAGCTTTCTCAAAGCCTTGTACATGATACCTTAAAAACCTTTCCACTGTTGTCACACTCATAAGCTTACTGGGTTCCACTTTTCCAAGTCTTTCAATATAAACAGGCCTTCCCTCTTTATCCACACCATGATAACCATGAGGATAATACCCTTGAACCTCTTCATACTCTTCATAAATGAAATCCTTTCAAACATCATTTCATTATAATCATTGTCAAAACATTGTAATCGCCTCTCTTTTTTTGTTCATTACTCAAGAAACAACTCATACTTGATGCTAACCATCAACACAGTGACAGTGACTGATGTCAATAGGACAAAACTTGCAATTTTGTATCCTACCCAAAAAAGTGGGACAAGGACTTGTTGGAGATCTCTTGTATGTGCAAAAGACGTGAATGCCCTCCTCGTCTATAGCTAATAGCCTGATAAAAACTTGTCAAGTCCCTTCCATGTAACAAATAAAGCCATAAAGTCCATGTTTAGGTATTAATATTTCTTATGGAAATTTGTAGGACCCTTATTGATTTTGATTTGAAGTTGAAAAGTAATATATTTGACCTTAAAGTCAAAATAAACTTGTTTTGAAATGAGACGTGTTGCAAAAGTAGTTGTAAAGATAATATGATATGATAGTTACAAGAAGTACCTGTCTGATGGAGTCTGCACCATATTCTTTTCGCCAGTTGAGCATGTCTGCCCACATGTTGACTGCTTTATGAAGGTCAAACTTTCTTGCCTTCAAGAATCTGCAATCATATTTAAAAAAATCAGCATACAAGAAGGCAGGATTAAGAAAAACCTTATAAAAGCTATAAGTTTTTGTAGTTTTTGTGTTTAGAGCAATTACTTCATATGTTCTAAAAAAGAGATGATATCGATATGACTTCAAAAGTCTGATTATAATTTTTTTTTGAAACTAAAATTTGATAAGGGAATATCTATCTTGGCAATAACATTTTTAAGTGTTTTGATTAATCACTATGTATCTTAAATAGGGTTCTCAAATTCTTCAAGTGAATTTGAAGAACTCTTATCATTATTGCTTGCAAATGGAAATATGTTGACCTCAAAAGTCAAAGGGTGTCACAATAACAAATCAAAAGGATAACATTTGACTTTTAGGTCAAATTCAAATTATGTAACAGTATTGTAATGATTTTGGCAATAATAACTTTGTATTTTACTATTTATCATCTAGCTCAAAGTGGTTCTAAATTTGTTTTTCAAGTGATTATGAAGAATCGTCATCATTATTTGCTTGCAAACGGAAATATTTACACCACAAAACTCCAATCACAAAATATGAAAAACAAATATTGGCTCATTAACTTTCTGACGTATTGTAGATATTTTCTTTTCAAACAAACTACCATTGTTGTGTAAAGACAAAAAGAAAAAAACAACATAGTTTTCAAGAACATGCAACTTTTGACAAGTTCGAAAATGTAACTGCAATGTGAATCTCATATTTGGCAATTTTTTGTTCAAAACAGATCTTTTTCAGAATGTATAAGCATAACAAACTTTTGGAAGGCAAATAAAATAAAAAGGATTTTACAAAATCAGTTACGTACTTATGTGCGTTTTCTTTTTGACTTAATGCATAAATAACGATGATAAAGTGGTTGAAGGATAATGATGTATGTCTAGACATAAGGTCAGGTTGTGTTTGTTTGTTTTCTAGACTTAATAAGTCATCTGAATAAGGCTAAATGACCATTTTACCCTTACATTAAAAAAAAAATCATATCATCATATGTAACAAATTTAAGCATGAGAGGGGTTCCTAAGAAAAAGAAGAAAGACAAATAGGTAAAAAAGGTGGCGTCTGAATAGGCTAGTTTTCTTGCTCAATCCGTAGTCATTCTACGTAAAAAAAAAAAAAAAAAAAAAAAAAAAAACAATCCTAATACCCTATAAATAAACAGCCCCTTTATACAGAAAGGCGAAAGCTAGGAAAGAGGCTTTTATTTGTGATTTTGAAAAAAGCACTTATGAAAGATCGATCAATCTACCTCAATAAAGTGTGGTAATCATCATGACAAAATGGAAGCAAATCTTTCTCAATCAACACCTGCCGGAATGCATTAACGGCCTTCTCTTCCTCCTCATCTCGAACATCATCAATGGAAACGTGTGCAAATTGGCAATTAGAAACCCGTCGTTTTCTGAGGGAGTTTGACAACCTTGATGAAGCAACCAGAGCTTTTTTCTTCAAAGATCGAACCCTAATCCTTCTCTTCTCTTCCTCAAATTTCCCCAAATCATATCTTACTGCTTCAACATGATCAATTTAAAAATCGTTGTTCCTTTAGGTCAAAATTCAAATCAAATAACTTCAAAATTCAACAAAATCGACAACAGATTACCTGGCATTGTAAATAAGGAATGACTAATTGAACTCTAGAAAAGCTCAGCATGAATCGCAAAATCTTCTTACAGTCATGGAAGAGATTGTAGTGAACTGAGATCTCCACTTAACAAACGAGTCAACAATTTGAAAACGTCAAAACCTCGCACAATCACGCTATCGAAGATTCTGTCACTGGGGAGGACAGAAGTAGATCGAATCAGTCGAAGAACAAAAAGGTAATAAAGAAACCAATAATCATACAATCAAAATCGGAAATTAGAATTGCACATGGAAACTATGAGTTGTATGTACTCTACCGAATCCACATGCAACAATTAAAGAAGAATGAAAGGTCTTTACGTCGGTATGATTAAACCCACAAAGCACACTGCTTTTAGCATTGTTTATATGATCATGATGAAAAAGAATGGGGTAGGCTTAGTTGGGTATTCACAATTAGTTAAAGGGATTGCTTAGTGATTACAACACTCTTGCTGTAAAGAAATTGCTTTTGTATGAACGGTTAACTTTAAAAAAATCTTCCCGGCAGAAAAAAGATTCGTGGAACATACATTTTCTTTTCTTTTCTTTTCTTTCCCACAAAAAGTTCGATAATCCTTTTACGTTTATAACATAACAAACGAGTTTTATGAGCATCGCATGTTATTGCATAATTTGCATTCTTAAAAAATAGCCATGGGAATAAAATATTCCATTTTCTCTCTCTAGTTTTACTAACACCATCTTTTACGGGTACTAATTATATGATTTGGCAATTGATATATTTTTATTTAATACTTATTTTTTTTTCTTCTACTTTTGCATCCTAATTTTGTAAATATTTGATTTGATATTTTTAAATTTTATTATTGAAAAAATCTAGTATCAATTCAACATAATCTTAATAAATCTTAAACCAAATCTAACACTTATTTGAAAATGATAACATTGAGAACTTTCTATTGGATAAAGATAGATATCATTTTATGATTCTTAATAAATCTTAAACCAAATCTAATATTGATAACTTTTTAGTTTATTATTTTTATTGATGGTAGCTAATGTAGTAGGGCGACTCAACCAATTTGAGGGCTCTAAACGACATAAAAATATGAGGCTTTTTGACGAACAATAATAAACTAAAAAGTTTATAAATGACAAAGTTATTTTTTATTTATTTATATGTTTTTGTGAATCACAGACACAAAGTTTTATTAATATTGGGTTAAATTTGAAGAAGATGTGAACCTTTAGAATTAGAGGCCCTAAGCCCTAACTTAGAAAAATATAAGGTTGAACCGTCCCTACTGTGTAGATACGTAGTTATGTAGATACATGTCCATATTAATTTGGTGATGATAAATCGATATTGTCTTATATTAATACCAAAAACATAAAAGTATAACATGACATATATTAAGCCAAATTACTTGATCATAAGTGATAGTTCAATAAGGTATGTCTATAGAAAAAATAAATTTGTATAATTTATTAATATTGCAAGCTACATATAATGGATGAATAATGATCAAGTATTTTAATAATTAAAATCAATGGTTTCAATAATACATTATTCTAGATTACATTATACTAGGTCTAGTTTTAAACGCGTATCGAACATGTTCTATAACTACCTTCGATAGTAGGCCTTTTGTAATAGGATCCATTAGCATATTGTTAGGATCAAGATGCTCGATACAAATATTATTCTCATATGTTCATTCTCTTACGAACATGTATTTGGTTTATCCCTCGGCGACATCTCCGTTTTTTTTTTCAAATGAAGAATAAGAATAGTGTGTAGTGCAAACAGACAACAAGTATGTCTTTTCATTGATGGTGGATGATGAAAACAGTCTCGGGTGGTAGGGAAGATAGGAACGAGAGAGAGAGAGAGAGAGAGAGAGAGAGAGAGAAATTGCATAAAAAATGACAACATGGATAGTATTCGGTGGAGTAAATTTATGCGCTTTTGTTTTCTATGCATTTTTCAGGACACGATCATAGCGTTTCTTGTTGGTGATTTTAGTGTCACCATGTCATTTTAAGTAACTGGAACTAACATGTGAGTTAAGGGGCTTCATGATTTGTACTCTAATACATGTACGGGGGTTGTGCGGTGTAACGACCCGTTCCCGGTATGTTAATTTATTAGTAATTGTTTTAAAGATTTGCAAGAGGGACTCGGCGAGTTCATAGCCTGACTCGCCGAGTAGGGTCGCGACTTCGAGCACGTGTTAGCTGGAGACTCGGCGAGTCCATATCCCGGACTCGGCGAGTCCATCCGTCTGGGTGAAACCCTAAATCCCCGGGTTGCCCACTATTTAAGTCACCTTATAGCCCCATTCTTGCCTCCTTCACCCTGAGAACACTGTGAGAAAAACCCTAGTTCATCCTTGAGAGTTTATAAGTGATTTTGTGTGATTTGTGAAGGCTTGAAGAAGGAGAAGAAGAAAGGAGCAAGGAGAAGAAGAGTTGTGCAAGATCCAAGGGCAAATCTGAGTTATTTGGAGGTATTTTCGGATTCCCCTCTTGTTTTATGCTTTAAACCTCCATTAGAACTCTTCTAAGAACTAGTTGATGCTTATTCCAAGCCTTGTGCTTTCATGAACGCCCTAATAAGCCGAGATAACCTTGGATCTATTCATTGAGAAGTCCCATAGTCCAGATATATTGCCTTTATGAGGATACTTTGCATATTAACCCTAAATCTATCCCTTTTATGCATCTTTTAGCATTATTTTCCCTTATTCATGTGTTGTACACGTAAAGTTGGAAACTTTACGTGGTAAACCAGCTTATTGGACTCAGATCTATCATTTGTATGTGTTGGATTCAAGCAAAATCGGGTGAAAAACAGTTGCATGGCGGCAACTCGGTGAGTTGAGTCGCGAGTTCCCGATTCCTTCATTTTTAGCAGTGTTGAGTGGAACCAGTGAGTTAGAGAGTGGACTCTGCGAGTTGAAGGTAGACTCAGTAATGGAGGGACTCAGCGAGTTGTTCATACAACTCGGCGAGTCCAAGGCAATCTTCCTAAGATCAAGAACAACTCGGCGAGTATGTTCATTCGGCTCGGCGAGTCGGATGAAGATTGTCTGAGTTCTTGGATCAAGAGGGTACTCGTCGAGTCGATGCCATACTCGACGAGTAGCAGCGAGTAGGATTGAAAAGTGAGAGTAGGACTCGGCGAGTTGGGTGGCCCAACTCGGCGAGTCAGTCCAAATGAGAGTAACTTTGACCAAGGGTAAAAGAGTCATTTTACCCAAGTGCAGTGTTTAGTATTTGATTGAGTGTGTTTATGGACTTGTAGCCGGGGAGATACAGGAGCAGCAGCCGTTAGCTTCCAGAGCCACACACTCAGCAGCCAGTTTACGAGGTGAGTTTCCTTCCAGTAGGGACGGGTCTAAGGCCACAATGCAGGCCCATTCAGTTAGCAGTAGTTTCCGGACTTTGGTCCGATGCAGTAGCTAGTATGTTTGATGCCTTCGTGGCTCAGACAGGATTTGTATGCTATGTTTTATGTGTTAAGAGTTATGTGTTCCGGGCTACGGCCCGATGTAGTATGCAGTATATGTGTTCATGCTAGATGATGTGTTATGCTATGCCATGTTCAGTCAGTCAGTTCCGGACTTCGGTCCGATGCAGGGGACAAGGTCCCAGTCGGTTCCGGACTTCGGTCCGATGCAGATAGTTTCGGACTTTGGTCCGATGCAGTTAGTTCCGGACTTCGGTCCGATGCAGGGGACAAGGTCCCAGTCAGTTCCGGACTTCGGTCCGATGCAGTTTTCGGGCTTCGGCCCGATGCAGTGGGCCAGGCCCAATATGTGTTTATATGATACGGTATGGTATGTGGTAGTTTGGGGGAGCTCACTAAGCTTCGTGCGTACAGTTTCAGTTTTGGTTTCAGGTACTTCCGCAAGCAAAGGGAAGAGCTCGGGGTGATAGCATCGCACACACCACAGCTTAGCTTTTATCCTGGGGATGGTTTTAGTTGTCTTGATTTGATATAGTATGATACAGTTTTTCCGCACAATATTTTATTATGATTTGGGATACATCGCGTATGTTTTTATGTTATGATGCTCAGATTATGGTTTTGATTACATTGAAAAACGAAATTTTTGGGTCGTATTTTTGGGTCGTTTCAAGTTGGTATCAGAGCCCTGGTTTGAGGGATTTGGATACACTTCCGGGTGTATCTGAACTCAAACTAAGGGAAATAAAAGATTTTATTTTAAAAAAAAATAATAAATAAATAAATAAATAAATAAAAACGTTTTACAAAAAGAATTTTGAAAGCACTTAGAAGGAAAGAAATCGTTTTTTTTAACGAGATAGAGGTGTGTGCATGCGATCAGCTGAGCTCAAGTAAGTACTCCCAAATTACCCATACAAGTTATTTGTTCAGTTTCAGTTTCAGTAGAACAGCATGCTAATATAGGACTAAGGATCTAGGAGAATGCCTTATGTGCCTGCTTTATGTATTACAGCTTTATGAGTATTGCATGCTAGAATTGAGTAGACAGCAGTAGGATAGCCTGATTAGGTTATGCCTGATAGTGGGAGCTTAGCATCCTATGCTAGTGCAGTTTCTTGTTACGAGAATAGTTTTGCTTGAGTCTGTTTCCCTTGTCCGAATGTTGCTTGCTTCGTGCTTTGTGGGAATCTGAGTGATGGGAGTTAGCCATTAGGTGAACACGTCACACCACATGTGATCAGGGTTGAATAATCCCAGAGTGCTGGAACTGGCCCTATTGCGCAGCTCTTGTTTGACTCCAACCGTTATAGGGACGGGTCTTTTACTTGAAGGATTATCTGATCCTCATCACATGTGATGGTGTTTAGGTAGTGGCTAATTGGCATTATGAGGAGACCTTCAGCAGCTGAGGACCAGTTGTGTTAAGTCTGAGGTTTCCCTAGGGCAAGCCTAGGATGAGAGTAGCAGAGAATAGCAGTAGTAGAAGTGACTTGGTGGAGTCAAGGCAGTCCTTGAGGAAAGTATGGATAGATGTGGAAGGTAGTATGGGCCCGTACTACTGAAAGCATAGGATCCGTACTCGAATCAAGGAAGGCCAAGACAAGACCAGGAAGCTAGTAGTAGTATCACGATCCCTTGTGATATTTCAGTGTTTTGATGTTGTTATGATATGTTTCAGAATGGTAGTTTTGCGCCCGAGACCAGCAGTCGGCAGCTCAGATGCCGGAGGGGGATCAGGATCGGGATCAGGCCCGGAGGTCGGGCAAATGGATGAGCAGACCAGAGAGTTCCTTTCTTATGAGGTTACCCGCATCATACTGGAGCAGACTTCTGTGATCTTCGGTTCGATCAAGGAGGGTATTTTAGAGCTGATGGATGAGAGATTGGGTGGTTTTCGTGCTGAGATGGCGGCCATGATGGGGTCGCGCACACTTACGTTCAGGGAGTTCAGGGCATGCGGAGCTCCAGACTATCATGGGGCGCGGGACCCCATAGCGAGTACCAGATGGTTGGCGGATGTGACCAACGCTTTCCGCACTAGCAGGTGTCCCGAGGGGGACAAGGTCAGATTGGCGTCCTGTCTTCTGAAGGACAGGGCACGGGATTGGTGGGAGGAGGTTGGACATGCCATCGGGGATGATGCAGCATTGGATGCCATGACCTGGACTGATTTCTCTACTAGGTTCAAGGCGGATTTTGCACTGGTCATTGAGGTGCAGCAGCTAGCTAGGGAGTTTCAGGACCTTACCCAGACTACAGAGATGGTGGCGGAGATCACCGCCAAGTTCAGGGAGAGGGCTCTTCTTGTTCCTCAGTATGCAGCCGATGAGGAGATGAAGAAGGCCCGTTATCATGAGATGTTGCGGAGTGATATCCGCATGTTTGTGAGCCGGTCCAGTTGTAAAACGCTGGACGACATGATTGCTAGAGCTAGGGAGAGGGAGATTGATCTCGAGATGGAGAAGAAGAGGAAACCGGAGGCGGTTTCGGGTTCAGGCAGTGTGGGCAAAAAGCCCAAGGTTTCAGATCACAGGTCCAGGAGTCAGCAGAGCCACGGTCGGTGTGGCAAGTGTGGGAGATTGCACGAGGGGGCGTGCAAGGCAGGGAGTTCCGGCTGCTACAAGTGCGGTCGGATTGGGCATTTGAGCAGGGATTGTACGGCCCCTGCTACTACGGTTACAGCATCAGATCTGATTTGCTTTCAGTGCAATCAGAGGGGACATAAAAAGTCCCAGTGTCCCAGTTTAGCTGCAGCGGGGAAGGTGGTTGCACCTGCCCCTGCCACCTTGAGGATTACGGATGGCCGGCAGGGCCGATCTGATGCGCCAGTGGCGAAGAGCAGGGCGTTTCAGATGACAGCAGAGGAGGCGCGAGCGACTCCTGATGTGGTGACGGGGTCGTTCTTGGTGAACGGCATCTCTGCTTTGGTATTGTTCGATTCGGGGGCTACCCGATCATTCGTATCGCTTGCGCTTAGCAAGAGATTTAGCAGAGCTCCAGGGGAGCTGGATTGTCCATTAGAGGTTGAGATAGCAGATGATAGGACCGTGAGGGTCGGCAGAGTACATAGAGGGTGTTCCCTTCAGATATTTGATGAGCAGTTTTCAGTGGACCTGGTTCCTATTCCCCTGCGAGGGAATAAAGTTATTGTGGGTATGGATTGGCTAAGCCCCAATGGGGCGATGATTGATTGTGAGCTTCAGCTAGTGAGGCTTCGCACTCCCAATGGGGGAAAGATAGTGATTCAGGGCAAGAGGCCCCAGCGAGGACCGACCTTTTGTTCCGCCGCAAGGGCGAGGCGCTATGTTCAGCAGGGTTGCGCCGGTTTTGTAGTTTACGTCTTGGATGCCCGGGAGAAGGGCAAGACGACGATTGATGATGTTCCTATTGTTCGGGACTACCCGGATGTATTTCCCGAGGATTTGCTGGGGATACCTCCTGAGAGACAGGTTGAGTTCAGGATGGACCTAATTCCTGGTGTGGCTCCGATAGCCAAAGCACCGTATCGACTAGCTCCCCCTGAGATGCAGGAGTTGTCTACACAATTGCAAGAGCTGTTAGACAAGGGTTTCATTCGGCCGAGCAGTTTGCCTTGGGGAGCGCCGATCCTGTTTGTGAGAAAGAAGGATGGGTCGCATCGTATGTGCATTGATTATCGGGAGTTGAACAAGGTAACGGTGAAGAACCGTTACCCACTTCCGAGGATAGATGACTTGTTTGATCAGCTTCAGGGAGCGTCTTGGTTCTCCAAGATCGATCTACGCTCCGGTTATCATCAGATGAGGGTTAGAGATGAGGATGTACAGAAGACTGCTTTCAGGACCCGGTATGGTCATTATGAGTTCGTGGTGATGTCATTTGGGCTCACCAATGCCCCAACCGCGTTCATGGACCTCATGAACCGCGTGTGCAGACCGATGCTGGATCGGTCGGTGATAGTATTCATAGATGATATCTTGGTATATTCCAAGACACAGGGGCAGCACGAGGAGCACCTGCCGGAGGTGTTGGAGACCTTGAGGAGGGAGAGACTCTTCGCAAAGTTCTCCAAGTGTGAGTTCTGGTTGCGCGAGGTGCAGTTTCTTGGTCATCTCGTCAACCAGAAGGGTATTTTGGTAGATCCGGCCAAGATAGAGGCCGTGATGCAGTGGGAGGTCCCGAAGTCTCCATCCGAGATTCGGAGCTTCCTAGGGTTGGCAGGGTATTATCGGAGATTTATTCAGGACTTCTCCAAGATAGCAGTGCCGCTCACCCGACTAACCAAGAAGTCGGTGGTATTTCGTTGGGGGCCTGAGCAGCAGGCGGCATTCGAGACTCTCAGACAGAAATTGTGCGAGGCTCCGATCCTTACCCTGCCAGAGGGAGTAGAGGACTTCGTAGTCTATTGTGATGTTTCGATCACAGGTATGGGAGCAGTATTGATGCAGCGAGGCCATGTGGTAGCTTATGCCTCGAGACAGTTGAAGCCTCACGAGGCTAATTATCCTACCCACGATTTGGAGCTGGGGGCAGTTGTGTTTGCCCTCCAGATTTGGAGACATTACCTTTATGGGGTCCATTGTACTATATACACGGATCACAAGAGCTTGCGATATCTTATGGATCAACTGAGTCTGAACATGAGGCAGAGGAGGTGGTTGGACGTGCTGAAGGATTATGATTGTGAGATCCTTTATCATCCAGGGAAGGCTAACGTGGTGGCCGACGCCCTAAGCCGCAAAGTGTCGGCGGCCCCTATTAGAGATCTGTGTATGAGGATGACAGTGATCACTCCGTTGTTGGAGCGGATCAAGGAGGATCAGATGGAGGGCCTCAAGGAGGAGAGGCAGAAGTGTGAGAGGATAGTGGGCCGAGTAGCTTCGTTCGATTATGACAGTCGGGGTTTGCTGACGCTTCATGGGAGGGTATGGGTACCGTACTGGGGTGGAGTGCGGCAGGTATTGATGGACGAGGCTCATAAGTCTCGGTTTTCTATCCACCCAGGGGCGACGGAAATGTATCGAGATCTTCGACCTGATTATTGGTGGCCCTGCATGAAGCGGGACGTCGCTTGGTATGTTGAGAGATGCTTGACCTGCCGGAAGGTCAAGGCGGAACACCAGAGACCTCATGGCAAGATGCAGCCGTTAGACATTCCCGTGTGGAAATGGGAGGACATCACCATGGATTTTGTCACCAAGCTTCCCAGGACCACACGCGGAGTGGATTCGATATGGGTAGTAGTGGATCGGTTGATGAAGAGTGCCCATTTTATTCCGATTCAGGAGAGTATATCGGCGGAAAAGTTAGCCGATATCTATGTGCGAGAGATTGTGGCACGTCATGGAGTGCCGGTATCGGTGGTGTCAGACCGAGATGTCCGTTTCACATCCAGATTCTGGAAGCGGTTCCACGACGAGATGGGTACTCGTCTTCATTTCAGCACCGCTTTTCACCCCCAGACTGACGGGCAGAGCGAGAGGACGATTCAGACTCTTGAGGACATGCTGAGGGCATGTGTTCTAGACTTTGGGGACAGTTGGGATACGTATCTTCCGTTAGCGGAGTTCTTGTATAACAACAGTTATCATGCGAGTATTGATCGACCTCCTTTTGAGATGTTGTATGGGAGGAAGTGTAGGACCCTGATTTGTTGGGGCGAGGTTGGTCAGCGAATCATCGGGAGCACAGAAGTGGTGCTCAAGACGACTGAGTTGATCCAGCAGGTCCGTAGTAGGCTGCAGACTGCGCAGAGTCGGCAGAAGAGCTACGCTGACAGGAGGCGTTCGGACTTGGAGTTTCAGGTGGGAGATATGGTCCTTCTGAAGGTCTCACCTTGGAAGGGTGTCATCAGGTTCCGGAAGAGGGGCAAATTGGGCCCCAGATTTATTGGTCCTTTCAGGGTTTTGGCCCGGGTGGGTCGGGTTGCTTATCGGTTAGATCTTCCTGAGGAGCTTAGTCAGATCCACAACACCTTCCACGTGTCGCAGTTGAGGAAGTGTTTGGTGGATGAGTCAGCAGTCGTTCCCCTAGAGGATATTCAGGTTGATAGCAGCCTGAATTATATCGAGAGACCGGTCAATTTTCTGGATCGGAAGGCCAAGACTTTGAGGAACAAGGTAATTCAGCTAGTGAAGGTACAGTGGCAGCACCGGAAGGGGTCTGAATGGGCGTGGGAGGCTGAGGAGGAGATGAGAGCGCACTACCCGGAGATATTTGCAGATCCAGCCGTAGCAGACTTCGAGGACGAAGTCTGAGATAAGTAGGGGAGAATTGTAACGACCCGTTCTCGGTATGTTAATTTATTAGTAATTGTTTTAAAGATTTGCAAGAGGGACTCGGCGAGTTCATAGCCTGACTCGCCGAGTAGGGTCGCGACTTCGAGCACATGTTAGCTGGAGACTCGGCGAGTCCATATCCCGGACTCGGCGAGTCCATCCGTCTGGGTGAAACCCTAAATCCCCGGGTTGCCCACTATTTAAGTCACCTTATAGCCCCATTCTTGCCTCCTTCACCCTGAGAACACTGTGAGAAAAAACCTAGTTCATCCTTGCGAGTTTATAAGTGGTTTTGTGTGATTTGTGAAGGCTTGAAGAAGGAGAAGAAGAAAGGAGCAAGGAGAAGAAGAGTTGTGCAAGATCCAAGGGCAAATCTGAGTTATTTGGAGGTATTTTCGGATTCACCTCTTGTTTTATGCTTTAAACCTCCATTAGAACTCTTCTAAGAACTAGTTGATGCTTGTTCCAAGCCTTGTGCTTTCATGAACGCCCTAATAAGCCGAGATAACCTTGGATCTATTCATTGAGAAGTCCCATAGTCCAGATCTATTGCCTTTATGAGGATACTTTGCATATTAACCCTAGATCTATCCCTTTTATGCATCTTTTAGCCTTATTTTCCCTTATTCATGTGTTGTACACGTAAAGTTGGAAACTTTACATGGTAAACCAGCTTATTGGACTCAGATCTATCATTTGTATGTGTTGGATTCAAGCAAAATCGGGTGAAAAACAGTTGCATGGCGGCAACTCGGTGAGTTGAGTCGTGAGTTCCCGATTCCTTCATTTTTAGCAGTGTTGAGTGGAACCAGTGAGTTAGAGAGTGGACTCTGCGAGTTGAAGGTAGACTCAGTAATGGAGGGACTCGGCGAGTTGTTCATACAACTCGGCGAGTCCAAGGCAATCTTCCTAAGATCAAGAACAACTCGTCGAGTATGTTCATTCGGCTCGGCGAGTCGGATGAAGATTGTCTGAGTTCTTGGATCAAGAGGGTACTCGTCGAGTCGATGCCATACTCGACGAGTAGCAGCGAGTAGGATTGAAAAGTGAGAGTAGGACTCGGCGAGTTGGGTGGCCCAACTCGGCGAGTCAGTCCAAATGAGAGTAACTTTGACCAAGGGTAAAAGAGTCATTTTACCCAAGTGCAGTGTTTAGTATTTGATTGAGTGTGTTTATGGACTTGTAGCCGGGGAGATACAGGAGCAGCAGCCGTTAGCTTCCAGAGCCACACACTCAGCAGCCAGTTTACGAGGTGAGTTTCCTTCCAGTAGGGACGGGTCTAAGGCCACAATGCCGGCCCGTTCAGTTAGCAGTAGTTTCCGGACTTTGGTCCGATGCAGTAGCTAGTATGTTTGATGCCTTCGTGGCTCAGACAGGATTTGTATGCTATATTTTATGTGTTAAGAGTTATGTGTTCCGGGTTACGGCCCAATGTAGTATGCAGTATATGTGTTCATGCTAGATGATGTGTTATGTTATGCCATGTTCAGTCAGTCAGTTCTGGACTTCGGTCCGATGCAGGGGACAAGGTCCCAGTCGGTTTCGGACTTCGGTCCGATGCAGATAGTTTCGGACTTCGGTCCGATGCAGTTAGTTCCGGACTTCGGTCCGATGCAATTAGTTCTGGACTTCGGTCCGATGCAGGGGACAAGGTCCCAGTCAGTTCCGGACTTCGGTCCGATGCAGTTTCCGGGCTTCGGCCCGATGCAGTGGGCCAGGCCCAATATGTGTTTATATGATATTGTATGGTATGTGGTAGTTTGGGGGAGCTCACCAAGCTTCGTGCTTACAGTTTCAGTTTTGGTTTCAGGTACTTCCGCAAGCAAAGGGAAGAGCTCGGGGTGATAGCATCGCACACACCACAGCTTAGCTTTTATCCTGGGGATGGTTTTAGTTGTCTTGATTTGATATAGTATGATACAGTTTTTCCGCACAGTATTTTATTATGATTTGGGATACATGGCGTATGTTTTTATGTCATGATGCTCAGATTATGGTTTTGATTACATTGAAAAACGAAATTTTTGGGTCGTTTCATGCGGAGTGCACGCATGTACAAGATCGAGTCATAAGCCGGTTCGACGACTAGTCAGGGGTTCGGGGGCAGCGCCCCTAGGTCCGGGGTTTCCAAAGGGGCAACGCCCCTTTGGCGAGGTCTAGGAGCAGAGCCCCTGGCTGGGGTCCCGCTGGGAACATAATGGAAAACTCAATTTCTTGAGGGTGATTATGGTAAAACTAACGAAACTCGTTAGTTTTTGGTAACCCTAATCCGGATTAATATTACTTGCTTCCAAAGCAACTAATGACGGCTCAACCCTAATGAAACCCTAATCGTGTTTAGTATATAAACAACTCTTTCTTTCCAGAAGGGGGACTTTTCTAAGCTCTCATTTTTCATCACACATTCACAGAACCCTTTAGCATATTAGCTTACGTTTTCTATGCCTAGAAACATAAGTGTCCGCTTGGATTATCCTAGACTGAATTTCTTGTAACCCAGACATAGGGTAGAAATATCAGTTCGGAAAGTGATATCACGATCCAAGCTGGTATCCAGATCTCCACTACAAACCCTAAAATTCCCAACATTTCTCGATCTCCCAATATATGTATGTTTTTCCTGTTTTTTTCTAGCAACGATGTGGGTTAAACATATATTTGCATTTTCTATATTATTTGGTTTTGTATCTTGTTTGGATATATGGTTTTGTTTGGAAATTTAGCTATAAGTGTTACGTAATCCAAAAATAGGGTGTCGAACTATTATAGGTTAGGGACACATGTTTTTTTGTTTAGAAAAGTAGGAGGTACAGTTGCAGGTATGAGAGTTTTTTTATAGGGTTCTTATTGTAGCGGTGTGGTCGCCAAAGGTGAGTGGTAGTGGTGGTCGGAGGTGAAGAGAGTGGAGAGTCATGAACTTTCAACGGAAGATGAATGGATAACATGTAGCGGTGAGGGTGGGTGAAGAAAGGTTCGTGGGTCCTAATATTATTTTAATAAAAATGATCAAATAATAGATAAATAATAACAAAATAAAAATATATTTAATAAGGACAAAATAGTTATTTTATGTATGTGATGGATGAAAACCCTTGACAAAAAATAATGCAACGGTTGTCTGAGTGATATATATATATATATATATATATATATATATATATATATATATATATATATATATATATATATATAGGGACTATGTATGCATATTTTCCCAAACCAAAAGGACCATTCATGTAATGTACTCGAAATGTTATTAATACTAGAATGTTGGAGTCCATCAGGATAATGGAGTGAATGTGAGATAAAGATCAGGATGGTTGAGGCTGCAAAGCAGTACCATCATGTTCACCGCCCTCTAGGTACTGCAAAAAATCACATCGCATCAGTACCCTCATACTAATTGTGATAAAGAGAAAGAAGAAAAAAATGGGGTACCAAAGGAGTTACGTGGCATGCAGTATACTCGAAAACACCACCCCGCCCACGTAAGGATGGGTGGTATTGAAGAGATCTGAGATGCTTGGGATGACACCATGCATTGTCAATAGCCAATTTCGCATAAATGTTCCTTTGTGACCCAATTTAGGATTTAACTAATGTGTGTGAGCTACAATATTTCATGATGTGTTAATGATACAGTAAATTTTATGGCCAAATTAACGCAATTTTGGATAATATTCAAAGACTCAAAGTACAACAAAAGTCAATGTATCGTTATAGTTTTATGGTAGAATTAAAGTAATTTTGGATAATATTCAAAATTGATTTGTGCTTTGAATTCCCCTCCTTATCTTATGCTTACAATATATTAAAGAGAAATTTACGAAAATAGCTAAAAATATTATTTACTTTGTAAAAAATAACCACAAATTAGAAAATTATGCAAATAACCATCGAAATAGCTTCCTCATCTCATTTGCGAATGTACAACACATCAATGCAGTTCTTTTGCATCAGCAACTTGTACATTGCTAGCTGATAGCCTCGTCTGCTAATTCTTCCAAGCCATCTACGATTTCTTTCCTTGGACTATAAATACTTTTTTTAAAACTCTCATTTTTCTAGTTTCAAAGTTGGGAAGACACTCTGAAAACGCTCATTTTTCTTTGCTAATAACTAACTTGGCTAAGTTAGGTAAACAATTTGAAACCGAAAATAAGAAGTTGAAGTTATATTTAGTTTGTAGGTGGGGTCTTGTTCTTGGCTTTTATTGTCTACAAGTTGTAATCTATATGACTATTGGTTGTGTATTAAGTTGTAAGTTTTATGTCTATTGGTTGTGTATTAAGTTGTAATGATTATTAATATAAGTTGTACTTATTCTAATAATTAGTTGCTTCTTATTGTAATAATAACTTGATGAAACCATGCATCTTTACATCAAATGTGAAAATTAACTCTAATAAAAAAAATAAGAGATACAAGTTTAAAACACTAAATTAAATTATTTAACACACATTCTAAATTTCAGTCACAGTGGAATAAAACACCAACACAATAGAGATTTCATCAACTTTGAAACTAGAAAAATGAGATATTTGAAAAAAAATAAGTTATTTATAGTCCAAAGAAATCACAGATGACATGGAAGAAATAGCAGATATGTTATCGGTTAGGAATGTAGAAGTTGTTGATGCAGAAGACGTGCATTGATGGGTTGTATGTTCGTAGATGAGATGCGAAAATAATTGATGAGGCTAATCACTTGCGATTTCTGTAATGTCGATGTTCCAGGTAATTTCCATTTTAGTATTATTTCTTAAAAAGGTTACAAAGTTGGTCCCTACGTTGGGTGTGCGAGTCAGGTACGTCGAGCGTAAGACTTTGCATGTGATCGCAAAATCTCTCACATACATTAGGTGTACGTGTGTGTATGTTGGGCATAAAAAAAAGGGACAACCCTGATTTTTAGGGTTTGGACCCTATTTAAAGAACCTTGTATCCTCTAACCCTACTTACCCCTTAATTGCCATCTCTCTTAGCCTCCATTTCGAACCTTAATGTCACAACTCGCATTTTGATCTAGGAAATTCTATTTATGCGCAAACGACTTCTAGTGTATCTTGTGACTCCAAGTTTAATGTTATACATATTACTCACTCAAAAACAACAATTCGAATCAAAACTCACTCGCGAAGCCCAAAACCTAATTCAATATATTTCATACACTCAACTATGGGTTTGGAACCCTAATATCCCGGTTCAAACATTTGAATGGGCCAGGAATCATTTATTGGGCCTAATGACCAATAAAACCTCAACTTGATTCTTTTAAGTGAAGAGTCTTCATTTGGGCCCTAATTGGACCCATATTCATTAAATAATAGCATTTTAGGCCATAAAACTTCTCATGGGCCTTATTGGGCCTAAAATGTCTCACTTTGTCATCATGGGCCTTAATGGGCTGTAAATGATTTCACAAGCCCTATTGAGCCGTAAACTAACTTCTTGGGCTTTATTGGGCCGTAAAACCCATTCCTTCATCATATTGGGCCGTAAACCCATAAGAAGGGCCCAATGGGCCAAGAACCTTCATATTGAGCCAATAATCTCGAAAATGTTCAATATTAGCCCAAGTTTTCCTTTTTGCTCTTACTCCTACCTCTCATTTTCGGCACACACACACACACACACACACACACACATATACATATATATATATATATATATAGGGAAAAGTGAATATACCCTTATGGGTATATAAGCTTAGGTACCCAAACTCATAATAATACGTCGTTTTGTTTGATATATTCATTATAATATAGTTAAACTTCAATCCATAACTTGATTTATATTCAATATTTTTAAATTTTCACTATTATCTTTCTCTTATATTATATCTTTTTGTTGAACACTTACTAGGCTATATATATTATTGTTGAAAATGATAATTATGTAAGAGGAAGATAAATATGAAATTTATAAAAATCTTTGAAGTAATTCAATTTAGAAGTTGAATTATAAGATCATTGGACAATTACAATATCTATATATGATACAAAACGATGTAGTATGGTGAGTTTGGGTACCTAAACTTATATACCCTTAAGGGTATATTCACTTTTCCCATATATATATATATATATATATATATATATATATATATATATATATATATATATATATATATATATATATATATTAGAGGGGTAAATAACATGGAGTAGACACCTCATGTTTGTTTAATGGGTTTCCATGCACATTACAAATATTTACGCAATCTCAAGTATCCATAAACATCACATCTCACCTCTTTTTTCACTTCTCTCTTCTCTCTTTCTCACTTCTTATTCTCAGCCTAAGGTTATTCTTCCTCATCAAGATCATTCAAACTCCATTCCACTCCCAAACCCTCAAGGACTCCTCCCTTTTTCTTTCATAAATCGTAAGTGGATGTGTGTGAAAAAGAAGGCTCTTTAAACTCACATACTAGGTAAGATACTTCACTCTTAACCTGGATAAATCCATCTTATGTCTAGATTTTCCTCAAAACATTAAAATATCGTGTTTATACTCCTAGAGACATCAAATTTCCGAGGATCCTCTCAAGAAACAAGCTAGGCCGAAATCTCCTCCAATCTTCTTCCAAAAACCGATCCATCAAACTCAATGTGAGTTCATACCCCCTATTTTCGGTTTTTACTATGTTTTTTGGGGAGAATACAAGTTGTTTTGTGTAAATATATGTGTGTATGCATGATTTTGTGTGTTTTTCATGATATATGTGTGATTATGTGTTATAAACTCCATGAACTTGAAAGTATGTTAAAATATGATGATATTTGTTGAACATAACATTTATTGCAAACTTAATATGTAAAGAAAGGTTTTAAAATACTTCAAAGTTGCTTAAAATTAATAAATTTACATAAAAGGAGCCAAAATTGGCAAAATAATAAAAAATGAGGTTGTTATATGTAACTTACGGTTTTAAGGGACCAAAAAGGATTATTTTTGAAAGGGGTTAAAAATGTAAACTTTCACAAATGGGGTTAAAAATGTAAACTTTCACAAATGTAAACTTGAACGCTTATGTAATTTGTGATTTGAAAAGGGGTTAAAAATGTAAACTTTCACAAATGGGCCTCATTTTTGGGCTTTCACGATTTTTGGGCTAAATTTGTAACTTTTGAATTTTTGTGGGATTAAGTGTCGTTTTAAACGAAGTTGAGCCAAAAATGTTATTTTACTCGAATCAAGCCCTTAAATGTAAGCTTTTAGTTTTAAGGAATTAAAGTGTCATTTTTACTAAAGATGTGCCTTAATTGTAAAATTTCAGTTTTAAGGACCAAAAATGTCTTTTTACAAAAATTGGGTCTTTATGTCAATTTGGTAAACAAATAAACTTAACAACCAACGCAAAAGCAAACAGATCAATTACGTCATTTACACTTCTTAATTGGCCTTGGTTCTACATGTTTAGTGGGCCTTAGTTGGCCTCTTACATGTTTATTGGGCCTGGGATATACCTTATATGTTGATTGGGCCTTCGTGGTCCATTTACATGCTTGATGATTTCACACATTCATATGCATACTTGTTAGACTGGGAAAACTAAATATATACACAGAAACAATATACATTGTGTAATTTCATATTTGCGTAAATTCAGTTAAGGATCTTGTGAGACGTTTCGTTTGGCACCAAATGAGTGTACAAACGTAGTCTATAGTTATAACTAGAGTCTCCTGGATGTGAGTTTATGTATAGATCTATATGGGGGTGACGCCCCACACCTGAATTGTTCGCTACAGTTAGGTTAGGCCAGTCTAGGGTGACAAACCGTACCTTAAACAAGTCGGCATCTAATAGACATCATGACAGACAAAATTGTCATTATCAAGTATGGTTATAATGGCTCACTTGGAGGAATTAACAAAATTGTCACTATCAAGTATGATTATAATGGCTCACTTGGAGGAATTAACACTATTGTAAAATTTACAAGAAACAACCTTTTCAGATAACACAGTAACCTGCTTCTTCCCTGGTCCGGACAGGTTCCGGACTACTTTTCTATTTACTTCAGAATATCCACTCCGGAATGTAAGTACTTCGGATTCCGGACTTAGGATTTCTAAGGTTCACTTTTAGGTTCCGACACTAGGTAAGGCTATATTATATTATGTATGTTGATTAACATAGGATTTGTAACGCCCGTAGATCAGGGCTAGTCAACTTAGAGACGTCAAGCATCAAAAATGACTTTTTTATGGAAGATTATTTTGAAGGAATAATCTTAACTAAGTTTTAGTATATGTTACAAGGATTTCGTACATATAAAGAACGCCAAAATTTGAGTTATAACGAAAAAGTTATGACCTTTCGAAGTTTCGCGACATAACCGGCACGACGCTGAATGACGTAAAAAGTGAATTTATGTTTGAGTGATATTTAGCCTTAGCGATCTAAATGAAAGTCGTAGAGTTCGTTAAACCATGAGCGTGCATAAAAAGAACGTCCGAATCTGAGTTCGTATGAGGAAGTTATGATTTTTCTAAGTTTCGACTTAGCGGTATGCAGTCCGAATACTCAATTTGAGATCGAGCGGTTTTTAGCCGAAACAATCTAAACGAGAATCGAAGATCTTGTTGTTAGTAGTGCAATGGTAAAAAGACAGATGAAAACGGACGTCGGATGAAGAAGTTATGAATGGATAACGGAGTTTTCTTGTCTCGGCCTGATAAAAATATAATAATAAAAATAAAATCAAAATTAGCCAACAGAGTCTAAATGAAAGTTGTAGAGCTTAGTCACACCTACGCGTGGATATAAAGAACGTCAAAAATGGAGCTCGTATGAAGTCTGCTTAATCGAGTACGCCCAACGTAGTTTTGGAGTACGCCCTACAGACCCAGAACCGCCTCAGCTACGCGTGTAGTGACGTCATTCGGGCCATACGCATGCCATGACGTCGAAGTACGCCCTAGCGTAATCGAGGTTTCCATCCCCTATAAAAGGAAGTCGAGGGAAGCCGATTCTTTTGCTCATTTTCTTTCCTCTCTCTCTCTCTCTCGTTTTTCGTGCAAGAAATATCTTGAAGCCCCGATATCATTCCCAAGACCCGAAGCAAGTCCTGAAGCCCGAAGATCCCGAGAAAAATAGTTTTCGAGCCGAAGCTCTGCCCGTGTGAAGCCCGGTTTTGAAGGAAACATCCCTGTTTCGTCGCAGAAGATTATTTCAAGAGTTGTAGTGATGTCCGATCATCTTCAAATTAAGTGAGTGTGTAGTCCCTTTCATAACATGATTTTAATACAAGTATTGTTTGAATGTATTAAGTATAGGTTTTGTGTGAGTGTGTGGTTACTT
This sequence comes from Lactuca saligna, assembly GCF_052625555.1. Classification (NCBI taxonomy): domain Eukaryota; kingdom Viridiplantae; phylum Streptophyta; class Magnoliopsida; order Asterales; family Asteraceae; genus Lactuca; species Lactuca saligna. Next base: position 9,800,611 of record NC_136425.1, on the reverse strand, counting down.
TCTTCTAACACATAAATATGAAGTATTTGTTATGAAATACGTGTTATGTGTTTATATATTGTTGTTTATTTGAGATAAGTGTGGAAAGGATGTTTTATATAGTTTTTAAATGAGTTAAACTATATATGTATTTTATATCTACAAATATGTTGGGTAGAACATGGGTAGATAAGATAGTTGGTGTATGATAAAAGGATGAGTTGGATAATGAGATCAAGAGACTAGTTTTAGATAAGTGAGTATTGATTAGACCAAGAGGTTAGTATTAGATCCGGGAGTATGGATAAGGTAAAGAGATAAAACTTGTTATTAGTCCGGGAGTATGGATTAAGACTAAATTAATTGTCCCTAGTCCGGGAGTATGGATTGGGTACAGTTATTGATCTGGATATATGGATCAGACCATGATTAAGGTATAGTTAATTGTCCCTATTCTAGGAGTATGGATTGGGTACAATTATTGATGCATGAGTATGGATCAGATCAGGAGGTTAGTTTTAGATCCGTGAGTATGGATCAGGTAGTTTTAGATCCGTGAGTATGCATCAGGGGAAAAGGTTAGTTTTAGATCCGTGAGTATGGATCAGGTGAAAAGGTTAGTTTTAGATCCGTGAGTATGGATCGAGTGAAGATGATAGTTTTAGATCCGTGAGTAGGGATCAGGTAAAGAGGAAAATTTTAGATACGAGAGTTTAGATTGTGTCGTTGTGAGGATCGATGGGGTGGGATAAGAGTTGTCTTTATATGGTGAAATTGTACAAGTTTGAATGTTCTATATTTATAAATATATGATATAACATTGTGGGATGAAAACCCTATATGCTCACCAGGCTCCCAAGCCTCACCCACTCAGTTTTCTTTGTATCACAGGTATCGATACGAAGACATATTTCATAGAGAGATTTAAAGGAAATATAAATCATTAGTGTAATTGAATGTAAGTTCTGTTTATGCTTTATATGTCTGTATCGGAACATGACATCCCGAGGTTTCATTATTAAATAAAAATACATTCTCTTTGAGAAATGTTTTCATAAGTTATTATAATATCTTGTTTTGGGAACAAATTCTGCAACCGTTTTCTTTAAAAGATTACTCTGATTAAAAAAAAAAAGCATAAACAAATCGATCTTTTCTGGCCGTGAAATTGGGGATGTCACAGGATTGGTGTATAGATGTAGTGTGGTGACTTAGAGGAATCAGAACAGCTTTTGACGATGGTACAGGTAGGTATGGAAGGTAGTATTAGGCCCGACTACTAGAAGTATAAGATTTGTACTCGAGACAAGGATGGACCTGGGGGTTCTAAGGAGACCGGTATAGTGAGAGTTCCATCAAGTTTATTTTTGATCGTTTATATGTTTGTATTTTAGTTTGAGTGTGGTGGTGATCGCTCAAGGAGGAGGTTCCGACTCTGGTTTTGGTTTTGGTTCTGGTTCTGGTTCTGGCTTAGGCACATAATCGATTGATGAAAGATTGCACGAGTTCATTACGGCCGAGATCACTCGCAGTATCGTGGATGCTACTCCTGTGATGTTTGGTACCATCAAGGAGGGGATTATGGAGGTTATGGATGAGCGGCTCAGGGCCTTTCGAGCCGAGATTTCTACGAGTTAGTTAGGAGTGCGAACTCCCTCATTCCGGGAGTTCAAGGCATGTGGATCTCCAGAGTTCTTCGAGGCTAAGGACCCCATCGCTAGCCGACATTGGATCACTAACATGGAGAATGTTCAGTGGATGAGTCTTTGCACGGAGGGGGAAAATGTAGGGTTTGCATTCTGCCTGCTAAAGGATCGAGCATGTAATTGGTGGGATGAGGTTGGTCGAGCCGTGGGGACTGCAACAGTGGCAACCATGACTTGGGAGGAGTTTATTACGAGGTTTCAGAGAGAATTTTCACTGGCGATCAAGGTCCAACAACTGGTGAGGGAGTTTTAGGACCTTTGATAGACTACTGAGATGGTGGCTGAGATCACCACGAAGTTTCGGGTGAGGGATTTTTTGGTTGCACAGTACGCTGCAAATGAGGAGATGAAGAAGACGAGATACCATGACATGTTGAGGGATGACATCAGGGAGTTCGTTAGCTATTCAAGGTGCAAGACCCTGGATGATATGATTAAAAGGGATTGGAAGCGGGAGATTGAGTTGGAGCTTCGGACGAAGTGCAATTCGGAGCAGGTGAAAACTATCATGGGCCAGGCTATGAGGCCCAAGACTTCTGAGTCGCATTCCAAGGGCCAGCAGGGCCAGGTTCGCTGCAATAAGTGCGACAAGCAACACAATGGGGCATGTCGATAATTGGGTTCGAGTTGTTACAGATGTGGTCAGTTGGGTCATATGAGTAAGGATTCCCCTTGGAGTGCCTTGATCTATTTTCACTGCAACCAGAGAACCCATATAAAGGTTTATTGTATGAGCTTGGCAAGACGGGCAGTGGCGGTACCTGCACCAGCAACCTTGAGGATCATCGATGGCCGCCAGGGCAAGGCAGAGACACCTGCGGTGAAGAGTAGGGCTTTTCAGTTGACTACCGATGAGGCTCGAGCAACATCAGGTGTGGTTACCAATATGTAATTTCATTTGTCTTTTTTGATTTCATTAATTATGCTTATTGTATCTGCTCATGTATAAGGACTTTCTTAGTCAATGGTATGACTGCTCATGCTATGTTTGATTCGGGTGCTACTCGATCCTTTGTATCTTTTGGGCTCATCAAGAAGTTTAGTGATGCTCCTAGGATCCTGGAGTATCTATTGGAGGTCGAGATTACTGATGATTGTTTTATGAGTGCTTCGAAAGTTCATCGTGGGTATGTCCTAAACTTGTTCATCGAAAGGTACTCTACTGATTTGGTGTCGATTCCTCTACAAGGGTACAAGGTTTTCATTGGGATAGACTGGTTGGGTCCTAATGGGGCCTTGATTGATTACGAGCACCACCCGGTGAGAGTTCGAATCCCAAGTGGGGGGAGAAATTGTTATTCCTCGGGAGGGAACTTCGCATTGGTTGGCTCTTTGTTTAGTTACAAGGGCCATGAGATATCTTCAGCAGGGTTGTTTCGGGTTTCTGGATTATGTGACAGATACTAGGGTTGGGGGCACGACGACATTGAGTGAGGTGCCCATTGTTCAGGATTTCCCTGATGTGTTTCTTGAGGATTTTTTATGAGTGCGTCACGAAAGGCATGTCGAGTTTCAGATTAATTTAGTTCTTGGTGCATCCCCAATAACCAAGGAACCTCAGTATGAGGATATTTATGGATTCTCCATTAGTGAGCTAGATTTGGGAAGCTCAGACTAAGGGTATACGACAAGAGAATTGGAAAATTGAGAGGGTCATAAGTGAGATCACCATATTCATGCGAGAAAGTCATGGGTTCCGGTGTCTGTCGGGATTAGACAGATTATACTGGAGGAGGCTCACAAGTCTCGTTTCTCTATTCACCCAAGGGTCACCAAGATGTAACCGAACCAGAGGTTGAGTTATTGGTGGTCGTGCATGAAGAGAGAAATCGCCTGGTATGTCGAGAGGTGCTTGATATGTATGATGGTTAAGGCCGAGCATCAGAGGCCGCATGGAAAGATGCAGTCTCTGGAGATTCCCATGTGGAAATGGGAGCAGATCACGATGGATTTTATCACCAAGATGCCGAAGACGTCGAGGGGTTTTGATACTATATGGGCCATTGTAGATTGATTGAACAAGAGTGCAAAATTTCTGACGATTCAGGAGAGTTCGTCGGCCGAGAAGTTGGCCGATATGTATATCTGCGAGATCGTTGCTCACCACTGAACACCGGTCTCTATTGTATCAGACCGTGATGTTCGATTCACCTCCTGTTTCTATAGAAGTTCCAGGAGGAACTGGGGACGAGACTGCATTTTAGCACTACTTACCATCCGCAGACAGACGGTCAGAGCGAGCGGACCATTCCGACCCTTGAGGATATGTTGAGGGCCTGCGCCATTGATTTTGGTGGGAGCTGGAACTCCTACCTACCCCAAACAGAGTTCTCCTACAACAACAACTTTCATTCCAGTATTGGTGCTCCACCTTTCGAGGTGTTGTATGGGCAAAGGTGTCATACCCCAGTCTGTTGAGGCGAGGTTGGTCATCGGGTCATGGGACGGACTGAGGTGGTTCTACAGACTACCGAGCAGATTCAGCAGATTAGGTAGTGGTTGCAGATTGCTTAGATTCGGCAGAAAAGTTATGCAGACCGACATCGGTCTAATTTGGAGTTTCAGGTCGGTGACATGGTGTTGCTGAAGGTCTCACCCTGGAAGGGTGTGATCCGCTTCAGGAAGAGGAGAAAGTTGCCCCCCCATAAATTGGGTCATTTCAGATTATTGCCATGGTTGGCAAAGTGGCGTTCCGGAGGAGCTCCGCCAGATTCATAACACTTTCCACGTTTCACAATCACGGATGTGCATATTAGACGAGGAGGCGGTAGTGTCATTGGATGATATTCAGGTCGATGAGCGCATGAATTATGTTGAGAAGCCCGCGGTTGTCTTAGAGAGGAAGATAAAAGTCATGCACAACAAGGAGATACCTTTAGTAAAGGTACAATGGCAACATCGGAGGGGATTCGAGTGGACTTAGGAGCTGTAGGCTGAGATGCGGGAGCATTATCTAGATTTGTTCACCACATCAGGCTTCGAGGACGAAGCCTAGTTCAAGTGGGTGAGAGTAGTAACATCCCGACTCTCAGGTATGAGATTTATTGCTTTAAAGATGAATTATTCTTAGAACTCAACAAGTTGATGGACTCAAACTCGACGTGTTGGAAGCTCTTTACTCGACAAGTTGTTTAGAAAAACTCGACGAGTTGACGGCTGTTTATGAAACCCTAATTTTCAGGGTTTTGCACCCTATTTAAAGAACTTATGACTCATTTGTCACCTCCCTCATCGTCCCCTCAGTCCAGAGAAAACCTTAATTGTGCCTCTTTCCCCATTTTGAGTGTGTGAGAGTTTCTAGAGTGTTCTTTGGTGTTGTTCTTGAAGGAGCTTGAGGTTGGTGTGCAAGGCTGAAGAGAGGAGTTCTAGATTCGAGATTTTCAGTGTTGTTGTAGCTACTTGGAGGTGTAAAGTCGTTATCTTGATCATCCTTTTATTAGATATCTTCTCTTGAAAGTTTATGGCCATTATTAGCTTATTTTGGGGTCAATCTTGGATTTGAGCATGTCATGAAGCTAAGACTTCAAATCTGGACATCTTATGGCCTCCTTAGACTTAAAGTCGCCAACTTTATCAAGTCGTGGCCCTCCTTCATGCCTTAAGTTCCTTGATAAGCCTTAGTTGAGTGTTTTAGCCCCTTTGATGCCATACATGGATATAAAGTTAGCAACTTTACGTGGTATCTCAATCCTAGGGGACCATATCTATATTTGGAGCATTGGATTCACTTGAAAGCGTCTGAATGCATAAAAGCTAGGAAGAACTCAACGAGTTGCTATGACAATTCGACGATTTAGTGAAGGTTTTCCCGCTTTATGGATACTGAAGAACTCGACAAGTTGGATCGCGTTTTCCCGTCTTTTGGATGATGAACGAACTCGACGAGTTGATGAAATAACTCGGTGAGTTGGATAGAGTTTCTCCTATTTTTTTGAACATTGAGGGAATCGACGAGTTACTGGATGCACTCGATGAGTTGGGTCAACATAGATTGTTGACCTTGACTGTTGACTTTGACCATGGTTGACCAAGTTTGACATGGAGGGTATTTTTGGGAATTCGGGATTTTGATGGAGTTAGTCACATGGTGATTGTAGGTGGTTGAGCTCAGAGCTGTGATTCGAGAGTTGGGTCTTGTCAGTCAGTGCTACTTGTGAGGTGAGTTGTCCTTACTATATTAACAGGGTCGAAGGCACCAAGGCCGGCCCTTTTGGATTGTTATCCTGGTTATCGCATGATGCTATGTTTAGTGATATGTTAGATCTGTATCTTGGTATATAGGATGGTTCTATGTTTAGTGATCTGTTAGATTTGTATCCTGGTATATATGACGATGTTATGATTAGTGATCTGTTAGATCTGTATAACTGTTTGTATATGCTAGCTAGTATTTGATATCTATGTGTTGATTGTGTGAGTGTGGGTGGGTTGAGGCAGTCTTGCTTTGTACTTTAGGCCAACAGACCCAGGGCGGCCTGGATATACTGAAGGCCCATCGGGGGGTACCAGTGAGGCCGAAGGCCCGGAGAACGGTCAAGACATGTTGAAGGCCCGACAAGGCAGTCCATACATGCTGAAGGTTTTGAGAGTGGGCCAAATAGACTGAAGGTCTGGTGAGGCGGTCTAGTCATACTGAAGACTCTATATGCATACTGTTTGTTTATGATATTGTTCTATTATGTGGCATTGGTATTTTGGGGGAACTCACTAAACTTTAGGCTTACAGTTTTGGTTTATGGTTTCAGGTACTTTAGAGGATTGCGGGAAGGCGAAGGCTTGATTGTGCACCTTTACATTGTGTTATGATTTCTGGAAATTACTCTGATGACAATCTATTTTGACAACAATTTGTAATAAATGATGTTTTTGGATGTTTGAAAAAGTTTAAAATTTTTGTGAAATTTATGGATGTTACAATGTGTTTGTATGTATACCGGGCGGGGCCCAAAGTCATGCGGTGCCTGATGAATGTACCAGGTAGGGCCCGATGTATGTATGTGTATATGATATGTATGGTATGTGGTATTTTGGGGAACTCATTAAGCTTTATACTTACAGTTTTATGTTTATGGTTTCATGTACTCCTGTTTTCAAATGAATGGCCTAGCTTGATCGCACTACGTCCCCTGAAGATTTATTCCGCATTGACTATATATGATTTTACTCTGATGTTTTGATAATACTTTTATTATGACCGACATTTTGATAATGAATAAATGGTTTTGGCTTATTTAAAATGAAATTTTTACTCGAAAATTTTTGGGATGTTACAATGAACGTTATCCATTGATTTACAGTGCACAAAAGTGCCCAATGACATCCCAAAAAAAGTTGTCATCTTCACCATCTTTGTCTCCACCTGTGTTGCTAAAGCTTCTTCGCCGTCAAATTCAAACGTCGACTAATCAAAGTTGTAAATTTATTATTGCATGAAGTTGTGAATCGATTGAAGCTCTTGTGTGAATGACGATGAACTATGAAACTTGCATACGACATTCTTAATGATGGGGTAAAAGGGATTTTGGTTTATTTTGTGGGGTTAATGTCATTATAAATTTGATGGACTGCTTGGGAGAATTTAAAATTTACATGGATTGCTGGGGAGAATTTAAAATGACATCACAATCTTTACATGAACTTGGTAGAATATATTTACAAGTTCGAAGATTGATCTCAATATGGATCCCTCTAATGTTTTGGAAAACGAGTTATAAGAAGAAGACTTCACTTAGCATGTTTTAGTTATTTTTTTATGTTTTTAAGTTTATCCAAGTTTTTATAATTCTACTATGTATTTTTTTATTTCAAATAATAAAATTTTAAGTTTTTATTTAAATTAAACTATTACCAAAATTAGTATGACATGTCATGGTTTCCACTTCTGGTAGGTAACATTTATGTGAAAAAAAAAATGATAAAAGTGACATCACAATTAGCCTAACTAAATTTTGCATTTGTTTTAAATGATCACAAAAGTATTTTTACATGTTAAATAGGGGAATATCCATAAACTTAAGGGGTTATTAGCTGACTAGATAAACGAAGTGGTCCATGTGGCGCACGTCCACATTGATTTTTCTGTTTAAAGTTTATTTTTTATTTTTATTTTTTTTTTAAATATCTCTCTATACACATACAAGAGTCTCTCTCTCTCTCTCTCTCTCTCATACAATCAAGTCAAGGAAGCAATGAAGCAACAAAAAAGTGAAAAACCCAATAACATCATTTTTCCATTTCCCATGAAATACTTCATCAATCGTTCATCTAACCTCAACATGAATTTTTTTTCCCTAATCGCTACATTCAATTTCCACAAATAAAACGAACCTTAGTTGATAATATTTAGGTACATCTGATATCAAGAGTAAAATGACAAAGTATGAGCATAACTAAAGCATATAAGTACACATCTAGATACATATACAGAGAGAAGAAAGATTCAGACATTCTCATCGAGCGATCCAAACATGAACTTTATCCATTGATTTCCATAACACAAAAGCGTCAAATGACATCCAAAAAAAGGGCGTCATGTTCACTATCTTTGTCCCCCACTTGTGTTGCCAAAGCTTCTTCGCCACCGTCAAATTCAAACTTCGATTACTTAAGGTTGTAAAGTATTATCGCATCATGTTGTGAAACAATTGAAGCTCCTGTGTGAATGACGATGAAATCTGAAACTTGAATATGACATTCATCACAATGGGGTAAAAAGGATTTTGGTTTATTTTGTGGTGTTAATGTCATAGTAAAATTGATGGATTGCTTGGAAGAATTTAAAATCTACATGGTGTGATTGATTATTTTACAAAGAAGACATGGATAAAAATATACAAGTGAAAGCATAGATAAATTTTCAAATGGTGCGTTCGTCAAACCCTAAAAATGGGTATATAAGATCCCAAAAAGAAGTTAATTAACAAAGCCAAATATATTAATATTTTGACGTAACCGGTTAAACCGAAATAAATACGATGCTTCTCTTTATTAAGAGGTAAAATAAAAGTTTAAGGAGCTACAAAACATAAAAAATTCTTTGACTATTTAAAACAAATGAAAAAATGTTAATCAGTATAAATGATAGAGTAAATTACACGAATGGTCCCTATGGTTTGGGTAATTTACGTGCTTGGTCCCTAATTTATTTTTTTAACTCGGAAGGTCCCTATGGTTTGTTTTTGTTACGCGTTTGGTCCCTACTGTTTATTTTTGTTACGTATTTTGTCCCTGTCTTATCTAAAAAGACTATTATTTAAAGAAGAAAAAATGATGGGGTAGGTAAGGTAAGGTGAGGAGGTGTGATTAGAGGTGTGTTTATTTAGATAATTTAAAAAAATCAAGGGCATAATAGTCTTTTTAGGTAAGATAGGGACCAACCGCGTAACAAAAACAAACAGTAAGGACCTTCCGAGTTAAGAAAATAAGTTAGGGACCAAACACGCAAATTACCCTAAACCATAGGGACCATTCGTGTAATTTACTCTAAATGATATTAACTCAAGGGAAATTGAAAGGGGAAGTGGTTCATGTTGAGTTTGGGCTTGCCCCTAGGCCCTAGTCCGGTTGGTGTTGGGCTGTATCACAAAACTTCTGTAAAGTTGATTAGAGACGACTTCAGACGAGTCAAACGTCCGTACACAACTACACACTACACACAGTTTGTTGATTCCTGTTGATCTAAAGAAAATCCGGAGTCAGTGCATGAACTTGGTGCTTCCTAACCTTATGTGAAGTTGAGATTTGGAAAGCGGGAAGATAGCATGAAGAAGATGAACCAGAAGAGGCATACAGTTTCTTCGACAAATTCTTATCAGGTAGTAGCAATAATTTCATCGATGTCATCTTTACTTATTCTTCTCCAATGATGCTTCCTCGAGCCTTACTGGTAATTTTCTGTTTTTTGATATTCATATACTGAACACTCCCCTAATATGCTTGTCCTTTGGAGTCACATTGGGAATGTTGTTAGTTTAATTCGTTTTACGAATGTAGAATTGATTTGAGTTTCTGATTTGAGATCGATTCGCACGGTCTGTACAATGCTTATAAATGTTATTTGTACTGGAATGTTGGATTCCATCAATAGCCAACTTCACGTAGATATTCCTTCGTGACCTGATTTAAGAGTTAATTGATGGGTATGAATCGGGAGTCTTGCATGATGATTTAAGAATCGCAATAAGGAATCAAGGAACAACGAAAACGTATTGTTCCTGATTATAGTAATTTTTGATGATATTTGTAATTGATTTGTGCTTTGAATTGCCCTCCCTCTTTTATGCCTACAATTTTTTAACCTAATCGATTGTATTGCTTTAAAGTTCATGTTTTTGGCACATCAACAATGATTTTTGAAGGTTTACGTATTTGTCTAAGTGTTCTTCTGGAGGCTATGTTTTTTTTAGTCTGATGGAATTACAGCTAATGTTGGTGAGATTAAGCCGTGTTACTTATTATATGTTATGCCTTTCTGATCTTGGTTGACCAATGACCATCTTTGACTTTGTCATATTCATTTGATCATTCTTGATTTCTTTCAAATAGATAATTCTATAAACACAAATTTAGATGTTTTCTAAAATCAAGGAACACAATCTTGTCTATTCTGAAACAAGTGCTTGGTCAATTGCAAGTACATTTTTTTCGTCAAAAACAAGAACATGAAATGGCATTAAATTTTACAGATATGATATGTGTTGAAGGGGGCGAATCTTGGAGCAACCACTAATGTTATTCCTGGTAAGTACTCTGCTAATACACAATTGTCTTACCTTTTAAAATTAATGAAAAGAACAAGAGAAAACCCATGGAATAATTTAACAAGAAGACTAAAAAAATACATATATATGTTTGAACAATGGAAGTATTAGCTATGATTAGTTGAAAAAGATCTTAAACCCATTGTTTGATTTAGAATCATCAAGAAAGATAAGAACTAGAGTCACCAGCTGGACGGCATGTAACCGAAACAAACTTTAAGAGAATAACAATCTATCAAGATTCAAATTTCAAAATACATCTTATCCAATAAAATCAATACACCAAAAAGAATCATTTCATCCATAGATCCTTCCCTTGAAATCTCCGCCAAATCTTTTGTAAATAGCCAATAAGTCCAAGAACAAAACACTATAAGAATGAAAACACAAAACCTCCAATAGCCTTCCACTGTATTCTTTCGTCTTGACACACCATATGGGAGCTTCAACAAAAGAGAAAGGTGTGCTTAAACTAGTGCATCCAGGTAGACATGTTGAGTATCACAGAAGCTCAATCACAGCTGCTGAAATCATGAGGAAGAATCCTAGACACAGTATCACTCGCCCTGATTTCTTTAAAAATCCTTATATAGTTGTTCGCCCTGAATCCATTATGGTTCCCGGTCAAGTGTTTTACATTGTCCCAAACAAAACCGTATATAAATTGGTCAAACATAGAAGAAGTCAACTCTCTTCACATCCAAATGAGTCTCCAAACACTAGTGATCATAATCAAGCTTCCCAACAGATCTCACCATCAAAATCAATGGCAGGAAGGACACCTATTTCTGAACACAAATTCCATGATCAGGAACAAGAAGGATCAAGTTCTTGTGAAGAAAATACGTTGGATGATGATGATGGTGATAGTTTGACTTTTCAAGCTAGAGACTATTATCTAAATAGAAATGGTTCAGCATGGGGAAGAACTGTAAACTATGGTCAACAAGGTACCAATTTGAAATCCTGCATGAAGAAGGAGGGCCTTGTTCGGGTATCCCCAAACCTAAGGGTGACTTTTGACTTTAGTACAATTATCCAATATTATTATAACTGAACTCCCCATTGTTGAAAACGTCGGTTCTGTGTGAAAAAGGCATGAGATCATAGTCTTTGTGTTCTGTGAGGTCACAATAGTAGAAGAGAACAATTCATGCTTCTTTGGATCATAAAAGTTATAATATTGAGTTTTATGGGGCGTTTGGTTTGCCAAATGTTTTTGGAATGAATGGAATCTGTTAGATGAATTGGAATACGTTACATGTTTGGTTGGCAGGAAATTGAATGGAATTCGATAATCAAAATCGGATAACTTATAAGTTTTTGGTTATAATTACTTTTTCTATTTCTATTATGTTTCAGTATATGTATAAATGAGGGTAGTTTTAGTTTTTTTTTTAATAATGAAAGGAGGAGCGGAAATGAATTCCTTCCACCTATCCTAAGGAATGGTGAAATCCATCAAACATGCGGTAGAATGGAATGGAATCTCGAATTCCAGTTCCATTGGATTTTGCCAGAATCCTCAAACCGAACACGCCCTTATACAAATATTTGAGAAACAAAATATAAACATAATCGAATTATATATCAACTCTAAATACGTACTTTTATTAAAAAGTAAAAAACAAATATTCCTAAAGAAATTGCTTCATTCTGTTCTGACTGTTACCTTAGAATCAGTTCTTTGTGAATTCCTGGATGGAGATGTAGATCTGGATCCCCTTGAAGAATTATGTCCAAAAAGATTAAATTTACTGATTTTCTTGGAAAAGGAACTCATAAATTTACGCGAGTTAGACTTTTCCATATTCCTCTTCATACAAACATGCTCTTTTTCCAAATCATTCAATCTCATTCTTAACCGAGTCAATTCAAGTTTAAGCTCCCGGTTTTCTCGCCTGAGTGATGCATAGTTATCCTTTGGAGACATCGCAGCACTGAGAGCGCCGCTGTTGATCCGCCATGACTGGTGGTGCACTGGTGGCGGCTTCTGGTGGTCACCACCACCACCTAGGTCAGAGCAGTATAAGGCGTTTCTAAGTCTTAATTGCTCGATGTATAGAACTTGGACGATTGATTGAAGTGGCAGGCGATCGTTTTGTGCAGCATGTGCACCCGCTTCTGTTGACAGTTTCTGGAAATCAATTAATTTGCAGAGCTTCTTTTTCTCAGCTTCCGATAAACCCTGATGAGCCTACATTCAAGTTTTGTTTCTGGAATCAGTTCAAAGTTGTAACAGTTTTTTTATAAAATAATCGTGTTAGTAATTAGCAATGAAAGTAATTTTAAAAAACCATTAAATTTTTATATAACATGAGGGTTGCCTCGACCTCAAACGTAAATATATGCTCAAGTGCCTAGAAAGAGGGAGCATGAATAAATACCATTTAAACTTAAGTTATTTTAAAAACAAACTATTTTCCATATATTTTTTTTAAGCTCAAGGCTTTTGAAAAGCCAATAAGTCAATAATCATTTTTTCAAAATCAACCTGGAACACCTTATTTTAGTTTAAGAAATAAGATTAATTTAAGTCGGGATTGACTATATGAGAAGTAGTGGTCCGTTGTTGGTAAGGAAGATTGACCATGAGTCAAGTCTTTTTAAGAAGGGTTTTTGTACCATCACGAAAAAGTTGGATAGAGATTTGCCGGTGCAAAAAACGTAAATATCCTTCTTGCTCTTATCATAAAAAATAAATCTACGAGTATTTGAACTAGATTATTTGTGGAATCAAACGACATACCTTAAGGTAAACATCAATGGATCGATACAGTCCATCATGGACAGTCCGAGCATGCGCGGGTAAACTCTCTGCAACGGCTATAAACCTAGAAAGTTTAAGATTTGCATCAGGCGCTATTTCCGCAAGATAATTATCAACCAACTTCGAAACCTTAAACAAAGCCGTTTCAGATGGTGAATCGAGACCGAGACCGTCAGATCCAAAACCCGAACCATCTTGATCATCATCATCGTCATCATCAGTCTCATCTTGCTGCGCAAAATTAACCAAAATCCTATGAACCGTATCAACATCAAACAATGTATCGCCAGCATGCCGAAAACTCGGTATCAAAAGATCATCAAGTGTCGCTATATCCAACAACGATCCAATTCGTCTCTCGAGATCAAGCCGACTAGCAACCGTACAATCAAGCATCACCGCACTTCGAAGCAACCCGAAAAGAAAACTTAACGGGACCGCAAGTTTCTCAACCGGAAGCAAACCGACAATCGTCTCGACCACAAGTCGTTCGTGATCATTCATTCCACCATTCGGCTTTTTAGTCAACTCTTTTTGTGCATAATTCATAAGCGATTCACCAATACTTTCGGGTCTCACCCCACGACATTTCATCGCTGTCATAACTCTTTGGTACAAATCGATTCGAAGAACAGATAAATCTTTAATCCACCAGTCCAATTCACACTTTTGTCGACTCATATGTAGTCTACCCGAACTACTATACTCCAACCTCGAAAAACTAGATGCGATTTGCTCCACACACGCTTTCGACGCAATCGCATCGATACATCGCGTAACGATTTTGAGCTCATCGGCTTTCGGAAGTAAGTTTTCACATTGTTGAAGGACTAAAACTGACATTTCGAGATTCTGGCAGACAATATGGTTTAAATACTCGTCGGCACGCGATCCGAGGTTGTTGTTCGAGTAATCCTCAGTCATTTCAAGGTATTCAGAAACACAAATCAGCTGTGCGACGTTCGATGGTGTTATCTCGAAATTGATCCCGTAACAAAATTTAGCAGCGAGCTCGAATGTTACGGTGCCTCCGGGTAGGTTTTGAAGCGCGATTCGTGATATGACCGAGTCTCGGTTTTCCGAAACTGCTTTCCGGATTTGCCCGCTACGGGATACGAGTGGAAACTGTAGACAAACATGGATCAGATGTAGATAACAGTCTTACCTCACACAAACAAAAGTCGAATTTTATGACAAATAAGAAAACTTACCTTATGTAATGCGAACGCGATACCGTTTACTTCTATAGTTATATCACTCGGGACATCGCGAAATATCCTGTAAACGATATATGATTGGATTGTTATATAAATTAGAAACATAAAAAGCAAGAGCACCATGAAATTAACCAAATTTACAAACCACTCGTTATAGTTGTTACGAGAGCTCTTGGCTAACGTGAGCTGGGGGTGGTGTTGGTCCATGGATGGCAGAAATGTAGAGACTAGAGAAAAGATCCGGAGAAGATGAGTAATTAAGAATTCAGGAGATCTATTAGTGTGTGTGTGTGTGGGGTTAAGTTCGGTAAGAAGTGAGATGGAGAGAGGGAGACATAACCACAGTTGGAGATTTTGCTGTTTTTCTGCCCTTTTTTTTTTTTTTTTTTTTTTTTGTCAAAATGTGCAAAATCATGAGGTTGCTATCGTCCAACCAGTTGGCCTTTGTAGGGTCGTACTTTTTAATACAAGATCATAAATTAAAAACTTTCGTTCTCCAAAATAAGTTGTAACTAGTTTGCAAATTTTGTCACCTTTCATAGACTTTTGAGTAAGTTACACTTTTCGTTCCAAAAAATTTCTTTTCTGTCTTTTTTATTTTAAAAATTTTATTTTGCAGTTTTGTTCCTTATTTGAGGTTTTAGTATTTACTCCAAGTAAAATCACTATATTTGCTAAAATCAATTGTACCTGGATACCAAACTTAGTCATTTACTTGGAACAAAGGACTGAAATATTACAAAAACCACATATAAGGATCAAACTTGCAAGGAAATATTTTTTGGGATCAAAAATGTAATTTACTCTTAAGTGTTTGCTTTTTTAGTTCGTTTATTAAGAACTAGGATGTCATGGTTTTTCTATGAAGTATTATATACGTATATTTAAGTAACTGTTGAAACCCAATGAAATTTCGAACAAATAAAAGGCGATCACGTTTATATGTTTTTTTTTTTTTTTTTTCAAAATCATGTTCAATCAAAGCAAATAAAGAAAGGGAGAAAATGGTAATTATGTTGTCTTTAGGAGAGAAAAGTTAAAGAGGAAATCAGAAAATGTTAAAAGATGAAAACAAAACGGGAAGTAAAGGTTAGGTTGTTATTTGGGATTTGACATATTTCAACTTATCCTCAATTCCTCATGGCTCATCGTAACTCATTTTGATACAAATTTCCTTTTTATTTCTTATGTCGAAAATATTTTAGAAGATGATATTTAATTGTTAAATTTTATGAATATTGTGGTATTAACTTTTACGATTAAATGTTGTTTTATTAAATAGCTTTGTGGTAAAAAGTTATCGAATTAGGCGGTAAATGAAATTCTACTGTTTGTCAAATCTATTTTACATGAGATTTTTTTTTCTAAAAGAAACAATGGTATAAAATACGAATATTGTAGAAAATATGAGAGGTTAATGGAAAATAAACAAATTCGTCATAATTTATTGAATAAGACATCAGCCTAACAACCTTATTTAGTCGCAAACAAACAGAATTTTGACAATATCACATGATGTTTAAATTGCCTAACAAACTTATTTACTCAGAAGCAAACACAATTTTGAAACTAAATGTTTAATTTTTGTAGGTGGGTGGTGGGCCCTATGATTCTTATGTTACATATAGAAAGTATTTCAGAATATACACGTAAATGTTTAGTTCATAAAAGCAAAAATAAATATATTAAAGTGAAATTCGTTCATTGATGTATTTTAATTTTTAGCGCATATAAATATCTTTTAAAAAAAAGGTGTTAAAAGCATGAATTTAAATTGACAAAATGACAAGGAACTCCCGCATACTACAAAATCTCGATTTTCAAGATCGTTAAAGCATAGTCAAAAACGTCATTACATATATCATACATGCTTTGACAATTTGGAATCGGAACAATTTTTCTTCAAATGATGCGTTTCACCACGAATGAAGGAAAGTATGCTAGTAAAATTTCCAAAAAGAAAGTAGGGAGTAAAAGGGAACATTTTCAAAAGTAGAGGTACGCTAAATGACATTTCTGATAAATTTAAATGATTTCCCACCCAACTGCGAATGGGCTAGCTGGGCTGGTAGGGACATGTTGGATCATTGGGCCCCTTTGATGCCTCACGTTAATTATACCGTGGGCCATAGTATCATGACTTCTTCCACTTCCACCACATTATTATTTTCTTTATTTATATTTTCTCCATGTAAATATGAACAAAAAGATTTATTTGGGACAAGGTCAAAGTCAATCAAATCTCACAACTACATGTTTTCCTTTCAATTTCAAGTATGATGATGCATCAACCCAATGACCACATGTATCAAGTATTTGATTTCATTTTTAACATAGAAGATATTTGCATAATATAAAAATATTTGAATCATTTTTATCCTTTTAATGACACTTATCAAATGGATTAGGTGAGAGACAATTTCAACCTATATCATTAGAAATAGGTCAAGTTTATGTGTAGATTAGATTAACATGTCAAATATGTAAAAAGTATAAAGTTAGTATTTATGACTCAATCATAAATTGTTACGGAAAACTGTTGATATATGCAAACACACAAATTGCACACGTAGTCACGATCAAATTACGAACGGCTAACTTATCTAGACATGGATATTAAGTATGATTAAGTTTATCTCAACCATGGTTACAACTTGCATTGAGCAGGATGATGGAGAAAAAGGACTACTCCATCTAATAATGCTCATGTCACCTTGTGTGCTAGTGTACTCCATGTATCATGATAATTGCTTTTTATTTGAAGATAACATATCTCTAGACAAAAAAGGACTTGTTGCTTTCATCAATACAAATGACCAATGAAAGCATTATGATTTATGAAAGTAACACTTCTGTTTTGGTATGACCACATAATATGTACACCACATGTTTTTGGACATTGGTCCATTGTCACCATTAATTTGATAATGCATTATATACTCACTTATTAAGTAGATAAATCAACTATTATTGCTTTGATAATGCGATCATGTACTCACGTATTATCATATCCATGAAATAATAACTGATTCAAATCATTTGTACTTCTTGCATATTTTTCAAGATCATTACGAGAAGTGAAAAAAGAAATTGTAATATACTACCGTATACACGTGAGCATGAAATCAATGAAAAAGAAAAACAAAATCTTTATAACTAAAAGAAATGTGAAACAAGAGAAATGACTAGTTAGGGTGATCGATTATGATAGGAACTCTTTAAATAACTAGTATTTGTGCATTGATTGTTTCAATTGGTTAGGAATTGGCTCATTTTAAATTTCTATTTGTCGGTCTACCTTATACATATAATTTTTTCATTTTTAAACCTGTTTTTATTTATGACTGTCTAAACACTTATAAAACACTATAAGAAACCAAATATTATAATTTTCTTGAAACAAGTATTATGAATAAGATAGTTAAAGTGACATCTATTTGTTATACACAGATATACATAGATAACAAATGGATAATGGTAAGAAAAGCAAAAGATATTTATATAAATTTGTGAAATAAAAAAGAAAGGTAAGGGAAATCATGTAAACAAGACTTTTTTTCATAAATCATAGGTGTCAAACCACATAGCTTTGACTTGGAATACTTGTAGAGTATAATACAAATTTAGGATTAGATGCCATCATCATAGTCAAAGCTCAAAAGGTGTTTAAAAAGAGGCGTGTTTGTATTTTCTTCATTCACAAAGGGCCAAAAGTGCATGGTCTGATTTTTATCCTTAAAAGTGGCATTGTGTGGAATTTTACTTTAGCAATTTATTGATTGATGAACGTAAAAGAAAAAGAGATAATGTCAATCGGGGCATGCGCATGCTTTTGTTTTTAAAATAATTAAAATATAACAATAAATATATAAACAAAATCACTATTCTATACTATAATATGTATATATTAATGAAATTATATTATATCTATAACTAGATTCATTTTAATTTTATTAATCAGATTACTTTGGATGATATATTAATTGTTAAGAAACTTTGAATCAACAACTAACATTTACATTTACTATAGCTGTATGATGAAAATAGAGACCCCAACTCATAAAACAAAACATAAATAATCCAATTTATTTATATCGTAAAAATTACCCTAACTAACTGCAACAACAATTAATTTAATTCATTAGCAGTGCACTCTCCCATCTTATGTGTGAACTTTCAAAAATCATCTTCGTCATCACATCTGCAACTTGATTATGAGTTGTTTCTTCTCTTCTCATAACCTCTTGAGTGCTCCACACACACACACACACACCTTCACTTGATTCACCACGAAGAAAGCTGATTTCACGTCCAATTTATAACACCCATGATCATTGTAACTAGAAGTTTTAACCATTAAGTGTGAATTTGGCTTCAAAAGAAGTTGTTTTGGGATGTTTAATTATATAATCACGTAAGGCGAAGAGTAGAATTTAAGATTTAAATGTTGTTATGATGAAATTGTGTATGTATGTTTGGAATTTGGACTGAAGTCCTTAGTGACTATAACAAGTGAATGCTGGTTAAATGTATGCTGTAAATACAAAATCCTATATGGAATGGAATATACTAATTGAAGTAAAAGTTGACCTTGGTGGGAAAGATGCTTGGGTTTGGGTTGATGGTAGTTTGGTTTGGTGGGTAATTTATGAAAATGAAAACTTATAATATGGACTCGAACCCTACCCTATTAAGACTATTAAAAGCTTGGAATTAGTCTGTTGGGCCTGAATGATTAAATGATAATTCCTTTATATTGAGAACGATGCAAACAAAACTAATTATTATAACCATATACAATCACAATATTACAATATTCAATATGGGTTGTCTTCCTCCCTCAGAGGCTCAGACTTATTTTGTATTGTATTCCTAAATAAATAATATCGGTTGACCAAAATAATGTATAGTACAGAATAATTAATAAAAGGAAATGGAAAACCCAATGTTCCACTTCCACATACACTATATGTCCGGTCCAGACAAAGCCCAAAAGACCGGTCCTATCAAAGTCTATCCAGTCACAAAATGCATGAATTGTCAAGTGATAAAAGGACAGCTTCTGATTTTTATAAATTAACATTATTAATAAAAAAATTATAAAAATAAATAAAGAAAAAGATAATTGAAGTTTTTTACAGTCCAAATAAAACCCGATTACGGACCACTCCTATGTGATGACCCAATTTGAAAGAAAGCTCACTAGGCCGGACCCTTTTATTTAACTCTACAGAATAAACAACATATCAGTACTCGATTTTTGGTCACAGTTTTGGAAATATACAAGTTGAACACATAGACACATCAAAACCTACAGATACAATTACCATATAGAATGGTGACAATAATGCTTGAAAATTTGAATATAATATTACTATTCATCAACCATATAAAGAGGTCAGATAATGGCAGTTTTATTTTCCACCACCTTTCATGTAGGAGAATAGTCGTCATTTCAATCAAAACTGCACCAACACGACCTTCATCAAGAGAAGGAGATGGAAGGAAAAATTGTCAGTTGTCAACCACTGAAAAGCATGTATAAAGCCCTATTTTTTATAAATGGCATGCCATGATAAGTTATAATGTGTTTGTGTTTGACTTGGACTAGAAAAGGAACCAATGTTGGTGATATAGTAACTACAATTTTTTTGAACTACTAAAAAAGACAGAAAGAACAAAGCAAGAGCTCGTTCTACATATCTCATTTGTGCAAAATATGTAAATGTCTTCCTAATCCTCATCATCGAAAATAGATCTAAAAAGCTTGTCTATTCCATTTATATCCCGTGTATAATAAAAGCAACCTAAGAAATCAATTGTCATATTAATTAGGGAAAATGTCACTGTAGCCCCACGAACTTTCACATTTTGGTTTAAAAGGTCCCTATTGTTATTTTTTGGCTTTATAAGGGTATGAAATCTCTTTTTACCAGCTAATTAGGGATTTTGCCCAATTTAACCGGTTTCTTTGCCTAGTCATCACCTAACTCAGTTACAGATTCAACTCACCCAACTCAGATGACATATCAACGACTCACTAACAAGTTGCCTTGCTTGGGACCTAAGGGTACAGTGGTCACCCAATTCATCACCCATTTTCGTAGCCAAATTTGTGAGATTCACCAAAATGTTAGGTTGTCTGCCATCTGATTGTATCTTAACATGAAATCGCATTAGGGATCTTTGGATGACGCAGAAGCGTATGGATGAAGTCCTTAACCTAGCTCTCGCCATCGACATGGTGGAAAGGGCATCCAGGGCCGGGGGTAGAAGCCGTAGCCAACGAACAACAATTGACGATTCTTATCCATGATTGTTAAATATTTTGCTCATCGGTTCTGGAATCGATCTTTGTGAGTAATGGCATTATCGACATCAATTTTGATTTTATCAATTGATTCTTTGTTTAAAAAAGTCTATCTACTCATTCTCGTTTCAACATCAATTTAGTTTCTTGTATATGTCATTCGATGAAATTAATGATGATATGAAGATTCGATGTGTTAAAGTTTTGAAAATACAGATAATTGTGGTAATGAACTCGACTGATGAGATGTTTGATCTTAAAATATATTTGAAGAAGGGGGATTTGGTGTTTATTATGTGCTGAGTTCTGAATGGTTAATTTAACTCACAAGTTGTGTCATACGAGCGAATGAAATCGTGACAGGAACTCAATAGAATGAAATCGTGTTTGTAAGGGTGTTCTTGTGAGTCAAACTAAAAAGGTCAAAATTGAAATTATTGATCTGTGAACGGTGTAATCGGATTTGAAGTACAAATATCAGAAGCACAACTTTCATCTGCCATTGGAAATTGAACAGATGTTCTTACGGGTCAATGGGAAAGTCAAAATTATGCTACCTGCGAGCGTTCGACTCGGAATTGGTGTTGTGTTTAATCGATTTGGACGAATGGGTTCGTTGTTGGATACTTGACTTATCTCAGATTCTCAATTGGGTGTCAATGGATGCAGCCTGCTGAGGTGTGCCAAAGAGTGTGAGTATGTCTCTAGTGGTGGCAGTGGTCATTGTTTCTTGGAGTTGACTTTCGGAATTGATATGGAATGATAATGGGGGTTGGGGGTTGGGGGAGAGTAAGATGAAGAAGAAGCAATGAGAAAGAAAGAAAGAAATGACGAATGCTATTTTGAGGGGAAGTGATGATAATGGCGATGGATTCCACATGGTTGTTATCCTTCAATTTCGTGCTCTCTTGTTCGTATACATTAGGTGGCATCTGATCTGGCAAATAAGTTGGCTTTTTTTAATGATGTGTACAAGATAATTGGCTGATTGTGAAAGGGGTGACCGGATGACCCCTTCACTTTCTAGAAAATAGCCTTAAAAGCCGGTAAAAAGAGAATTCATGCCCTTATAAAGCCAAAAAATAACAATAGGGACCTTTTAAACCAAAATGTGAAAGTTCGTGGGGCTACAGTGATATTTTCCCTATTAATTATAGGCATATGAATCTTTAGTGTTAGATGCAAGAAATAGCATCATACTTTTGTAAGTTGTTCATTATAATATCTTATTTCCATTTCTTCCAATTACATAACAATACATGAAAATCTACCTGATTATATCAACTCTATTCAAATACAAATCAATTTTCATGGTTAGTATTGAGTAGTTTTTTCAAAATATAAAGTTCTAATAAGAAAATTTTTTTGATGATACTAGTAGAATGCTATAATTAAGTAAAATTTTCAGAGTACCATGCATTAATGAGATAAAAGATAAACATACAATGTTGTAACATAAAGAAAATGAAAACTAAGATGCTATAACACACAAATAAATGGAAATGCATTGTTATTTCTTGCATTTAGCCCTCTTTACTCTTTAGAAAACCGGACACTTGTATTATCCTTGGAGGACATACTAGAAAAGAACCAAAGAAGATGGTACAGAAAACTATAATAAAACATTTATGTACTTGTCTTTATTTGTTTATCTATCAAGTAATGTTAAAATTGCTCGGAATTGCAAATTACCTTTATCATAAATCGGGTTGAAACTCATCATGAAATTCAAAAATTCAGAGAAAACAATTTTTCTTATTTATTATTATTATTATTATTTTTGTAGAAAGCTAGAGTTCAAAAATAACAAAAAGATTGGAAAATTCATATTTTCAAATTCAGTGGTCATTTAGTTTTTTTTTTTTTCGTAAGGATGAAATATGGTTATCTGACATCTCTTTGTCTTTGGTCTAACATGAGATGCCATTCTTAAAATAAAAATAAAAATAATAAGACTTCGTTTTTGGTCTAACATGAGATTCCATTCTTAAAATAAATAAATAAGACGTGGTTAGTGAAATGCACGTTTCCATAGACCCACCAAAGCATCATCATTTGATTTCTTAATTCTTTTACATAGTCAACACCAACCGGCTGAAAACACCAACCGGTTGAAAGGTCGCTTCATAAATCAAGTATAATCTTTATTTATTTATTTATATTCTAAAGAGTAAATTATACGAATGGTCCTTATGGTTGGGGGTAATTTACACATTGGGTTCTTAGTTTATTTTTTAACTTGAAAAATTCCTACTGTTTGTTTTTGTTACGCATTTGATCCCTACTGTTTGTTTTTGTTATGTGATTGGTCACCGTCTTATCTAAAAAAACTATTATTTAAATAAGAAAAAATGATGAGATATGTAAGATAAGGTGAAGGGGTGGGGTTGAAGTGTGTTTATTTAAATAATTTAAAAAATCAATGGTAAAATAATATTTTTAAATAAGATAGGAACCAAACATGTAACAAAAACAAAAAATCAATAACTTCTAAATTAAAAAAAAAAAAAAGAATTAAAGACGAAACGTGCAATTACCCTAAATCATAGGGACCATTTCGTGTAATTTACTCTGTTCTAAAAGACAATGTTTATCTTATTATTTTGACTTTGATAATATCAAAATGGGAACAGGCAAACAGCCCCTCTTCTCCTTTTAGGCACCAATTGGCGATTGTCTCACTCACTTACTAGCTCCACCGAATATTTACGTACAACAAAACGATCCTAGTATATAAATACAAAGTTACAAACATTGTTGTTAATATATATATATATATATATATATATATATATATATATATATATATATATATATATATATATATATATATATATATATATATATATAACACTAACTTTAAAAAAAAATACTCAAACGACCACAGAAAAGATTTTTAACTTCGATTTGCCTTATTGTGACAAAAAAAAAAAAAAAAAAAAAAAAAAAAAAAATCTGAGTATTCATCATCGTTAATAGTTGTTTATTAGTTATAATATTGTTACAATATTAAATTGTGATCGGTATTAATTCATCATCGTTAAACTTAAAAGTTCTCTATAACACCAAAAAGGAAATTTTTTTCATGAACCTAATTATATACCCATTGTTAAGTTAGAAGTAGGTCCATACCCATGTGTACGACAGTTGGAAAGAATATTTGTGCATGTGTGTATATATATGTTTGTGTGTGTATAGGTTCTCATTCATAGCAAAGCAAAGGAAAGACTGATCGATCATGGAGTCATTAGAAGAAGATTACAGCATGTCAACTGAAGAGGAAGGGCTGATAAAAGTGATGCAAATAAATGGGGCAATAGCTCTTCCCATGGTCATCAAAACTGCCATTGAACTTGATCTGTTTGAGATCATGGCAAAGACTCCTAATGGCCAATTCTCTTCTCTTGATCTTGCTTCTAGTCTTCCTACAAAAACCCCAGAAACCCCTGGTTTAATTGAGCGACTCCTTCGATTTCTTGCTAGCCAATCCATTCTCACATCAACTCTCGTTACAGATGAAAGTGGGAATTCTAAGAATTTATATGGCATGACGCCATTGTCAAATAACTATGTGCGCAATCCAGACGGGACTTCTCATGCTTCAACGGTTCTCCTTATCTATGATAAAATCCTCATCGATTGCTGGTTAGTTTTCTATCTTTATAAAATCATATATTTAGTTGTTAGATAAATTTACCTTTATCTTTTGGTATTTGACGATTACTTTACCTTTATCTTCTTTTAACCTATTTATAATTTGTTTGTTACTTTCCAATATGCATAAAATTAATGATTGTGTTTAGTTCAGTGTTTGTGTGTTTGAATGTTACATATAACTAATGATATGATTTGGGACAGGTTTCACCTGAAAGATGCAGTGGTGGAGGGAGGGATTCCATTTAACAAGGCCCATGGAGTGAATGCATTTGAGTACCCTTCCATGGACAACAGATTCAATCAAGTATTCAACAAATGCATGTATGACAACACAACAATAGTCATGAAGATGATTCTTGGAAAGTACAAAGGATTTGAAGGCGTCAAACAGTTGGTTGATGTTGGTGGTGGTTTAGGTGCTAACCTTGAGATCATCGTCTCAAAGTACCCTACTATTAAGGGCATCAACTTTGATCTCCCCCATGTTATCAAGGATGCACCTTCTTCTCCAGGTATCAGTTAATTACATTTTCATCCCTGTGGTTTCTTGACTTTCACAGATATGGTCCCCTAGAATTTTATTTTTGACCATTTCCATCCCTAACAATTGTTTTTGTACCTAAATCTTTTGGTACTGTAGGTGTGGAGCATGTCGGGGGAGATATGTTCCAAAGTGTTCCTAAAGGAGATGTTATTTTCATGAAGGTTTTTGATACATCATACAGACATACATCAATTTTTTTATTAATAAACTTTGGTATAAATGATTTTTTTTCATATATTAAATAACCGAGATGAATTTTGTTTTTTAGTGGATACTTCATGACTGGGGTGACAGTTATTGCATCACGGTTCTAAAGAACTGTTGGGCGGCGTTGCTAGAGTCCGGTAAAGTGGTGGTGGTGGAAGCGATCATCCCCGACGATGATACTACCAAGAATGATGTTTCTAAGGCGGCCATTGGTAGTGATATGATAATGTTGATTGCGAACCCTGGTGGCAAAGAGCGGACTATAAAAGAATACAATGCTTTGGCGAAAGAGGCTGGATTCACTTCTTTAAAAATTGTTTCTAGGGTTTCTATGTTTTCTATCATGGAATTCTACAAAAATGCTTAACTTTTGATTGTAAAGGTGTTTTTAAACATCTCAAATAGTTTACCTTCTCATAATACTTTGATTGTACCTTTTTTTTTAAAACATGAAGTTTGTGTTTTTAAACATCTCAAATAGTTGGTTACTCATTTATGACATCAACATTTAAACAATTAAACTATAAAAGTAAGAAACTATGAAAAGCAAAACTTCACTAACAAAAGTTTACATTTTCTTTACAAAAGTTTACATTTTCTTTACAAAAGTTGTGACAAGCTAATTAACGTTATACTTCCTCTAGCATCATTTATAAACTTCAACTTGCTAAATTACCTTTTATAATTATACTAAATACATAATCTTAAGGTTAGTGGGATGGAAGGTCCGACCCACACCAAGGATGTGGTCTTTTTAGGCAAATTTTGTCCATTTTAACCATTTTTAGATTTTACCCCCTCTATGTTGTGAAAAAATATTCAATTTGTCTGCAAATCTTCAAAATTAGGTTGAGTTCACACAAAGCCTATGGTTTGGTTAAAGAAGGCATATATACAGGTTGTTTAAGTTAGGCTAAAAACAAAAGGTATGGATCAAGAAACTATTTAATATATATACACTACCATAATTTGGAGGCTCACATTTCAAAGAACAAAGATTTAATGATGAACACAAACATGAACGAAGAGGAAGAATTACTAAGAGTTATGCAAATGGTAGCAGGAACTGTTCTTCCTATGGTCATGAAAACTGCTATAGAACTTGATTTTTTTGAAATCATGGTTAAACTTACTAACCATGATCATTGTGGTCAATTCACTTCATCAGATATTGTTTCGTGTCTTCCTACACAAACCCCACAAACCCCAATCATAACCGAAAGAATACTTCGGTATCTTGCTACCAAATCGATTCTTACATCTAAATTCTTCACTGATGAAAACGGAGTCACTAAGAAATTATATGCCATGACACCAATATGCAAGTATTTTGTTAGCAATGAAGAAGGGGGTTCTTTTGCTAACTTCTTTCTATTCCAAAATGACAAAGTTGTCACTGATTCTTGGCATCACTTAAAGGATGCAGTGCTTGAAGGAGGAACCCCATTCAACAAGGCCCATGGGGAGAATATATTCGAATACCAAGCAAAAGACAAAAGATTTGGTAAACTTTTCGACAAAGCTATGTTTGGGAACACTGTTATACTCATGAAAATGGTTCTTGAAAAGTACAAGGGATTCTCAGGGGTGGAAAAACTAGTGGATGTGGGTGGTGGTTTAGGAGCAACACTTGGGATTATTCTTTCCAAATACCCTAACATTAAAGGCATCAACTTTGATATGCCCCATGTCATCAAAGATGCACCTCTAATTTGTCCAGGTAATTAAAAATCAGAATCTATTTCCTTAAATTGGGCATCTAAAAATATACATTAAATATGCTTTCTTGATGCTAATAGGAGTGGAACATGTTGGTGGAGACATGTTTCAGAGTGTTCCAAAGGGAGATGTGATCTTCATGAAGGTCAGTGCATGTATACATCAAAAAAAATATTATTTTGCACTTTAATATATACATATACATATTGGAATAAATAACTATGCATGACAAATTACAGTGGATATTACATGATTGGGGTGATGATTACTGCATGAAGTTATTGAAAAACTGTTGGATGGCATTGCCAGAGGATGGTAAGGTGGTGGTATTAGAAACTATTGTCCCAGATGAACAACCAACAAATAATAATGGTGAAACCGATGTTGTTATGTCTAATCTTGATGGTGATATGGTGATGTTGGCTATAAACCCTGGTGGGAAAGAGAGGACAGTTAAAGAATACGAGGCATTGGCTATAGAATCGGGATTTGTTTCTTCAAAAATTGTTTGCAGTGTTAGTTTCTATTCGATTATGGAATTCTACAAGAAGATTTAGGTTGTAATTGTTAAAGGGTGCTTTGCTTTGATGAACTTATGTTATGTAGCAAATATATTAATGAACTTATGTGATGTTCAAAGAGAATAAATTCATAAGATTTATACACTAAAATTTTAACATTCTATTCCATCTATGAGGAAAACAAAGCAACTCATGTAGGCAAATCGGCTTTATCTGAAATTTACATCGTTATGACAAATCTCCCTTGCACCCTAATCCAATTCCGATTGATTACAGGATTCTACAACAATTACCCTAACACTCATCTCATTTAAATCTAGGTTTGATGTATTCAGTATTTAAACGAAAAATCAAGTAACCAACTACATAAACCATAATCTCGATCACTTGCAACAACATAGCGATTAAAGGATTTTTGGATTGTTACATCTTATAGGGTACAAATAATGTAACGTCAATAAGATATTCCTCTGGATATTGGTGATACTCCGCTTCTTTGGTCCTTACATTAATTTTTCTTTTTTACGTACCTCAAAATGAAAAAGAAAAATACGTTGAAAGGCAAAAGTAGAAACTGCAAAAAAGCCTAGTTAGCGCTCACGTGCCATGTTACGTGGCAATGGCATGGTAATCAACCAACACAATGTTTACCTGATAAACGTCAAGTATAAAGAAAAGTTTGCAAATTTCATAATTTTATGCAAAAAAGATACATGATATTGTTGTTAGTCTATATTATTAGCCCGCTTATTTATGGGCCCTTTTTGTCTTTAGCCCATTAGGGTTTCTGTCTAGCTAGTATTTATATCCGCTCTATTCCTTGTAGTCTTTATGCTTTTCTCTGAGAACCCTTGTAATTTCTCTTTGATATAATCATATGACAATGAAATCATGGTATCAGAGCTGAGGTTTGATACGTTGTTAGAAGTCTTTGTAGCAGTCAACTGTGGCGCGATTTTCGTTCATTATCACTGGTATTTGTCTTTTTTGATATGTTGATTCGTTGCTACTGTTGATTTGTTGATGCTGTTGATTCGTTGTTGTTGTCGGTTCGTTGCTACTGTCTATTCGTTGCTACTATTCGTTCGTTGCTATTGTTAGTTCATAATTGCTTCGATTGCTTCCGCTGGTTTGTTACTCCTTTCATTCTCAGATTATTATATTGTCATTGTGGTTATTCATTCACTATCAACATGACTGGAAATGATGATTCCCTTCAGTCAATCAATACTCGTTTGGATGGAAAGAATTATACGTATTGGAGTTACGTTATGAAGAACTTCCTTCGTGGGAAGAATATGTCGGGCTATATCACTGGGACTAAAGCCAAACCCTCAGTGCCTCAAACTGAGAATTTTGATATGTTGCTTGATGCTTGGGAGACTGATAACTCCAAGGTTATTACTTGGATCAATAACTCTGTTACTCAGTTCATTGGTATGCAGTTGGCTAAGTATGATACAGCAAAGGAAGTTTGGAATCACTTGGAGAGACTGTATACTCAGTCCAATTTTATTAAACAATACTAATTGGAATATGATATTCATGCCCTTCAACATAATGACCAGAGCATTCAAGATTTCTATGCTGCTATGTCTGATATCTGGGATCAATCGGCTCTTACTGAATCTAAAGAGTTAAAAGATTTTGAGCCTTACATTGCTAGGAGGGAAGAACAACGCTTGGTTCAGTTCTTGATGGCCTTGCTTTCTGATTTTGAAGGTCTTCGTGGAACAATTCTTCATCGCTCTCCTCTTCCTTCAGTTGATTCAGTTGTCCATGAGTTAATTGTAGAAGAGACTTGTATCAAGTCCCATGTAGATAAAGGGTTTAAAGCAACCTCTACTCATACTCTCGCTCCTGTTGTGCTTGTTGTCTCCTCCAGTTAATCTCGACAACCTTCAAGAGTCGCTTATGATGAGTTTGCATTCTTCAAACAGAAGAATCATTGGAAAGCTCAGTGTCCATTGTTAGTCAACAAGGGTAAATCTGGTCAATCTCAGTCAGGGAAACAAAATAGGTCTGGTCAACAAAAGCACCAGTCTCGTTCCTCTAGTACTCCTCCATGGACCCCTCGTCCTCCACACTTTGTTGATGCGGTTCCACCAGTTGACACGGAATCTGTTAGACATATGTCACCATCTGCATTGGATCCCAAGGTGTTTGAGAGCTTTAGACAATATTTGGCTTCTAATCCCACTGCCATGTCTGCATCTATGTCTCACTCTGGTCCTTCTTCATTTGACACTTCAGGTATTCCCTCATCTTTGTGGATTTTAGATTCTGGTGCAACCCATCATATGACTCCTCATTTGTCATCATTTACTTCTTTTTCGCAAGTGTCATCCATTTCTGTTAAGTCTGCTAGTGATACATCCATGCTAGTTGAGGGCGTTGGGTCTGTCTCCGTTTCTCATATAACTCTTCATGATGTTTATTACATTCCCAAACTTACTGTGAACCTTGCCTCAGTCAGTCAGTTATGCAAGTCTGGTAACTGGGTGTTCTTTTCTGATTATGGCTGTGTTAATCAGGATCAACACACCCAGAAGGTGATTGGGATCGGCCGTAGGGTGGGGGAACTATATGTCTTGGAGGTCCTCAAAGTATTTGTTGTTGCTGCTTCCAGCATTGATTTATCTTCTTTTCGTTTGAGTCCTTTGTCGTCTGAGTTTTATCTTTGGCATTCTCGTTTGGGACATGTGTCTGTATCACGGATGAATTTCTTAGCATCTGGTGGTGTTTTGGTGTCATTTAAACTCTTGTGATATTTCTGATTGTAGTGGTTGCAAACTAGCAAAGTTTTCTGCTTTACCCTTCAATAAAAGTATGTCTTGTTCTACTGCTCCTTTTGATATTATTCATTCTGATGTGTGGGTTCGTGCACCAGTATTCACATAGGGTGGGTAAACCTATTATGTATCTTTTATAGATGATTATACTCGATATACATGGGTTTATCTTATGAAACGCAAATCTAATTTCTTTGGTATTTACAGCAATTTTAGAGCTCTTGTTAAAACTCAACATTCGGCTGTGATTAAGTGCTTCAGGTGTGACTTAGGGGGAGAATATACCTCTAATGATTTCACTAAGTTACTTTCTTCTGATGGTACCATACACCAGTCTTCGTGTATTGACACACCTCAGCAAAACGGTGTGGCAGAATGAAAACATCGTCATATTGTTAAGACTACCCGCTCTTTGCTCCTGTCTGCACAGGTCCCTAGTGCCTATTGGGGAGAAGCAGTCCTAACTGTTGTTTATGCGATTAATCGTATCCCTACTTCATTGAATTCAGGAATATCTCTTCTTTTCATGTCAAGTCCACCAAGCTACCAGATTTTTCTTACTCTACATATGCAGGACCGTTTGCTTCATTTATAGCAAGCATCCATCATATGTCTGAACGTGAATCATATAGAGAAGTTGTTTCAGATCCTCTTTGGCAGAATGCTATGGCTGAAGAACTCACTGCTCTTCATCAGAATCATACATGGGATTTGGTTTCTCTTCCTCCTGGGAAACATACGATAGGTTGTCGTTGGGTGTACAAGATAAAAACAAAAGCTAATGGCTCTGTTGAACGATGTAAGGCTAGACTTGTAGCAAAAGGGTATTCCCAACAGTATGGTTTTGACTACGAGGATACATTTGCCCTAGTTGCAAAGATGACGACAGTTCGTACTATGATTGTAGTTGCATCCATTCAGCAGTGGAAGATCTTTCAAATGGATGTCATGAATGCCTTTTTGAATGGTGACCTTCATGAAGAGGTTTATATGACCCCTCCTCCAGGAACTCAACATCAACCAGGTGAGGTTTGTCGGCTTCGCAAAGCTTTGTATGGGCTCAAGCAAGCCCCTCGTGCTTGGTTTGAGAAATTCTCCACAGTGATTACCTCTCTTGGATTTGTCTAAAGTAATCACGATTCTGCTCTGTTTGTTAGATGCTCGAGTGCAGGATGGATTCTTCTATCCTTATATGTGGATGACATGATTATTATAGGTGATGACCATTGTGGTATTGAGTCTTTGAAGCATGATCTAGCTCGTCGATTTGCTATGAAGGATTTGGGCTTGCTGCGTTATTTCTTGGGTATTGAGGTCGCTCAGTCTAAGAAAGGGTACCTTCTTTCCCAGACTATATATATATATATATATATATATATATATATATATATATATATATATATATATATATATATGACTTGTTTACACGGGCGGGACTTTCTGACAATCAGACTGTCGATACCCCTCTTGAAACCAATGCTCGATACTCTCCAACTGATGGTGTTCCTTTGTATGATCCGAATCTTTATCGTATTGTGGTGGGAAGTTTGGTTTATCTCACAGTCACTCGTCCAGATATTGCTCATGTTGTTTATATTATCAGTCAGTTTGTTACTGCACCTACTTTTGTTCATTGGGGAGCTGTTCTTCGTATTCTGAGATATCTTCGTGGCACTCAGTTTCAGACTCTCTTGTTTTCCTCGACATCTTCTCTTGTTACATGCCTATAGTGATGCTGATTGGGATGGTGATCGTCATGATCATAAGTCTACCACTGGATTTTGTGTATTTCTTGGAGAGTATCTTATTTCATGGAAGAGCAAGAAACAGGATGTTGTCTCTAGATCTTCCACGGAGGCTGAATATCGTGCTATGGCTGTAACTACAAGCGAGATTATTTGGTTACGATGGCTGCTTGTGGATATGGGAGTTTACATTTCTTCACCTACTCCCTTGAATTGTGACAATAAAAGTGCGATACAAATTGCAAAGAATTTTGTTTTTCATGAGCGGACAAAGTACATTGAGATTGATTGTCATTTTACTCGTCATCATCTGCAGCTTGGGACCATTTCGCTTCCCTTTGTTTCATCAACTTTGCAGCTTGCGGATATTTTTACGAAGGCTTTATCGGCTTCTCGGTTTCGGTTCTTATGTGACAAACTCTCAATGCTTATTGTTGCGGCATTGTGAGTTTGAAGGGGGAAGTTAGTCTATATTATTAGCCCGCTTGTTTATGGGCCCTTTTTGTCTTTAGCCCATTAAGGTTTCCGTTTAGCTAGTATTTATATCCGTTTTATTCCTTGTAGTCTTTATGCTTTTCTCTGAGAACCCTTTTAATTTCTCTTTGATATAATCATATGACAATGTTATCAATTGTAAAATCAAAAAGCTGCGAAACATAAAAGACATTTTCCTATAGATTATTAGATAAAACGAGAAAAAACTGTCAAACCTAAGGGATTTTAACTAATTTCCCTTGTGCGGGTAGTTGGTGCAAGTCTTAAACCCACGTTTGCGTGGACGCATCAAAGTACATATCACCATTTGGTTTCTTTCCAAACTCTAATCGTTTTTTGACTCTTTTGTTTAATGGTTTTATCAATATACCCGACTGCTCTTAGTCATTCTCTCACTCGGTTATTCCACCCAATACGTACATACACACTATATAATAATATAAATAGATACATAAAAATAAGGCCTAAAAATTTGGAGGCCCTGAGCCATCGCACATGCTGCCCTACCCACTATGACCATGCACCCAATACGTAACACTACATATCATTGAAAAGTACAAACTTTAATTTTTTGTTAAAATGTTAAATCAAAGTGTAATTTTATTTGAATACTACAAGTCTACAACGACGGAAGACCAAATATTATGTGTATATATAGCATCTCATTCATAGCAAACATTCACCGGTAAGTTGAATCATGGAGTCACTAGAAGGAGATTACAACATGTCAATTGAAGAGGAAGGGTTGCTTAATGTGATGCAAAAAAATAGAGCAATTGCTCTTCCCATGGTCATCAAAACTGCCATTGAACTTGATCTCTTTGAGATCATGGCAAAGGCTCCTAATGGCCAATTCTCTTCTCTTGATCTTTCTTCTAGTCTTCCCACACAAAAACCAGAGACTCCTGATTTAATTGAACGCATTCTTAGGTTTCTTGCTAGCCAGTCCGTTCTCACATCCAACCACGTTAAAGATGAAAGTGGGAATTCTAAGACGATATATGGCATGACCCCACTGTCAAATAACTATGTTCGAAATCAAGAAAGGACTTCTCTTGCTTCATCAGTTCTCCTGATCTATGATACAATATTAGTTGATTGTTGGTCAGTTATCTATATTTACATCTTATATGTAATTCTACCAACTTGCATGCTCAATACACTCGTGTAGTTAAACAAAATATGTAACACTTTACTTGTAATTAACATGGTAAACCATTTGATCAAACTTGGTTAATTATTCATGTGTGCTGCATAAATTAACCGATAAGAAAAATAAAAATTGAATAATTAAATAGGTAAAAAGATGAAATTTTGTTGCATAAACCGCAAAAAAGTGAAACATTGTTGTTGAAATAAACTAGTGTCATATCATAGGTTATAAAGTTGAATATTTTTTTCATCGTAAAAAAAATGTCTAAAAAGCCATTATGTTGAATAAAATGATAAAAAGATAAAAATAATATTGCTTACACCAACATTTTGCACTAAAGAAATTTGCCAAGTTTTAGTTTGTGTTGTTATCTAACATATGTTTTTCTATAAATTTAAATAATATGTATAAAAATGATTGTGTTCGGTTGGCTAATTTTTTAAAAGCACCGAATGATTATAACACAAATCACCAAATTAATTTCAATAATAAAAAAGAACACCATTAAGTTCATGAGTTTGATCTTCATATATATAAAAAATATTTGTTTTGGGACAGGTATCACCCGAAAGATGTAGTGGTGGAGGGAGAGATTCCATTTAACAAGGCACATGGAATCCATACTTTTGAGTACCCTGTAAAAGACAACAGATTCAATCAAGTGTTCAACAAGTGCATGTATGACGGCACAACAATGGTCTTGAAGATGTTTCTTGGAAGGTACAAAGGATTTGAAGGCGTAAAAAAGTTGGTTGATGTAGGTGGTGGTTTAGGTGCTAACCTTGAGATCATCGTCTCAAAGTACCCTACTATTAAGGGCATCAACTTTGATCTGCCCCATGTCATCAAGGATGCACCTTCTTCACCAGGTATCAGTTTTCATACATAAATAAATGTAAGATAGTTAATATTTGGTATGAAGGAATAAGAGAAGGAATGAAATGATTCATACTATTGGAATGAAAAAAAAAAAAATTGTTTGCTTTGGGTAATGGAATTGATTCCAGAAGCTTAAAGGAATATGATTACTTCCATTTTGCTAATTTCATTCTTTAGGCATGGGTGTTTCTTTCATTTCATCATGGAGAAGAATGAAAGTTGTAATATAAGCTATTTATATTTTTATTTTAAATCAATAATAAATAATTTTTTTAAGAATTTAGAGATATTAGTTAAGTTATAATTTTATTTTCTAAAAAAAATTGTTATAATCTTATTTGGTTTCTATTGGAATGGCCAACAAAAAGGTGTTTATTTTGCCTAATCAGATATAACAAAATAATAATAATAATAATAATAATAATAATAATAATAATAATAATAATAATAATAATAATAATAATAATAAGACATTTTTTCTAAGAATTTAATGATTTAAATTAAAATATAATTTTATTTTCTACAAATACTTTTAACTTAATCTTATTTGGGTATGAACGAGCTTTTAATATGTTCAATTTTTTAGTGTTATAAATAATAAATATTGTAGTGTTATATATATTAAAATTATACATAGAATAATATTAAAACTATACCTTATATTTACATGTAATGTAAAAGAATCAAATATTATTATACACCAACCTAATTAAACATATCAAGACTCGTTTAAATTTAATAGAGTACATAAAAACAAAATCACTTACCCGCATTCCACCGACAACCAAAAGAGCAGAATAACTTGCATGGAAGACACATGAATAGAATTGGTTTTCATCGGAAGTGAGCTCATGAATACATTCCCCAGAGGCCAGAGGCCACAGACCACACTCTCACAATCTCATCACTTACAGAAGCCAAATATTCTTCGTTCATGTCCCAGCACAAGTAGTTTACAATTCCCATATGTGCCTTACAACAACATTAATTGTATTCAAACTTAATATAAACTCAAACACAATAAATTATAAAACTTTTTTTCCTGATCACATTATATATATATACACACACAGAGAGAGAGAGAGGTGGGTTCAATTGAGAAAATAAAAAAGGTTGAGAATGAGGGAATCATTTCTGAGCCACTCATTTTATTCAAGCATAAAAAGATATAGTGGCAAACTTGTAAATATGAGAACAACCTTTAATATCAAATACGTATCTGTAGTTCAAACTCATTCATCATTCATCATCCAAATTTCTTCTCCAACTTTCAACAATCATCCAAATTTCTTCGATTAAACCATCATCAATCCATTTTTTTTGATCGGGTAAAACCGTAAAGGGGATACGAAGCAGATGATGGCGAGAGGAAAACGAGAAGCGAATCGATGAACGAACACAGCGGGCTTTGCAGCAACCCTTCGTTCACCTCACGTCGTCGGCAGCAAAGGAGACCAAGGTGAAGATTCTCCGGTGCTCGTCTTCGTCTGATTAAGGGGGAGAAGCACGGAGGTTCGTCGCCCGACTCGCAAACCGAGATGGTCTCCGTGGTTTTGACTAGACCAAAGGAGGAGGTGTTTGGTTTTGCTAGGAGATTGCGATCGGAAAGAAGCCAGAAGCGAGGGTTTGGTTTTGCTAGGAGATTGGGTCAGACGTCCGCTGCCTCTCATTTGCTTCTTGTCGGCGAGAAATGAAGAGAGAGGGAGGCAAGATAAGATGTCATCGGTGTTAGTGGGTCAACGAGCCAAGGCATAAAGGAAAACCGAGGTTCCAATCGACGGAAATAGTCTAGAAGATGGTGGCTTTTGGCTGTGGTAATCGACGGGAAGTGCTGAAAGATCTCGATGGGGTAGTTGCTGCTTCAATTGGTACGATCCTCTTCTCGTTTCTTTTATTTTGATTGTAAATCAGTTAGGTGGGTGTTTGGGTGATCGATGTTCAACGGGTGAGTAGATGGGGGAAAAGGATTTGATCAGGTTTGGTGTGTTCATCATGAACAGATGGAGAAAGGGGTTTGACTGGAAATCAACGATAACGAAGGGAGTTTGGTTTGTTTCATTTGACAGGAAAGAAAACAGATGACAATGATTTCATGGATGCTTGTTTGCTATTGTTTAATCTTGTTTGGATAGAAATGTATGGTGTGTTTGGTTTGATCATTTGACAGGAAATTTTGTATGTTATTCATATGTGAATAACATATAAAAATTATATATATTTGTAAAACTACATTATAATATTCATATGTGAATATACTGTATAATATTCATAAGTGAATATATCATCTAATATTCATAAATGAATATACTATGTAATATTCACATGTGATATACCATGTAATACTCTTAATATTCAGATATGAAAATATTATCTAATATTCATAAGTGAATATACCATCTAATATTTACAAGTGAATATATACTATGTAATATTCATAAGTGAATGCATCGTCTAATATTTAAATATGAATATACTATGTTTATTATATGTTATATTCATATATGAATGATACTTAAATTGTAAAAAATAAATAAAAATTAAGCATAGTTTTTATTCATAACTGAATAACGAATGTACTTTAGTAAAAACTTGATTCATTTTTATTCACTTATGAATAACGATAGTTGAAAATATAAAAAAAATAAATTTTTTATTTTATCTTAAAACTATATCAATATGGATGTCTATTTGTAGAGAATAAAAAATAATGAATTTTGGTATATTTAAAATCATTTTTCGATAAAAATAGCTTCTTAAAAATTAAAAAAAAAAACGAAAAAACTATGTTTTTGTATATATTAATGTAATGATTATCATAGTTTAAAGAAACATGTTTTGTTGGAAAACACATGTCTATTTCTTTCCCATTTGTGCTGGTACAACGGAGGTTTTTGCGGCAAAAATAAATGAGTGACTGAGAATAATTTCACCATTCTCAACCTTTTTTTTTGTCAATTGAACCCTCCTATATATATATATATAAGAAAATCAGCCAGATTGAATATTCCTTACCAACCTTGGAAACACGAGTGCATTGAAATGGGTTCATATTCTAGTATTGAATTTCGTTGTTGCTTTCACAGAAGCAAAAGAGATCTGTCTTCTTCGGATGAAAATCTAGTGACATAACATGTGAGGTATGTCTAGTGTGTGCATGTAGACAATAGCTTGGCTGAAAACCACATTAGTAAAACAAAAATTAACTTGAAATAATGTAAGAACATGAAGGAAGGAAAGAAAGAAAGAAAGGTTACATCAACTGCATCCCATATTCGTACAGATTGATCAAGGGAAGTGGTTCCAAACTAGGTGGAATTTGGTCTGAAACGAATATCAGTAATTAAGAACTGATGTTCTTTAGGGGTGGTCTCTGTTTGTAGGTGTAGGGTATCCATGTTCAATAGAAGTGCCTGAATATAGTAATTAAACTTCGCTTTATGTTTGATTTTTACAAGAAAAAAAAAACTAATTATATTATAACCAAGAAGCAGTTTACCTT
This sequence comes from Lactuca saligna, assembly GCF_052625555.1. Lineage (NCBI taxonomy): Eukaryota > Viridiplantae > Streptophyta > Magnoliopsida > Asterales > Asteraceae > Lactuca > Lactuca saligna. Next base: position 9,762,659 of record NC_136425.1, on the reverse strand, counting down.
TTTGTTATGGCCAGCACTAGCTAGCAACTTCCCATATGAAGAAAAATGACAGCACAAGACCTTCTTTCTTGTCCGAATACAGCCAACTTCCACAAAGGAAAAACCTGATAATTATAATTTTATTGGAATTTTCCACAAAAACAAACAAACATAAACTACAAACCCTTGGAAGAAGACGACTCTGTCTTGTGTTGCATCATTGCACCATAAACTTGTCTTCCATCTCTTTCATGTTGCAAAAACGATTCCACATTATCATCCCCAAAATGCTCAATGTCATCCTGCAATATGAAACAAAACTCGATTCCCACGCAATTGCATATATAATATTATAAAATTTAAGAAAAAAAACTTACGAGCTGATTTGTTGAGGAGGCAATGGCAACTGTTCCCTGATAAGAAGAAGCATACATGATGATGGTTTTGGGTAGATGGTGGAGACTGGTAGTTGTTGTTGTGATTCCAGTTCCAAGCCCTGGTGTGTGAGTTGATGCTGGGGAGCTTGGTGTATTCCCTGTGCCACTACTATTGGTTGGCCCAGTTGAAGAAGAATGTTGTTGTTTTCTTTTTCTGTTACTTTGCTAAAACAAAATTTATCAATAAAACATAAAACAATCACTTTTATTACAAATCTGGTCCCTTTGCTTTACTGAAAATCACAGCTTTGGTCCCACTTTTGATTTAAAGTATCTTATATTTGGAGTAAATTACAAAAATGGTTATCCGAGTATAGTGGAAATTAAAATAACCTGTGATTTAATTTGGGTTTTTGTGGATGACTGGATTAAAACCAACTAAATGTTGGTTACTTTTCTGGTTTCGCCATATTGTTGATGAACATAAAAAAAACACACATAAAAAAGGACAAAACAAGAAAATAAGACTGACAAAAAAAAAATAGGGTAAAAATGTCTTTTTACATGCATTTAACACTTTTATTAACAGTGTTAGTCATTGGACCAAACTCGCAATAAACTAAAACCATGAGTATTGCCCATGTAAGGTAATCAAAAGTTGGACTGAACTTGTAATTCCAATTATACTAAAGGGACTATTTTTGTAACTTACACTTATATTTAGGTATTTAAATTTAAATAAGGTAATTATGTTTATTTAAAAAAATCCAATTATACTACACTTAATATAAGTTGAACTATTAAGGAATTTTCTTTTGCTTTACAATTTATCCAAGTATCACAACACAAGATGTGATCAATGGTTTAAATTTATAATTTCATATTTAATGGATTGTGCAATTAATAGGGGATCATTTACAAAATCACAACCTGTTGCTGCAACTGGTCCTGCTGCTGGGAAGTAGATTGTTGCATCTGCGGCATCTTCATATGTTATATAATATTTTATTTGACGTCAACATCAAGGCAATAATGCAACCAAAATATTATTAATTGATGCATGTTTATTAATGGTTGTGCATAATTTGGATCATAAAAGAAAAATCATAACCTTGGGTGAATTCATTTGACCCGGGGAACCTACGGATCCATCATTTCTTGTAGGTTGACCATCTTTCATACTTTAACTGCCTCTAGGTAATCCAACAGCCCCATAATTTGGTGAAGCTCGTAAGGCTTGTTGTTGCTGTGATGCTAAATAAAACTGATTTTGGTTTTGCATATTGGGTTTTTGTACTTGCAAACCCATATTGGGGCGTAAACTGTCAATTCCTTGAAAACCATGTTGATACCAATTGTCAGATTTACCCTTCAAAGTTCAAACTAAATAATAACATAAGATGAAAGAAAGAAAAAAACCATGATAACTTACAGTTAGAGGCCAACCCTTTAATGGAAGACCTGTAACACCTTGATTCAATCCTGAATGGATGAAAATGGAACATAAAATGAAAATATACCCAAAATAAACAAGTAAAATTAAAGAAATATGTCTTACCCACACCAACCAGACTAGAATTTGACTGCAAAATTGTCTGTCCATAAATTGATGAAGGATCTGTAGGCAAGAATTTTTGTGTGTTACCCAAGTTAAGTTCTTGTTTGATTTCCTAGGATTTGTAGAAGCTCGTGAGCCAAACATGGAACAGAGAGAATAAGAAAAACATATATTTATAGAGTGTTGGAAATATATTGTATTCAACTGAGGTATCCCTTGAATTTGCTGCAAAGTTGAATATACATTTGGAGAATTGCCTGGTATCAACAGGCTGAATCAACATAAAAACAGAACATAAATACCCAACCAATCTATGGAGAAAGAATAAAAAAGGAGCATCTTTATTAATGAAAATGCTGATTTACCCTTGATTTGTGGCTGATTTCATAAGGGTCATCTTGTGGGAACCAAGAAGAGCTGGAGATGTTTCTGAAACCATAGAATGAGAATGCTTCATGGGTTCCTCTTGCAACTTCACACTAAGTGTACTACTACTGGCTGATAGCTTTCCCATCATCCCATCACCATTCATATTCATAGCATTTACAGAGCTACCAAGTGAAGGATGATTAGGATCCCTTCTTTGTAAGTGAACATTTCTTTGTTGCATCAGATGCAGTTGTTGCATTTGTAGCTGCTGTTGATGCTCTTTTGCTTTCATTTGTTATGCTTGACATTGGTTTTTGAGAATAAGAGAAAAAGAAGATGAAGTATGGGAAAAGAAAAGTGAAACCAGTTTTTCACTAGTGAAAATCTCTAGCATAAGAACAAGAAAAATCATAGAGAATAGACCTCTATATATGATGCAGCAGCCTCAGAATGCTTCTTATTTGTCCTTGCAATAAATATATCCCAGAAGACAGACCACCGTTCCAAAATAAATCTACCGGGAGCATCAATAGCTGAAATTTGAAAACTCAAACAGACTCAATTTCAAATTGCATTGCATGCAAAAGAATGATCGTTTAAAATCATTCTATGTTTCTATTATCCTTTGTAGCTCCAATCATCAATATAAAAAATAGAAATAAACCAATTAGCGAATCATCAAAGGCCTTAGCATAATGTAGATCTATAAAGGATGCCCAAATTGTACACATAAGAACATCTCAACAACATACTTACAGGATCTGTAGCAACCTTCCCTTCTGTCATGAAGGTTTTTGCGGATAACAAAGCTGCCTCATCATTGAATCCATTATCAAATTTAGAATTAGATTGTAAAAAATCTGTTGGTACAATCCAAGATCAAATTCATTAGCTGCCTCATCACAATCATTAGGTGCATGATCCTTATCCCCATCTACATTAGCTTCACCAACATCATCCATGGTCAATTTCTTACTACATGATGACAAAGCTTTGTCCTTGGTCCAACTCCTTTTCCTATTATTCTCAGGGGATAATGAGAAAGCACTTTCATTATGTAAAATAGGGGATAATGACAAAACACCTTCATTATGTAAAACAGGGGATAATGACAAAGATTTGTCCTTGGTCCAACTCCTTTTCCTATCACTAGCTTGGTTATCAGTTGTGGTGGTTTCATGTTCCTTAATTTCATCTAATTGCTCTATAGTGACCTTTTTAACAGGTTTAAGACCCATAAAGTAAGTAAGCAAAATTGTAAAACCGTGTTCAGTGTACACCCTTATGACTTTATGCTCCTTCACATATTGGGCAATATTACGAACATCATCATCGTTTCCTAGGGCACGTAGTCCAAAATGCATGTCTCTTTTGGGCAACCGAAAATGATGATAGATAACTGGAGGAACTGAGTATCCTAACCCTTTCATGATGGCATCCATTTCACGAACAGAAAACTCTTCTATATCGACCATGTCAACGTATGTCACAGTTCCATCAATGTAGTTCACATCTGGAAACTTTGTGAACTCTCCCCCAAGATGTAGCTTGATGGTAAACAGAGTAGGGTATCCTTCTTCAAAACAAGAACAAAAAAGAAGTTTCAAATGAGAGAATTTCACATAAAAATGCAACTTAGTGAGCAAAATAAAAAATACGTACCATAAACCACCATTGCGTTGAATGTTTTCTCATACAACCTTACATTCCACATTGGAACTTGCATTAACTGATCAACTCACTTTATTGAAGCGCATAAGTTGGAAATGGGATTAGGGTTCTTGATCCTTAGTTAATGACAATCGAAGTGGAAACGACTATCTATGTAATTAAGACTATAAATGTGAGTATGATCGACACTTTTATCCGTATAGCGCTAAGGGATGGATACATAAAAGGAATTTATTAATTAATTGATGAAAATACCCTCCATTTGACAAGTCAAATGGATGGTATCGAGAGGAAAAGTGACAACAATTAAGGTTTTGAACCAAAGTGGCAACAAAATGCAAACTTATGGACCATCAATGCTAGCCCAAACTTTTTTGATCCAAAGTGGCAATTTCCACCTAACCACAGGGACCATTCTTGCAATTTTGTCTACTTATTTATAAATAAATAAAAATACATTAAATATGGAGCAAAATTAAAGGTTTTTGTCATAAAAGCCCCTAAATTTACACAAAATGTTCGGTTATGTCCTAAGTCGATTTTTTGGTGCGTTAATGCCTCAAATACCGGAAATATTGTTCTTGCCCCCTGATCGGTTTTTACCTTCAACAGAGTCAACTGCTTAATCCTTTGAAAAAATTATAAAATTAGGAAGCGAAAATGGGGCTCGAAGGATTCGAACCCGAGTCTCTTCCACATATTCTAAGCACCTTACCAACAAGCTGTCCATATCTTCTTGTTATTTTAGCTGCGCAATTGAATATATCATTGACAAAATTGGTTTATCGAAAAACAAAACAAAGTTTACAAGATTTGAACTTCCAACCCATGCATACATACCACTTTGCTGAAAGATTATAAACAAATTATATATATCGTTGCAACATTATTATTATTATTATTATTATTATTATTATTATTATTATTATTATGAAATTATACACATATTTTTAAATAAGTTTTAATTGTAAAAATATATTTTTTTTCAGGTAAAAGATACGCTTTAATTGTATATGTATTATTATTATTATTATTTTATGAATTTATATATACATTCTATACGTATTTATGTTCATTAAAAATATTTATATATATAAATAATATTTTATATGTTTATATATGTTTTTATACATATCAATAGATTTTATATGTATCAGAAAAATCTAAATAACATTTCATATAAATCCTTATAAATAAGTGTATATAAACGTATAAAAATGTATGTATAAAAAATGTAATTAACTTTATAAAAATATGTTTAGCATGTGCATTTTTATTTAAAAATATATAAAATTTGTATTTATATCAAAATACGGATATGTAAATGCATTTTTATATAGAGACATTATTATTATTATTATCTTTACTATCTTATAAAAGAAATCTAACTGTTTCTAAAAATAGATTGATTATAATTATAATATTTTTTTAAGACGTCCAAATGATGAAGCTGATAGTACAAGTAACCATTAATAAAATAATATTAAATTTTAACCATATTTTGAATTCAAATATTTATCATCGAATCTCCTTATATTTCTCAGCAATTTGATATGGTTCCCTCAAATTGCGGATTTATAATTTTGAACCCTTTTAGATATCCTTAAATTTAGCATGTTGATTTAAATATCTCTCCAATCGCATATACCTCTTTGTTACTTACTCTGCTATAAAGTTCACCGTCCAAGAACAAAAAATGACTTCATTTCCCAAATAACACCATAGTTTGATTTTTTTTGTCTTCGACATGTATTTTCTTTTGTAACATAACATTTTCGTAGAGGAAACATATCACCATAAGAATTTACACGCTCCGCCGCTTTGCGCGGGTACATTGCTAGTTTATATATAAATACATTCTTTTATGTGCATTTATATGTATAATTATAATAATAATAAAAATAATAATAATAACAATTATATATAACATTTTTATAATTTTATAATAACAATAACAAGAAAACCTGTATGTTACTTAATAACTAAAGTGATTTCCGGAGGATTTTCAAATATATTTCCTTAGTTCAGTGGTATAGAACTTGACATCTTGGGAAGGAGACCCAGGTTCGAAACCTATTTCCTCCAATTTTCGCCAATGCATAGTTTTTCCGGTATTTGAGGCATTAACGCACCAAAAAATCGACTTAGGATATAACCGAACATTTTGTGTAAATTTAGGGGCTTTTATGACAAAAACCCCAAAATTAAATATAATCTGAAGGTAGTCACCGAACTTATCCATCTTATTGAGTGAGTTTGCTTGTATACGTATATTTAAAAAAATATAAGACATGCATTTAGTGAATAATAATAATAATAATAGATGTATATACACTCAAATTTGAAGGACCAGATATAATAAATTGAAGTCTAATTCTATTTATAAAGTTTATGAATAGTATATTTTAAATATAGAATAAAACTATTAATAATTCTATATTCGATGTAAAAGAATAAAATGGAGTTGGAAAATCTCTTTCTATTTTTTTAATTTTTACATCTTTTTCACATCAAATATAGAGTCACTTTATAATTTTATATAGTGGAAATGAAAATGTTTTTAGGATGGAAACGAAATGAAATAAGGAATTAATAATATCAGAATAAAATGATGGTAAAAATCAATAGTATATTATTGTTATTTATTTATTTATTTTTTAATTGTATTAAGCATGTGATTTTTTTGTTCTCATTAGAGAATTGTCGTAAATTCAAACATTATAAACTAATAATGAATTATATAATATGACATCATTTATTTGTTTACGTTTATTGTGTCTATAGTAACATTTGATAGGATAAAGGACATATTTTATTGAAATGATTCGTATTGCAGTGAAGCTAAACTCTAAAAATCATAATACGAAAGAAAAAATGTAATTTACTCTATATTTTTATTTTTAACTCCGTTACGGAGATGGATTGGAAAAAATGAAAAATCTCACAATATTGACTTTCTCGATCTTCGTAGTTTCTAGAATGTCATGGACAAGAAAGATCCACCGTCCCGTTGTTGCGCCCTCTCTATCATTATAAATTCATTGCCAGGGGTTTCTGGCTCGCTCTGCGCTCGTCTTCTTTGACTACTGAATCTCAGGTACGAGTCGCATCCTCTCTCAATTTTTTTTTTTGATGTACAGTTCTTTATTGTATGTTCGTTGAAGTTACCAGTAAATCTTGGCATTTTTATCGTATAACCTTCGCAACGCTTTAGGATTTCTAGTCGTGTTCTAATCGTTTCCACCGATCTAATTGCAATATCTGTACGATGAAGTTTGTGATCTGACATGGTATCAATTTAATTTGATGTACATACTTTCGATTGAAAAATGGAAGAATTCCCTTGTTTTTTTTTTTTTTTTTTTTTTTTTTTTTTTTTTTTTTTCCAATTTTTTGATCTACACTCGATTCCTCCCAAAATTTCCCCTAACTCTTAGAATTGGAGTTACCCCCGTAATTCGAGCTTGAATTGTAACTGGCATAGGAGAGGTTTTATGTATAATTCAACATTTAACATATGCATCGTGCTCAAAATTCTTTAGGATTTACAGTTGGCTTCCACTTTTTTCGCTGATCTACGTGCAAAATGTATGATGTAGTTTGTGATGTCAGACAAGTTATGAAACTATCAATTAACATGTGATGCTAGACAAATAATCGATTAAAATGTGATGTTCCGACCTCAATTTAGAAATTGGAAGTTTTGCTATTACATTGTAACTGGCATGTGAGGGGGTTTAGGTATTATTTCATAATATGTACAATTCTTGAGGGTTTCTAGTAGGCTTCCGATTTTTTCTCCCAATCTAAATGCAATGTGAGAATGATGAAGTTTGTGCTGTTAGACAAGGTATCAATTTACGTGTGATGTCCCAATTAGAAGTTAAAAGCTTAATGGAAAACCGACAGATTTGCTCTACTTTTTCTTTTTTAGAATAAGAATTCTCTGGTGTAGATTTTTCTATTGTCTCTTGGTCCTCAAATATTACCATAAATCTTCAAATTGCAATCACTCTATGGGATTCTTGCTTCATTTGAAACTATATGTCTAGTCTTAGCAATTCTATATGATTTCTAACCAACTTCTAATTCTTTTCACCAATTTAAGTGCAATATGCATATGGGTAAAGGTATCATTATCAATTTACATGTCATGTTCCGGTTAGCTAAATGGTAACTGATAGATTTGCTCTACTTTTTCTTTTTTCAATACGAATTTTCTGATGTTCAACCTTATAGATTTGCATCACTATCTTTGATCTTCCATGTTAAATATTTTTCTGGGGCTATTTCTTATTGTTGATTTGTTGCATCGCAATATTTTGTATTCTTAATGCATTTTTTTTCTTTGTTCAACCAGACAGAGCTCACTGTCATTCAAGATACCAAAAGACCTCACAGACAGGACATTTACATTTTAAATTTGAAATATGGCCGAGGTACATTGTTGCTCTATCAGATATTTACTAGTTACACATTTCAAATTTTTACTATTTAAGATATGAAATAACCACTTGAAAATTTTCACTAACAGGAGGGTTACAAGGTGAGTTTGCACGTGTATGATTTAAGTGGAGGTTTAGCTCGTCAACTCTCCATGTCATTCTTAGGGAAAGCCATTGAAGCCATATGGTAAGCATCATACCCCCTCCCCCCAACCTACCATGGAGCCAATTAAGCATCTGTTAACTTATATATATGAAAACAGGCATACAGGTGTGGTGGTATATGGTACTGAGTACTTTTTTGGGGCTGGTATCCAACAAACTCCAGCTGGAACAGCACCATATGGAACTCCACTCAAAGTCATTGATCTTGGTGTCACCCATGTCCCAAAAGATGTCTTTCAGATGTATCTAGATGAGATTAGCCCCCGATACACACAGGAAACCTACAGTTTATTGTCACATAACTGTAACAACTTTAGCAGTGAAGTCGCACAGTTTCTGGTGGGTGTCTCCATACCAGATTACATCCTCAATCTCCCTAACGAAGTCATGAGTAGCCCAATGGGTGCACTTATAAGTAAGTTCGTATCATCCTTTTTATTTTTTTAACTTTTCATGTTAAAGATGCATTTGAGGTTTTATGGATTCTTATCTTACACATGAAATTTGGTATGAATGACAGTGCCTATGATACAGAATTTGGAGACAACATTGAGGGCAGGGGCTGTCCCACAAGCACCTCAGTTTAAACCATCTCCAGTGAACACAATTCCTCAGGTGTCAAAGAAAGTTGATAAACCATCAGAAAGCAGCAGCCACACAAATGTAAATGTGGCCCCACCCCCACCCCCACCTGTAGATGTGCCAGCTGGCACATCACAAGAGAAACCAGTTGATCCTCTTGGTAATGCAAGGAGTAAAGTGCAAGAAGAGATTGGTAAGGAGTTTGCTGCAATGATGGCTAGTGGGACCCTTCGTGCAAGTGAGGCTGCTGCACTTGCCACCAAAAAAGTGATGCAGAAATATGGGCATATGAATGCTGCACAAAGCTGAAACAGGTTTTGTGCTTTTTTTTTCTTACTTCATCTGTGTTGAACATAAAAATTGTGGCAATTTATCCCATTCAAGAAAAACGTGTTAATGACTCCTTTTGTTGAATGATGAACTACTTCTGTTAAATCCTCTATTTCTTGAAAACTGAAATACGCATTCCATGGGGGTGGGGTGTTCTTTTCTATTCCTTGATGAAATGGAATGATATATTATAATCAGAAATTATTTTTAATATATAATTTTCAATAAGAGAGATATGTTTAAAAAAATCAAAACTTTAGTAAACAATTTTCATAATTTCCCAAAAGTTGACTAAAAATACTTCTTGATTTTATTTCTATTCTAAGATTTTACATGGTATTTAATTTATCAACTTATGTTTGACTATTTAAAATGCATATATAATATATATTTCAAATGACATGAAATTCGTTGATATGTAGTTTATTTAGCAATATATCCTTATTTGATTAATATCCTTTTTACAAAATATCGATATATCGATTTTTTTTCTCTATTTTTAAGTTTAATTTCATTTAGTTTTGTAATTCTACATAATATATATATATATATATATATATATATATATATATATATATATATATGTTTGAATGGTTTATTTGATAATAAGTCATTCCATTCCACCATACCAAAGAGACCCTGGATATGTTCTTTAGGGCAAACTAGTCATATGAATGGTGTATTGACTCCTGCACAAGGGAATCAAGAACCGCAACCACATCACTCATGGGTGGTCGGAGCGGTGCATTGACACCAAGACACATGGCTGCTATCGCTAACACTTGACTTAAATCAGATTGTGGGTATTTTCCTTGAAGCAGTGGGTCAACCACTTCCGCATATTTGTGTGGGTCCCTGATCTTTGGCTCCACCCATTGAACAAGATGCAATTCTTCGGTATCTCTCGTTAAATCAACCGCTCGTCTCCCTGTAATTAGTTCCAACAACACAACTCCGTAGCTATAAATATCTGATTTCACAGTCAACCTCCCTGTTTTTTGATACTCGGGTGCACAATATCCGAATGTTCCCATCACTCTCGATGACACATGAGTCTTTTCCCCAACTGGACCAATCCTTGCTAGCCCGAAATCAGATAGCTTCGCGTTAAAATCCTTATCCAGCAATATGTTGGATGACTTTAAGTCACGGTAAATAATCGGAGGATTATTATTCTCGTGCAAGTATTCTAGACCTTTTGCAGCGTGCAATGCTACCTTCATCCTCGTTGCCCAATCAAGCGGTCGTTTGCCACGTGGCAGATCTACAAATTTTAAAATCACAACAAAATTAAGCGCTCATGCCTTTTTATGGAGTGGGATAAAAAATTGCAACTTTTTGTACCATTGATCGACACCGAATCTGGTAATGTAATGTTATACTTGCCTAACAAAATTGTGCGTACCGAGTAGATGATTTTCGAGAGAACCAGCACGCATATATTCGTACACGAGTAGTCTTTGCTCTCCATCTGCACAATATCCGACCAAATTTACCAAGTGTGGATGGGAAAGATGGCTAAGCATCATAACCTCCACAAGAAACTCTTTGTTTCCTTGCTTTCCCTCAGGATTCAGTTGCTTTATCGCTACAACCTGATCCAAAGGAATCGAAATCATGTGATTATATTGTTACAAACACCTATGTTGAGTTGAACGTTTGTTGAGACTCGTTACTCTACCTTGCCTGTTTTCTCGAGCTTTCCCTTATAAACTCGCCCGAATCCACCTTCCCCAAGAATACATTCTTCTTTGAAGTTTTTTGTTGCTGTTGCAAGCTCCTTGAAAGTGAAAATTTTTGCCGATAGGTTTTTGTTGTCTTGATCTTTAATGTCGACCTTAACCTTTTTCGCCCTTTTAGGTGAAACATCACGGCTTTGAAGTTCGCCCGAATCTTTGTTCTTATTCTCTGCAAAATATTACGCCAATGAGCTGCTCAGTAGTGTGCTTATCACGTAAGTGGTAAATCATTGAACAATTTGGGTTTTATGGATCCCAAAGGAAAACAGTACTTACTCGATGGAAAAGGTAGACAATGGCATTGTCCGAATCTTCTCAACCTTTTAGTCTGTCTTTTCCATCTTGTTGCAAAACATGGAAGACGAATCATATTTCGTCTCTTTCCTTGTGTCGGACCTTTCTTTACTTGTGTTGGAAAACATGAAAGATAACTCCGGTTTCGCTTCTTTCCTTGCATCAAATCTTTCTTCTCATGTCTTGGAAAACATGAAAAGCATTTCATATTTCGCTTCTTTATTTCTGCGGAGTTTTCATTTGCTTCTGCTATGAAACATGGAAAACAATTTGCGTTTGGTTTCTTTTCTTGTATGGATTTTTTCTTTGGAAAACATGAGAAACAACCCATCTTTGGTGTCCTTTCTTGTGTCGCGTCTTTCTTTGCTTGGGTTGACTTTTGTGTTTGGAAACATGAAAAACAATTGGCTTTCTGCGTCTTTCCTTGTGTCGCTTCTCGTGCTTGGAAGCACGAGAAACAATTCATGTTTCGTTTCTTTCGTTCTGTCGATTCTTCTGAAGAAAAACACGGAAAACAATTCATGCTTCGTTTCTTTCCTTGTGTCCCACTTTCTATGCCTTGTCTTTTTTCTTTTGGAAAACATGAAAAACAACCCATACTTCCTTAATTCAAGAATGTTTTCGATGTCTTTGGTCAATCTCCTTTGTATATGTTGAAACCCTACCTAGAATCAAAATATGCAAAAACCTATTCTGGCTGCAAATGTAAATGTCTAATTATTAATGAATTATCAAGATTTTGACTCAATAAGAATAAAAGGGAAAGACTAACCGGGTCAATAACCCTTTTGGTTCTCTCCCATTTTTGGGAGACCAATGGGAGAGAAGACTTTGGGGAAATTTGCCAAAGAAAGTTGATTGGAATCAAATCAGGTAATTTGAAGGAATGCATAAAAAAAGGAGAGACAAAGTGTGGCTAATAATTAGTGGGTATTGTTGTTAGTTTCCGAAGAGAAATTGTCGCCTAATACACATGATGATATTGTAGTCAAAATTATATGGTGCTACTGAGAAGAAACAAAATTGATATCACGTGTTAATGAATTTTTTAAGTAGGTTGCATAAATGATTTCCCGTATAATTGAATACGTTGATATGAAGATCTAATTGGGGTTATCAAAATTATGTGTTTTGAGGCATACATGGAGTATTTAATCGTAAGTTACATCTCTAAACATGCATTAATCATGAAATTATAATAACTTATAGTATACTAAAACGAATCTTAAATCTTAAATCCTACTATCTCCGTTTCATATTTAATGTTCACTTTTGATTTTTGAATTCTTTATTCTTCAACTTTGATCTTAAATATTTTTATTTTTGTTATAAATTATTTGATGAAATTATAACAATGAAAAGACATTTAAAACACAATCCATTTATATATTTTGCATCAAGTATTATATATAAAAAAACAAAAATATTTAAAGTTAGAATTAAAGAATAAAGATTTCAAAAGTAAAAAAATGAAATATAGGACTGGAAATATTGAAGAGGCTAATTAACAATGCCAAAAAGTTTATGACTTAGCGGTATCAAATTTTTTTTGCAATGAGCCCCTCAACCTTATTGCTCGAAGGTTTTATGTTTTTGTTAGGATAAAATATATAGATTATAAATAAGTTGAAGGGTATGTGAGTTAGCAGTTTATGAAATAGTAGTTTATCAATAATAAAAGTAATCATATATATCGTGCACGAGCAACAAATGTATATAACATAATTTTAACTTAAGTTTCATCAAACCCTAGCTACTCCAATTTTGTAGGCGATTCTCATTTTCCTTGTGACAACTGTTTTGGACAAAGTGAAATTTAAATGAAGAGAATTGCTTGCTTGAAATAAGTGGTAAATGGATGGTGATCGGTTGTTTGAAATAAAGGGGAAATCACATTTTTAAGAATGTTGTCAACTTGTCATTTTAATAGTCTATATGTGATAAGACTATGATGTTTGGCATGATATCCAATAAAAAATGAAGCATGGTAAATCTAAAAAGGTATGTAAGAAAAAATGATTCCAAGACAAATATGTAATGCATTTATATCTGAATGTAATACATTTATATCTAAATGAAATTTTATCACGAACTTCTTGTATCTTATGGGTGTGACTTTTCTAACGATTTAAATAAGGCAAATATGTAATACATTTCATTCAATTAAAAAAATATTGTTGATTGTTAGCATTTGTGGACTCTCAGAATGGCAAAACAAAAGATATCAGACTACGGAAAAAAAAACATGTATATCATTGTGCATCATAACGTACTACTATAAATTATCATATAGCATTTATTCCGTATTCAATTCCTGAATCTTGACCAATATTTCTTAGTTTCAGTCAACCATAACTTTTTTGAAATTAATTGTACGCTCGTTTGAAGAATTAAAATTTCTTTTTTCTAAATGTTTTATATCAATGATATCATCTAAAACAAAAGAATAGCACTAAGAAAAATGATCAAACATATATTATTTATAACACCAATACAATTCGATTGTATATTATTCTGCATCATAACATACTCCTATAAATTATCATATAGCACTATAACATTTATTTGGGTATTCAATTCGTGAATCTTTACCAATATTTCTTAATTTTACCCCACCATGAGTTGTTTGAAATGGGATTTGGTCCACTTGGAACTTCATGAGCATCATCTTTGAATTCCGACCGAGCTCTTGAATGTGTTGTGTAGCCTGACAAATACTGAACATGGGCTGCATTGGAATGATGAGGATCCATTGAAGAAGAATATGATGAAACTAGGGTTCTTGAGAGTGATGGAGGTGCCATGGAAGCCATGATCACAAGAGAGAGAAAGAAGAGCGAAAAGGTGTTGAATTTAGCCATGAACAACCACAACCAAGAATGTGATGAGAGTGAAAGTAGATGAGAAAAGACATTTATAGGAGAAGGTAAGAGTGACCTTTTTAACCATCCAATCTGAGTTTTCATATGTAAATCAAACTGTTATTAAATGCAAAAAGATAAAAAGAGGCGTATAATATCTTTTTTAACATATCATACATATAACAAGTTACGTATAATGCATATTCATGGTCTGCTATCTTCTAATTTGTTTACACATTGATTCTAGCAAGAAGTTACGTGATTCATTCTTAGAGAATTAGACAAATGCACAAAAGTGGTCAATGGTGTTATCACATTTGATCGAACTTCATTAAATGTACGGTAGATTATATAATATTGTTCTTCATTGGTGTTCCTTAAACATTTAACATTCTTGAAGTAAATCACCAGAAATGGATTTCATTGCTAATGTGGAGATCTAAAACATCTTATATTGACAAAAAAATATTTCACCGCTTCACGTATTATTAAATCATACGCCACTTAAATGCTACATATGTATTTAATTAAAACTTCCAATCTTTTTTTTTTCCAGTTAAATTAAACATAAATATATCATCAGTCTTACTGCTCAGTGACGTATTTAAAACAAAATTGTATTTACTATAACCAAATTTTTAAAGTTGAGTTATTTTCAAATAGAATTTCGAACATGGGTCTTGAATGATTATTTATTGATTTCAAATGATACTATATAACTGGAAAAGGCTATGGGCAGATTACAAGTGTATGGGCAAGGCATAATAAAAAAAAAAAAAAATTAAGAGACAAATACAAACCAATCAAATAGACTAAAACATGAGAAAAATAAAAAACCGGGAAATGCTAACAAAACAATTGTATTGGCAAGTAAAATGGACCCACATATTTGTGGTCTTATACTGAATAGATATGTATTATACTGAATAGATATGTATTTTTATTTGTAGGGCAAGTAATGTAAATTCAATAGGATTTGGAAGTTAGCAAGTTTTCTAATATCTCATATTGGTAGAAAAAGAAATATTCGGTGGATTTATAATGTATTTTGTTTGATAGGTCTTTAAAGGTTTTAAGTATATCAATAGACAGGTTTTAATATATAATGATGTGCGTGTGTGAAATGATGTGATTTAGAAGCACTTAGGAGGTTTTTGCTCTATTCTAGGTTTCCTAGGTTAGTCGTCTATATGATAGGTTTTTTTTGTTGTCTTCTAGGGTTTTCTAGGGCCGACCATCTATATGGCAGGTTTTTGTCGGCTTCTAAGGTTTCTATAACTTTAAACTATTTTAAGCAAGGTTATCAAGATCGAGATCCTACCTAGGATCGTTTTTGAGTTTGCAAGATCGAGATCAAGATCCTAAGATCCTACAAAATAAAATATAATTTTAATTTATAATATTTAACCATGAAAATTATTTCAAACATTTAATTTTTCGTTCAAAAATTATAAAAACTTCAAAATGTTAGTCATAGGTCACAATAAAAAATGATAAATGGTAGATTGGTAAATGATAAAAGACATAAAGTGGTAAAAAAATTTCATTTGCAAAAAACAAGGAAAGGTAGGATCGGATCGGATCTCGATCCTGCAATCTTACCTACGATCTTACGATCTTACCTGCGATCCTACCCGAAATACGATCCTTTTACGATTCGGATCGTTTTTCATACTTAGAATCGTACGATCTTACGATCAGGATCGTGATTTTGACAACCACGGTTTTTAAGTATTTGGATAAGAGAATATTAAAAACATTTTTGACTTAAATAAGTGTTTTTGATAAGTTACTTCCTTCATACCTAGTGACATAAATAAACTTATTACGTTTTAACACCATACCAGATAAAATAATCATTAAAAAAAACTTCATTTTAATAGCCGATAATAAATATTTTTACAAAAAAAAAAACATAAATATTTTAAATAAACAATTACAAACGCCTCACTAATACATACATTTAGTTAACAAAATAAGATTTTACTCTAGACATCAAGTATAAAATTAACAAAAATTAAACAATTGTACAATTACCTAAAAAAACAAGTTAACAAAATGGCTTTAGCTCCTTCCTCCCCTTTTCAACCAACCCTAAAATTAAACAAAATGTAACCAAATAAAAAAATCAAATATAAAATTAAACTAATTAAGCAATACTAAACAATAAAACTCCATAAAATGCTACTAGTCATTGTGCACATCGAGTCGAAGATCGGCGGGGTAAGGGGTGTATTAGAGTATCATGATTTAATTTGTTGTATCTTATGTCCTTAGGTTGTATTTTCCTCATTCTTGAGGTACCTTTTTTGTACATTTCTTCTCTATATATGTATTCGTTACCCTCCTGTTGGGGCATCTGCTAATTAAATTGGGACAGGGTGCATGATTTTATGTGAAACTAAATCTTGTTCTGATCAATTTTCTCAAGATAATTGAAGGGTAATCGCATATTTCTTCCAAGTCAAGATTTCCAATGGGTGAAAGCTAATCATTTGAATAAAAGCAAAGGACATATTGAAATGTGTTTTTGATTGATTGGGTCCAATATCACTAGGTACACCACCAAGTAATTAGAATTAAGTAATTAGGCGGATTGGATCAGAATCGTTGGATACGGATCACAATAATTCTCTTGTTATTATATTGGATGTCTTTTTTGATACATTTTTTTCTCTCCAAAAGGAAAAACAACAAAAACATAATTTAACCAAATTATAAAGTCAACTATAAAATTAAAATAGTTAAACCGTCTTAACCAAAAGAGAAAAGAAAATTATGTAGAGAGAGAGATATGTGGAACCAAAGATTGTCTCTAAAAGAGTTCTCGTAGAGACAATTGAGAGACTCCAACATATATAGATTTATCGGATTGTATCGCACCGGTGTAAGATAAACTAACAATGTTCCTCACAATCAAAGACTGGATGAGGATAAACAGGGATATGTTGAACAACAGGAGTGTGGGATGTCAAATTTGCTACCATGTAAATACATGTGGAGCTCCAAATTATCTCTCCAAAAGAGCCATATGTGGAGAGAAAAGAGACCCCAATGTTTATAGACATTTATTGGACTGTGTCGTACCGATGTGAGATATACTAACAAAAAAGAGATAGATAGATAGAGAGAGGAAGAGATTTTGGTCCGCTGAGGAAATCCATTTTAATGTTTTTTTTATTGGATGATGAATTTTTATTTATTTATTTATAGATATTTTAGGGCGTGTGTGCATTTTTTTAAAGAGGGTCATAAAAATAAGATTATGGAAAAAGATTTTAATTATTGGTTAATCTTTTGGGTTTTGATTTTTATTTTAGTTGTTATTTTTCTTTTGTGGTTTAAATTTAATATCTAAGATTAAATACAATATTGAATTTTTTCAGAGGTTTCCATTTCATTGAAGAAGACTAAGAAGACTGGAGTACATGAGTAGGTGGGTAAAATCGTAATTTTCCTTTAAACACTTAACGTATATTTTTAACATTTTGAGGATGAACCTTGCACCAAAGTAAGCATTAGAAACGGCAAATGAAATATCTTGACTAATTTTATAACTTTTGACATATCATATGGAAGAAATTTATAATTTAGTACTCTAAAAGTTTTATACGAGCAAATGAGCAATGACATCTAAAACAAAGAAAACAAACTATGAATAATTATCAAAAATATATTATTTTAATATGAACATGAAAATTGATTTAATATCTCTTCAACACAAAAATAAACTACTAGCTAGAGATTGCCATTGCCCGCATTTTGGATTAAGCAACCAACCAACCATCACTTATTAGAAATAGGATTTGGGCCACTTGGAACCTCATGAGCACTAGCTTCGAATTCCTTCCTAGGTCTTGAATATGTTGTAGATGTCGATAAACTCAGATCCTGGGCTCTTTCGGAATGATCAAACTCCATTGTGTTAGAAGATGTAATTAGGGTTCTTGAGAACGATGGAGGTATCATGGAAGCCATAGTCATGAACAAGAGAAGAGAAAGTAAGAAGAGTGAAAAGGTGTTCAATTTCGCCATAAAGGATCCTCAAGGGGTCAATTCTCATTAATCAGCGGCAAAATCTAGAAAATGTGAGAGAGAAAAGGTAGATTAAAAGTAGGCTCTCAAGTCTCAATTTCTACACATATTTGTGGAGAAGAAAAAAAAGAATGGCATATATAGAAGAAAAATGACGAAATTTGACTTTTTCCAACCATAATATTCGATTTGTTATTTTCTAATTAATATTTGGTGTGATAAATGCATTTATACAAGAAAGTAAAGACGAATTTATTGACTTTTTAAACCAATGATTTATATATGGGATTAATATAGACGAAATTACATAATCCTAAATAAGTTCTTACTTTTAGTTGGGCTTTAAAATTTAATTTCTTTTAACAATTCTAAATTTAAATTTTAAGGTGTTTAGCTACAGGAAAATAACCATTTTATCTTTGTTTTTGTTTTATTAAAGTAAAATATATTATATTATATTTTTCGGTGAGATCATTGATTCAACTATTCTGGCAATTTCTAAATAATGTAAAAACTGAACAAAAAAATACGAAAAAAAAACAAAGTAGTTTGAAAAAATACAACAAATGAGATCAGATTTTCACATATTTAGAATGAAAGAGCCTCTCACCTTTTCGACTATGCCACTCAACGACCACCCACCCACCCTTCTTTGTTGAGATTGAAAAGGAAAGTATAAAACCAACCTATGTCAAAGTTAACTTGCAAAACATAAACCGACACCGTATCCAAGTTGACAAAATGTGTCTCATATTGTCATCGACATCAAACCACTCTTCTAAATAACACAAGATGTAGTGTGATGACAATATCAAATCTCAAGCTTTAGGAGACATGACGAACTAGGGGTGAGCAAAAACCGAACCGAAAACCGAAACCGCGCCAAAAACCGCATTTACCACTACCGCAAAACCGCAAAAAACCGTAAAATACCGAAACCGCAAAAATCGCAACCGCAAAGCATGGTACGGTACGGTTTTAGCTTGAAAAACCGTGCAAATTTACCGAAACCGCACCGCAAAATTTATTATATAATTAAATTATATATATAATTATATATTTGATAATTTAATAAAATTAAAGTATAAGATAAATATACATATTTGTTTATTTTTATTTATTTACAATTGAAGAAATAGAATTAAAGGGAAAACTGAAAATAAATGGGGGGAACAAAAATACCACGTCCTTATCTTTTCACTTTTTCAACCCCTCAAAACTCTAACCCTAAAATCACGTATGCTAATTTTCTCTTCCAGCCGACATCCAAAATTAATCAAAATTTCTTGTGTTCTTTTCTCTCAAATCTCAATCGTTGTCATCAAAGTCGAGTCGCTGACCCCTCGCAACTTCGTTCGCACCAGCAATAGCAATTAGCAAGCAATGAGCTAGCGACCTATATAGTGAACCCAGCGACTTGCTCACCAGCGACCAGCACTTCGGTCTTCGACGCATCTAATCGACACTCTGAATCTAGGTAAGATTAATTTTTTTGGCTGACTTGATTTACAACTATTCTGAATATGTTCGCATGATCACAGTTAGTTGAATTTGAGATGCTTTGAGTTTTGATTTCTATTGAATTTGATTCAATTTGAGCTGATTTGAGTTTTGATCTAGTCGAATTTGAGCTGGTGTCTCTTGAAATTAGTTCAACTTCAACTTCTTTGGCTATGGTGTCCAACTTTGATAACCTCTTATGTATTTTCTTTACTGCTATAGGCATAGCTTCGATATTGTCCCAGTTTTAGGCATCAGATGACACATTTGTATATTTTCTTTCATTTTGGAAGGATTGGGCATCCATTTCTTGATTAAAAGTCATGAATAGCTCATCTTCTGCAGCAGATTTATACATCAAAGTCTTCAAATTTCATAGTTGTCTGTGTGTAATTGTGTATGTTTTTAACAATATGGCTCTAATTACAGTGTATGTTTGTTGTTTTAGAATGGGTACAAATGAAGGTGTGATAGATGTAGATGATCAAAATGATGAATTTGAAGTCCCTGAAGAAGAAAACAAGCCAAAGTTGAAGTCGGTTGTATGGCAACATTTTCCATATAAGAAAGGTGCTAAAAAGTCAAAATGCAAATATTGTAAAAAGGTTTTAGCTTGTGGAACTAGAGATAATGGTACCTCCGGGTTACTGAGTCATCTAAGAAATTCTTGTGTAAGATCACCCTTTTATAATAAGGAAAAAAAAAGGTTCAAAAAATCAGTCAACCTTAAACTTCAAGCCCAAAGAGACGGAGGGGGGTGGGTCTTTGGCTAAGCATTCCTTTAGCCAAGAGAAGGGCAGACTAGGCATTGCTAAAATGTGCATTAAGGACAATCGACCCTTTAGTATTGTTGATGATGAAGGCTTTAAGGAGTACTCGTGGGAATTGAATCCCGAGTTTATTATGCCATCTAGATGGACTGTTGCTAGAGATTGTATATCTCTTTTTGAACAAGAGGTAGAAAAGGTCAAAAAAATGTTAAAAGGTCAAACAATGTCTCTAACTACCGACACATGGTCATCCGTTCAAAACATTAATTATATGTGTCTTACGGCACATTGGATCGACGACACATTTGATTTACAAAAAAAAAATCCTAAATTTTTGTTCTATAGAGAATCATAAGGGTGAGACCATTGGGAGTTTGGTTTATGAGTGTATAAAAAAATGGGGGATTGAGACCGTGTTTACTGTCACAGTGGATAACGCGTCTTCCAATGATGGAGCTATAAGATATTTGAAGAGGATGTTAGCGGGACCGAATGATATACTAGATTGTAAATACTTGCACCTACGTTGTTGTGCACATATTATCAATCTTGTTGTTAGAGATGGATTGGAAGAGCAATTTGATTCTGTTACTAGAATTCGAAATGTTGTGACGTACGTGCGATCGTCACCGGCTCGATATAAAAGTTTTGAAGATTGTGCTGCTCGTGTTGAAGTAAAATCCAAACTAAAACTCTCTCTTGATGTTGATACAAGATGGAACTCCACATATCTAATGTTGGAAACAGCTGTAGTGTATGAAAATGCGTTTGACAGGTATAAGTTTTCTTTATTTTATTTTTTATTTTTTATTTTTTTTTTCTGTTTTTCTAGTTTTTTGTTTGTTGTTTATGTTTTTTTTGCTGTTTTTGTTTGCTATTGCTGTTTGCTGTTTTTTGTTTGTGTTTGTTGTTTTTGATTGCTGTTTTTTTTATGTTTTTTGTTTGCTGATGCTTTTTGCTGTTTTTTTTTTTCTATTTTTTTGCTGTTTTTGTTTGTTGTTGCTAATTGCATTTTTTTTTTTTGCTGTTTTCTGTTTTTTAAGGGTTAAAGTGTTCTTTTTATGTAGGATTTCTTTCCTTATTAGTTATTAGTTAAATAACATTGTGTTCATGTATTATTTTCTTAACAGGCTTTACATAATAGATCCGTCTTATGGGGCTTATTTTCGCACCGAGGGGGTGGAAGATGTGGAAGGGAGCATAAGAAAAAGGAAAAGAAAGCCTAGAGTAGTTGGTGCTCCGAGTGGTGCTGATTGGCAAGCAGCTAGGTATGTTATTATATATGATTTATTTTGTTAGTGTTTTATATTTATCATTTGAATACTTACACTTTGATATTTGATTGTTAAATTAGGAATATGATCGAGTACTTGAAAATATTTTCCGATGTTACAACTAAGATATCCGCTTCAAAGTATGTAACATCAAATATTTTTTTTTTCTGAACTTGTGAAAATGGAGGCCACCATCACTCGGATGACCTTGAGTCAAGATGAACAAAAGAAAAACATAGCACTATCGATGAAAACAAAGTATGATAAATATTGGGACAACATAGATAATATGAATTATCTCTTGTATGTTGCGGTTGTTTTGGATCCACGCAACAAGCTCGCATACATTAGTTATTGTACTGATTTGATCCATGGTACGGGTTCGGAGAAAAGTAAAGAGATAGTGGGAAAGGTGACTAAGACTCTTGATGAGTTGTTTAATCATTACAAGGGCAAAGCGGAAAATAAGAATGTACCAAACTCACAATATCCATTTTTGGTGAAAAGTCAAGTATTAGTGAGATGGATATTGATTTGGAGCTAGAGTTTGCAAAGTTTGATGATGGGGGTCAAGACATTAAAACTGAGGTTGATATCTATCTAGCGGATAGAAAGGAAAAAAGGGACCCAAAGTTTGATCTTTTGGGATGGTGGAAAGCAAATTCAATCAAATTTCCTATACTCTCCAAACTAGCTAGACATGTTTTGGCAATGTCAATATCAACAGTTGCATCGGAATCGGCGTTTAGTACGGGTGGTAGAGTTATCGACAAGTATAGAAGTTCACTTAATACTGAAACCGCGGAAGCTTTGATTTGTACACAAGATTGGATAAGATGTACAAGGGTTGATCTTGAAATCGGTTGTTCTATGAAGAATAAGGACATAGATGAGTTTAATGAGAAGAGGGCGAGTTTAAAAATTGGTAAGGTTTTCTTTATATGTTTGTTCATATTTCAAATATACTAATATAATTTTTTTTGCTTTTTTCTTCTTCTAGGAAGCACCGGTAGAAAATGATGGATTTCGGCTAAGTTGTGGAAGTTGTGGAATTTGGCTATAGATGTCTATTAACTGATCCATAGTTGGAAAGTGAAAAACTGGAAAAACTTTATTTTTGTTCTTTAATCTGTTGCATTTTATCGATTTTGGGCCAATCTAGTGGCTATGTTGTTGACTTGTTTAAACTTGTAATTTTCTACTTTGACTTGTTGCAATTTATGCCATTTAAATGGCTATTGGCCTAATGCCATGGTTAAGTAGTAAATGATATTATTGGATTTTAAGATGCTAAATGAATATGGTTATTTACTTATTTTAGACATACAAATTTTCCTAGTATTGTGCCATTTTAGTAGTTTGCGGTTTAAAACCGAAACCGCACCATTACAAACCGCAACCGCAAATAAAACCGCAAAAATCGTACCGCAAAAAAACCGCACCTAATGGTTTTACATAAAGAAAAACCGCACCTAGCGGTATGAGTTGCGGTTTTAGGCGAAAACCGCACCATACCGCACCATGCTCACCCCTATGACGAACTATGATGTTTTTAAGGTGCGAATTATTGGCAATTTTTTTTATATAATTTATAATTATATATATATATATATATATATATATATATATATATATGTGTGTGTGTGTGTGTGTGTGTGTGTGTGTGCGTCTGCGTGTGCGTGTGTGACTAAAGGTGACGTTTTTTATGGCATTGTGTCAGATGCGAGCCTTGGAGTCATGCACAACTTGGTTAAACCATGATGAACTTTTTAGAACATTGTTTAGATTCATACCTAGTTGAACTTCATGCCTCCTTATATCTACATATAAATGTTTAATTATGACTTTACATTCTTTTTCAAAACTCTTTATTAAAGGTTTAATTGATATCAATCAATGGTTTAATTGATATCATCACATATTAAAGGGTGGGTGTATAGTAAGGGAGGGGTAAGACACGAATTATGTGAAGAGAGGAAGAATAAGAAAAGGGGCATAAGGGGAGGGGCGGTGGAGTGAGACCAAGGAAACAGGGAAGGGAGGAATGTCAACTTACGTGAAGGGTATTTTCTGTAATTTAACAATAAAGGACAGTATGGTCATTGTGTACATAAGTTAGTCAGTTAGATCTTTTTTATACACATGTATCTTGTATATATGTGTAAACGGTTCTTTATTCAATTTTATGAGAAACCGAATTCACCTGAATGTTTGTCTTTCTTTGTCTCTCAATCTAAAAGATAGCATGGTATCATGGAAATGCTCCATGATTATTTCTCTCACTACCAAGAACAAGTTAGGGTTTGTTGACGGCACAATTCTTCAACCTTCTTCTGCTTCACCAACGTATCCATTTTGGGATCGAGTGAACTCAATGGTCATTAGTTGGCTTATCAGTTCACTTCATAAGAACATTGCTGAAAGTGTCCTTTTTCTTCAGACTGCTTCTACTATTTGGACTGGACTGAATTGCATCAAAGGTATGAACAATCTAATGGTGCTTTGATTTACCAAATTCAACGACAATTATACTATGTTTCACAAGGCAATGATGATTTTTCGACATACTTCACCAAATTAATGAAAATTTGGGATGAATTAAGAATTATTCAAGATATTCCATCGTGCTCATGTGGTGGTGCTGCTGGTATTCTCAAATATCTTGAAGACTAGAGGTTAATCCAGTTACTTATGGGACTAAATGATTCATACAAGATCATTCGTGGACAAATTCTAATGATGAAACCTCTTCCTAGTTTGTCCACTACTTATTCTGTAACATCCCAAAATTTATTACCAAAAATTTCATTTTTAATATAACAATTATAAACAATTTGTATAAAAACAACCAGAGTATTAAATCATAACCAAAGTATCAATAGTCAAAACATGTCATGATAAAACAACATCAGAGTATAAATCCCAAAGATCTCATGTGTGAAAAATATATTGTGATGCGTTGCGATCATGCCGACTCTTTTCCCTTCGAAGAGGAAGTACCTAAAACCAAAACTGAAAACTGTAAGCACGAAACTTAGTGAGTTCCCCCATCATACCACATACCATACAATAATATACTGGCTAGCATATCCGGGTGCTGGCCTACCTTTTTGGTCTCTTTCAACCGGTAACTACCTAGCAATCTGGGTGCTGGCCTTTCGGTCTCCTTCAACTGGTAAATGCCTAACATATCTAGGTGTGTGACTACCCCTTCAGTCTTTTTCAACTAGTAACGAGTACTATTTCACCTCTACCACTACCACATATCATCATAGTACATAAACACATAAGTCACATACTGCCTAGCATATCTGGGTGTTAGACTACCCATTCGGTCCTTATGACCCGTAACGGGGTCTATCCTACCCCTCCAATCACTATCACATAATATCATAACATACTAGCACATAAGGCATAACAGATAGTGGCATACCAAGCAATTATCACAAAGACAATCATCTCAACTATTAGCGGGTTGATATTGGTGCATTCGACCCACTTCTACTGGAAGGTAACTCACCAAAAATGTTGTAAAGTAGCTGGAAATCCTCGACACCGACAATCCACCCGACTCAAACTCCTACACATAAAAGATTTCCATTAATTACCCTTCCATACTCATGACCCCTTAAGGGTTAACTTTGGTCAAGGTCAAAGTCAAAGTCAACGCCCCGGTCAAATTCAACATTCTGGTCGAAGTAAACATTCTGATTTGACTCAACTTGCCGAGTTATCCCTTCAACTCGTCGAGTTCCATAAATCATGAAACCCTGGAATCACGATCCAACTTGTCGAGTTGTTTCACGAACTCGTCGATCTCCTCCTATCAACAGAATCGGGACTTTCCCACCCAGCTCGTCGAGTCCGTCCTTGAACTCGTCGGGCCCTTCCTTTTACAGAATCGGGTCATTTCGACTCAACTCGTCAAGTTACTATGTGAACTCGTCGAGTTCTTCAGTCTGATAAGCTTTCTTAATGTGTTAAGCCATTATTTTTCGAGTCTAGTCCCATATTCCAGATCTGAGTTGAAAACACATCTAATAGGGTAAAGTTTCTGACTTTACCCATTAAGACCCATCCGAGAAGAAATGAGCCCTAATCATAGCTCAAAATGGCTTAGTTCCAACTTCAACTATCATCAAAACGACAAGATAAGCCATAGGATCATAGATCTAGACTCTAGGGACCGTTTGGCCACATACAGTTCCTATCTTTACTTGCATGCATAGACTACTTGGCTCAAAAGGCTAAAAAGATGGTTCACAAGTTTCATGGGACTTCCATGGCCATAAAGTTGGCACCTTTATGCCATGAAGTCCTCTATAGACCTAACATCTGAAAGGTTTGCCCCCATGGGACATCCAAGTCCCAAAGACCAACATTCTTGGACCAAAATATAGATAAATTATCCTAAAACTAGATCTAAACATTTTATAGACAAGATAGGAGCTTTATACCTTAGATGAACCAGAAATGAAGCTCAACTTTTGGATATACTCTCCTCCTACACATCCTTGCTCCTTCTTCAAGAATCTTCTTCCTCAAAATCACAAAGGATGCACAAAATGGCTCAAAACTATTAAAAGTGGATTAGGGTTTCGTGGCTAGGATTTGGGACAATGGAGGTTGTAAATAAGGCCAACTTATGGAGGTCAAGGTGTTTAAATAGGGTGCAAAACCCTGAAAAGTAGGGTTTCATTCTTCCGGTCCTACTCGTCGAGTTGAGGCTCCTCGACTTGTCGAGTAGACTTCACAACCCGTGTCCAAATCTATCACCACTCGAAAAGTTTGGGGACTCCAACCCGTCGAGTTTCTATACGAAAATGAATAAATTGAGACTTTAAATACATACCATGAACCGGATGTTACATATTCACTAATTATCCAGGAGGAACGCCAACGCGATATTAACATTCCTTCATCCCTCTCAAGTGATGCAATTGCTATACATGTTTCCATTGATCAGAAGAAATCCTTGTCCTGCAATCACTGCAAGAATTCCGGAAATACTAAATCCTAGTGTTATCATTTAAACAGATTTCCTTCTAACTTCAAGTTTACAAAGAATAAGAAATAAGAATCTTGTAACGCCCCAACTCTCAAGTGATAATTTTATGTCTTTAATTTTCATAATTGCAAGGTCTACTAGACGAGTTAGATGCCCTGACTCGTCGAGTAGAAGCGGATGAGGCCACGTGTTTAAGTGACCTACTCGTCGAGTCCATGATTGGACTCGACGAGTAGGAGCTGGAGGATGAAACCCTAACTTCTGGGGTTTTTCACCCTATTTAAAGGATCATTAACCTCCTTTTGCCCCCTTGCAGCCTCTTGAGAGTCCAAAAAAACCTAATTTGTGTGTGTGCTCCATTCTTGTGTGTTTTAAGCTTTGGAAGGTGGGTCTTAGTGAGAAGAGCTTGGAGAGCAAGTGGCTAGAAGCAAGGAACATGTGGGGATATGATATCTACCTCAGTTAGAATCTTTTGGAAGGTATCAAGTCATTACCTTGACCTCATTTCCTTCTAGATCTCATTTGGTTAAAGATTAGGGTTTTTCTAGCATATTAAGAAGCTATTCTTGGGTATGAGCTAAGATCTGAAGTTGTAACTTCAGATCTGAACTCTCTTTGGTCTTTAAGTCCATAAAGCTTTCAGATTTAGTAATATGAACCTTTCCTTAAGTGTAAAACTCTATTACAAGCTTGGTTTTGACATTATAAGTCTTTTAGAGCCTTGCATGCACGTAAAGTTTGCAACTTTACGTGATAAACATGCCTTAGGAAGCTGGATCTGCAATATGGAACCATAAATTGGCTTAATAAGCATCTGAATGGATAATGGACCGAAGGGACTCGGTGAGTTGTATGGTCAACTCGGTGATTCAGATGAAGATTGTCGTGCATGAACTTCTGCATGGACTCGGCGAGTCAATGGGGTGACTCGGCGAGTCAACTGGGGTTTTCCCGACTTTTGGTGTAACACCGTAAATTTTCAAACAAAATTTTCATTTAAAAATCACATAATTCTCATAACAAATTTCACGAAAATCCCATTTATATAATTTACAAAACACAACTCTATAATTATTTAATAATAATCCAGGATTGTCAAAACATAACTCCTTCTCTGGTGTGTACAATCGAGCCGATGCCTTCCTGCGATTCTGAGAAAAACCTGAAACACATAACACATAACGCAGTAAGCACAAAGCTTAGTGAGTTCCCCAAAATACCACATACAACTCTTTATCCACTCAAGGCTATAACTCTGTATGACCCTCCGGTCAATGTGTCTCAGTGGGAACCTCCAGTCCCACAACTCTGATGGACCCTCTGGTCCTAACTCTGTAAACTCTGAGTAATACAACACATAAATTACAAAGAAATAATGCAGGATATCACGATACACAGATAAGCACATAAGACATCTCCGTCACACAAAATACCACTCACGGTAAAGTATAGTGATAAGACTCACCTCGGATGATGAACATCCCCTATAACGCTGCTGCTACGCACCGACCTTTAACTCTATGCCAAACTCACAATTAACCCAATTAGGAACTAATTCCAAACTCTCACTCATTATGTCTAAAGGCAACCCACTAACAAGCCCATTAACACCCTGAAACTCATTTAGCCCGATAAGGCCGAATAATGAATGGGCTCTCCCAAGGTCCAATTCTCAAGTCCAAGTGACCAGCCCTACTCAAAGGCCCAATGCATAATTATAATATTTCCCTGCTCATAGTCTCCAACACCCAATCCCAAAGATTCAGGCCCAACCCTTAAGTCCCAATATAAGCTTAAGCCCAAAAGCCAACAAAGGAGTTACGCTAGGCGTACCTCTCTTGGTACGGTCAACATACTCGCACATGCATGAAACTGATCGGGACAGTAACCCAATACACAGGATGTACCGGATTTTACGATGGTCATTCACTTAGTTTGCTTAAGACTATTCCCCTGGTCTTAACCCGTTAAGTCTTTAGCTTATTTCTCAGATCTGGACTCCCTAATGTCTCTTAATCCATAAAGTTAGTGACTTTAATCCTTTGTATGGCTGATAAGGTCACAAACACTCAAAACACCCATCCTCTTTCCTCATGAAGCTCATAACTCATGCATGGCTTACTCCTAACGTCCATGATTGGATTTTTATGACTCTACTCCACAAAATACACTGAAAAGGGGTAGATTAAGGTCTCTAGAGCTCATTATCTCATAAAGTCTCCATCTTTTAGGACAAAACCCTAAAATACTCCATATAAATGCACAACTCAAAAGGGTGAGAAAGCTTGAAGCTTTATACCTTTATGTGAAGCTTTCCACATAACTAAGCTCAGATCCAAAACTTCTGGGCTCTCACTCCTTCTTTTCCAAAGCTTTTTCTCTACTTCAAGAACACAAGATTACACTTACAAGCTCTCAAATGCACTCTCCAGCTATAAGAAAGAAGATTTAAGGTTAGGAGGGTTTGGTGTATGGGAATGGTGGCTAGGAATAAGGCCATCTCATTCTTTATATAGGAACACACCCAAATTAAGGTTTTCCATTCTGTGCCTAGTACACCCAACGTACCCTCTGGCACGCCCAACGTACTAGGTCGTTCTACTTACAACCCACGCACATGAATACGCTAAGCGTACACATACGTACGCCCAACGTACTCCGCTGGAACCTTTTTCAATTAAAGGACTTATCCTGCCATAAATTCAAACTTCCAATGCTTCCTTAATATAACTCCGATTCCAATGAAACTCATAACCACAGAAAGATGTCGAGACGCCCAACTCTTCTAGCAACTCGTCGCAAGCCCTAGATTTCCCTAATCCCGAGTTGCAGCCCATAAACCCTAGTCTCAGACGATCTAAAATAGGATGTTACATTTGAACAGGCATGGACTCGACGAGTTTCGGGGAAAACTCGACGAGTCAGTGTGGGGATTTCACGACTACTCGAGTTCTGGAAGGACTCAATGAGTCAGTGACTGCACTCCACGAGTCGGGTCAACATGGATTATTGACCTTGACCGTTGACATTGACTTTCACCAAGGGTTGACTAATTGACTTCTGGGGCATTTTGGGAATTTTGAAATTTACAAGTGTGGTTCTATGGTGAATATAGGTGGTGGAGTTTGTGGTGGTGATCCGAGAGTTTGAGCTTATCTTTTGAGTTGACAGTTTTAAGGTGAGTTATCATCACTATACTAAGGGGGTCTAAGGCACTAAGGCTGGCCCATTGGATATGATATCCTATCAGTTTGTAGTATGATGAGTATGAGTTAGTGTTGCACATTAGTTGCTATGCCAGTTAGGTAGATTTGTAGGACTACCTGTATTATTATGTGATTATCTGTATGTGTAATAGTTGTGTTATATGTTGACATATTATGTGGGATGGGTTGAGGTGATACTGCTCCGTGCAGTAACCAACAAACCCGAGAACATTCCAGATACGAGTTGAGGGAGACTCGTATTGTGGGCTCGATGGCAATCCAGATGTGAGCTGTGGGCCCGAAAGGCAATCCAGACTCACACTGTGGGCCCATGGGTAATCCAGTCTGTAAAGCTGTGGACCAGTATATGCTATTATTTATATATGTATTATATGCAAAGTAACAGTATTTTAGGGGAACTCACTAAGCTTTCGGGCTTACAGTTTCAGTTTATTGTTTCAGGTACATCAGGGGATCGCGGCAAGGCAAAGGTGTGATCATACAGCTCCTCATATTTTATTTATGTTTCTGGGAAAACTCTGGTATTATACATTTTGAAAACAAGTTTGTAATGATTTAATGGTTTTGAAATGTTTCTAAAAGTTGAAATTTGGCATGATTTTATGGGTGTTACAAATCCAAATCAAGTTCTCAACAAGTGACTTCACTTTCTTCTCCAAGCATCACTCCAGAACAATATAAATAATTACTTCAACTGTTTAACAATACTACCCTTCAACCATCATCTTCTACAACAAATCAATGCTTTTATTTTTGATGCTGCAATGGATCAAAATGGCAATTTATATTCTTTTTAGCACTTTGCTGCCAATGTCTATCATCCTCTGCCTATCTTCATAAACATAGTTCTTGGATCTTAGATTATGGTGCTAGTGACTACATGTGTTCTAACAAAGAATTTTTCTCTTCATTGATCAAGCTTAATCAACCTCATTTCATTGGTCTGCCTAATGGCATTCACACATGTGTTTCTTATATTAGTGAAGTACAGTTACATACATCTGTTACATTACATGGCGTCTTGCACGTCCAAAATTTCAAATACAACCTCATTTCAATTCACAAGTTAACCTCTCATCTCAAAACCTTTGTTATCTTTACTGATGAAGTTTTTCTGTTGCAGGACCCTTCACTGAAGAGTAATTTTGCACTTGGAAATCTTAGCAAAAGAGTCAACAATCTCTATGTGACTGATCACAATCATGTCAAAACCAATTTGTTTTACAATCTTCCTGTTTTTAATTCTGCTTCATATTGTTTTTCCGAAGTGTTCTCTTGTAATCTAAAGTCTGATGCACTTTTATGGCATAAGCATCCAGGTCATGTACCAATGTCTAAACTTCAAAATCTTTCATTAATTTTCGGTAATTGTCGTGACGTTTCTGTTGAATCTTGTGTTGTATGTTCTAAAGCAAAGCATCATCGATTACCCTTTCCTACACGCACTTCTCAATCTAAATCAGCTTTTGATTTAGTTTATATTGATGTGTGGGGCCATTATAAACATTCGACTTATGATGGTTTTAGGTATTTTTTCATAATTTTTTATGATTATACCAGGCATACATGGGTTCATCTATTGAATAACAAAAGTTACACATTCACTTTGATTAAAGCTTTTGTGTCTCTCATTATCACTCAATTTCAAACTACAATCAAAGTTCTTAGAACAAATAATGCTTTGGAACTGGGATCTAGCAATGATGGCATCAATTTTTTCCAAAATCATGGAATTATTCACCATAAATCAATTCCATATATGCCGCAACAGAATTGGATAGTGGAGCGTAAACATAGACATATCTTGGAGGTTGCAAGAACTCTTTATTTTCAATCCGGAATAGGTGTTTCTTATTGGGGAGAGTGTGTGAAAACTATAGTTCACTTAATCAATCGCATGCCTTCTAAAACGACTCGTGGTTGTACCCTATTTGAGCTTTTCTACAAAGAAAAGCCACAGTTACAACATTTGAAAGCTTTTGGTTGTCTTTGTTTTGCATCAACATCTACAATCGGAAGAGATAAGTTTATGCCTAGATCTCACCCTTATATATTCATTAGATATCTTTTTGGTCAGAAAGCATACAAAGGGTTAGATTTGGTCACAAACAATATTTTTATCTCACGAGATGTGAAGTTCTTTGAAGATCTCTTTCCATTGCATTCAGTGATAGTACCTTAAAATGCATCACCTTATCAATCATATCTTCCCACAAATCCAAATTCTTCCCAAAATATAAAAACATTATTCTTTTGATTTGCCAAATCCGATTAGTCCAATCTCTTTACATCCTCTATACCTAATGGATCTTCCTCCGATTCTTCGTTAAGAAGAACCACACACGTTTGAAATTCTTTAACATGTTTATGATAAAAAAAATATCTTTGAATGGAACCATATTCTGCAAGAATAAAATCGAAAATATATTTACTAGTTTATGGTTGATTTTTGGTCATTTTGACAGAATAAAATCGGTTATTAGTAAAAATTATATTAGAATTTAATTATAATTAATTTAAAATATTCAGATATTTAAAAATAAGGGAATTAGTTATTCCTTAAAATCTGAAAATTTCCTTTTTTAATACAATTTAATTGACCAAAATCTCCTTATGCTAAATTTTGTGTGATTATATGGTACATGTTACTCTATTATTATATCATAAACCCTCAGATCATTGATCATTGATTTTACTCAATCCGTTGGTCCAGTTTGTGCTTATGAGTACACAATAGTTGTTAGGATATTAACCGTAACCTTTTATATATATATATATATATATATATATATATATATATATATATATATATATATATATATATATATATATATATGATAAAATAATTATTTTATAGACACCTAAACAAATAACATTTTTAAAGAAATTAAATGTCCTACTAATTTTTATTCTTATCAATTCTTTTACCTATTTAAATTTAAATGATAACATATATCTCATTAGTATATTAAAACATCATTAAATTTTATTAAATATATAATAAATATGACACGTATTACCATTTAATTGGATAGAAAGATTATATAGAAAAAAAACATTTAATTTCTCTTTTTTTTTTTATTTTTTTATTCAGAAACAGATTTGGTAAAGTTTTTAAATCATTCATATCGTATCAAACCACCATAATTTCATAATTTAATGATTTGAGATACTTTTTTTCATTCTTTTTGCCATAACCTTAAACTGTATGGGCCCAAGTAACCCTACGATTGACTCAAATATTAATATAACATACTTTAGTTTTTCAATAAATTCCTTAACGAATATATAGTTTTTAAAATCTGAAATACATATGGGAAGTCGACTATGTATTAATGGGTATATAATCCAAAAAGTTCAAAATCTGGACACAACAAATTACAGCTGGACCTTTCCGTTATTCTCCATGTGGACTTTGGTAATACCACACTGTCGACAAAACAACCTTTACTTTCAGTATAAGCAAATCCAGAATCTCACCCTTTCACCTTCCATATTCATTCTTTCTTTCACACTTCATCGATTTACGCTCCCTTCCATTTGTTTTTGTCCCTATAGACGCGGTGGTGATCGGTTCTAGGGTTCTCAGTTCGCCGGAGAGGGAGAAGAGAAGGCTATCATGGGGCAACAGTCATTGATCTACAGTTTTGTTGCGAGAGGGACGGTTATTCTCTCTGAGTTCACGGAATTCACCGGTAATTTCACCAACATCGCTGCTCAGTGTCTCCAGAAGCTTCCTGCTACCAATAACAAGTTCACCTACGCATGCGATGGACACACGTTTAACTATCTCGTTGAAGATGGATTTAGTGAGTTTGATCTGACCTATTTTTTATTATTATGCGTTTTGTATTTGAAATGTTGGTCGAGTTGATCGTTTATCTGCTCATACGTTATGTGTTGATTCGATTTATGTTATTCCAGTGAGTTAGATGATTTTGAGTTTGAGTTATGAAAATCATGGCAGTAAATTATCTAATGTTTCATCTCAAATAGTTTGACTAGGGGTCGCAATTTCTCTGTTCTCAATTTTACGTTCCTTTGTTGCTATTAGAATTGGCTGATGATCCATGCTTTCTGATTACTGCGATTAGCGTCGTATGCATCTCATCATCTCTGCAGCAATAAGTAATAATATGAGCGATGTAATATGTAAACTTGAGTCATTTTGAGTTGCTAGACAAGATTCAGAACAAGAGGTGGATTTTTGATTGATTAATTATAGTTTCTTGATATGAATCAGCTCAATCTCTTAGTCCAACCTCATACTTTCTGGTATGGAATGATAACCAGTTAGTTTAACTTCTATATTTTGAAATGTTTTTTTTTTCCTGTTTACCTACAAATCAAAGTCAATTTAGATGTTAAAAGGTGTAAGGCTTTACAATTCCCTTACCTTTGAATTTTCTGGTATTTATCTAATTACTGTTTGATATATAGGGGCTTGGGTTTGTCATTTTTCAAAAATGTCAAAAGTTTGGGTGATCTATGCCATGTAAAATACATTATGTTGATAAAGTAAAGAAGTGCATAAAGTATATATAAACTCATACCAATTAATTGTATAACAAACAAAAGGAACACCAAAGTGAAAGCACTAATTCACCAAAAAAGGAGCACATATGCATCAGGAAAAGCTGGCCATCAACATGAATCATGATTAGTTTAAACTTTAAAGTAATTTCCATTAATCATCATTCTCATTTGACAGTTCATCATCACTAATTCACCACCACAGTTGATTAAATTATGTAAAAATGTCAAATACTCTGCTTCTTTTGCTTTCTCCAACTTACGTATATTTGAACTAACTTTTAAGTTATTAAATGATGAAGCATACTGCGTGGTTGCCATCGAGGCTGTTGGTCGTCAGATTCCAATGGCTTTTCTGGAGAGAATCAAGGATGAATTCACCAAGAAATACAGTGGAGGGAAAGCTGCAACAGCTGTACCCAATAGCTTGAACAAAGAATTCGGGTCATCATCTTATAAATTTCTAATAGTCTTTTTTCACATCCTTTAAAATTAAATTCTTAATCCCCGCTAAATTACGTAATACCAGTCCCAAGCTGAAGGAGCAGATGCAGTATTGTGTGGATCATCCAGAAGAGATCAGCAAGCTTTCAAAAGTCAAGGCCCAGGTTTCGGAAGTCAAAGGTGTCATGATGGATAACATTGAGAAGGTAAATTCACTTACATGGGTCATTCTTAAAATATAAGAGAAAAAAAGAAAGAACCAGACACTTCAAGTGTATTTTATAGTTGTTATTTGAAGTTTTGATGGAATGTGTAGGTTCTTGACCGAGGGGAGAAGATTGAGCTTTTGGTTGACAAAACAGAGAGCCTTCATTCTCAGGTAAAAGCCGATTGAAATGCAAGTTTCACATTACAAATAAAAAATAAATTGTTATTTTAATGATAATGGTTTAATTATTATATATGTTGTAGGCACAAGGGTTTAGGACGCAGGGTACGCAATTAAGAAGAAAAATGTGGTTGAAGAATATGAAGATTAAACTCATAGTTTTAGCAATCATTATTGCACTGGTTTTTATTATACTTTTTTCAGCTTGTCATGGCGTCAAATGTTTCAAGTGAACAAGGTATACTTACGTACTATACACATCTTGACTTGTTATGTTCATTTTTTACAAGCTTATTGTATTGTGAGACAATGCTTGTATACCATGTACCTTAAAAAGTAATTTTGATATCTATATATATTAGGCAATAATTTGATAGCAGGTGCCTGCTGTTTTCTCTCTTGGTGATTGTTTTGATATTCACTGATTTTTACAATAGGCATGTTCAAGAGTCTGTGTTTTAGGGTGAAAGAAGTTTTGTCGACTTCTCTCTATAATTTTACTTCAAATAATGAGTCTAGTCTTTGGAAGGAATCCAAAATAGAAAATTTTATATACCTTTTAAACAACAAAACTACTAGTCCTCTTTAGTCTTTATACCATAGAGTCAATGCCTGTTATCTTAAATAAAAATAATTTTTTTCAAAGAAAAAAAAAAAAAAAAGACAAAAAAGCAAGCGAGTTGTACCGATTCGGGCCAAAAATGTTCCAAAAATCGATTTTTGTAACAAAGAATCAGATTTTGTGCAGATTAGCCGTTTAATTGGCAACGAAAAATCTCAAAGGATGCTACCAAACTATTCATATGCATTATGTTCTTGTACACTAAATTTGGCAAAATAATATATCCAAATTTTATTTGTTTGATTGTTTCATCATACAAATATAATTATTAAACTAAGAACCATATATTTTATGATTAAAAAACACAAAATAAACTTTTAATAAAAAAAGAACTTAAATGACCACGAAGATGACATGGTATCATGGTGCATGTATTTGGACCTAGAACAATGTCGATGATAAATTGAACCTAGAACAATGTCAATGATAAAAGACTCAGTCAAATCATATGAAACTAGTATTTTTGTCACATCGTGCATATGTAACGGAGAATATTCGTTCAAAGTGGACCATAAAGTATAAAAATAAGGGTTTTATGTAAAAAATCACATTCTTTTAGAAAAAGCATATAATCTGTCATTTTGTTAAAATTAAAAAAAAAAATGATATTTTCGTTAATTTGAGCAAAATCTTAAATAATCGGGACTTTTATGTTAAAAAAAAAAATTAATACTTTTTCAAAAAAAGTTTTCAAAATAATGAAATAGTTTTCAAAATAATCAGATTTTTCTGATAAATTCTTAAAAATAAAGTTTTGATCAAAACAGTTATATATAAGGCCGACATACAAAAATAAGGTTCTTCCGTGCCCATTTACCTTACTCTTCCTAACAAAATGCTTACTCTTCCTAACAAAATGGAATTCATATATGCTTTTCATGCTCTCACTCTTCCTAACAAAATGGGACATCTTAAAGAACTCTTACAACCATTTACAATGTTGTTCGTACCTTGTTGTTCCATGCCCATCTACCTCCCACGTATTGGATATAATCCTTCCATATGCACTCGTCTCTTAAATATTTTACCTTCTACAACCCTCAACAATGACACACCATTTCACAAACTATATCACCAAAAAACTCACATAAACTCATCTTCTAGAGTGTTTGATTGTCTATTTTACCCAAACTTCAACACTCCTAATAAACTTTCCTAAGAAAAACCTCATGCATATTCCTCAGTTAGCCATCCTACCATCAGGGTTACCAATGCTTAGATCTCGCAACCAAGAAAATCCTCGTCTCAAGACATTTTCTTTAATGAAATCAATTTTCCTTTTAGGTTCATGAACCATCTAACTATAACTTCCTTACCCCCAAATATGACTATAAGCTTTTCTTAGATCAATTTGGTCTCTTGTCATCTTCCCAATAGGACTGTAAACGAACCGAACGAACACGAACGAGGCTTATTTATGTTTGTTCGTTTAAATTAGCCGAACAAATAAACGAACACGAACGGATAAACGAACAAGTTTTCTTGTTCATGTTCGTTCGTTTATGTTCGTGAACATGCTAAATGAAAATAAATGAATAAAGATAAAAAAAAAACATAATTGAAGATATATGAACATAAATGAATATATAATACACTAATGTAATCAAACGTAATTAAACATATGTGAACATAAAATGAACTTATATGAACGAACATAAACGTACAATATAAATGAACGTTCACAAACATAATAAATGAACGAGACCATTATTCATATTGGTTCGTTTATTAAATAAACGAATATAGACAAGCTTTCCGTCGAACGGTTCACGAACAGTTCACTGAATGTTCAGTTCGTTTACAACCCTACTTCCCAACATATACTAATGTAACCATCACTACCGACTTACCATACTTTTCTCAAAAGCTGCCACAAACGACCCTACTGACCTCATATGTTGCCTCGAGTAACACCTACCTCGATTGTTGTGTTGTTGAATCGGTAGCTTCACTACCCTTATCAGCTGCAACAACTCCTCGTCCATCCTTTATTGCAACCACCACCTCTACTAACCTAGTATCGCCTTCTAACAACTTGCTTCCACCACACTTAACACCTCTCATGTTTCCCAACATCCTTTCCTACCGTTGAAGCTACTAGGACAACCCACTTCTACCTTCCACCATACAACCTCAATAATTCCACCGATGATCATTTGTCCAACAATGGGCATTACCAAACCCATACAAAAATTAAATTTATATGTTGATTCTCCTCTCATATATGATATAACCCATAACTACTCTAAAGCCATACGAGATCCACATATGCTTAATGCCACGAAAGATGCATTTAATGCACTTATTTCAAATAAAACTTAGGGTGCTACTGTGCTATTGTCTCGACCTATGTAACATCCCACTTGTAGGGCTAGAAAATTTCATATTAAATAAAAAATAAAAATAATAACAATATCGTAATATTAGCAGACATATAAATTTAAGGAGATAAAGATTAAATTTAAAAGATTTAACGAATAAGAGTTGTATTTGACAAAAGTGAGAAAGTTAAGATTGATTGTGACTTGACTCATTCATATGAAATTTGGAATTAATAATGTCATATAAATGATGGAAAATGACAAAACGTATAAATAGCCAAAGTCAATGTGGGTTTAGTCTACCTCTCCAACAACCTACTTCAATAGTCAACACCAATGGACCAAACACATCAAGACTGATATTCACTCACTTTATCTGGGACAAAGTTTCCATATGCCATATTTGAGTTCTTCATGTTCCATTCTCCTCACATTATGCCAACATCTTTACAAAAGGACTATTGTCCTCATTGATGATTGATCCTTGACTCCAAATGTAATTTGAACATTAAGCTCTTAGGTTGTTCCAACTACAATGTTAATGTATCAATTATATTGTTGTATTTAATTATAGTGAGCCTATTGTATTCGGTCAATTTTATTAACCCAACGTGTATTTGTAAATCATATTTATATGCTAATCAAGGAGAGAAATCATTATGAGATATACTAATTATCTATTTTAATCAGATTACATATTTCATTTTTTCAAATTAACCATGTATAATAATAAAATATAATAGTCAATTTTATTATTCTGTTAATTCAATTAGTTTCATTACATTCCCTTTTAAAATGAAAGACAAATTTAATGCTTTAAAAATGAATTTATTTTTTCAAAACTTTGACAGAGCACAAACCTCTTATTTATATAGGCATCAACAAAATTGCATAAATTCTCAGGTACAACACACACACACATTGTATCGTTTTGAAAAAACAAATTCATCACATTATGCATGAAGTATATACATACATAAGCAATTGAGCAATTCTCACATCAAATTCGGTTATCAGTCATCTAAAGTGCTTTAAGAGATACACATCTAAAACATTAGAACTAGTCACATTGTACAACATAATTTACACAACTTGTGATCAAATTTACATCGAATCTACTAACTATGTATATATATTTTTTACATCACAAGCAATTAAAAAAAAGTAAAGCAGCCGTAACTAATAATAGCACCGACAATTACCGCTAAAACTTTACAGCTACGAGCTTTAGCTCATTTATTTCACACATTAAAAAAAACCTTACAAATAAAAATATATAAAGATTTTAACAAGCTAATTGGTCTCTAAAGCTTTCAATTTGTTCGAATATGGGCAGTCTTTTTGACCTACTTGGGGCCCATACATTCATCAACTTTTCGAGCCCATTAACAAAGTCATCATCCAGATCCAGTCCAGGAAGGGCAGGCAATAACTCAGACATGTGCCGACATTTTTCCATCTCCATCAAAAGTTCTTGAGCCCGATTTCTGGCCCGGATGTCATCGGATCCTGGAATCTCCCCGTTGACTACGTGTTGAAGAATCGGACAAGCTTCTTCATATCGGGCCTGTTTCATTAGACAAAGGCCCAAATTGCAGGCCTTATTTGCATCGGGGTCAATCATTTGGGCTTTCTTGTAGACCACCTCTGCTGCCATGAAGTTGGACTTTTGCATGTAGGCCCAACCCAAATTCCCCTTTTAATCCAAAAGAGCACAAAATGTTAAATTATAATCGATCATCTTGTAATAGTATCTTATATATGAAGGGGTTAATGCTGTAAATGACTAAATAACTATTTTTTTTTTAATAAATCACAATTCTTTTTTAAATGGGTACACGAATTATTATTTTTAACGACACCTCATCTCTTTGAAGTCTGTGGCTTGAACGTGAGCAACTTAAAGGTTTAGTTCACAAAATAGTGAAAATATGGTATTTTGTGAACAATATGTTCAGGTTATTATCTTCTGTAAAAATAATAATAATTTATAAAAAAACAAAAAAAAAAAAAAACAAAATAGTTTGTTATTCTTTTATGAAAAAGACTGGTACTATATATTAATTTATCAAACATATAATTTTTGAAGAAGAATATTAAAAAAATACCAAAATCCTGGAAGTTTCTTGTCTGACCGAGACTTGAAACTTTTTGCCATGAGATCTTGCTGTCTTTGTTGGTCTTCCATTAAAAGCTTCTCCTCTGTAAATCATCCTAAGCTTTTGCTTTAATAACGCTATTTGTTCATCTACTTTCCCACATTTCTGTTCAACAAATATTCAACCACATTATTAATGTCAAGTTAATTTGCCAACTAGAAACACGACTTAATTGTGTTCCATTTACTCATTCTTTGATTTGTGTGCAATTAAGATGTTTAGATCGATACCACCATGAGTATGATCCATC
This sequence comes from Lactuca saligna, assembly GCF_052625555.1. Classification (NCBI taxonomy): domain Eukaryota; kingdom Viridiplantae; phylum Streptophyta; class Magnoliopsida; order Asterales; family Asteraceae; genus Lactuca; species Lactuca saligna. The sequence goes on along the minus strand of NC_136425.1, from coordinate 9,721,758 downwards.
AAAACATGTGACGAACACTATCTGACCGAGACATGGTGCATGAAACCCACTAATATATAATAAGCTTTACATATCATGCATGATTAACGGGTAGCATATATGCATGCGTATAACTTTCAAGGAACTCAATTGTATATGTATATGCATGCACAAGAAGTGGAATAATTAATGCATGTAGGAGTGGGAGGGGTTGTACCTTGAACAAATCAATGAGGACATTATCAAGAGATTCTTGTGCACTTTTGGGACAAAGGCACCTAAAAGACTTAATGGCTTCAATGGCTTCTTCAGTTCTATCCAACTGCTTCATGACAACGGCCATGTCTTTTAGGGCACTTTCCACTCTATCTCCTGCATTTATTGCCTTCCAAAACCACACTATTGCACCCTCTTGATCCCTCTCCACAAGCTGCAAATTAAGAATCTAATGATATAGATCTGATCATCATGATAGATTCAAAATATTTAAAATAGAAAATAATAATAATGTTGAAGTTAAATAAGTAATAAATGTGTTACAATAAAATCAAGGTAGAACCAACGCGATCAAATATTAAGAAAGCAATGATTATGATAATACTAATAAGATGTAAATGAATGATAAATTTGTGTTGAAATTAAAAAAAAAAAAATATTGATAGTTTTGTATATTAAAAGAATAGAACAAGCAAATTACATATAGGGAATCGTAGAATTAAACCAAGATCTATAATTCAAGAAAATCAGAGTTTGGCTTAAAAATTTATTACTTGCGTGTTAGATTAGTTTAGTAAGTTCTTTTAAACTGTTTCCGTGGACTAATTTTCAAAATCAGTGTTACATAAAATTGGTCCACGGAAACAAATTTTTAGTTTTGATTCATTGGTAATAACCCGATCTGGGTTTAATGGGGTATTTTTTTTGATCGAACACTTTTGTTAATGAAAAAACTTCAAATTATACATTTAATTAAACATGATTTAGAAAAAATAAAACACAATATAGAAACACACGTACCTGAGCATGTTTAGCTTTTACATAAGGACCATCACCAGATGGCACTTTATGAATAATATGAAACTGCTCTTCTTCTTTCCTTCTTGAATTCACGACTTCCATAGTTTCTTTTCTTTAGGAACCTCTCCTCTCTCTCTCTCTCTCTCTCTCTCTCTCTCTCTCTCTCTCTAGAACACACACATATCTCTAACAATTATTATTATTATTATGTAGAGTGAAGGGTTGAAAAAAACAAAGTGAACCTAGACAACATGTGTGTCCACCTAAGTTTACAGTTCCTTTGAGTTTCTTTTTATATATTATCTGTGTTTGTATTATTCAATAAATTATGAGGATTCAAGATAAGCTGTAGATGTATACATTTATCGGGTGATCTAATCGATTTCGGTTATTTTTTTTAACGGCAAAGTCACATATCCATTAAACAGACATTTAAATATACCACGAGATTTGAACTTTTTACTTGTTGAGTGGCACATTTTTAATCCATAGGCCATAAGCCCTTTTGTAATTGATTTCGTTTTGAAGTTTTCAAATCTTTATAAACAAAACAAAAAAAAAAAAGTTTGTTTTAGAAACATTTACATGTTGATATTAAATGATTAATATCAAGGCTTTTACACTTAAATCCCAGGAATTTGTATCATTTCAAGGTGGTTGTGAAAATATTTAAGATGTTATTTGTGGCTTCTCCCTTCTAGGTGGCATGAAGGAAAAATAGATTTAGGTATTATTGTCTTTTACCAAAAGCTTTTTGGCCTAGTTCAAGTCTTATTTTAAACATAAATGATATTAAAAATGAAATAAGAATGGATTAGATTTATGTTTTAATTTTTTTACTATTACTAGCGATAATATTTTTTAGGTGAGTGTTTATTGGATGAAATCCCAAAACTCTCCCAAGATTGTGATCCACTTGGACACTCGCCGATAAGCAAAAACCAAGTTGTTGTCGTTTTTTGTTGCCTTCAAGTCAAGCTACACTGCAACAAATTTAATAATAAAATTTATTGTATTTAACTTTTTAAATGGACTGAATAATGACTGAAATGAGTCCTGATGCATTCCACTTAGCACAATGTCCCCTCATCCCTCTTCTGCAAACTTTAGCTTTATGAATTTGATTTTATCTGTCACAAATAAATATAGGGATAATGTTATTGAGGCCTTATAATTTTTTTGGAATTGATTTAATTGGTTTCTCACGTATTTTTTTCTAGGCGCTTATTCTATAATATTATGGTTTAAAACATCTTTGTGGTAGCCTAATAAGATTTTGGGCTTTATTTTGTATTGAGTTTTATGATTGGATTTTTTCGCTAGGAAGCCTTATTAGTTAGTCTATATATTATATTTTTCTTTTTCATTGTATTTGTACTTCTTTTTTATAATAATACGAAATCCTAGCCGTTATATGTCTTTCACTTGTTAGTTTTTATGGTATCAAAGCAACTTTTGGTATGTACTTGACCCGATTGTGCATGGTCCTTTTGGGTTGCCTTCACCAAAACAACTTGATAGGATGATTTATGGAGAAAGAAGATTAATTATGATTTATTAATATATTATATGAATAATATATTAAAAGAGAAATCATATTGTTTAATTAATATTAGTCAATAATTAATTAAGAATTAATTTTGTGGCTAAAAGAGATTAATTAAACTTAGGGGACTGGATTTGTAATTATAAGATAATTGCAACTGGGCTATGGATTACCTAATAATATATAGGTTTGACGAATTCTATGGCGAAACCCATTAGAAATCGTCCAAGGGATATGTTAAAGGAATCCATGAGCTGCTTAGGGCCTAAGCAGTCAAATTAGGGTTTCCTGTTAGAAATATGGTTTAGTGGCACTTGGAAATCTGAGAATCGTGATAATCACTTTCAAATCGAAGTATTTGGGTGGTACTCCCAAATCCTCAATTGGATAAGACTCAGCTAAAATCAAAGAGAAAGAAAGAGAGAATGAGATGGTGTAATTTTCGCGAGTACCAGAAAACTGACTAAAAATTGGTTATATACATTCCTTGTCTGAAAAACTGTCAAAACTGTCATATAAAAGTTTTTCTCAACAGTCAAAACTGTTATAAGTCCGGGTTTGGTATAAGGATTAATGCAAAGTCAAAACCGAGTCAAATATTCAAAATTTGGATTTTTTGATGCATTTTTAATACAGCTCGATCCCAGCCAGGGGCTCTGCCCCTTGGACCCCGCTCCCAGGGGCGCTGCCCTCGGACCCCTGTTCGTTAAGGGGTTTCGCCCTTAAATGACAGTGTACTTTGATACTTGATCAAACTTAAACAAGTGTGTACTCCACACCTTCCTTACTTGTTTAATATTTATCAAGATCATTTTTAGTCAACAAAGTAATCCCATTACACTTAAATAACATTGATGATAACAAATCACCAACATTTCCTTGTTTGATAACCCTAATAGCCTCACTATTTAAGGACCCCTAGAGCACCAAAACATAAACAAGAGTTTCCTTAGGGTTTCTAGACATTTTTTGGGTGCTTCTCCTCCTTTCCTAAGCCATCCTCTTGCTCTTGGTGTTTGTGAGCCATTAGAGGTACTACACTTGTGATACTTGCTTTCAAAGCTAAGGAGATTCAAGGAACTAGTTGTTATTACTATATAACAACAAAAGGTATGTATTCTATTCTTCTATGTGGATTTCAAAAATAGTACTAGCATGCCATGTTTCTTTTTTGCGTTCATGAAGTTCTATAACTAATAGTGAAAACATAGATCCAACTCTAGGGTTGCATGCACACATAGGATTGTTTGTATAAAACCCATCAGTATGCAGTATATATGTTTATGTTAGTTGATATGTTTATGCTATGCTATGTTATGCTCAGTCAGTTTCCGGACTTCGGTCTGATGCATGGGACAAGGTCCCAGTCAGTTCTGGATTTCGGTCTGATGCAGTTAGTTCCGGACTTCGGTCCGATGTAGGGGACAAGGTCTCAGTCAGTTCCGGACTTCGGTCCGATGCAATTCCAGATTTCGGTCCGATGCAAAGGGCAAGGCCCTGGTTAGTTCCGGACTTCGGTCCGATGCAGTGGGGGAGGCCCAATATACGTTTATATGTTATTGTATGGTATGTGGTAGTCTGGGGGAGCTCACTAAGCTTTGTGGTTACAGTTTCAGTTTTGGTTTCAGGTACTTCCGCAAGCAAAGGGAAGAGCTCAGGTTGATGGCATCGCACATACCACAGCTTCAGTTTATTCTAGGAGTTTATTTTGGATGTTACTATGATTGATACAGATTTGTTTGACACAGTATTATGACAATTGAGTTGCTCTTTACATGGTTTTATTATATATGATGTGATTTTTAGTGTTATTAAAACAAAAAATTTTGGATCATAGTTTGGGTCGTTGCAATATTGATATAAAAGTAGCTTATTTAATACAATTTTTTGGTTTGTTAGGGTGAGGAACCGAGGAAACAAATTGGTGCATCTGCTTATATTGAATGTAGCTCAAAGACTCAACACGCAAAGAAAATGAATCCAAAAACACTCGTATTATATTCGAGTTTTGACGATTTAACCCTTGAACATTTAAAGTAAACTTAGTGTATATTTTTAATTCTAATCTTAGAACGTGAAAGATGTTTTTGATACGACAATTAAGGTTGTTCTTCAATCTCCAAGGCGAAAGGATGTAGTATGGCAAAAAAGGCGTAAAACCTCTGGTTGCTCGATTATGTATGTTTAATGAGTTATACATTATGCATTAAAAGATGTACCTTTGACTAACTTTGACCTTGGTGATAACATGGGCATTATTTGTGGTGGTTGTGTTGTGTAGGGGTGAAACAATTGATGTCAACTTGTCAATTTTATGGTTGTTGGTTTTATTATGGTGAAGGATTTATGTGTGAATGTTGTTAATTAGGGTAGTTAATATAGTTAGATAACTTCTCAATTTTATGGTTGTTGGTTTTTATTATGGTGAAGGATTTATGTGTGAATGTTGTTAACTAGGAGTAGTTAATATAGTTAGATAACTTCGCAATTTTTATTATCACTATGGTTTTTGCTCGAATGTATGTCGAATTTGGTGGTATGTATATTAGTTTGACTGGTTTCTGTTGCATAAAGCTGCCTACAACCACCACCATTTCCGACCAGCATGAGGTTGTTGATGCCTGCAAGTTATCTCTCTTGTTCCTCATTTTTTGTGTTTGAATTCTAGATTTGTTTGATTGTAATGGGCAAGGATCCAACCACTATTTGATTGGTTCATAGTCTTTTCTTGTGGTTGGTAATTTAACAAACGAGATTAAAATAGTCATTTTATCAAAATTTGTTTGTGCCTGCATGAATCAAACTACTTTATAATAGTAATATTAACTATAAAAGATAGCAAAATGATCTAAAATGGCAACCAATAACAAAAATTTACCTAGGTCATTGAAAACTGTGCTCAATTGAACAAATTTATTTTTATTCTATTATACCATTGATATCGAGTAATAGCTTGTTACATCATATTTTTTATTTTTTATTTAACATGGTGTAAAAATATAGAAAAAAAGCTATTAATTTGTTTGTTAACATTTTAAATAGATCATAGGTGATCCGGTCCAACAAATATGTATTTAAGATAATCATACATTAGACTGAAACTGAAATATAATAGAAAATTATGATAAAATAGTTTAATTACTTTACCATAAAATAAGCAATAACCATCGTAATACACTTAAGATTTACTATTTGATTTGAGAATGTATCATTAATAGGTTATGATTTTTATATGTTTTACTTTATCAACCACCCGTGTAAGACATGGGTTATAACCCAGTACTATCATAATCATATATCAATGTGTTTTTAACATGAATTTTCGAATATAAAAACACTGTTTCCAACTTTCCATGTTAGATCAATTTTATTGCAATATAACATGCTATTTTGTTAAAACCGAAACCGTTGTTTTGTGTATAGCAGTTGTGCATGTATAGCTATTTTCTCTACGTACTTTTATGCATATCATTAATATTGAAGAAAAAAAAGCGTCACAATGACATTAATCCTAGAGTTCTTGTCTAATTCACGACAAATACTGTTCAAAATGCCCTTAACAAACAAGGTCAAAAGGTAAAGTAGTGGCTTAAACTTGCTCACCTTTACTATAATATGGTATGCTTCGACTTTAAAGAAACCGGTAGTTAACACGAATTTACTCTAACCTCCTCCTCCTCCTCCTCCTATCTATTGTTAATTGTTGCTGATTGGCTCCATTACTCATCCCTCAGTTTCACCGACCTCTTCCACCATATCTACCACCACCTCCTCTTCCATATCCACCTCCAATCATCAAACACAAAAGATAACCATACGTTTTAACAAGCTGACTCTGAGACCAACATGTTAACAATACCAAAATTCTCATTTGTTACCTTGATAGTTCCTATTGTGATAGTTTCGATATTGACCTCCAGGATAGTTTCCATATCCACCACCCCTACGCCCTCTCCCACCACCTTCACCTGGATCCCTGTTTTCTTGATGCTTTCCAGTTCCACCACCATACGACCCTAAAAGCAAATCTTATTATTCTTTTATACATTAAAATAAAAAAATCAAATAAAACCACTCTAGTGACTAGACCCCACTAATTAATAACCTTCAACTACTGAATTGTATCTAATTGGTTGTTGGGGTCTTTGATAGTTGTTATACATGAGTGGCTTTCGCTCAACAAGAATAGGAGCTTGGTATCCTGGTGAAGTTTTGTCCAGCTCCTTGATCGACAAAGTGATTGATATCATTGAGACATGTCGGGTCATCTCCACACTGTAAATCAACAATATAGAATTATTATATATTGTCATCAACTTAAAGGAGATCGACATGTTTAATCAATACAAACTTACACCAGAAGACCCTCCTCAATAGGTTCCCATACGTCAGTTATGAATACTGAACTGATTCCAGTTTCTTGATGCAATTGAGGAATGCACCTCTGCTTCAAATCAAAGGACATGGAAAGCTCAGAAGAAATAAAATTAAAAACTAAGTTTAGTAACAAACCTTCAAAATCTCTGCAATCGTTACTGTCTTGCTTATTGCTTGTCCCATTCCTTTCAACGTAATTTCATTCCTCCGTCTTTCCTGGAGAAATATAATCACAACCGCGAGCATGTTAATCACTGATACATATAAGTTTTCTTAACAGAAAGGGTCACACACATACACACACACACAAAACAGATAGAAATACTGAGATGGAATCTACAAGAGACAATTAACAAATTCTGATGCGTAAGAAATTGGTTAGTTCAAGTAAGAAAAGTAATTTCAAAATACAAAGCAAATGCCAACGCAAATTAAAGCAGCTAGTTATCAAATACATGCCCTAATTTGCATAGCCACAACTCCTAAATCCTTTGCTACATAAATCAACAAATCTATCGTAACAATCAAACATGACTGATTTACCATATACTATCAGAAGATAACGATCGAAAACAGAACGGATGACAAAAGACGAAAAACGAAATGAATAAGCACCTTACAAAATTGAAACGATAACTGTAAGGACAAAAGTTAGCTAAGCATCGTAGTCGTAAACACAATCAGATTATATGTAGTTTGATACAACAGAAGCACAACTAATGACAAATAACACCATACTCGGCGTTATGATCACACAGACAGGCATTGGAAGTTGGAACACGGGGGAAATAATGCAGAGAAACGCAAAACGCATATAAGCATAAACAGCTAGTTAATATGGCATTACATAGATTCTCTTACAATTCGGTACACATATACACAAATATGTATAGTTGTGGATGCTAAAACGACCGATCAACAAACTAAAAGCGGATTTCCGGAAACACACACACGGAAAAATTAAGAAATGAAACAGAAAGCATAATGATGAATAGAAACATGAAGTCCTATAATACAATAGATCAATTGTAAAATGGTAATGATAATACCTGAAGAAGAGTAGTGGCGATGCTGATGTAGTTACTAAGAAGACCTTGCGAAGTGATTCTGATCTCATTCGCGTTGCTAGCTATCACAGGTCTCTTCTGCTCAACTTTCTTGTACTTGTCCATTGCGCCAAAGTACGGCGTTCTAGAGAGAAAAAGGAAGCCCTAAAATCCTTCTCCAAAGGGAGAGAGTGTGCTTGAAGACGACGCGAAGCTAAAACGCCATGAATGGGGAAACTTTTTTTCCAAATGAAGGTGGTACAGATTAATGATCCCCGATTATATAGGGCTGACCCCACACCACGATATATTTTCTTGATCTGCGATGCCCACGGGCCACGGGCAGGAATTAGCGATTGCATGACACGCACAGTTCTGGTTGGAAAATATTGGAGACTTGGAGTAGCATTTTATCGAATTTTCTTGATCGAGCCAAAGTTTACCATAGATATAGATCGAAACTAAAAGGATTCTAACGACGGGTCGGAAGTAATTCCTTTGTAAAGTAAAATAACATGCTTAATTGAATTGAGATAATACAGTAAAGCAAAATAAACAATGTCATCTAAAGTAAAATAACATGTTTAATTGAATTGAGATAATACAGTAAAGCAAAATAAACAATGTCATCTAATCACATAAGTAAGGAAATTTAAATAATTGTTTCTTACAATAAATGAGGAAAATAAAGAAATAATATCACAAATTGAACTTTATTATCATGTATGGCAGTGGTCAGAAAACCAATCCGGAAAATATAAACCGTTATTTTTTATCCGTTAATATGAGAGTAATTTGGTATGTTTAGGTAGTAGGGACTAAATTTGTGACCATGAGTAAACCATATGGACCATTTATGTAATTTTGGCGGTGGTGGTGGTGATGGTAGATGGTGGGTGGTTTTATGGTATTTGGTGAATATTTTCTAATAAATAAAACATTAATTTAGAACGAAAAAGAGAAATATAAATTAATAAAAAAAATTCGGATTAGGAGTAAAAGAGTAATTTCGATTTCCATCGCTGTCCTCAATATGTTAAATCTGGTAAACCACAAGGATCAAAAAAGATAAAAAGGAAGCAACGTTAAAATAACCCAAACATAGTTAAGGGACCATTTTTCAAACAAAAACATAAATGTGAATGATTAATGTTATAAGTAGAAATACTAATAATATGTAATAAAAGACAATGGTTATGAAAAATTCAAACCAAAGTTAAAGGTTGTTTATAAACAAAAGTATAAAGGTGAATGGTTAATGTTATATATATATATATATATATATATATATATATATATATATATATATATATATATATATATATATATATATATATATATATATATATATAAAAGGGAAGACCGTACGAAACAATTTCTTTTTTTTTTTTTAATTTTTTTTATATATATAGATAACAATTTATGTTATGATTTTATACAACATAATTATTGTATATATAGAAAAAATATTATTTATAAAAATTATGTAGAAAAAATATTAAGTACAAATCACATTCTTATTGAAATTGGGTAATTTTAGTGGTAGATATCTATAATTTTATAGGTGTGTTTGGAAGCTTCTAATTTTTAGAATTTAAAAAAAAAACGTTTCGTTTTGAACAAAAATATTGTTTGACACTATAGGTTTTTAGAGTTAAAAAAATAAATAAATAAATAAAATAAAAAAACCCTCCAAATCTAAAAGATATTTTACGTAGTTTTTAATAAAAAGTTACTAGCTATCAGTTATCCACTATCCGCTACAAGTTAGTTTTGTCCAACACGTCTTATAAATGAAATTTATTGTTCAAAATATTTGTATTGCTCTATGGCTAATTTTGAAATATGATTTCTTTCTATCGAGGAACTTGGGAGAGGCTTCATAAATAGCTAATGCATTTTCGGAGTATATCTTTTTAGGAAAATTGGAAAAAACTAAAATGCATCTCTTTTAAAAAATACAGCAATAATGCATGAAAAAACTCTAGCAAAAAGCTAGAGTAAAATTACAAAAAAGTCATAATAAGTTGGGATTCAACACCCAGCAATCCCAATACATTTTGTGCTTTTAAAAAAAAAAAACTACATCAAACAAAACATCCAATCTTGGCTTTACTATTTTTAAAAAAGAGTTGATTCTGATAATTCTAGATCGACCAAAATGTACATATGGTAACTGCATAAATTTTTTTCTTCTTCAAAAGAAGAATTATCAGCCCAAGTAACGAGCGAAAAGACAAAAGCCTTTACCAGAATCGAAACCTTCCACCATCTAGCAATCTGGCTCGATAAAAGAGCAATATACGGGCACAAGAAGAAAATAGGATCTGTAGACTCTCTTGTGGAAAAGTAAATCGAACATAAACCGAATCAAGATCAATATCTCTATCTATAAGATTCAACTGAATCGGAATTTAGTTTCTCGATATACGCCATAAAAGAACATCAAATTTCTGAGGGACAAGAGTATTCCATCTAATAGCAATATACCGACAGTAAAAAGAATTCATATAGAATCTCATCGAAGTGACAGAGAAAGAACCATAGACATGGAGATCCTACACCATCCGATTTACTACAATCCTATTTCTTGTTAAACATAACCGTTCGTATGTCATTTATCGAGTTGTGGTATCTTCAACAACCCTATTAACTATTTACAATGTTCCTTACTAAACTGAATATATTTCACAAAACAATAACCTTTTGCATAATTTCTTAAATTCAACATAAATTTTAATATTTATTATATTTATGGTACCATATAAAGACAAAATGGTCCTTAGAGGACTCCATGAGTATTTAGAGAAGAATATTTGTAACACTCCAAATCAAGTAATTACTCTTTATGCTCTTGAATTAATAAATGAAGCATAATGGTCCCTTAAGTACGTTGGGCATACTCTAGGAGTATGCTTAGCATACTATGCATGAATGAACGCGGAGGGTCAGCACATATGCTGGACGTACCAAAGGGTACACGGGGCGTACGTGGCGGCCATGCAAAACCCTAATTTTCATACTTAAGATCTATACAAGCATCCTTATCTCATTTGAGCTTCACCCTAACCAGCCTCCTTCACCCTCAAACGTCTTTGAAACCCTAGAATCATTAGAGTGTGTGTTCTTGAGCTTGTAAGTGCTTTAATACCATCTTTTTGGCGTGTTAGCTTCAAGGGAAAGGATGAAACAAGGTTGAACGAGGAAGGGCTTCTAGATCTTGCATTTAGAACATCTTAGAAAGCTTGAGGAGGTAAAAAGCTTTCTCCTTGGTCATCATTTTCATTTCTAGAGCTAGGGTTTTCTCTTTAGTCTCTTTTTGTGTTCATGGATCATCTCTTGAGAGTTTGAGCAACTCTAGAGCTTATGAAGAGTAGATATGAGGTCCATTGACTCATTCATACCATAAAAATGGAGTCTTGATTGGTGTTTTGACATCATGCATGGATTAAGACTCTTAGAAAGGTCTTAATGGGTTATTGGGAGCATATGGAACATGCAAAGGCATAAAGTTGACAACTTTATGCCTTAGGATGTCTTAATGGATTAAGATCTAAAGTTGGACGTTGAACTCCCAAGTATTAAGCACTTAAGGGTCATTTTTGCATGCCATACTAGTACGCTAAGCGTACTAGAGTGGTACGTCAGGAGTACGCACCCCAGTAGGTTTTGGGCTTCGTTTCGGCTTGTAATCCCTTTTGGGCCTGGTCATATTTTGGATTGGTGGTCCGATTAATCTATTTAGGGCCATGGGTGTTTGGTTGGGCCTTATTGGGCCATACTACCCATTCATAGTTTGGACATGGATTTTGGGCCCATTAGCAAGGGGATACTTGCAGACCATTGTGAAAGGACTTAGACTTAGGTAATTGGGTTATACAAGTAGATTATGTTTAACCCTAATTTAAGGTTAATTGTATTATTGTTCAACGCGGGTGGTTTCAGACTGTTAGACGAGCAACTTTCGGGTTCAGCAGACTAAGGTGAGTCTCCTCACCATACCAATGGGTCGAAGGCACCAAGGCCGACCCATTATGTGTTATATGGATTGATAGTTGATTATGTGATATATGATATGCTAGTTGTACGTGCGATACCTGAATGGAAGACCCGGGGGGTTCCCGTGGCAATAGACTAAAACCATGCGGGGGTTCCCATGGTATTCGATGTAAGACCTTGGAGGGTTTCCATGGCCTCCCAGTTGTTTACATGTTTAGCTTATGTAATATTTCTGTGATTAGGAAGACCATGTGGGGGTTTCCATTGCAAGTAGTTAAGACCATGTGGGGGTTCCCATGGAAAGTAGTTAAGACCATGTGGGGGTTCCCATGGCAGGTAGTTAGGATTGTTGAATTAGGTGTCTAAGCTCATAACTATAATTGGTATGTACTTGATTTGATTTGTGGCATGGTCCTTTTGGGTTGCCTTCACTCATGCAACTTGAAAGGATGACTAGTGGAAAGAGAAAGAGTGGGATTTATTATATGAATAATAAATTGGTACTCAGAATAATTTTATTAATATATTATAAGATTAATATATTATTTAGAAATCATATTATTAATTATTAATTAATTTGATATTAGTTTTGGGATTAAATGAACTGATTAATAATTGAGGGACTAGTTTTGCAAATCATTGATAGTTATAAATAATCCGTCCAATGCTTCTATTGTGGAGGTTCATATTATTAATTATTAATTAATCAAAAATTAATTTTATATTAACTTTGGATAATTACCATAATTCATTTTTATTGTCTAAAATCGATTTTGTTTTTTTATTGGTATCATAATATCCTTATCAAAATTAAAGATTTTGTTAAATTGGATAATATAAGATTATTTTGATTCATAGATTTAACCTAGTAATTTTAAATCGTTTCAAATTGCACCCTTTTGGTTTTATAGTTTAAATTTGAAATTAAAAATTTTGATTTTAGAAATTTAAATAGTTAAACCCTCACATTTTGAATAGTTTAAAATACACACTCATGGATTTTATCAATAAAATTAATTGAGTGTTTAATTAAAAGAGAATTAATATATCCATTATATGGTTTGAATTTAATCAAATTAAAAGCTTAATTTATTAAAAGATTAAACCAACTGGTATTTTAAAAGCTTAAAATACACTCTTATACTATATAAGATTAAAGGTTGAATTATATATATATATATATATGTGTGTGTGTGTGTGTGTGTGTAAGTAAGTAAGTAAGTAAGTAAGTAAGTAAACTGACGTCTTACCATTAGTAGGCTTCATTCATGAAGCTGGTTTATAAAGGCTGTTTAAGGAAGCGGCCTGTAAAATGACCGTCATTGGGTATCTACTCTTACCCACCGCATTCTTGACTAGTGGAGGGTCGTTAACCGAATGGGTTGATATGACATTAACCTGTCATTAATAAGTATAAAGAATATAAAAAGTAACTAAACCTTTTATAAATTCCCAATCTTATTTACTTTAGGAAAATGTGAATTTGATGTTAACCCATGAAATTGCACATTGCACCTTATTGGTCGTTAGTGGAGCATGTGTGGTTAACCGGCACACTAATTTGGGACTAATGAAGGATGGCAATGGGTAGCTCGTAAATTATCATTGATAAATGGAGCGTGTGTGGTTAACTGACACATTGATTAGATGATAAATGACATCAAGAGTACCAAGCTAGTTTGCAAAGTTATTCACACCTTGTTTGTGATCATCAGTATCTCGGTCACAAACTCGAAGGGCATAATCGAGATTAAACATGCCATTGAAAAGTTTAATGAATCTCAAAAGATCTAGGAATTTCATTTAAAACCTAATTCGTTTAAAATTTTGTTTTCATGGTGGAATTGGTAAATCGTCATTTACCTACCTTCAAATAATTTACAATTGGATTATGGCATCCCTCTTCCGAATTGTGAATTATTGTGTTAGGTCTTAGCCTTAATACTTCATTTGGGTGTTATATTAAGGATTCTATCAACTAACTTGAATTTCTACCTTTATGTCTAATTCAGACAACTATGATTTTCCTTAATCCTTTGGAAAAGGCTTTCCTTCTGAAGATAATCTTCCATGTATCGATCAAGGTGAAAGATCAATCCCTTCTTCCTGCATTGGTGGAACCAATATTTATACTTCTCTTCCTCCACCTCCTCCAGTGATTCTCCCTAACCCACGATTTCTTCGACTTGAAAAGTTCAAGGTCACTCAAGCCCTATTGGCAAGTAAACACCAAGATGGAAGGTATGTGTGTACACACATCTTGAAGATGAAGTCACACATTGATAGACTAGGGACGTTGGGTGTCATTTTCCCAAGGAAGCTAGTTGTTGACTTGGTTCTTCAGTCACTCCCCGAGTCATGTAGTCAGTTTGTTAAAGACCACTATATGATTGATAACGACGTGACCCTTATTGATTTGACATATTTGCTAATATCTGCTAAAGCAACGATGCTTTGGCATACTAGTCAAGAAAATTTGATTGGAAGATATACATCCAAAATTTCCATGGACATTGGTGATGGCAAAGGTGATAGTCTAGAAATGATTTCTCCTCCTAAGGGAGAGAAATCGGCCATGATCAAAAAGTTTCATCATAAGAGAAATGCAAATTTTGAGACAGTTCCATGTGTCACTCCCAAAGAGTCCATATATTTCTATTGCCAAGAGAAAGAGACTTGGATGCGAAGTTGTCGTATCTACCTGAAAGATTGCAATGATAGTAAAGTCAAACTGTATGATTCTACTTCAGGTCAATCCACTATATAACTCTATTAAGTTCCTATTTATAGATTCTTAATACATGATGTGATAAGATTGCATTTTGATATTTTGTAGGATCGAAGAAAAGGAAGGAAGCTTAAAAGAAGAAGTAAAGGCTAATTCTGATCTGAAGAAATGGATTTTGATCACATGGTTTATTGATCATGATTTGGAGCTGCTTCTTAGAAGTTATGATAGATTGCTTAGGAATATTTAGAAACATGGTTTTCATATGTATTTGCATTGTAAGGACAAGTTTTCCGTATTTTATTAATAAAATAAATTTTGATTTTATCTTATTTTATGTATCCTTGCAATGGCATTTCTAAAAATTGGTGTTTATATTTATATTGTTAGCAATGTTGAAAAAGGATTTGATTCTTGGTTATATCGTTTGTGGTAGTGTCATAATTTACCAAGTGAGGAAGGATTCTTATCACCCAAGTTTCAGATGGAAAAAAACTTGGAATCATATGATTTGAATTGTGTGATGTATGTCAATCTTGATCCTTGGGAAATTAGGACTGATTCCTTGTTCACATATGTATGTGAGTCAAGTGAAAGCCTAAAGGATCTAGTACACATTGATGTGTACTGTTTAGATCCACCACAAAGGAAAATAAGTCTATTCATCATGATTTATCGATAGTTCAGTAAATATGGTCATGCTTACAAGTTTAAGTGTAATTCTAATACATTAAAAGGTTTGAATGTATAGCAGAATGAATAAGAAGAATCAAATTGGGCAGAAAGATAAAAAGTTTCTCCGATCTGAAAGGAAAGTAGAGTACTTTAGTATTGTGTTTTATGATCATCCTAATGATTATGAAACCATGTCGCAATTGATCCTCTAAGGACATCTTAGTGCGTTTATGTAACTAAGAAGAGGAATCGGGTATTGTTGAAATGGTTAAATCAAAAGGATGATTCATACTTCGTTCCAAAATCAAGTTTTAGAGTTATACTCTAGTTACTCCAAGTTGTACCTTGAGTAACATGTTCTAAATAGGTTTGTAACACTTCATGAAATGTGGAGTAAATTTGCGTCTTACTCTTGTGCATTTCAAATTGGTCGTTGTGATCTTTTGGCTAAAACAAAACCAACTAAGACTAATTACATGAATTGTTATCTTGATAAGAACCCACACCAACTCTTCAATATTTGTTTGTCAAGGAATGTTCCTTGAAAGAGAATCTTATATGCCAAGAGGTCAGTGGGAGTCTTGTTGATCTTGAAAAGTTCTAGGATAATAATCAAGAATAACCCTATTGGTAAGCACTAAAACACAACTTAAGGTTGATAACCTATCGTGTTGATGTATCCTTGTTTTTGTGCCCATTCCAGTTAAGTTAACTATACATGTGAGTTCTATGAGGTCTCATTTAATTGTATAACGTAAAGCACATTGATCGGTGAAAGTACATTGGTCGGTGTGGGTGAGCTGCTCAATAACTTGGAAGCAATGGTAGGCCCTCGTGCTGCCGAATGGCAAGAAATTGTGAATAAACGAGTTCAGTCCATATGAGTTTGATTTGTCATAAACCTTGTCCTATGATAGTGGTTGGAAATGACAAATTTACATGGATAGGAACACATACACCATAAAATCTAAGTGGAAAGAGGTTTCTCTCTACTTCATGAAAATGATTGAGGAAACGCTTTCACCAGTAGATATTAAAGGATTAGAGTTAGCAGTTGTGATAATTGCGTTCTCAATTCGAGTATGATTACGTCATCCCTTTTCATAGTTCGAATTGTGAGAATTGGAAAATAGTTTGAATGTTTGAGACTTATTGTTATGAATTCTGAAAGGGTTTGGACACACACATAAGTTATCTAATGAATGGTGTATGAGCTTGAGAAGTCTAGATAAAGACTTATCGAAGCATCACATATCAGAAATCTGGACTTTGGTAAGAAAGTCAATAAGTATTGATTTCTAGAAGTCCGGTTGATTTCTGAGTACATGTCAAAGCTAGTGGGAGCATAATTGTTATGATGGTAAGAACATAATTGTTATGCTAGTGGGAGTGTGATTATTATGTTAAGGTGTTGCAAGTTAGCAATGATATGTTTATAGGAAATAAAGTTTTAAATTTGCAAAGTTATAGAATTTGGAGATTGTTTCGCTATAGTAAGGCTTAAGGGAGAGGACATTAATACTTCATTTCGAATCTAAAAGGTTTAGATTGAAATTTTAATAGAACTTAGTCATTAACATATATAAATGTCATGTTGAAATGTTTCAATATAGGAAACTCTATATATGGAAATATTATACCAAAAGATTGGTCTAGTATCATGTATTTATGTAAGACATTATGAATCGCATCCCATATGTTTCGGGTATAGGATCGATTGCATATGTTGTAATATTCGCATGTTCAAATGTTTTCAAATGCATGACGCATTAAGAGGGAAAAAAGATTAGAACCAGATATGACTAAAATTATTAAAAAACTATCTAGGACAATCTGAGGTCTACCAAAGATTGGTTACTTGGGATAGTTGGAAGTATAGTTATGGATGGACCATATTGATATAATTCTGAATAGATAGGATTCTATTTAGAATGGATAGTCATATGGCAACTATGGAAATGTTTCCCTAATGGGAATTGGATATTAAGAATCTATGCATAATTAAGAAACTTTTATGCATGAAGGATGTTCAAGGAATGTAACTTGTATGTGAACCTTCATTTCTGGATAATTGTCTTGTAACAATTTCAATGGAATGCTTCGTAATATCATTAGTAAAGTCTCTGTGACTTTGCTTTATATACAATTATTAACTTTTATTAAACACTTAAAACATTTTCATTTGTGGTTTTGTCGAAATTGCACTTTAAACATATTAAATAACCAATAGAAGATTAGATTATTTATGAAGCTCGTTAGTTGAATTGATTTCAAAGTTTAAACTATGATTTTTAGTGTTACGGTAATACTTTTGTATGTTTGTCTTAAGATTGTTAACTTTTGTAAGTGAACTTGATTTATATGTTAATTGCCTTTATTTGGAAAACTAATTTTGCAAGTGATAATATTATAGATCAACGTAGATAGTTATGCACAAAACGAATCGTAATCATTTTTTACAAGTTGTGTCGTATCAAACCCAAAAACATATTCATTTTTACAACTTTGAACATATCAAACCCAACAACATATTCGTTTTAACAAGTTGTATCAAACCCAAAAACTTATTTTAACGACTTGTACTCTATGCAAGTAAAGTTGTACCAATCCAACCGTGTCCAAAAACCGGACCTGGACCCGGTAAGTCTCGTCCAGTCCGATCCACGGTCCACAATATTTTCCAAAACCAGTCCGGTCCAAATGCTCACCACCTACATACTCTAGTGAATGGAACTATACTTGTTGGGGTTTTTTGTGGCCGTTTGCTTGGAGCGCTTTGGACATGGTTCGTAGTCTATTTGTGATCTCGGTAAATGAAGGGCGAACGGTGGGGTCCGCTGACCAACACTGCTCCATCAACTTTTTCCACTCGGGATCACACCGTTCTGGTATTATAGGCCGAAGTGTATCCTTCACTATCCCTCCTGTAATCAAGATTTCACATAAAGTTGTTTCGCATGACATGAGCAAAAATATGTTTTCCTGAGTGGTAAAGGAACAAAAATGAAAATTTGTAATTTTTGGTCCCACCAAAATAGAAAAATAGATTACCGATGATTGCCCCACAATGCATGTTTGCATAAGGTTCTTCACCGGTTAGAATCTCCCACATTGTAATGCCAAAGGAGAACACATCAACCTGTAAGAATCCAAAATTATGTTATTTGAACAAATAAATTAATTGTGTGGGATATGGATGATGGAAGGGATTTTAACCTTTTCAGAGACTCTGGTGGTGCTACCGTTTAACAATTCTGGTGCCATCCATGGTAGAGTTCCTCTCACGCCACCTGAAACTAGAGTGTTGCGTTTGATCCTTGACAGCCCGAAATCTCCAACCTGCAACAAGGATCAAAGCATGATTGGTGTATTACAAGTCATTGTTTTAACAAAATTCTTTATATTGTATAGGTATAATTATAGAATTTATTATTTACAAAAACAATAAATGTAACATAATAAAACCCAAATAAGATTATAATAAAGAAATATACCGACTAGCTATTTTTGTAAATAAATGTATAAGTTAACTAAAATCATGAAATTTTAAAAATAATAATAATAATAATAATAAAATGAAATTTAGCAAAATGGAAAGGAATAAGATTCCTTCATGAGCGATCCATTCTATTCCATCAGACAAAAAAAAGAACTATTTTTCATTCGAATAGAATGAACCATACCATTCCTTTGGTAATTCCCTCATACCAAACACTACCTAAATGTGGGTGTCAAGGTAGGAATGAAATGAAATAAAATTTTGTATTATATCATTTATTGGTACATACAATGTATAATGTTACTTCTACTTTATACATTAATTAGTTATAATTAATGATTTCTTTTTATTTACAACAACATAACATTAAACATATTTAAAGCTCATTAAAACCCATATGATATTATACTAAAAATATTTTTTCTAGTAAACTTTTAGAAGATAAACTTGTAATTTAACTATAATCGAGAAATTATTCTAAAAAGATTTGTGTCATCAAAATTTACAAAAGTCAAAATGGGTTAAATATTGCAATTCCTTCCCCTATTCCATCATACCAAACAATACCTCATACCGACTTCTACTTACCTTGCAAATAGGTCTTTGTGGATCCCGCATATTAACAAGCAAGTTGTCACATTTTAGATCAAAGTGAACAATGTTTTTCATATGCAGATATTCCATGCCAAAAGCCGCATCCATGGCTATTATAAGCTTTCTACGACGATCAAGTGTTCTGCATAAAAATTTAAATTTCAAAATAACATTTAAAAACCCAAACAAGGTAAAAGAGATTGCACGAGGGTAGAAAAGTAAATTCACCTGTCCTTTTTTATCAACACATTCCGAAGTGATCCGTGTGTCATGAATTCGGTAACAGTAGCTAACGTTCCTCCAGCTCCATCCGGTACAACCCCGTAAAATGCAACCACATTTGGATGATGAAGATTTGAAAGAATCCGAGCTTCTCTCCAGAAATCATTAGTCTGCATAGTTGGAAGTTAACAAGAATATATAACAGTTGCAACTTACAATAATCATTTTGAGTAAGAAAAAAAAAATACAAAAAACGGTGATAAACGAAATTACAAAAGTGACCCACCAAGCGTTCTTGCTCGGATGATCTCCCAGAAAAGCAGCTTTTCTTTATTCTTTTAATGGCGACATCTGACCCTCGCCATCTTCCATGATAGACAGTTCCATATGTCCCAGACCCTAACTCTTTTAATTCTTCAAGTTCAGCATTCTTTATTATCTGCATATGGAAATACAAGAGTATACTAGGGAAACAATAAAACCAAGTGGGAGCCAAAGTGACCAGAATGCCCCTTAATAAAGCTTTTTTCTTTTGTCGCATCAACTTTCCACAAAAAATAAATAAATAAACATTATATGTAGAAATAGTAATGTACCTGGAGACCATACATATCAGCTTCCATTTCTGCTATTAATGCATTATTAAATGGGCCATCACTACCTCCATTTTCTATTACAGCATCCTGCATAATAAGGAAATACCTAAATTTAAGTTTATAAAATTACTGATGTCTCAACATTTTGTTTCATTTTTTTTTTCTTAAGTGCCATACCTCAATGCCAGATTCTAAGCGAATGTCTTCAGCTTCTATTTCACTTGAAGGGAGAGCCTCAGTGCTAACTGCACCTAACAACTGTGAATGACTAATAGCAACATTCAAATCTCCCAATGGGTCATTCAACTCCAGTTGGATTTCTTCCTTGATCTTGGATGATGGGATTTCCTTTTGTATCTTATTTTGACTTTTGTCATCACCCAATTCAGCAGGTTTAAGTTCAGTGTAATTAAAGTTGTCATCAATGAGATTCACTTCTTTTTTAAACTCAGCACCTGTTGTTGGAATCTGATTCAAGGAAGAATCATGCAGTGTTGACTCCAGTGCGTCAATTAGGTTAGGATTTTGGCCATTTGATTCTTTTTGGTGTGAACTTGATTGTTGCACTAAACCATGAGATAGGTGAGAGAGTAGATCATTTAAGGATTTGTCAGCATCAGATAAATTGTTGTAATTGGGAGCCATCGCTGTAGTTCTTATATTGCTTTCTGTTGATGCAGAGACAATATTTGGGAGTTGCAGCCCAACATTCCGACTTAAATCTTGTTTCACATCTTGGTGTGTCTCATGGCTGTGCATTGCATCCTCATGATTCAAATTTGGCATCTCAAGCAAGACTTGTGGAGGAAAGTTATCATGTTGTTCAACCGAGTTCCCCTGAAAGAAGGATGATGTCAGCTGTGAAGGTAGTGGTGGTGGTGGAAAGGTCAGTGTAGAAGGAAAATTTGATCCATCTTGTGAGCCAAAAGCAGAGGTTGATCCATGTTCCTTGAGTTGTGGGTCAGAAAAAGCATGTGGTATACCCAGTTGAGACCCATTGGATCCCACCACACACAGATTCACTGGATCAGAAGGGGGTAAAATACGATTTTCTGAATGAAAAGCTCTACCCTTAAGTATTGGGATCTCAATACTATCAGATAATGGGTCATTGTACACTTGTGCATGACTATTAATCAGATCATTTTCTGGCATTAGAACAGGTGAAACAAAAAGAGATGGATCAGGTTGTGCAACCAATATTCGGGGTTCAGAAATGTGTGAAGTGAATGTTGAGTTATTCAGACCATCATCAGCTATTCCATTCACAGCAGCTACATATTGGTAATCTGGACTATTCTGCAGATTAGCATTGGATTCAATGGAAACTGTACTTTCCAATTCAGTCAGAGGAATCAAGAATATCCTGAGTCGTGAAGAACCATCACAAAGTCCAACCCCGTTGTATTCCTCTATCATATTCTGAAGATCCTCATTAGAAGACACGGATATAAGAGCATCAAGATCCTCTCCTGGAAGCTGGTACTTGATTGTGTGAGGCTGATTGCAAAATTGACCAGTTCGATTCACAAGTTCATCAAATGATATATTCTTATGTATTGAAAAAATATGTGTCTCACCTCCCACATATCTTAGCTTCCCATCACTAGGTCGAGGCAAGATTTTACCACCAGAACTGCAGAGAAACTTTATCTTGCCTCTTTGAGAATCATTTACAGCACCCGACCCTGAAGCTCGGTGGGGCAGAGACATGACTGGTGCACTTGCCATAGAAAGAGGCCCTTTTGCAGTAATGTTATCAGTTGGAACTACAGGTTCCCTCCTTTGCAACCCAAGCATACCACTAATCTCATTGAAACCAAGATTACCACTGACATCACTTTTTGATCCAACCATTTTCTCATTTGTATCGTGTCCATTAGGGATTCTTCTTGTACCACGATCCTGAAGGAACTCCATGGAAAACTCTTCACCGGTTCTTAATGATATGTTGTTATTCGAACTCTTGACCACCACTACCCCATCTTTTAATATAGTAGAACCAGAATCTTGCTGAAGCCATTGACCAGAAGAGCTTGCCTCACTAGCCATTGCTACGGCTATATTATGGGATCAATATTAATTGCATCAGAAAATCCTTTTACCTTCAGCATCCGATCATCCCCCATTTATTGAGCATATACATCGAAAAACTACTTCATCGAGTGCAACCAATCAATCCAAACGTCTTCTTCACTCTTAACTAATTAAAATTAAGCACACTTCTCCGGCTACCAACAGATATACTGACGGAGATATCAAACTACTACTATTATTGCAGCAATTCTGTTCAAAAATCACCCGCAAGCTCCTTCAGGAATCTAATGCAGTAACAGTTAATCTGGCACTAGCTCTTCCTCTAAATCAAACTGCTAAATCTATACAAACACAAAAATAAAAAAATAAAAAAAAACAATAGAATTTAGACAAGCTAATGATCTCGCAGATGCCTCATTAAATTACATTAAATAATATACAAAACTTCAATATAAGTCAATTAAATCCCTCAATTTTACGAAAATCGCGTTCGTAACTAGCAATCAATACAGATCAACGACCAATTTAAGCAGAGTAAACCAGATCATAAAAGCTAATGATAGTTCGTAATCGTTAGTTACCCTACCACAAGAAAACTTATCAACCAATCGAAAACGAAAAACAATCGGAAACTAAAATCGATACATAACAACGATACCTACTTGTAGAGATCAGAAGATGACCTAGTTTCTTCGTTATCTCTGTGATTTAAGTGATTTGCTTCAGTAGTACTTCACACGTTGACTAAACGAAAAAGCGGAATCGATCGAGATAAAAGATTCGATTGATGAATTGGAATAGAACTGTAGGTTTCAATACTTGAATCGAATGAAAGATGTTTGGACACATGGGAGAGCGTGTGAGGGAGGGTGGGTTAATTAAGATTTGAATCATAGTGGTGAAAGGACAATTGGCTATGGCGCTGGCGGATACAATTGGACGCCATTGAATAAAAAAATAATCACTTTTTTTTTTTTAATTTGAATCTTAGTATATTTCTTTAAAACATCAATATACGTCTACTTTAGGGCAACTTATAGAAATACTGGTGTATTTTGTTTTTGTATTTTACTTTTACTATTTAATGGGAATTTATTTATAATTTTATAATCGATTATAGTAACAGCTAGATGGAATCTTAGTCGCATAGGAGTTGAGTTGGAGTTCTTGTTTTGCCCCTTATGCTCGATCAAACCAGAAGAATTTCATCATTTGTTTTGGTTTTGTAAGGTCTCGGCTGATCTTTGGAGAAAGGTGTTCATGTGGATTAATGTCTTGAAAGATAAACTTTTTGATGTGTTTGAGTGGATTGATTAGTTTAATTTGAGATTAGATAAAAAGTTTGCTATAGAGGCTATCATTGGTGTCGTTATTTGGGTCATCTGGAGGTTTCGGAATGAGACGGTTTTTAGAGATAAGCCTACTTTGCATATAGTTTTGTTTGATAATATCGTGGATTATTTTTTATGTGGTATGTTAATAGAATCAATAAAGTGAAAGCGTTTTGGACTAACCGATAACCATTTGCAAGTTATTAATATTTTTTTTACATATTTTTATACTAGGTTAGAAGTTTGATCTATTATATTTTAAACCTGTGATCTCTTGTATTTTACGTATGTGATCTTAACAAGACTATTAATGCTTGTTTATACATTACTTTTTTATCAAATAATCAAGTTTAAAATCATGGAGATACTAATACGCGGAAACCCTAGCATTGAATTCGTAAATGGAAATTTTAAGTAATAATGAATGATTACATAGTGTTTGTATGGGTTGAGATTGTAGAGATTGTAGAGATTATTAGGCTTTAGGTACTGTCGATATTGTTGTGTTCCAGCCTCCAAAGCTACAGGAGTCATCATTGTTGACAAAAGGAAACCTACGGGATAAGTTTTTCTTTTCACCCTATGATGAACACAATTAATGAAGACAACTACAATGGTGGCTGCCAAGACTATAAATAGAAACTTTATTCTTCAGTTGTATGCATCCCAAAACACAGAGAAACATATAGTATAACACTTAGAGTGAGAGTGTTAGTAAGATGGTTGGTTTTTTGTAATAGTTGAGTGTGAGAGTTGCTCCTCCTATTGTAATTCTATTTTAGTGTTTAATAGAAGAGTTTTCCAACCCCAACAACTGGTATCAGAACCCCGTTTGGTGTCTAGGGAATTCTTTACGAATTTTTCTGGTTTTTTGTCAAAAAAAAAAAAATTGTCTCAAAATCCATTTTTGAGCACACCGTTTGAAAGGGCTTGTTTCAAGGATTCCAAAAATATATTTTTCGTAATTTTGTGACTACTGGAAGGCAAAGTTGGTCAAATCTCGTCGGAAAAACCAGGTGGCCGGAGAAGACTGCCAGAGAAGGAGTGACGTCACCATTGACCAGAAGTTCAGAAAAGTTGCGTTTTAGCCCCTGAAGTTCTAGAAAATTGCAGAAAGGTCCCTCTGTTTATGAAAAAACTACAGTTTGGTCCCTGTTCTTCTGAAAACACCTGTTTTGGTCCCTGTAGTTCTGAAAAGTTTCAAAAAAGTCCTTGGTTGGTAGAAATATTTCAGATTGGCCCCTGTAAGTTTCGAAAATTACAGTTTAGCCCTTATAGTTCCGAAAAGTTACAAATTAGCACATAACTTTTCAAGAAAGTATATTTTGACCCCGAAAAACTATACCCCACCATTTTTTACGCTCCCGAATCCAACCGAGAGCTCGGTTTTATCTAATTTTTCCACGAAATATTTGTAAAATAAATTTGCAATATTTTCGATGGAATCTACAAGTACGATTACGATGGTTCGACTTACGCCCACAAATTACAACATGTGGAAGCCAAGGACGGAAGATTTGCTTAATCTGAAAGATTTAGCAGAGCCTATAGAAAAGCAAGGCGTCAAACCCGACACGAAGACAGATGAAGTTTGGACAAGAATAAACAGGAAAACAGTGGAACAAATTCGACAGTGGATCGACCATAGTGTTTTTCATCATGTCTCTCAAGAGACAGGCGCGTACAAACTTTGGGAGAAGCTCGAGAATATGTATCAGGCAAAGACGGCATGCAACAAGACCTTGCTGATGAGGCGCCTTGTAAACCACAAGTTACGAAGTGGTACATCCATAACCGAGCATACGAGTCAGTTCCAGGATCTCGTAAACCAGCTCGATGCTGCTGATTAGGTTCTCAAAGACGGGGAACAAGCTATATTTCTCTTGAGTTCTCTACCAGATAATTAGGAGACGCTTGTTGTGACTCTCAGCAATTCTGCCCCCGGTGGTAAAGTGACAATAGATATGGTCACAGACGCCATAATGAACGAGGAAGCAAGAAGGAAAGAAGCTGGTACAGACCAGTCTTTTGCCCTTATGTCAAAAAAACAAAGAAAGAGGCGGGGGCAAAACTGGAGGCTGAGGTCGAGGTAGAGGTAGAGGCAGACATAGTCAAAGTAGAGGAAGATCCCAAGATTCGTGGGAAATCACGAGATCAAGGGAAATCGGGAGAGCGAGGTAAATCTTCAAATACATGTTTTGAAGGCTATTGCAATCATTGTAATTATTATGGCCACAAAAGGAGTGATTGCCGAAGGTTCTTACGAGAGCAGCCCGAGATAAGCCATAATCCAAGCAGGGAGAATGGTGAAACCATGGTCACCATAACACAAGACGTTGCCCTTGTTACATATGAGGAGGAAGCATGTCTACATGTTGGAACTCATGATGATGAATGGGTGATTGATAGTGCTGCATCATATCATTCAACTCCAAATCGGTATTTATTCACTACTTATAAACCCAGCGACCATGGTACCGTAAAGATGGGAAACACCAGTTTCTCAAGCATTGCTGGTATTGGTGATGTGCATTTAAAGACCAATGTTCGATGTACATTGGTGTTGAAAGATGTTCGGCATGTCCTAGAGCTGAGAATGAATCTTGTCTCAGTTAGAGCTCTTGACGTCCAAGGATATGATAATCAATTCAAAAATGGCACTTGGAAGTTGTTGAAAGGTGTTATGGTTGTTGCAAGGGGACAACTTGATGGTACTCTTTATAACAGCCATGCAAAGCTGCTTCAACTATGTCTCAATGTTGTTAAAGAAGAGACATCACCAAACTTGTGGCATAGAAGACTAGGCCACATGAGCGAAAAAGGATTGACGACTCTTGCAAAGGAGTCCATTTCAATGGCAAAAGACGTTGCCCTAGATCCCTGTGAATACTGCCTATTTGGGAAACAACATAGAGTTTCCTTTAACTCCACAAGAAAGAACCGCTCTGAATTGCTGAGCCTTGTCCACTCCGATGTATGTGGACCCATTGAAGTAGAATCTTTTGGTGGAAGCTGGTATTTTGTGACATTCATTGACGATGCATCATGAAAGGTATGGGCATACTGTTTGAGGATGAAGGACCAAGTATTGGACCGCTTCAAAGCTTTTCATGCAATGGTGGAAAGACAAACACGCAAGCAGTTGAAATGTCTCAAGTCAGATAACGAAGACGAGTACTATTCACGTGAGTTCTCTAAATACTGCACGGAACATGGTATCAGACATGAAAAGACTGTCCCACGAACCCCACAACACAATTGTGTAGCAGAACGGATGAATCGTACAATTGTTGAGAAAGTTCGATGCATGCTCAACATGACTAAACTCCCAAAGCCATTTTGGGGTGAGGTTGTATTGACATCTTGCTATCTAATAAATAGGTCACATTCCGCTCCATTAAAATGTTGAAGTTCTGGAGAAGATATGGACAGGTAAAGACATATCATATTCTCACTTGAGAGTATTTGGGTGCAAGGCGTTTGCACATGTATCAAGTGAATTGCGGAAGAAGTTGGACCTCAAATCCACTCCATGCATATTTATTGGATATGGAGATGAAGAGTTCGGGTACAGGCTATGGGACCCAGAACTAAAGAAGGTTATTCGATGTAGAGATGTGGTTTTCTATGAAAACCAATATTATGATCTCAAGGCACCGTTTAACAAGCAACAAAGCTCCAAAGTTTCAGATATAATATATGAAAATAAAGATGATGTTTCCATTGAAGAAGAGGATGAAGAAGTTGATGATGTAAATCAAGAAGGTGTTGAGCAGGGGGAGCTTCCACCCCATGATACTTTAGATACATTTCCAGAAGTTACAAACGAAGGAACTCAAGTTAGACTATCCGAATGAGTCCGTGCTCCATCAAGAAGATATCCGACTTCAAACTACATCCTTCTTACTAGTGAGGGGGAGCCAGAGAGCTTTCAAGAAGCTCAATCTCATATTGATAAAGCAAAATTGGCAGAAGGCCATGGAAGAAGAAATGAATTCTTTGCAAAAGAATCAAACATATGAGTTGGTGAAACTCCCCAAAGGAAAGAAAGCCTTGAAAAACAAGTGGGTTTTCAAGTTGAAGAAAGACGACAAGGGAAATACTATAAAGTATGAGGCGAGACTCGTTGTCAAAGGTTTCCAACAAAAAGAAGGAATCGACTTTGATGGAATTTTTTCGTCGATTGTGAAGATGATGTCTATTCGAGTTGTACTCGGATTAGTTGTCAGTCTACATCTTGAACTTGAGCAGATGGATGTGAAAACAGCCTTTCTCCATGGTGATTTGGATGAAGAAATATACATGGAGCAGCCTGATGGCTTTAAAGTCCCAAAGAAAGAGCATCCCGTCTTAAAATTTTAAGAAGAGCCTTTATGGTCTTAAGCAAGCCCCAAGGCAGTGGTACAAGAAGTTTGATTCATTTATGATGAATCATGAGTACAAGAGAACTGTTGTAGGCCATTGTATCTATCTGAAGAAGTTTCCAGATAGGAAATTTGTCATCCTTTTGCTCTACGTGGATGATATGTTGATAGTGAGCCAAGATGCAACGATGATCAACAACTAGAAAAAGGATTTGTATAAGTTCTTTGATATGAAAAACTTAGACCAAGCACAACAAATATTGGGCATGAAAATTATCTATGATAGAAAATCAAGAAAATTGTTCTTATCATAGGAAGAGTATGTTGAATGTGTGATCAAAAGGTTCAACATGGAAAATACCAAGCCCATTGGTACGCCCTTGGCTAACCACTTCAAGTTGAGTAAGAAAAATTGTCCATCTTCTGAGAAAGAAAAAGAAGAGATGAAGGCAGTCCCCTATTCCTCAGCCATAGGAAGTCTTATGTATGTAATGGTGTGTACAAGACCAGATACTGCTCATGTTGTCGGTGTTGTGAGTAGATATCTAGCTAATCCGGGAAAACAACATTAGGAAGCAGTCAAATGGATACTTCGATACCTCAAGGGTAGTTCGAAACTATGTTTATGCTACGGGGGAGCAAAGCCAATCGTGGAAGGTTATACAGATGCCGATATGGTCGGAGATCTTGATAGTAGGAAATCTACATCAAGTTACATTTTTACTTTGGTAGGGGAAGCTATCTCGTGGTAATCCAATCTACAGAAGTGTGTCGCGCTGTCAACAACAAAAGCCGAGTATATTGCTACCATTGAAGATGGGAAGGAGCTTATATGGATGAAATGATTTCTTCAAGAATTAGGCTTTCCACAATAAGAGTACATCATTCATTGTGATAGTCAGAGTGCTATGGACCTGAGTAAGAACTCGATGTACCATTCCCGCAGACATGTTGACAAAGGTGGTGACACAAGAGAAACACAAACTATGTGCTGACATAGTTGGGATGAGGATTGTTGGACGGAGACTGGAGGGGGAGATTTGTTGTGTTCCAGCCTCAAAAGCCTCCAAAGTTACAATAGCCATCATTGTTGACAAAAGGAAACCTACGGGACAAGTTTTTCTTCCCACCCTATGATGAACACAATTAATGAAGGCAACTACAATGGTGGCTGCCAAGACTATAAATAAAGACTTCATTCTTCAGTTGTATGCATCCCAAAACACAGAGAAACATATAGTATAACACTTAGAGTGAGAGTGTTAATAAGAGGGTTGGTTTTTTTGTAATAGTTGAGTGTGACAGTTGGTCCTCCTATTGTAATTCTATGTTAGTGTTTAATAGAAGAGTTTTCCAACCCCAACAGATATTGCTCTTACTTCACTGCAAATCAGTGTCAATAACATTCAACATACAAACAAAATCACAAACTAAAATGCACACACATAATTCGTTGGAGTTAAAGCAGAGATTCCATACTTGTTAGTTTTGCAATGACAACGATTTCTCATGTGAAAGTTCTTGAAGACGAATCAAAGAGACATAATTCTTTTATATATGGAGAGAGAGAGAGAGAGGGGGAGAGAGAGAAAGAGAGAGAGATGTGTGTATGTTTGTTTGTGTGTGTGTGTGTGGGGGGGGGGGGGGGGGGGGAGGTAAAGGGAAAGTTGGATTATTTAATTTTCTTTTTTAATTAAAATGTTTTAGTTATATAAAAAGATGGAGAGAAATTAAAAAGGCTTTGATGTTGCTCAATGCTCAAGGTCCAAGCATGTCAATTTTAAAAACTACAAGGATCATGTTTGTTAAAAGAAGTTAACAAGGGATAATGTCATAAAAAGTCTTAAGTTTGGCAGAAAATGTTGGTTTTACACTTCGATAGATTTGTAGTTCGTTTATGCCGCAAACTTGTCATTTTTTTCGGTTTTGCCATTTTTACCTGTAATAGCAGGTTTCCAGGTTACCGTGAATTGTTTTTTGCGAAAAAACTCTTAAGTTTCCAAATATTTTGCAAAAAAACCCTTACGGTTATAAAAATATAAAAATATAAATATATATTCAAAATTTGATAAAACAAAATAGTTTTTAAAAATTTAAATGTCAAAAGTTTATATCAAACTAATATAAATTTTATTAGACTTATATTATCTACTATAATAAATAAAGGTTTTTTTGCCACATGTCCTCTTCTCATTCATTTGGACACATGGCGTTTTTTAGATTTTATAAATTTTATATTTTCCACTTGTCATTTTATTGTATTTTTCATTTTATTAAATTAAAATTTCATATTTAATGTGTAAGGTAATATATATGTAAAGTATTTATTAAAAAGAATTTATATATGTAATGTATTCAATACATTAAAGTCTCATTAATTTTAATATTTCAAATTTTTCTTATTTTTCTTATAAATTCCAACTTTTCAAATTGTTAAAATTTTATATATATTTTTTTTAATTAAACCCATGTAATACATGGGTTTTACACCTAGTGAAAAATATGATACAATATTATTTCTGAAATGCAAACCTTTTAAACATATAAATATTTTTATTTTTCTTTTAAAAAAAGTAATTGAATTTAATTAATGTCATATTATTCATATGTTTTAACTAGTTTAACATATTTAATTATTAGCTAACAGACGTTTTTTAATTTGCTTTTGAAAATTTTAAGTATTAATTAAGGAATATATTCAAATTTTGATAAAACTATGTAACTTTTTTAAGATTTAAATAAAAAAAGTTTATATCAAACAAATATAAAATTTACTGTAAGTAAAGCTAAAAATATGTTTCTATTTTGGTTTTATAATATAAGTATAATAAAACTTATATTATTGATATAAACTTTTGACAATTAAATTTTTAAAAACGATTTAGTTTTATCAAAATTTGAATATATATTTGTATACGTTTATAATCTTAAAGGGTCTTTTTTGTAAAATATTTGTATACTTAAGGGTTTTTTTCGCAAAAAATAATTTATGATAACCTGAAAACCTACTATTACAGGTAAAAATGACAAAACCGACAAAAAAATGACGAGTTTGCAGCATAAACGCACAAAAAATCTGTCGAAGAAAAACCGATATTTTCTGCCAGACTTAAGGTTTTTTATGACATTAGCATTGTGACCTTTGGTAAATTTCAAGGACCATTTATGTAATATTTTCTAATTTGTCTCTTAATCGTTGAGAGGGGAAATTTTATGATGCGTTTAGTTGCGGGAAAATATATCGTTTTCCGAAAAAAAAAAAATTAAATGCGTTTTGTTCGTATATTCTTTTAAAAGTTTCACAAAAAATGAAAATTTTCCGTTTTTTAAAATTACAAAGACGTTGAAATTTTTTTGAAAACTGATAATCATTGTTTTCCACATTTTTTATTTCCAAATTTTTTCTAAAATATAAACACACATCCACTCTCACCCCATCTACCTCCTACATACTCTCATTTTAACACTACCAACCTACCACACTCTTACCTACCGACACACACTAACTCCCAAGCCCGCCTAACCCCCTACATACATACACACCCACAAACACACACATACCTACCCCTACAAACACACACCCACACTCACCCTCACTCTACAAATACACATATACATACCCCCTACTCACAAAACACCCCCCCCCCCCCCCCCCCCATCACACACATTCACACACACACAAACACACACATACCCACCCACCTAACATCACTACCATAACCATCGACCTACCATCTCTATCATCATCACCACTATCCCATCACCCGTATAACCATCGCCGCCGCCATCACCACCACCACTGTCATCACCCCCACCCCTATCATACCATCACTATCGTCTTTTAAAAATAAAAACCGATAGAAAAATATACATATAAACACGTTTTCTAATTTTCCTAAAACTGAAAATAAAAAATAAATAACTTTTCTAAATTTTCCAATAAAAATTGAAAAGAAAAAAAAAATCAAAATTGTTTCATAGCTAAACACAACATTAGCCTCTTAATCATTCGTACATAAACCATTCACTGGACCCCAATTTCCACCCACCTCCCTCGCCTCCCAACACCAGCCTCCAGCACCACCCTATTCCTTCCTTCCCCGTCAACGGCGCCACCGTCCTCTTTCCCCGCAGCCATCGTTGCTGTCCTCTTCTTTCCCCACAGCCACCGGTTCCGTCCCGTTCTTTCCCCACATCAGCAATCAAGGTAATCGGGAATTGCTTGTAAGTGATTCTCTTTCCATCTTGGCAAACTTACCATATAATTTGCCTTTTTTTTTTGGATCAAAGGATGCCATAAAAGACCATCCATACCCCTACATTATCTTTCTTCGTTTTCCCCTTATGCTTCGTGTCTTCCACCGAGAGTAAATGCTCCTAAAGTTACCAGGAGAAGTAACAATAGGTTGATTTTTGCAGTGTGAAATAGTTGATTGCATTATTCTTCTCTTTCTTGTTTCTAGCTTTTCGGTGCTTTCTGGAGTTGTAAATTTTGTTAATGAAATCGTATTTTCTGACAAGTTCTGCTGAGCTTTGGGCTCTGTATATAGGTTGAATGAAAGGTCAAAGAAGCCATGATCGTTAAGATTGGTGACGTTTGGACCTTTTTGTGGGGAAAAGAACTGGCATGGTTGCTTTTGCTTGCTGTATACACAGTTGTACATGTGCTAGATCATTATGTACATTGCATCCTTTTCTAGTGTCCCTAAACTTGTGCTTGCAATTAACTTCTGCAGTTATGAATGTTGTGCTTTTATTTTTTGGGTTTGAACATGTTCCTAAAGTCAACATCATATATGTAGTAGAAAGAGATTGCATTGTGTTCAAGTCAATAAAGAGATTGCATAGTAACTTCTTCTGCAATTAATTATGAGCAAAAAGTTGATCTCTTAATAAAACAGTGAAATTCTTTGGTCATAATTCATAATTTATATAATTAGATACCTCAAGAATGGAGCATACTTGTCAAATATAAACATGACATCAATATTGCATTGTTGTTTTGTATTATCTGTGACCCTCGAAAAACTTGGTACTTTATTTTTAAGTTTCAACACTATTCCTTTTATATGAAGATTTATTTTATTTTATTTTTATTTTTTTGTTTGTAAAAGGTGAGTTCTAGTGGATGTTGAGGCATGGCTAAGATCAAGGACCGAACTGAAGACTTCAAAGATGTTGTCAACATGGGAGCTTTATCTTTGGGATTTAAGGAGGTTTGTTCTCATTAATTGTTGTATTCACCATGTTTGACCAATCTTTATCCTATTTCACCATTATTTCCTCTAATGATTTTCTGATGTGTAAGTGTAATTACTATCAACAGGCCAAAAGGGCAGCTCTAATGGCATCTTTCATCATGCACAAACCTAGTGAAAGATCACATTTTACCAAAGCTACATTAAGAATAGTACACAAATCTTTACTACCATATACAAACATATTTGTTTCTTGTATAATTATCCTAAATATTAAAAAATTCTTATTTTCTTCATTTTTCAGCTACAAGGCATTGGGATTCTAGAACAGTTCTTGATAAAGCATAGAAAGGATTATGTCGATCCTCATCGTACCACAGAAGAGGAAAGAGACAGCATTGAACACGAAGTAAGGCTATAAAAAATATCTTTAATCCAAGGGCACAATGGTCATTCTTAAAAGGTTAACAACTAGTTCGTTAACTTAGACACACACGAACCAAAATCTTTAGGAAACTTCAAAATAAGGACTGCTTTTGCAAAAGTGAGCTTTTTGGGACCAAAATTGAAAATTTCAGCTAAACCCAGGGACCAATATGTAATTTACTCAAGTTTTAAAATACATGACTTTTTTACAGGTTAGTGTTTTTGTAAAAGCTTGTAAAGAACAGATTGACATTCTCAAAACCAGCATAACTGATGAAGAAGCAAATGCAAAAGGATGGGCTGGAACTAGGGGTGATGATGCTAATGCTGATACTATCACACACAAACATGGAGTTGTACGTATAACTTTTCTTGATTATTATGATTATTTATTTATTTATTTATCTATTTGAATTACAGGTTTTGATTTTAAGTGAAAATCTACATTCATTGACATCACAATTTGATCAACTGAGAGGTGTACGCTTTCAAGAAGCTATTAATCAAGCTATGCCTAGAAGAAAACCAAAACCAAAGTGGTCCCCACCTGAAAAAACTGAACCAACAATTTCATCAGAGATGAGGGGCCCAGGTGAAATTACAACTGAACCCCCCATGAAAGTTCAACAGCAAGTTTTAGATGATGAAATGCGTGCTCTTCAGGTATTTTTGTATACTACGTATTTAGTCCCCGTGCTTATCAAAATTACGTGTAACCATATTTGTGCGTATTGTTAAACTATGCAAAATGACCATACTACCCCTATAGGTGGAGTTATCAAGTTTTCTTGATGCTGCACGTGACACTGAAACAAAGATGGTAGAGATGTCAGCATTGAATCATCTAATGTCAACACATGTCTTGCTACAGGCTCAACAAATAGAGTATTTGTATGATCATGTCAGAAATAGCATTGTACTTTACTCTTTGTGCCAATATAGGCAATATTTATTTACAATAATATCAATGCACTTGCAATTCCTTAACTATAATAATGCCAACATAAAGTAGAATGCTATATTGGTAGTATCTGATTTATTTATTTATTTATTTATAGGCGGTTGAAGCAACAAAGAATGTTGAGATGGGTAACAAGGAACTAACTCAAGCCATACAGAGGAACAAAAGTTGCGAAGTTTTTCTTTTGCTTTTCATAGCTGCTTTAATTATTGCTGTTCTTTTTGTTGACTTGTATAATGATTAGTACTTAAATCAACCCATCATTTAACTTAGGGATCATGTTTTTCTTCTTTTTTTTTTTTGGAAGAGAGGCAAAATGTTTTTCTTCTTTTATAAAGGGTTATTTGTTTTTGCAATATCAAAAGAGAAAAATGAGTTGCTTGTTTTAGTTATGGATGTTCTGTTAGCATTTTATTCTGTTACAAGTTATATTTCAGTGGCATTAATGAATCATGAAAATTATATTTTATTGGGGAAGGAGGGCAAAAAGGACCGTGTTGTTACTCGCAACTATAATGTCCTATTGGTTTTATTATAATTATGTGTCTTACAAAATGCATAGTGTCAAACTCAAATAATCAAAACATTGGAGGAAAATAACATATTAGATCTTCTAATTTGTTCACTACCATGTTAATTAAATTGAAATGAAATATGCATATGTTGTATTGAGAATTTGAATTCACAACTGCTAGTTAAGTCCAATACTGTTTTAATGAACTAATCATTAAAATGACCAAAAAATGTAAGGATATAAGATCAAATTATCACTTTCAACTTCAATCATATATAAAATAAAATAATGTATAAAATTGCTTTTTCAGTAGTCATCGACATCATATTTCAGTATTCAAAAGACATACTTGGGTTATCATGATTTATATATATATATATATATATATATATATATATATATATATATATATATATATATATATATATATATATATATATATATATATATATTTTATTTCTTTGTGTAAACACCAATTTTCGAGATCGATGTTCCATTTTTTTTTTCGTGAGACAAAATATTACAACTTTTGTCTCGTATTAACACTGATATGGTCTCGGACTCTCGGTTCATGAACGTCAAACACAGATCAAACAATTGTCTTGTTTAACAATCGGGTCGTCTTTAGGAAGAACATATTTACCTTGGCATCACGATGGATACATATTCCACACACTAAAATACACAAGAAATATGGCTTTGTTACAAGAGAAAACCATTAAAAGGAACTTGTAAAGCAAGCAAGTAGAATCGCCTAATTAATAGAATATGGTACTGTTCGGGTGTAGCTAGGATGCTTGAAAACCCAATATGAATCGTATTCACACAGTTGACCAGTTAAATCGGCACGCACAAATATGTACGGATCTGATTCACGTTCACCACGTGTGACATGTCCATAGGGCCTCATCAATTAGGTTCCGTTTACCTAAATTACTAGCTTATACAGATCAAATGCGATGCGAGTGTTATTATATGGAAACTCATCGTCCTCGATATTAGTTAGGAGCTGTGTGGACGGTTTTCGGTGGGCCTTTGTCCTTGTTCCGACAGTTTTCTCATAAGATTGAAGATGGTGGGAACAAACTTCGTAGAAATCGACAGAATTCCTGTAAGCTGGTAACACCAGATTAAACAAAACCCATCAAATATTAATTGCAACTTCTTTTCTTAATTAACATCACATATATAACACATGCTAGTACGTGCAGTTTGGCATGCAATAATAAACTACGAGATTGATGTGACGTGGGACAAAATTTGCATATCATTTGTCTCATCCAAAAAGATACTACAAAATGGACATGAGACTCGCGAATGCCCTTTGCATCCGCATCATCGGAAATTTCCATAGAAAGGTCATCGAGTCTCTGGTTTCCACCTTTTTCGGAGGGAAGAAGATTGCAATTTTTATCCCATTGAAGTCTATGGCACTACATGAACAACCTATTCTTTATTAATCGTGGCATTAACACTTACAAAGCCATGTCGGAATTCAGCACCTATGTCTAGTTGAACCCACAAAGCTTTCAGAAGCAAATAGCTGATGAAAATCATTACTAGATACAACGGGTTCCTGGAAAATAAAATAGGAGAAAGGTTGGTACTGAGGTAATTAATCAAAATGAACAGATATTGAGACTTTATAAAAAATACAATACAAAAATTAAAGAACCTCAAAAGAGTGATGAATTCATTGAATCCCAGGACGAACAAAGCAGCAATAGCCCATGGAGGTGGTAACCAGTTGCTGCTTCGCTTGTTAGCTTCCTGAAAAACGAAAATCAGAAGATGCAATTGCTAAATAATCCCAGAAGATAATATTAACATTAGGAAGATAATAACATGCCTGTGAAGAAATAGCTTGAGTTACAGTATACTCTGTCTCTCTCTGAAATTGACACCACAAAGATTTGCACTGAACAGGAGTAATCAATGTCCTCGATGCTGGGATCTAGGTGTAAGACCAGATAAATCACCAAATTAAAATATCTAACAAAATAATCATATTAATTAATAATAGAATAAAAATACATTACTTTTTCCCATGCGCTTGAGGCCAATGGATCGTTTGTTGTGGAGCTTTTAACAGCAACTTTTGTTGGATCCAATAGAGTAAGGACTAGTATATCTGCAATTTTATCAGCATCTCCATCCAAACGAATTACAGCCAACACAGATAGCAACCTTAAAGACTGAAATAATATATCACATGTTAAAATCTACAACCATAAATTATTATTTTTTTAATATTAATTTAGATTCATACAGAAGCACGAGCTGTTTTAGTAATTGCACGGATATCTTCCTTTCCAGTCCAGACTCGAGGCATTTGATCGCTATCATGATTAAATATGCTTACAAACCTGTATAAGATAATTAATTATACGAACAGTAGAAATATATAGTTTCAAATAAAAAGTAGAAATGCACAGTGTCAGTACCTCTCTTTCATGAGAGATAAAACTCTGCCAGCTTCTTCTTTGGCTTTCTTTTCAACTATATCTCTAGCATGATTTTCCAATTTCGAAAGGAATTCTTTTTTGGAGTCTTCTTTCATTTCATAGCCAGAAAGTGCAGCAGAACACTCGGTGACAGCTGTTTGAGTCTCGCGTTTATGAAGTTTTCTTATTGCAGGCCAAGTGTCATCATTAGTTGCTTGTAGAAGAGCCTCCACTGGTCCATATAATGCTTCCTTTAGTTTTGACTGTACAAAAAAATACATATAATTAACTTGAGTATCTAATAAAAAAAAGTATATATCAAAACTTTATTACCTCATATAGTGTAGAAAGATCGGTTAACTTTGTATTACGAACATCAGCAATCTGTGCATCGATTTCGTTTGAACACTTTTCCCTTACTTTAGATGTGTCACAGTCAGCTTGTTTGATGATGGCACCTATACATTCAAGACACAATTTTTTTTTTATGTGCATATTGATAATTATTATTTATTACTATCATAATAGTTATATATATGAAGATGTTATTATTACCTTCAGACTGATGATCAAATAGCTTCATGGTTGATATTTTGCAATCACGGGCAGCCACTGCAAACCCTTGTCCTTCACTCAAAGCGCTTTCAAATGCTTTATTGAATTTTTCAAGTGTTTGAGATTTTATATGTCCCAATGTTGAGTGGTAGGATGGTTGAACAAGCTAAAAAAGAAACAAGTAATGAGGGGAATTAAGTCATATAAATTATATTTTACCACAATCCCAATTGAATATAGCGTAACATTACTTGCAACAGCTTCTCTTCCATTTGCTTTCTCTTACAAGTCCTAACTCCTTCTTCAAAAAATGTAGTCTCATCGTCATATCTGCAAAAGGAATTTATACTAGAAATAAAAACAACAAATTCGCTTGAATTTATGCTCAATATACAGTTAGTTATATGCACATGAATAACAAGAACAAGTACATATGTGCATAATCATTTCTTTAAAACAAGTATATACACATGAACATATGCTAAGTGTTTATGCGCATACCCTGAAAAACAAGTTTGAAGCATTGCACTAAGCCTCTTCCCTAAGTCCGGCACCAATTCAGACTTCACGGTATTCTCTAATTCGCACCACTCCTGTATGTAATATTTTAAAAACAATTAGTTTAAATATCTCAAGGAAAACATCAACCAATGAAACATGAAAACAACGAACCTTGTTTGCAACAAAGGCAGCGTATTTCTCATTAGCAATTTCTTCACAACGCACAGTAGCCACCATCACCTACAGAAGCATCAAAAGACATCACACACAGTAAAAACACAGAATATGGTTAAAAAAATTAATCAAAAGGAGTTAATTTTGAAAACTACATTTACCTTGTGAGCAGGAAGGTCAAGGTCTCGGTTCTCCTTGATAACTTTCCATATCTGTTCTGCACTAAAGGAAAAACCTGAAGCAGGAACAACTCCCTGCCTATCACCAGCAAGCCCTCCAGGTGCAATAGAATGGTAGAATCTTTGCCTCAAATTTGCAACCTTGCATAATGTATAAAAAGTAAATAATAATAATATGTTATTTAAGGTGTCCATGTGTCATGTGTCCCACATAACATATCATACATAAAAGTAACTTTTTCTTCTACCTGCTCTTTGAATTGTTCTTCCTTCTCTTCAAAACTAGAAAGAGCAACAACTTGAATCTGATCAAGTCATCAGTACGAAATACAATACAGACACTTGTGAGAAATAGTTTTTGTTAAAAGTAAACAAAGAGTAATATGTTCTGTAACTTACATTGAAAAATGTACTCAGTGGTGTTTCCTTGTGAGCTTCTGGCTTGGGAACAGAATCCCATATCTATCATCAAGAATATTTTAGACTTTTATTCTTTGGTAAAAGAGTATTAGTACAAATAAAAATAAGTTTAATAAAGTTTACCTTCTGGATATCTTCTCTTAAGACAGGCTCTAAATTTTCCAGAGGCGTCTAATGACAACAAAAAGGAAAAAAGATCCAATAAGCATCAGGATGTTACCAATAGAATTATCAGATAATGAACTCGTATATATATATATTGAACGTTCTAGAACAGCAGTGTGTAAGATAGATAGATAAACCACACTTACTCTTGTTTTATCACGTATAACAAAAATTAAAGTTGTTTTTCGGGGACTAAATAACCGCATCATGACCTGAAAAGGAGAAATAGGAAGTTAAATTGTTGTGTGTTATCAATGATGAGAACAACTAAAGAAAAATCTATAAATGGCATACCTGGAATACAGTTTTCAGCAGAGGCTTATTTGCAGCATGCTCACGACCAATATCATGGCACCACCTAACACATATTTTTAAAGAGGAAAGCAATATAGATTATAAAACTTGTTAAATCTTTGTGAAATTGTATGTCAGAGAGATTGCAACATTTACATGTTTATAAGCACTATGTCTGAAACAGCAAGAGCAAAAAGTGCACTCTGTTTTTCAAACGCAGTATCATCCTGAAACATGCAAAAGTTTACTAAGCTGCAAGCAATGAAAAAGGTACACTTCACCAAAGTGAATAAAACAGTAAACTGCATTCAAAAGCTTAAAACTGTGAACAACTAAAAGGAACTATAAACCTGGAATTATTAAAAACAAGGATTCAGAAACCAGAATACAACCTCTCCTCTTTCCCTTCCATCAGTGCCCTCAAGATCCATTACAATAGTGCAAGGTTCAATGCCAGCACAGTGAGCCATCCAAATACCTTTGGTGGTTTGAGACCTGATAGGAGGGCAATGCAGTCTTTTTGTTATGCTGGTGCCAGATAAAAGAGAAGTAATGAACAAAATAGATACTTGCCTTCCCTTGAATGCATCCATTTCCCTGAAGTTGGTATGAAATAGATGATTTAGAAGTGTACTCTTCCCTGTCCCAAACACATAAGCATCACTGAAATCATCAGATGGAACTTGCATCAAGTGAAATGAATTGTCTAATGTGATTTTTACGCTTGAAAAAAAGGTATCTATACCGCTACTTTGTGGGCCCATGATAGAGACAACCGCATAAGAAAGACCACATTCACCGAGTTTTACTTCCTTCATGAACTTGTCAAGTCCTGATGCATTAAAACTACCATCTCCATCAATGAGATGGGTGGAGCAACATGCTGCAGCATCCACTGAGAAGGACAAAATGTACAAATATAGCATGATAAGCATTTCGCTACTTTGGAATAGAAGAATTTTCATATCATCTTAAGATACCAAATGTGATTACAAACAATTCAACCGTTACCAGAGTTCTATATAATCAATGACACCATAACTTGAAACCTATCATACTTGATCAATATTTAATCATAGCGTAAATAAGTTTTGGTATTAATTATCAGATTTATACCAAGTTTTAGGGCAGAATGATCTTTATTTATTTTACATATTGCTTAAATTCCGACTCTTATTGCTTACGATTATTACAAAGGAACAAACGGAACAAAACCTCCCATGGGACATCAATTAAAAAATTACCTAGTCCTGAAATGTGATCATTCCAGTCGATCAAATATCTAAACAGAAGTAAGACGCTTCTGTATTTCATCATTCAACGTTACATACATGTTATGGCTTAAGAAGAAGACTTAACACAAGATCAATTTGTAATTACACGATGAAAAGAAAACAATTGACATCGCTATAAGCATTCGAATTTCAAAATTGTCGACAATTAACAACATTCCGTTTTTTAATCATTATAACGCGCATCAAATTTGGAATAGTATATTTAAATAAGCTGGAAATTGAACGGCGTTACCCATCGGAGAGTCTCTGGTATTGAATCAGGCGATTGTTGGAGGATCAGAAATCGTTTTCGTTGAAACCGTGATTCGACGATGAGTGAGATTGAAAAAATCTGTATGAATTAGACATTAAGACCTTTGGGATTGGATTGTGCTCGTAAAAGCTTGGAGCGGGGAATAGATTGTCCCGACCGTCGACTAGAATGTTTATAAATCAAAGGAGAAAAACTTTTTTAAATTTCAAAGGTCGGTAAGTATTTGAATTAATTTAATATAACTAACCTTGTGCGTTTGCATTTACTCTTCCTTTTCTTATTGTTTTTTAAAATTATAATATTTTTATGTACATCCCAAAAATTTCATTTCGAACACTTCAACATACACGATCTTCGTATCAACAGAGAAATATCCAAGTTCTATCATACATGTTATATTTTACGTACATCCCACAAGATATCATATAGCAGGACCAAAAAATAGAGGAATTGCATAAAAATTTTAGGAGTTGCAAAACTAGGAAAATACTCATTTACAGAGGTAGTCTCGTCACAAAATCCGTCAATAAATGGTTTTACCGACGAATTTACACTTATCGGACTTTGTGACGTTTTTGAGTTTACACTTATCGGACTTTGTGACCATTTTTTTAACACTTCTAGGACAAAATTGAGTGTCTGTCCCTCGTGGTATATTATTACATGATACATTTAAAGTACAAGCTAAGATACTTCCTTCCCTTTACGGCTTGTATCTACACATATAATATGTATCATACTAATAAGCTTTATTAGTAAGCAAATATCTTATTGCATGGGAACACATGACAATATAAACCAACAATAGTTGTGTCATAAGATAGGGACTACATGTTATAGAAAACTATTATTAAAAAAAATTTAGCCTAACAGTATTAGATATTGTCATTTCTCTTTAAGATTAAATGTTTTAGGTCTCATCTTAATATAGGAATTACATGTTATAAATAATAGTGAAATTGTTATTAAAAAGTTTTTAGCTCAACAGTATAAGATGCGGCCAATGACTCACCACGATGCGATGGTCATTGACCTGGTTGACCTTTGATTTTTTGTTGCCCGTTGATCGTTGACTTTTTACCACTTTGACCTTGGGTCAAACTTGAAGGATTTAGGTTTTAATTGAGGTTTGATCATTATTTGGTGATAGTCGGTTCTATTTGGGGATCTTAGTTTACCAATACAATGTACATGCGGAATTTCACTTAAACACTTAAGGGTATATGCAACCTAAAATTGGATCTATGTTTTTTTCACATTTAATAACAACATACTTATGAAGAACACAACTAAAACCTATGAATTCGAAATTCATGTTTAGAATACATACATTTTGTAGATCCAACAAGCAAGTCAAAGTCTTCTTGTCTCTTTAGAAAACCTAGCTCCAAAATTATGAGAGTCTTTAATGTTTCACACCCAAGACGCAAGAAACTCGAAGATTGAGAGGAGAGAGGGGAGATTCTCGAAATTCCTCTTAGGAATGAGATAGCTAAAAATTGCAAGGTTTAAGGCTCTATTTATAGTTTTCTGGAAACTCTAGAAACCCTGAATTTGAACATATAATATTAATATTTTAAATCATATAATTATCTAGTTTCGTGGTTATCAAATAGAGACTTCTAGAACCTTATTTAGGGCTCCCAAAACCGGCCATCTATAGAGGATTCCAGATCCTCTCTGTTGTTCAACTATTGAACAATTATAACTCAACCATTGTACCTTAGATTAATTCTAATTAACTTAGAATTAATTCTAACTAACTCTTAATTAATTACTGTTATTTCTAATTAATATATCAATCATATAATATATTAATAAATCATATATCTCTCTCCTCTAATCAATCCAAGCTGTTTATTGGTTAGGAGGGAAACCCAACAAGGATTTTATTTTTATACTTCAATATTATGCCAATTTAGTTAGGACTCTAAACACATTAGTCCAATAGTCTCCCACTTGGATAAGTCACTAACTACAATTACAATTACAACTCTGAATAATAAATAAAGAATGTTTTCCCAAAGACACTACAAGACTCTAATTAGACGTTAATTCTAAGATAATTGACCATCTATCCCTTCGTTCTTCATGATATCGTATAGATACTAGATATAGATTTAAATCAATCTTATTATCCAAGATTCTATTTCCTGGTTTCCCGATTTGTGATGACATCATTAGACTACTAATTGAATACATCAACTTAGTCCTAACTGGGCCCACCACTTATAATGTCAACATTAAATCACCGAGGGGCCCAAAGATATTGCTTTTCCTTTTAAAGCAAAAGGAACGAATAAACTTTGACTATATAATCATCAATTTTACTCATCAAATCATGCATGGAAAATGAGACTTTTGATGAGCAATGACTAATGTGGTATTCTAGACATGCCCCACTTGTATATGAATGTAGCTACCTCATGTATGGGACCGATGAATGATAGTTGTAATGACTAAATTTTTCAAAGAAAATATTCATTTTTGAATAATCAAACACATTTCCATAATTTAAGAAATCCAATTCTAATTGTTTTCAAAACACGAGTCAAATACAACTTTTATTCCAAACATCAGAGTGTCCCGTAAAAATGTGTGAGAGAGTGCATACCACGCCATCAAGCTTTGCCCCTACCCTTGGGCTCTGATGTACCTAAAACAAATCCACAAACTATAAGCTAACGCTTAGTGAGTTCCCCAGAGCATACCCCCCCCCCCCCCCACAAGCCACATAACACATATCATATCAACTATAAAAGCTTCCTCTACCACATATCATATCATCTTAGCTATAAAGTTATCTCTACCACATATCACATATCACATTAACTATAAAGATATCTCTACCATTAGCCATAAAGGCTATCTCTACCGTTAGCTATAAAAGCTATCTCTACCCTTAGCCATAAAGGCTATCTCTACCGTTAGCTATAAAATCTATCTCTACCATAGCCTTAGAGGCTATCTCTACCGTCACCCATAAAGGCTATCTCTACCGCATATTACCACATAATCATGTCACACACCTCTACACAACAAATATACCAACTATCATAAAATGGGCTAGCCTTGGTGCCTTAGACCCATTGGTATGGTGAGAAGACTCACCTTTTGTCTGAAGAATCCGAAGTCTGCTCTCCTGACAGTATGTAACCACCCGTACTGAATAATAATGTTAGAACTTCACACAATCAATGGAGAACCCAA
This sequence comes from Lactuca saligna, assembly GCF_052625555.1. Lineage (NCBI taxonomy): Eukaryota > Viridiplantae > Streptophyta > Magnoliopsida > Asterales > Asteraceae > Lactuca > Lactuca saligna. The sequence goes on along the minus strand of NC_136425.1, from coordinate 9,677,159 downwards.
ACTACAAGTCCCTCCATAAGGCCCAAATATTCTTCCTTTGATAATGGGCCCAAAGTCCATGTCCATAAATCATTAATGGGACTCATGGCCCAATAAGGCCCAACCAAAGCATCAATGGCCCAAAACAGATAAACTGGCCCACCATTCCCAAAATACAACCAGGCCCAACGACCAATTTTGGCCCAACAGTTCAAAGGCCCAAAACAAAATCCAAGCCCATCTGTTGTGCGTACGCTTAGCGTACCAGCCTGGTACACGCGGCGTACTGAGTCTCTGGGCCTTACGCGCTGTGTACGCTAGGTTACGCCCAACGTACTAACAAATTAAGCACTTTCTCCATTAAGTGCATAATGCTCGATTCTCTTACGTCCAAAAGTCAGATCTAAACTTATTAAGATGGCCTAAGGCATAAAGTTGGCAACTTTATGCCTTTGCATGTCTTATATGTTCCCAATAACCCCATTAAGACCTTTTTAAGGTTCCTAATCCACGCATGCGGTCACAACACCCATCAAGACTTCATTTTTATGTTGTAAATGGACTAAAGGACCTCAGATCTAACGTTTCCAACCTCTGAAGTTGCTCAACTCACAAGACGAGATCTAAAACCAACAAAAGGGACCAAACTAGAAAACCCTAACTAGATCTAATGAATAAGATGGAAAGATCCAAGATTTATACCTCTAGAAGATCCTTAAGGTGATCTAGATGCATATTCTTGAAGCCCAAGGTCACTCTAAGCTTGCTTGACAACTTCTCCTTCTTGAATGGATACTAAAGATGGCTACAAATTCACTTTCTAAGCTCAAAAATGATCTCACAACTCTCTCTGGAGTAGAAGGGAGAAATAAGGCTGTGGAGGCTGTTTAGGGTTAGGTCCAAGAGGCTTAAGAATGTTTAAATAGTCATCAAGTCCATAAATTAGGGTTTTGGCAATTCAACACGTATGCCCAACATACTCCTGGTACACCCAACGCACATGCTGCCCCTCCGCGATCATCTTTGCCAAGTACGCTAAGCGTACCCATAAGTACGCCCAACGTACTTAAGGGACTTATTATGCTAAATTTAGAATTCTTCGAGGGTTTCAAGGAAATACCTGATTTGAAGTGTTACAACTCTCCCCCACTTGAACTAGACTTCATCCTCGAAGTCCGTAGCTATGAATAGATTGGGATAATGCTCCCGCATCTCCTCCTCCTCCTGCTCCCAAGTCCATTCGAAGCTTCTTCAGTGCTGCCATTGCACCTTTACCAGCTTCACCTCCTCGTTCTGAAGACCCTTTGTCTTTCTATCTAAGATGGAAACCGGCCTCTCGACGTAGTTCAAGCCCTCATCCACCTGAATATCATCCAACGAAATGACTGCAGACTCATCTATGACACACTTCTGAAGCTGAGACATGTGGAAGGTGTTGTGAATCTAACTAAGCTCCTTCAGCATATCCAAGCAATATGCTATCTTTCCCATCCAAGTCGTGATCCTGAATGGGCCTATGTACCGAGGCCCCAGATTGCCCCTCTTCTAAAACCTGATAATCCCCTTCCAGGGGGACACCTTTAGCAACACAAAATCCCCTACCTGAAACTCAAGACCTGATCGTCATTGGTCAGCATAACTTTTATGATGGCTTTGTACGACCCGCATCAACCTACTCGGATCCCGCACCCGAGCCTAACCCATATCCTGCTCCATGTCGCATAATCGCCATGCTAAAAATAAACACAATGATGTCAGGGTCATACATACTCTCGAGAGGTCTCACACACTCTCTAAGTTTCCTGGTTCTATCTCAGCCCTCCTTGATTCGAGTACATATCCTCTGCTTCCATTAGTATGGGCCTATACTACCTTCCACATCTATCCATACTTTCCTCAAGAATTGCCTTGACTTCACAAAGTCCCTTTTTACTTTCCAACTAATCTCATCCTAGGCTTGTCCTAGGGCACTCTTCGACCTACTCTCCGCCATCAGTTGCACAAGGAGTCCCTACCATCTTTCCCTAACTAGGTTGCAGATACTATTACATATCCGCTCACTAGTTAGTTAAAGCTAGCCGGAATCCCTATCAACACTAAGCAAGCAACATTCGTGCATTGAGTAACCATTACCAAGCATAACCTAATTAGGATACCATACTGCCGACTAACCAGTCCAAACATATATCTCAATAAACTCATACAATAGGCATATAAGGCATCCTTCCTAGATCCTTAGCCCTAATCTAGCTTTCAATTCTCATAATCATATCATATAACTTAACATGTATGGGTATCTTGGGGAAAACTTACTTGAGCTCGGCCGGTCACACACATCACACACCTTATTCTTTCTCAAAACTCCTTATTTCAAATTTTAGAAAACTATTTTTTTTATTTGTAAAAATCCTTCAAGCCCTCGATTTGAGTTCAGACACCCCCAAAGGTGTACCCGAATCCCTCAAACCAAGGCTCTGATACCAACTTGTAACATCTCAAAATCGAGACCCAAATTTTTTTGCTTAATTATATTACTTATGAAAATGGTTTATGGAAAACATCATTGTTATCATTTCAAACATCAAGTCACAAATAACAAGTCTCAAAAACCATATCATCAAATAGTAAAATGTTAGAGTATAATCCCAGGGTTCTCAAAGCGGAAATCATGTGTGTGTGATGCGCTGCTACCCTGTCGGCTCCTTCCCCTTAGCTGAAGAGGTATGAAACCAAAACTAAAAACTGTAAGCCCGAAGCTTAATGAGTTCCCCCATCATACCACATACCATACAATCATACATACTACCGGGCAATTTTGGGGTGCCCGACCTACCCATGTCAAGCCATTCTGGGGTGCTGACCTACCCATGTCAAGCCATTCTGGGGTGCTGACCTACTCGTGTCAGGCCATTCTGGGGTGCCTTCCTACCCTTCGGTCTATCTCACCTAGTTACGGGGACTATTTTCACCCCTACTACTATCATATAATAACATATCATAAACATGTTGTTAGACATATCTGGGGTGTCTGACCTACCCTTTGGTCCTAACAACCGAATCGGGGGACTATTCCCATCCTACTACCACTATCACATAGAACATATCATACAGGCACATAGAACACATCAAGTAATAGCAAACCGGACAATTATCACAAAGGACAATCATCTCAACTGTAATCAACTACTAGTGGGTCGGCCTTAGTGCCTTAGACCCACTTCGATTGAAGGGTAACTCACCTCAACGTTGTGTTTGCATTGTCGTCGGTGTGAAAATCGACTCTCCCCAACTCCTCAATCCCTACACGACAACTTTTTTAGGTTATCAATTCATACTCATAACCCTTACAAGAGTTACTCAAATCCAAGTCAAAGTCAAAGTCAAATCCTTGGTCAAAGTCAACATCTGGTTGACTTGACTTGCCGAGTTGGCCCGCCAACTCGTTGAGTCCCTATATCCACAAAATGCCATAGTCCCGTCCCTACTCGTCGAGTCTAGCAAGAGCTTGACGAGTTCGCCTTCAACAACACATCAGAATTTCTTCAACCGACTCGCCGAGTTCGTTATTTAACTCGCCAAGTTCATCTTCATCTATAAGAAGGTGTTCAGTCTATGACTCGCTGAGTTCCCCTTGAACTCGCCGAGTCTATCTTCATGTGGCTGGGATATTGCCTTGAACTCGCAGAGTCTGTTTATCCACTCATCGAGTCCTATTATTTCCAGGTCCCTAGTGAACCTAAACAATCGGGGAACCTTCGATCTTAACATCTGGTCCATAAACAGAAAGGATTTGGTAGAAAATACACCCCGACTCGCTGAGTCCCTCTTTGTCCAAAACTATATAGTTGATTATAATGGGTCTTAACGCATCAAAACCATAGATATGGCCTCCTAGGGTCCATTTTATACGTAAAGCTACAAACTTGATGTTCATGCATGGGGCCTTTGGCTCAAAAAGCCATAAAAGAGGTCTACAAGATGCATGGGGTGCTTATGGTAACAAAGTTGGCACCTTTATGCCATAAGTGATGGGTTTTGGTCATAAGACATCCTATGTGCTCATACAAACCCTAATGCTTGGATCTAGGTTTCTCTATTGTACATGCTTTGAATCCAAAACTATAAACCCTAATTCTAGCATATAGAAATCAATATTAACATATAATTAGGTTTAAGATATTACCTTGATTGTTATGTAGTAATAACAATCCCAATTCCTCCTTGAATTGACTTTGGAATGCTTAGAGTCACAAGTGTCACTCCTCTAATGGCTTACAAACACCAAGAGCAAATGGAGAAGGTATAAAGAGAGAGGAGAGAGGTTAGAATTCGTCCTTAGGACTTCTTGGGAACAAGTACACGAATTCTAAGGCCTTAGGGTCTTTATATAGGTGTAGAGATAGGGTTTCAGTCATTATCCTTATCTAGTTGCTTATCCACAAAGCAACCATAAGATAAGCCTTGAAAACCCTTATCCTTTATCCTTTGGACGATTTCAAGGATCCTTATCTCCTTGAATTCGTTCAACCCATATTTAGGATAACCATTACCATATTTTGTAACTATCACATAATTACAATTCAGCCCCTCTAGTTTAATTAATTACACTTGATCACAAAATTAATTCCTAATTAATTATTGACCAATATTAATTAAGCAAATATGATTTCTCCTTTAATATATTATTCTTATAACATATTAATAAATCATAATAACCTCTCTCTCTTTATTTATTTCTCCAATCAAGTTGCTTTGGTGAAGGCAACCCAAAAGGACCATGCACCATCGGATCAAGTACATACCAAAATAGTTATGGACTTAGACACTAATCCAACAATAAGGACCCCCAATAGCCCTAGATCCAAAGTGCAACTCCAAGCACACCCTCATAAAAAGGGTAGAAATAGCCCCAAATCAAAATCTAAGAGATAGATGGTCAAGGTTCCATCTTTTTACCTTGAATGAGTTGAGAATGGAGTAAAACTTATGGATCTTCTTGCTTTTACTTGAACTTCTAAGCTTCCTTCTTCTTCTTCAACTTCAAACACACACAAAAAGGCACCAAAAGGCTCAAGAACACTCAATAAGGGTCTAGGGTTTCAATCTAGGGATTCTCTGAGTTGGGAGGGTGATGGAGGCTGGTTTGGAATGAGATAGAGTGTCTAAATAGGGTACAAACCCTAAACATTAGGGTTTTGTCCAGACAACTCCTACTCGTCGAGTCGGTCTCCCGACTCGTCGAGTAGATCACTAAAACCCCGCACAATGTTGAGTCTACTCGACGACTCCCAAAGTAAATTACAACATTCCTTGAATTTAAATACGTACCAGGAACTGGGTGTTACATCCTTGTTTCGTTGTGGGCTTGGTGCAGAACCATAGAATCGATTGTCTGTTCGATATGGAATGTATATAACTTGTATACACTAAGTACTTGTAGAAGGAACTAGTATGAGTCATTTTACATATCATTCATTACATTAGGAGATATAGGATTTCCTGGAGAAACACATCATGTTTTACAAAGAACAAAGAACCTGTTTTCTAAAACAAAACGCTTATGAACTCACCAACTTTAATGTTGACACTTTCAAAACCATTTGTATTCTTAGGGCACTAGTATACAGGTACTCGCATAGGTTCTAGAAGAGGGAGCATAGTAGCTTCAAGTATTTATTTTGCTATTTACTTTTGGAGTCAATCATATGGGATTCAAATACAATGTAAACACTATATTATCAATATAATGGTTGGTGTTGCTTTGTTTACTATTATTCAACTGTTGTGATACTATACATGACGTCCTTGTCCCCGAACATTTTCGCCGTCTCGGTTTGGGGGTGTGACAAGAATTTTCGATTAAGATTTAAGAATCTGAAAATTGATTAATAAAATATTTATATGAATTCTAAAATATGTTTCAAATGAGTAAAGAGTAATGATTTCTTATACAAAAGAGTTAAATGATTCCAAAGAGTTGGAAAAGTTTTTGAGGATACATCATATGTTAACGAACGATTCCTTGACTAAAAATATGATAAAAGAGTTAAACGATTCCTTGACTACAAATGTGATGAAATCCAAAAAAAAAAAGCAATTATTAGGCATTTCCAATGAATAACCTACTATTTTGAAATGCATTCCGCTGCGAGTAAAGACTAAGGCTTAAAAGAGAAATTAGGCATTTAAGATGTTTTTAATGATTTTTTTTAATGGAGACAGCTAAAATGGTTAACTGTGTTTGCAGGTCCGTACCAGAAGGTGAGCGATAGGGTTGACTGTCCATGACCCATCCTTTAAAATGGTTTAAATTTTTTATGGAAAATTTTATATTTAGAAGATAGGACAAATAATTTTCTTTCGACTATTGCTTTATTATAAAAACTTATCGGAATTATTGTATTTTAACGGCCCATTTTTTCCTCTCGTCCTAACCTTAAAATATATTTGGAACGACCTTGTGTGTTTGCTTTTGAAACCACAACCACAAGAACAATTGATGAAACACTACCAAAATTATCCTGAAAGTGTTGTTTTTCAAAAAACCACAAGGACCAAAGGTGAAATTTTGTTTGCTTTTCATGGATTTTTATACTTTCACTAAATATCCGTTGGCTTTTCTAGAAAATATCACACTAAATATGGCATTTGATTTTATTTTTACTATTACCCGAATTTACATTACCAAAAAATGTTGATAAAATATATTTCCAGGACAAAGAAGACTAAATGCAGAGCAACTATGCTATAGCAACTTGCACGTTTAAAGCTATTTTTCATCCCTTACAAACGTAGTTGTACATCTTCTACCGTTATTCCGTATTCGCTCACCACTCACTTGGAACGTGTCCCTCTCTCCCTTTATCTCTCTCTCCCACCCCGACCGCGTTGATGTTCCGGAGCTGCATCCTGCTTCTATAATACGCAGGAAAACCAGAAATCGACGGCATATTCTATAGATCTGGATAAAAAACAACGGGAGAAGCAGGTGACTTCACCGCCGGAGATGGACGTGGCACAACCGACTGTGGAGCCGTCTCCTGAACCGGTGCAGAATCAGGATAAACCAAGCTCTTCTTCATCTAGTGCAGGAGAAGTTTATGTTGAGTCCGAGAAAAAAGTTCATGGCGAAAGCAGTGGAGCGGAAATAGATAACTGTCGAGACGCTGCTGCTGCTGATGCCGGTGGCCCTGTTTCTAACGGCGCTGCTAATTCTTCAGGTTATTCGGTTTTAATTTGTTGTTCTGATTCTGTTAGTAAATGCCGGTAGCGCAGCGAATGATCGGAGGTCATTGATTGAAATATCGAAGTAGTTGATTTCCAAACAAAATTTTAGTAATCTATCTACAATATCGGAACCACTGGAAAAAAAAACCAATTATGCCATTTTCGTTCGTTTATGTAAGCTTATATATTTTTATACTCATATTTTATTTTGCATAATGTCATAACGTTTGTCTGGTAAATATTAACTAAATTCCTACGTATACTTTGAAAAGAGGCCAGGCATTGATTTTATGATCAGACCTGAATAATTTCATTTGTTACTGTGAAATTTACGATTTCTTAAAATGCAAAAATTATGATTTCGTGAATGCCAAAATTGGGTAAACCTAAAACTAAATGTATGAACTTTCAGTTGCTTTTAACAAATAACTATTTTTGATATTACTGTTTTACAAGACAATGTTGAAATATTGGTGAACAGTATATTCTCAAATTATTTATATGCTACATCAGTAAATTGAAGAAGTGAAAGAGAGTTTAGGATCAGATATAAACTCTTACTGTGAGTTCAGTTGTCAAAACAAATGCAAAGAGATAAATCATATAAAATTTTGTCTGTTGATGGTCTAACTATCACTAGTGATGATTTGGAATCAGAGTTCACCATTTATATATAGGCTTACAAGTGTTCAGTCTTGAATCATTTGAATTAGTTTGTTCTATTCTTTACCATAACCACAAGCTCGAGGAGACTTTGGCTTTATATTGCAACATTTTTCTTTGATCTCAGTTTTGTTATGACTTATCATGCAGGGTCTGATGGAAAGAGCTTACCTAGTCCACATAAATTACCATCAGAAATCTTGAGTTCTCATAAGTTGGAGTTACCTTCCAGTCAACTTAGACTGCGTAAACTACAATCAGAACTATCTACTTCTGACAAGTTAGACTCACCTTCCAGTCAACGTAAGCTGGAAAAATCAAAAACTGAAAAGCCTACACGTAGCAACATACTTGTGGAAGAGGCATCTCAAATATTTGATGAAAAGATATCTGTTCAACAGAAGGTACAACACCACACACAGACAGATTTATAGATGTATATGTGTTTATTGGTTTCATATAGCTGCTTGATCTTCTACGCATGCATGTCTGGGATTTCTGTTAAAACATTTAAAACATTGCAGCTCAAATTGTTGAACAGAATTGCTACTGTAAAAGACGATGGAACGGTAGAATTCGAAATACCTGCAGATGTTGAGCCCAGTGATTATGGGCCTGGAGATGGAAAAGTTCATGATGCATGCAATGAAGATCCTCTTGACTCAACTGAACCTCGGTATTTTCCACCATTGCAGATAGTCATGCTTATTGTCGGAACTCGTGGTGATGTGCAACCATTTGTTGCTATTGGAAAGCGTTTGCAGGTGTCATTTTTGTTATGAAGTGAGGATTTTAATAGTTTTATGAATGTGAATGATTCTTCACAAATGTTTATGCTTTTTCAGGAATATGGCCATCGTGTTAGACTAGCAACCCATTCAAACTTTAAGGAGTTTGTCTTGACTGCTGGATTGGAGTTCTATCCCCTTGGAGGAGACCCTAAAGTTCTTGCTGAATGTATGTCCTTAATTACTGCTCCTTCTTCAGCATAAATGATTTGATATTATGACCTAGACTTGAAGTTGAAGCGCCATTACCTGTTGTCATGCGTTGCAGACATGGTTAAGAACAAAGGGTTCTTGCCTTCAGGTCCTTCTGAGATTCCTGTTCAGAGAAGTCAGATGAAGGATATAATCTTTTCTTTACTCCCAGCATGTAAAGAGCCTGATCTTGATACTCGAGTCCCGTTTAAAGCCGAGGCTATTATAGCCAATCCCCCAGCATATGGTATTGCTTTTCTGCAGACTACTTTCAGTAACTTTTTTCTTTTCTTTTCTTCCATTTTTTTTTGAAAAAAATGTTTGCAGGACATACGCATGTTGCCGAGGCACTGAAAATACCCATTCATATATTTTTTACAATGCCTTGGACGTAAGTCTTTTTCTGAATCAATAGATATATATTTTTGCAAGCTTGTCTAATCAATCATGAAAAAATAATCTTAGATTATGAGTTTTCCAGCTTAAATGTTGTTTTTGTTTTGCATCTAACCATCTTTTTATTTTTACAAAATGAGTTGCAATTTGTTCGAAACAGGCCAACTAGTGAATTTCCTCATCCCTTATCCCGTGTCAAGCAATCAGCTGGATACCGAGTAAGTTCATTGCTTGACTTACCATAATAGTAGTGATCTAGCTTTTCTGATTCTATTGGTGGTTTTGTGTGAGGTAATGCAGTTGTCATATCAAATTGTTGATTCTTTGATTTGGCTTGGAATCCGGGATATGATAAATGATGTTAGGAAGAAAAAGCTGAAGCTACGGCCAGTTACATATTTAAGTGGTTCACATGGCTCAGAGTCTGATATTCCACATGGATATATATGGAGTCCTCACCTTGTTCCTAAACCAAAAGGTATGTTGCATTATGTTGTTTGCAATGCTAGTGTTTGGTTGGAGTTATATTATTTTTTACTTAATGTGGTTAAAGGGGACATGACGTATTCCGGTAAGCTATATCTGGGTGTGTTTCATTTTGAAATTCAGGGAAAGGACGTTTGCCCTAATTTATCCTTTCCTTCCAATTCTCAAGACTCAAGTGTGCCTTTGTTTTGTTAAATATATATATATTTGTTTAACATTGTTTATGCAGACTGGGGACCTAAGATTGATGTGGTTGGATTTTGTTTTCTTGACCTTGCTTCAAATTATGAACCTCCTGAAGAACTTGTAACCTGGCTTAAAGCTGGTCCCAAGCCTATCTACATTGGGTTTGGTAGTCTTGTGAGTCTCTTTTTTCTTTTTTGTTTCCTGGTCCCAAGATATGCATATCTTTTATCCAAAAAAATAAGTATGCAGATTGAAAATATAGAAAATTGTATATCATTGGGTTTAAATATTCCTATTCATGGCCCTGTTTGTAAAAGCAATAAACTCAACTGTACAATTCTTCTTTTCAATTCCAAATTCCAAAGTAATGTTTTTTTTTTTGTTCTTTTAAAATTTGAAATTTCACTGTCAGCCTGTTCAAGAGCCTGAGAAAATGACACAAATAATTGTTAAAGCTCTAGAAGATACTGGGCAGCGGGGAATCATCAACAAAGGCTGGGGTGGTCTTGGCAACTGTAAGATTTATTTATTTATTTCCTTATATGTTTTTACTCTTACTATTACGATTAGTTTTTGTAATTTCCGTTTCTGTTTATGGAATTGTCTATTTATTCATGGAATCAGGCTAACTTGGCTAAATTTATCCTCCAGTAACAGAGCCTAAGGATTTTATATACTCCTTGGACAACATCCCTCATGACTGGCTTTTCTTACAATGTGCATCTGTGGTAAGATCTCATTTTCCAGTTTGTTTAATTTTTACAAATAATTAATTTGGTAAATATGATTACATAAACAATGTTAAAATGTTAATGAATCTTTTGCTTCCAGGTTCACCATGGGGGTGCTGGAACAACAGCTGCTGGTCTTAAAGCTGCGGTAATAGCTTCTTTCCACTTTTTTTTTTTTTTTTGTTTATTTGATTATTTATTTCTGAATTCTTTTTTTTTTTTTTCCAGTGTCCAACCACAATCGTACCCTTCTTTGGTGATCAACCATTTTGGGGAGAAAGAGTTCATGCAAGAGGCGTGGGTCCTCCACCTATACCAGTTGATCAATTTACACTTCCCAAATTGATAGACGCAATTAAATTCATGCTAGATCCTAAGGTAATCAACCAACTATTATTTTAAGTTTCAACATGCCATGTGTATTAAATCCTTAATTTTAATTATATGTATGTGTATCTAAAATCTAAATGTATTTTTATGTCGGTGATTTACTCATTTTACAATTACCATCTAGCTTATCAAGTAGTTTTTTTTTTTTTTTTTTTACCAAGCTAAGTACATGATTTGGGAGATATTATTGCAGGTGAAGGAACGAGCGGTTGAACTTGCAAAGGCCATGGAGAAGGAGGACGGAGTGGATGGTGCTGTAAAAGCATTTTTAAAACATCTTCCTGCGAACAAGAACAAGAACAAGCCTGATACGGATACGGACCCACCACCTGCACCATCACATTTATGCTCAATAAGTAGGTGTTTTGGTTGTTCCTAGCCTCCCTCCTTTTCACTTTCACTATATAGTAGTATGGTGTTTTTTTTTTAGTTATGAAAGGATGCATGCAATCTATGTGTGCCAAAATTTTCTTATAATATAATGCGGAAATTTCTTTTAGTTTGGTTGTATGTTTGTCACTACCTTGTGTACTTTGTAATGTTTTTGGTTTTGGTACTGTTTTGATTTACTTTATTTTTTGTTATCAAGGTGTATTTATTTGAATTGGTAAATAAGTATTATCTATGTGAAAGTATAAATTTTCTTTTCTTGATTCAACATTTGTGGTACAAGTATATATTGATATGGTTCTAGTGGTTCTTAAGTTTTTTTTTTTTTTTTTTTTATCATTTGATCTTTTACAAGGAACGCATGCATCCATTAAAAACTTGAAATGTATGGATGGAGTGTAGGCCTAACATTTGTGGTACAAGTATATATTAAAAGATAAAAAACTTAAGAACCACTAATTTTAACTAACCATTAAAGCTAATTGTATAATTTCTAGTATTTTGATTTTTGTAAAAGCTTTTATAAATAGCAAAAAACAACACAAAACACAAAGTTTTACATCACTTTCTTTCTCCTTTACTTTTCACTTTAGATAACACAACCGCCAGCCACCGGCTATCGTCAGTTATTAGCCCGACCACCACCTCCTTCCTCCATGTCGATGTCTCTTCCCTCTTCCTTCATTTGTGGTTGTTCAACTCTAGTTATTTTTCTTTGATCTATATGAAAATCATCCGATCTTGTCAACTATCGCCACCGCAAACCTATGACGACTTTCCTTTAAACTCCGACACATCAAATCTGTTACACGTCCGCCGTTGGCGCCACCGTTACTATTGTGTTTGTCGTTGTGTACCATCACCGTCGATGCCTATCGTCGACCACCAAAAGTCATTGTTTTCACCATATATGCGATGAACCACCTCCGTGTTCTTTAGATTTTTCATGTTCATCAAATCTTCCCTATCACTACCGCTTCCACCATAAACAACAATCACAGATCTCATGTTTTGTAGTTAGATCTGATAAGATACGATGAAAATTCACCAGATCTATAGTCAATCGATACATCCAGAGGCTAGATCTACAAGTTTCGGCAACTAATATCCGACGAAACACGAAGAAACACCTTCAGACCTAATGTAAACTTGATGTGTTTCAGGTTAGATCTACATCGTCCTCCTCCGCTCCTTACTGTCTTCTCCTGTGATAGATCTACGATCTTTGGTGGCAGATCTATGATTTTCGCCTCTAGATCTACTATTTACGCCTTCAGATCTACGAGTTTCAGTGACATTAAGTTGTGAATTGACTTTATTAAGTTGTGTATTTTGTGTATTAAACTATGAATTAAATTTAAGTTGTGAATTGAATGTATTAAACTGTGAATTAAATGTATTAAGAAATGCATTGACTGCATTAAGTTGTTAATTTTGACTAAAGTATGTAAAATATAAAATGTGAATATTTATATAAATAAACTTTGAAAGAAGCACTAGCATATAGATCTTAAGGTATAAATACAAGCTTTAAGTTAAGAATACGGTTGTGAATGTATAATTTTTATGTATTAAACAGTTAAACTGTGATATTAAGTTGTCAATTCTGTGTATTAAATTATGAATTGATAGTTTTAAGCTGTGAATTTTTAATGAATTTTGTGTTAAAATATGAATGATTTGTAAGTATGTTTATATTGATTTTCTTATGAATATATTTATTTTTTGTGTTGTATAAATATGTAAAAATGTATTAGTTTTTATAATTATTCTGCATTAAACTCAGAATTAGTGAATTCTATGGTTTATTAAAATGTGAATATAATATTTAAGCTGTGAATCTATGATTTTATATACAGATATGATTTGGAATGAATAATGGTTGTGACGATGGCACAATTGCTTGGTGGTGGCATGTGGTAGTTGGTGGTGGGAAAGTTTCCATTTGACTTATCTGAATATGTATATTCGTGTATAATGGATTGAATTAGTGAATGCATTTTATGTATCACACTGAGAACGGAGAACGGACTGTATTAAATCATGTATTTTATATAAATTTTGTTGTAAAATATGAATGAACTAGGGTAGAATCTCACGTTGCGGGTGTTGGAAGGTATTTCATAACCTTTTATTAAAAAACAGACAATAACAACAAACTTTACAATGCTTTAGATATATTGGCTCTAATTTTTCACATGTTTGCTATAAGAAAATGTAATGTTAAATGTTGGTAATTATACAAAGAATCAAAATACAATGCTCTGTATGCTATATCTGGTATTTCTAAAAATACAATGCTATATGTTGGTAGATTTTCACAATAAATAAATAAAACTGAATACATACATGAACCTAAACCCAAACTAGTAAATCTTTCTTCCAATTGTCAACCTGCATACCACAATCAACAAACAAATTACTTCAAAAGTTGATGAGCACCTGAGGGATATGTGCAACACATTTACAAACTACGAAAATAGCATACAGACATAACAAAAGATCAATCAAGCTCAGAAAACTATAGTACATTACCATAGTGTTATTTTTTTTACACTCATCATCAAGACCGAAAGGGGCCAATGTTGAACTCGTCTTCCTCATATATATTCGGGTTTACTTTTAAAAATAGCTGAATAAAATATTTTGACTTTTTATTGTCTTCTTCATTATTGTTTCTTGTTTCCATGTATCAACACCTCTAAAGAAGGTTTTGGTAAGGTAAGCAATCATAGTATAAAACATGACCAGATTCAACATTAATGAACACAAAGAAACTTGTATGAAATAATGAAATGGGAAATTTAAAAATAATGAATTTGATAAACTACAAGGATAGATGGCTAAACTCTAAGAAAACATATTTTTTAATTCTAAATTGAACAAAATTTATGTAGATGTAGTTAGATATGACAAATCCCAAGCATATGGCCTGTTAGGTTAAACGGTAATCACATCCAGCAAGCACATCAGTTTGTGTTTCAAGAATTACAAAGGTGGTCTTTTCGCTCCTCAATAATTAGTTTTAGTAAATGCAATTAACCAACATAAATTATATTTTCTTAAATCACCAAAATTTCTAGTTTAAATGATCAACAAACCTCATAAGTTGCAGTCCTCTTTAGCATCTGATTTTTGGGTGTTTCCAAATCTTTAATCTTGTAAATCCGCAGCTCTATACATCTAGCATATGTTTTTTAAACTTGGTTAATTTGCTAAAAAAGTAATAATATAAAGATTAAATACAAGAGATAGTTGGCCCATTAAAGAATACCTTGTCGTTCCATGAAACAAATGGGTTAAAATGTACACCCACACCAATACGATTTGCTACATTAGTGATCTAAAAAAACAAACTAAATCCATGTTTCAAGTAAATAAAGCCTGCATTAGGGGGTGTGTGTATGTGTGAATATGTCAATAATTACAAATTGAGGATAAAAAAACACCCCAGGATACATTTGTTGATGATTTGATACACCAAGAATATAATCTTCCATGGATGACTATTCAGCAAAAAAAAAAAAAAATGAAAGATAAATACAGACCCAAAATCTAGCTAACATTTCAGTAAAAATTCACATGTTCGCATAAAGAAGACGTACATCATGCATATACACTCGCGTAAAATCCATATTTGGGAGATATGAGGACCAATTTTATTAAAGATTCAGTCAAGATATTGACATCCCAGATGCATAGAAGAGATATCTTGAATGATAGTTCATAATTTCAGAAGGCTTGTCTGTGCTCAAACCAATATAGGAACAAACATTTAATAAACATGAGGCAAAATAACAAACAACTGGTGTGCATATTATCTATATAGAAAACCAAAACTAAAGGGGTACCTTAGCTGAAATTAGAAATCACATATTCATGGATTCCAGGGCTGAAATTTCATGTTCAAATTGATTAAAAAAAATCAAAAAATTAAATTGGAAGGTTATGAATACCGATTTCAGAAAAGCAGAAAACCGGAATATTAGACATGAGACCTACCTCAATCAGGTTCTTGGATGCATCACCCTAACGTAGAAAATCAAACTGGCGGCAGTGAAGGAAGCAATTTTTGTAGTGATTGTGCAGACGGGAGATGGGAGGACGAGAATTCCCTTCTGATACGACCGCAATGGAATAGACCGATCGATTTCATTGCAGAAGGCGAAGGAAGTGTTGGTGGTTCTTCGGATTCACCATCCTTGTCGGATAGTAAAATATATCCGCAATATAAGAGTGTGAAGCAATCCTCGATTTTCACCTGGGAGAGAGAGGGTGAAGGGGGAAGAACGGTGATATTTTATTAGAAGGCAATGGCTATGGGCGACTGGCCGCCATGTTGAAACTCCTTTAAAGGTATGGAGCTAATTCCTCTTCACATTCTGCAGCCATTCCCAATCAATTCTGTTCGGGACATAGACCTCCTTCTTTTTAATATCGGCAAGCTTCTTCTTCCACTTCTGCATTGTTGAAGCGGACTCGATTTGCGGGAAATTTAACCATGGAAATTCCTCTTGGCTACCCTTGAAGATTGTCCTCTTCTAAACATGATTCCTGCAACACAATTAAACCCAACCCAGAAAACACAGAATGTTAACAAACTGAACTGTTTCTGCAACTCGACTGGACTCGTCGAGTCCATGCCCGACTCGGCGAGTCGCGGGACCTGTACGAGTCAGTCGACGGGTCTCACAAAATTGAACCATGTAATCTCTAAATTCTTGCAAGGGTTTTGTTCAGGGACTTCCTACTAAGTAATAAGGCCATAATAAACGTTCAAAACAACAAGATTCATGATAAAATCGAAAACCTAGAATTTAGTCACAATTTCAAAAACGGGTTTTTTTCATGAAATTGCAAGTGTAGATGGCCTTATAATCACTCTCTATCTAGAAAACAAGAAGAAAGTTGTTACCTTTTTAGTTTAATTCTTGAAGATTTGGAAGAAAGGTTGAAGAAGTCTTGAATGCTTGAGAGAGAATTGTACCCGGCGAGTGTAGTGTGAAAACTGAACTTTTAGGGTTAAAACCCTATTAGATGTAAAAGTAATTTCGAAAATGTTTATTTTTTTCTGTAAATAAGCTCGACTCGTCGAGTCAGGGTCAGACTCGGCGAGTCCCAGCGAGCAGTTAAATTTTTTTTTCTGAGATCAGTATATACTTGTCGAGTCAGAGTCAGACTCGGCGAGTCGTTTGTAAAACATTTCTAATTTTTTAAAATTTTGTTATTTATTCAAAATATTCTCACCCCACTCTTAAACTAGGTGCTCCCTTAAGCAGACAAGTCCGATGATTTGGAAGATTAAAATTGAATCACAAAACAAAAACAATAAATGAAAAAAAAAACTAAAGAGTAAAAGAAAGCAAACTCTAACGACGGGTTGCCTCCCGCCAAGCGCTTCTTTTTGAGGAGTCATTAGCTAGACTCCTTCCCATTTACGTTTTGTCGCCTTCAAGCATCGGGAATGTGCGCCTTACTTTTTGCGGTTTATACTTAGTCTTGTAGGCGTGAATCTTTTTCTTGTAAGCCCTTTTCAATTCGTCTCTTCTCTTTTTCGCTGTATCATCCTCAGCTGGTTGGGCCTCTCTTTTCCTCCTCTTCTTTTTCAACCCATGCTTTTTCACTAATTTTTGAACCTCCTTTTCTTTAAATTTGATAACTTCATACTTCATATTGGTCCGTCCTCTAGGTTTAGTGGTGAATTGGTGATCAGCTTCCGCTCCGCTTCCATTTATGGCTTCATCCTTTTTTGTGCTCGACTCTTTTCCAAATGGCATCGTATCAAGGCATGCCACGTTGGCGTGTTGGACCTCCATTCCCTTTACTTCTTCTGCCGATCGTTCTTCCAAAGAATCACTAACAGTAACTGAATCCAGGGTATGTGAAGAACTGTCAACAAACAAATCAGCTTGGGTCAAGTTTTTCTCCAAATCGACTGGACTCGTCGAGTCCATTATGTCGACTCGGCGGGTTGGGTCTGGTTCCATCAATTCTGGATCGTTGTCTGAGTCGGCTCCTTCCAGTAGCTTTTCTAGCTCCTCCAGGTCTTTGTCAGCATCTGCAACTTCTTCTGAGTGTAGCGTGAACTTACTTGGGTCTTCTTTTAATAAAATGTCAAGCTCTTCTTGCAATACCTCATCATCTAATTGGATAAATGAGATTTCTTCTCTCTTTTCTTCTTCTTGCTTGATCTCTGGATTAGCTTTAAACATCACCGACTCATCACCCACTCTTAATGTCAAAGTAGACTCGGATATGTCAATTAGGGCACATGCGGTGTTTAAGAATGTTCTTCCCAAAATAATTGGTATTTCGGGGTCTTCTTTCATCTCCACCACCACGAAGTCTACTGGGAAAATAAACTTGTCTACTTTGATAAGGAGATTTTCACATATGCCTTGTGGATGAATAATTGTTTTATTTGCCAAATGGATTCTCATATTTACCGGCTTTGGTGCTGGTAAATTCAGCTTCTTAAAGAATGAATAGGGCATCAAATTAATGCTTGCCCCTGAATCAGCCAAAGCTCGTGTAGAAACATCATTGCCAAATTGGCACGGAATTACTATATTACCCGGATCACCCTTCTTCTCAGGCAGCTCACTCATTAATATCTCTGCGACTTCAGCAAGATCTTTCCTAGCAGCAAACAGGCCCTTAAGCAAGTTAAAGTATTTAGGAGTTTGGAGCATTATGTCCACAAATGGCATATTGACTTGTAAAGCTTTGACATGCTCCATGAAGGTTCTATAGGCTTGAACTTTTTCTGAAGGAATGGCTCTGGATGGGTATGGCAAAGGAGGATTGTATGTCTTCAGAAAACTGGCTTTTTTATCATTCCCGACTGGACTCGTCGAGTCCATTTTGGTGACTCGGCGAGTCGGATCGAGTTCTTCTCGTTCTGGTTCTTCTTCCTTTTCTGCCTTCCCTTTGGAAACCCTTAGTGTTTCTGCCAATTCTTCTTCACCGCTGGAGGTTATAACGCTCATGTTCTCGTTCCTTGGATTGGGTTGGGTGTCGCTCGGAAGTTGGCCCGGTCTTCTTTCGTTTACTTGATGTGCAAGTTGGCCCAGCTGTTTCTCTATGTTGAGAATAGAAGCTTGCTGATTCTTCAACATGTTTCTGGTTTCTTGCATTGCCACATCATGATCATTATGCCTTTTCTCGGACGCGCTTATGAATTTTGTAAGTATGTCTTCTAAGTTCGTCTTCTTGTCCGTCACCGGTTCTTCCTTTTGATAATAACCCCTCTCCCTCTGCTTATATTTTTCTTCCTTAGCCTTTCTGTACTCTTCGTATGGGAGCCACTCCTTCTTCGGTTTCCTCCAGTCTTCATCGTATCTATCGCCGCTGGAGTAGAATACTTGAGCTTTCTTATTTCCATTCTCATCTCGATCACATTCCTTGGTAAGATGGGGACCGCCACAATGTTCACATCCAACTCTAATAGCATGGATCATTTGATCCATTTTCGTCATTCTTCGGTCTAGGCTATCGAGTTTCGCTATCACCACCGCCATACCATCGTTTACCGAATTTACTGCTCCGCGACTCACTTCATTCCTCGGGTTGTGGTATTCTCTAGAGTGCCTAGAGAATTCTTCAATTAACTCCTTTATTTCTCGAGGTGGCTTTCGGGTGAGCGGGCCTTGTGAATCGAGTAGTTGCCTCGTGGTGACATTCACTCCATCATAAAAGATAGAGACCTCTTGTTGGCTATTGAGATCGTGGTGGGGGCAATTTCGAAGTAGGCTCTTGTATCTTTCCCAAGCTTCATATAGGGATTCGCCGGGTTGTTGCTCGAAGTTGGCAATGGCTTTCTTTAGCTTGGCTATCTTGGAAGGTGGGCAGAAGTGATCTATGAACTCTTCTTTCATTTTGGCCCATGTAGTAACTGATCCGGGAGGGAGTGACTCCAACCAATCCTTTGCAGCTCCCTTGAACGTGACAGGAAGCATGCGTAGTAGCTGGACCTCGCGGGGCACATTAGGTACATTGAAGTAATCCGCCACGTCATTTACTTCATCTAAGTGCTTATAGGCGTCTTCATGATCTCTCCCGTGAAATGGTATCTCCTTGAGTTGAGCGAGAATATGGCCCTTTAGTTCAAACGTAGCGGTAGCGGGGATTGCGGGTTGCACAAGTCCCGGGCCGGTGTCATCACGCATCCTTTTCTTCCACTCCCCCATGGGGATTTCGTCAATATTAGCCATAGCAGTGGCTAAGTCTTCTTCAAACTCGGATGTGTGCTCGCTTTCTTCTTCGGTTTCGTAGTCGGTGTCTTTCGGGATCGGATCTTCGGTTGTCAACGACGCACTAGATGCTCCTGCTTTGCTGCTCCTCTTCTTGCCAAAAACGGATTTGAAGTTTTTGAGTGGTGAGTTCTTTGAAGAAGCGGTTTCTCCAACGGTTTTGCCCTTGTTTCTTCTTAATGCGGTTTCCGGATCTTCAAGAGGGGGAATTAGAGGCGTAGCAGATCCTCGGGTCATGAACCAACTGCAACTTAAAACAAAACAGAACGCGTAAAAAAAGAACAAAAGTTTAATCTGATTCAGTGTCAGACTCGCCGAGTCGGGGCGAATGCACTCGGCGAGTTCATGTTAAAATCAGTGTTTTTTTTTTTTTTTTTTTTTTTTTTTTTTTTTTTTTTTGTAATTAAAACTTAAACAAAAAATTGAAACAGAAATTAACTTTGCGTAAGATGAATCTTACACAAAGGATCGATTGAATTAGAATTTAATGCTAATTTTAGAACCGCTCCCCGGCAACGGCGCCAAAAACTTGATGTGTGTAAAACTCACTTAGTTTTAATCCTACTTTAATTATCAAATAACACACAAAAGGCAGTGAACCTATCAATTGTGGTATAGCTAAATAAGCAGGGTATCGAACACAGGGAACGACAAATTAAATTAAAAACTAATTCTATCTAAATTATTTTAGCAAATAAGGATTTTTCTCTAGTTTTACAAGACTAGAAACTTACTAAACAAAACTAATGCAAGGCTAGAACAAATTGACTAGATTCAATAATAGGAAAGAAACTTCTGTTTAGTTCAACTCGGTTAACTTTATGGTTGCTTTTAAGGTAATAGTGCAATGGATTAATTCTTTCGTTGGTTACCGATTCAAGTGATTAAGTTGTGTTCACTACCTTAATCCTTAGCAAATAAACTAATTCAAACAGTGGCCAATTGCTTAACTTAATTATATTTACTAGATTAATTATTCGGGTTAAGTTAGACTTGCAATAGCTAATTAATTTGTTATTCTTAATTAACCTCTTGTTCGATAGTCATCTTACAAGCTTGCACATGAATTTACTCAATTTCCTTATTAATCCTAGTTTCATATTCATTAATCCTAGACATATGATATAGTGGTCACTTATCATATGAGGTTGATAATTAATAGATGTTCATGCTAATCAATTATCTTCCTATTAACAGAAAATAAATTATCATTCATACTCAAGGTTCTTTAGCAAGCTAAAATAACAATTACTCACCAACTTAGAATTAATCCTACCAATCAATCAAACCATATTGTCAACTTTGTATCCCCAAATAGAAGTATAAAGAAATTAGTTCATAACTAAGGTGAATAACAGCAAACAAATAAGTTCAAGTTGCTTAATCATATTGACAAAACAAAAGAATTAAGTAGAATGATGAAATTACGCCTCAATTACTCCCGGAATTGGATTCTAGCTTCTTTGGTCGACTTCTAGGGTTCTTCTGGCTTCTTATTCGCAGCTAAACACTTCTGAAACTTCCCAGAATTCTCCCCTCTCGCATTATAGAGTTATCTTTATATATGCATCCCGACTCGTCGAGTCATATGGTGACTCGTCGAGTCCCTCTCACATTAGTCGTAACCTGATAACTGTCTTGACTTCCGAATGCTTATCTTTCTGAATCCGCGACCGGACTCGTCGAGTTAAGAGACAACTCGACGAGTAGAAGCCTTTTATGGTTGTTTTCTTTCTTCTTTCCACTCTTGAGCTCTTAACCGCTTCTCTTGCTTCCTTTCGCTTCCGAGCTTCATCTTTGGACTGAAAAACATAATTTAACACTTTTAAGTACCTTTTGTCCATAATATGCAACAATTTAGCCAATATATGAATAATAAACTACACTTAATACACACTAAATATGCACATATCAGTCGGGCATCCCAGAATTGCCCGACAGTATTGATTTTCAAGGCTCATAATCCTATCTACCATACATGGGGAACTTTAAACATAAAATATAGCTAAAAATACATACCTTGTAGTGATTTAGATTCCTTGAAAACCTTGTGAGCCTAGCACCCCAAGTGTGATGCCTCAAATGTCTCACACAGCACCAAATGCTTTTGGAATGACTTGAGAGAAATGTCACACACTTAGAAATCGGCTATGCCCTCTCACTCTTGCTTAAGTGACTGATTTTGATATCCTAGGGGTTCCTTTTATAGTGTTGTCAAATGTAGGTTACAAAGCGTAAACCCTAAATGACATGGCCTTTCACATTCCATGATCCATGGGTTTATAACTTCCATGGACTATCCATGGAGCACCCTATTGGGTTTAGCCCAATCTAATAAACCATGGATCATTAGCCCACTATTTTAAGAATTGATGATTTACATAATCAACCTCATATATTTAATTAGTAACCTCTTGATCACTTAATTAATTCTAAATTAATTCTTGATAAAAAATAATTAAATAATATTATTAATATATTAGAAATTATAATATATTAATAAGCCATAAGTGTTATTTCTCTCATTTTAGTCTATCCAAATGCATGATGCCATGCAACCCAAATGGACCATGCCAAACCGGGTCAAATACATACCAAAAATAGTTATGGACTCACCTTATCCAACAGTCTCCCACTTGGATAAGGACTTGTTTGGTAGCCTCTTAATTGGAGAATTAAGAGGCAATCTCTTAATTTTTAAGATCCATACCGTTTGGTAATATCTGAATTTATAGCTCTTAATTTGTGAGTTTCCTCTTAATTTTTCAGATATTAGGACGTGTCTGAATTAAATAAAAGGACACGCATTCCTCTTTTGCCCTGCCACTCCGTTTCTTTCCTCATCTCCTTATTTCACAAATGTCGACCCATCCTTCCCACTCCCACTGCATCTCCGATCGTACGACTACAACCCTCTGCTTTCCCCTCGACGTCATCCGCCCACCACCACTGCTTGCGTGGCCATCTCTAACGACAATCAACCCCTCCTACCCATCACCTATCGGTTCTTTCTCTCTCGCCTCTGAAGATCTGCGCATAATCGCATAATCGACTCTCCGCTTCTATACATTATCTCTCTCTGGTCGCTACCGCCATTCCCTGAACCAACTTCGTTCTTCTCCGAAAACCCCTCCCGGTTACAGGTGAGGCTTTCTTCCTTTTTACCCTAAAACTTGATAATAAGAGTTGAATATGTTTGTTCTGGAATGTTTTGCTTCTACCCGATTTGGATTGGGTTTTAAGTGTTGGTGTATGTATAAATTGTTATTAGGAGCATCGATTTTAATTTCTTTGCCTATAAACTGATTACTAACTTGTGTATATGTTGCTAATCCACAATTCTTGCTGAAATTGATGATTTTTTTATGGAACTGTGTGCTGATTTCATCTGATGGTCATATATTCTCTTTATCAAAATTTTGATGGTCTAATTTCTCCACATCTGATGGTATGATTTCTCTTGAGATGTGCTAAAAAATTTTCTGCTGAAATCAATAGTTCATGTAACTTGTTCATGGGGAATCATTAGTTCATGTGATTTTTTATTGTTATGTTTTGGTTAATTTTTGCATATAAAAGAGTGATAAAATGTTTGGTTGTTTCTTAAGTGTGCAGGAAGTAGGTCTCTGGTTCAAAAATTCCAAGACATTTGGGTTCAAGACATATGGAATTGGTGGTGGTGTTTATTAGTGGTGGTGTTTTTTTTGTTATTGTATGGTGTTTGTGTTTCCATGGATTGAAATAATTGAATTTGGAAGAATTTATGTATAATTTGGTTATATTGTATGATGTTTATGTTTCGATAGATTGAAATAAGTGAATTTGAAAGAATTTATGTTTAATTTGGTTATTGTATAATCACTTGTAATTTTTATCAGTTTTGTATTTATCGTTAACACAACACATGACTACAGAAGGGTAAAATTGTCATTTTTATCATTCAGATTAAAATTCAGAGGTTTCATCCAAACAGCATGTTAAAAGTTAAGATCTTAAACATTCAGGCCCTCTTAGAAATTCAGACCTCTTAAAAATTCAGATCTTAAAAACTCAGATCCTACCAAACAGCCCCTAAGTCTAATAACTATATCTGCAAGTATGACTTCAGGAACCGATCAACAATCGTAGCTCTTTCAAGGTCTCTCGGAACTGAGATGATGATGATACGCCATTTAAGATAAGTGATCATATAATCCTCTGTTCTAGATATATCTGAACAAATACATGGAACAATGGCTTACTTTTTGTCCTGCAGTTGTTTCCCGATTTCCGATTTGTTTGACAAAGAACTTAATCGAACACATCAATTTAGTTATGACCGGGCCCCGTACATAGGTCAACACAAAATCATCAAGGGGCCCAGATATCACTTCTAATCCAAGAAGGAACATATAAACTTCGACTCATATTCTTGTTCTACTACTTGTTGAATCATACACAAAAGTACGTTTTATAACATCGAGTTACCAGTGTGGTTTCGTACGATCAATGTATAACCAACTCATAGGCAACAAGTCACATATCTAGGTTTGAAGACTTATATGATATTACCGTATCACGATCACTCGGGATAGATTCCATGAAGTGATACCAGTGAGCGTGGGTTGAGTCCATTACTCAGAACTTATGAGTACTCATGAAGTGTTGTACCACCACTTTGCTACAAGACAACATCATGATAATCTTGATTCATATCTATTTCTGACATATGACCAACTGTGGATGATTTGAATAATTTGTAATACACAACATAAGTATTATGGACGTCAAAACATGCTAAGGAAAGAATAGTAAACGATTGACAAAAGATAGCAACACTTTACTCATAAATAAACACAACTTTTATTCATCATCAAATGTCAGTTAAACTTTACAAATTTCCGAGTTATCTAACTACTAAAACTAACATCATCCTTCAGCCCTACGTGCCTCGCATGTTGGAGATGCTTAACCCTACCCAGTCCCTTCGTGAGGGGATCTGCTGGGTTCTCATCCGATGATACCCTCTTTGCCACGAGGAGTCCTTCTTCTATTCGATGTCTGATAAAATGGTATTTTTTGTCGATGTGTCTAGATCTCCCATGATCCCTTGGTTCTTTCGCTAAGGCAACTGCACTTTCATTATCACAGAAAATTTCCATTGGCTCCTTTATAGTTGGTACTACTCCAAGGTCTCTAATGAAGTTCTTCAGCCATATCACCTCCTTTGCTTCCTCGCTCGCTGCTATATACTCTGATTCGTAAGTTGAATCAGCCACTGTCTCCTGCTTGGAACTCTTACAAGTGTTTGCTCCTCTGTTTAAAGTAAAGACCCAACCCGACTGAGAGTGGAAATTATCCCTATCAGTATGGAAGCTAACATCACTATACCCTACAACTCTCAAGTCATCACTCCTACTAAGGGTAAGAACCCAGTCCTTAGTCCTCCGATGGTACTTGAAAATGTTCTTTACCGCAGTCCAGTGAGCCTTGCAGGGTTCCCCTAATATCTGCTGACCATGCTCAAAGCGAAGGCCACATCAGGATGAGTACAAGTCACATCATACATGATCGATCCTACATCGGAAGCATAAGGTACTCGACTCATTTATTCTATCTCAGCCTCGGTACTCGGCCTCTAAGTCTTACTCAATATGGCGTTACTGATGATAGGTAACTCTCCCTTCTTGGAATCCTGCATGCTGAACTTTTTCAGCACCTTATCTAAGTAGGTACTCTGACTAAGTCCAATTAGTCTTTTACTCCGGTCTCTTAAAATCCTTATCTGTAGAATATAGGCAGCTTCTCCTAGGTCTTTCATAGCGAAATACTTTCCAAGCCAGGACTTCACTTCCTGCAAGGTTGGGATGCCATTTCCTATGAGTAGTATGTCATCCACATACAATACCAAAAAGCTAACTATACTATAACGCCCTGATTCTCCGCTTGGAGGATGATTTTCTTGGAGAAAAGAGCTTGGGATCAAGCATTCAGAAGCAAGGAGCTTGAAGGACCTGAAATCTATTGTATTTAGCATCTTCTGGAAGGTATAAATCGTTACCCAAACCTCATTCATTCTAGATCCCTTATTGGGTCAAATTCTAGGGTTTTCATAGTATGATTGGAAGCTATTCTTCTTTGCAATCTCAGATCTGAAGTTTTAACTTCATAACTGAGATCCTTTGGGCTTCTTAGTACATAAAGTTTCCAGTTTGTGCAAGAATGAGACTCTCCCAATGTGTAAAGCTCCATTGGGGGCATATATTGGTCATTTAGGGCCTTTAGAACCTTGCATGTGCGTAAAGTTTGCAAATTTACGTGATAATCATGCCTTAGAAGCTTAGATCTGTAATCTGGAGCCTTGCCATGGCTTAAAAAGCTTATGCATGGAAGAAGGTCTGCGAGGACTTGGTGAGTTGAATGAACAACTTGGCGAGCCCGATGAATATGGCCACGAACTTGACGAGTTGGGTGAACAACTTAATGAGTCCGTTGAAGTTTGCCTTGAACTCGACGAGTCGTTAGAAGAATCGGCGAGTCGGTTGGGGTTTCTCCTAATTCTTGGACACGTATGAACTCGGCGAGTTAAAGGAGAACTCGACGGGCCAATCAAGGATTTTACAACTTCTTGAGTTCAGGAAGGACTCGACGAGTAGGTGAACTGCACTAGATGAGTCGAGTCAACATGGACTGTTGACTTTGACTGTGGACTTTGATTTTGACCATGAATTGACCAGTTGACTTCTGAGGGTGTTCTGGTAATTTGGAGATTGATGAAAGAGTATTTTATGGTATTTATAGGTAGTGAAGTTCGTGTTGGTGTCCGGGAGTTGAGCTTTCTAGTTCATACAATAGTTGTGAGGTGAGTTATCCTCGCTATACTAAGGGGTCGAAGGCACCAAGGTCGGCCCATTGGATATGTTGTTCTAGTAATGTTAAATGTTGAGTATGAGTTAGTGTTGCGTGCTATTGGTTATGGCAGTTAGGTAGACCTGTAAGACTACCTGTGATGTTATATGATTATTACATGCTCAGTAGTTATGTCATATGCTATGTGGGTTGGGTTGAGGTTGTACTGGTCCATGCGGTAGCCAACAAACCCTAGAGTATTCTAGATATGAGATGAGGGCCCGGTAGGCATTCCAGAATCATATTGAGGACCCGGGAGCATTCCAGATACGAGCTGAGGGCCCGGTAGGCATTCCAGACTCGTACTGAGGGCCCAGGGGTAGTCCAGCTTGTAAAGTTGTGGACCATTACATGCTGTTTTAGATTGTTATGATATGTTATTGTTGATATGGTAATGTGGATTTTATGTGTATCGGTATTTTGGGGGTAACTCACTAAGCTTTTCGGGCTTACAGTTTCAGTTTATTGTTTCAGGTACCTTAGGGGATCGCGGCAAGGCGAAGGCGTGATCGTACAACTCCTCCTATTATGTTTATGTTTCTGGGAAAACTCTGATAATTAATAATTTTGAAAACAAAGTTGTAATGTTTTGATGGACTTGACATGTTTTTAAAAGTTTAAATTGGTTTGAAATTTTGGAATGTTACATATACTCCCACTAGCATTGATATATACACAAGATTCATCTTCACTCCTCGAAAAGCCAAACTCTTTGAATTTGTCATTGAAAAAAATATTCCATCTGCAAGGTGCTTGTTTCAATCCATAGATGGATTTCTCAAGCTTACACACTCTATTAGGGTATTCTGTACTGACAAAACCCTCTAGCTGACACATGTAAACATCTTCAGCCAAACTTCCATTAAGGAAGGCGGTTTTGACATCCATTTTCCATATTTCATAATCATGAAATACAACAATGGCTAACAGGACCCTAATAGACTTAATATTTGCTATTGGTGAAAAGGTTTCATCATAATCAACTCCCGGAGTTTGAGAAAAACCCTTTGCAACCAGCCGCGCCTTATAAGTGTGTACATTACCATCCATGTCGGTCTTCTTCTTGAAGATTCATTTGCACCCAACTGTCTTACGACCTGGCACATTGTTAACCAAGTTCCAAACTTGATTGTCATACATGCCCTGTATCTCGCTATCCATTGCCTCTTTCCATTTAGCAAACTCGGGGCCTGCCATGGCTTCCGCATAGCTGTTAGGTTCATCCAGACTCACTAGTGTCTCACCTTCCGTAGTAATATGGAACCCATAGTAGTGCTCAGGTGCATTCCTAACCCTTGTGGAACGCCTCAGAGGTACAAACTTGTCAATTGAATCAATATTAGTTTCCTCCTTAGGTTGACTGTTAGGGTTTGAAGTTCCTTCACCACTTGATTCTTGAATTTCTTCAAGGTCAATCTGCCTCCCACTGTTTTCTTGGCTTATGAACTCTCTCTCTCTCTCTCTCTCTCTCTCTCTCTCGACAACCATTCTTGCTACAAAGACCACATTCTCATTGGATTTGTAGAAGAGGTAACTAAAGGAATCTGTGGGTAGCTGATGAAAATAGACCTCTCATTTCGAGATTCGAGTTTATCATTAGTCTCGCGCCTTATAAAAGCTTCGCAACCCCAAAATCTCGATGTGGTCTAGATTAGGAACTTTTCCAGTCCACATCTCATGAGGAGTTTTGGCAACTTTCTTTGTAGGTACTAGATTAAGGATATAGGCGACAGTATCTAAGGCATACCCCCAGAATAAGATTGGTAGCGAAGCTCGACTCATCATGGAATGAACCATATCCAATAAGGTTTGATTATGCCTCTCAGCCACACCATTCAACTGTGGTGTCCTGGGAGGTGTCAATTGTGAGACAATCCCACATTCCTTAAGATAGTCAAGGAACTTTGTACTAAGATACTCACCACCTCGATCGGATCGAAGCATCTTAATGTTCCTGCCCAATTGATTCTCGACTTCTTGTTTAAACTTTTTAAACCTTTCAAAAGTCTCTGACTTATGCTTGATTAAGTAGACATATCCATATCTACTATAATCATCTGTAAAAGTCACATAATAAGGATTAGTATCCCTTGTGCCAGTTTTGAAGGGTCCACACACATCTGTGTGCACTAGATCCAACAACCCTTCACCCCTTGCACAAGAGCCATTAAAGGGTGATTTTGTTATTTTTCCAAGTAAGCATGATTCACAACTATCATCTGACTTTAGGTCAAATGACTCCAAGACTCCATCCTTTTGGAGTTGGCCTATGTGTTTCGTGGTTACATGTCCAAGATGACAATTCCATAATGATGCTTTATCCAAGTTATTATTATTAGAAGAATCAATACACAACACATTATTTCCTATTTATCTACAATAGACACAACTTCATACACAGCATCACAAGGTAATGCTT
This sequence comes from Lactuca saligna, assembly GCF_052625555.1. Lineage (NCBI taxonomy): Eukaryota > Viridiplantae > Streptophyta > Magnoliopsida > Asterales > Asteraceae > Lactuca > Lactuca saligna. The sequence goes on along the minus strand of NC_136425.1, from coordinate 9,648,172 downwards.
TAAAATATAGAACATTATTAAAGAAAGCATTTATTCCACCAACTTCATTATCAAAAGAAAAGGTAAAACCTTGTTTGTACAAAGCATGAAAGGAAATAATATTTCTTGCCATTTCAGGTGAGTAACAACATTTATTCAAATCTAATGTAAACCCACTACTTAGCAACAAAGAATAAACACCAATCTTGGTGACAGGTGAAACTTTCCTATTCCCCATGATAAAGTTTATCTTTCCATGCTCCACATTCTCACTTCTTCTTAGACCCTGCAAATCAGAGCATATGTGAATTCTACAACCTGTATCAAGCACCCAAGAGTTAGAATAGTGTGAGTTATTAGACAATATTGTGTAAATATCTGCATGGGTGGGTTTCACTTTCCCATCCTTAATATCTTGTTGGTACTTTGGGCAGTTCCGCTTCCAATGCGATTTTTCATGGCAATAGAAGCATCCAGCCTCTTTTGGGTTAGAATAAGGAGTGACGAAACCTTTCTTGGTTCTACTTAAAGAGGAGCCTTCAAGGGTCTTACCCAAGGTTGTAGAACTCGTTACTCAATACCTGCTCAACCGACTACCGAGTAGCGAGTACTCGGGAGTACTCGGGGAGTACTCAGATTCGGTAATTCATGTAGAAATATTTTTAGAGACATTATATATGTCAAAATTATAAGTTAAAATATAAGCTGATAGAAATATATAACAAAATTAGATACATGTGAATACAAAAAAACTAAAAAGCACATAATGGTCTCACTTCGTGAATAATTACTAAAAATTTAAGATATTTATGTAGTAATAATCACATGTGAGTGCGTTAAATAATAAATCATTAATTATATTATACATGTTAATCACCAAGTTGACCGAGTTTTACAACATTGCTTAGTTCAGAAAGTTACCGATCTGGGAGTACTCGGGATTTTGCAACTTACCTCGGTAAGGGTCCGAGTAGTGAGTACTCGGAGGAGTAATCGGCCGACTTGGCGAGTTTTACAACACTGGTCTTACCCTTGGTACCCTTCGAAGGGTTCTTCCTCTTTTTCCCTCTACTTTTCCCGATTGCCAAGACAGGGACGGAGTTTGGAGTAGGAGTAGGAGTGGGAACAACCGACTTACCTTTAAGACCAGTTTCAACGGTCTTTAGGAGTCCTTGAAGCTTGCTGAGGGTAACTTCCTCCTTGTTCATGTGGTATCTCAAGCGGAATTGATCATAACATGAGGGTAAGGAGTGCAAAATGATATCTATTGCCAACTCCTCGGAGAAGTTCAAATTAAGTTTCAGCAACCGGTCCACATACCTTTGCATTTTCTGCAAGTGGCCGGTGATGGGTTCCCCATCATTCATTCGGGTTGTTATCATGGAGCAAATGATGTCATACCTCTCTTGTCGAGCACTCTGATGGTAGCGGTCCATCAAGTCATGGTGCATCTCAAAAGGGTAATAGTCCTCATAGGACTTTTGGTGCTCAGCTGTCATCGTGGCCATCATGATACACGCCACTTTCGTGGTATCTCTCTTATGGTCTGGAAGTCAGCGATCTCTTGAGGGGTAGCAGCGGACTCATTAAATTCCTTCAACTCCTTATCAAGGACATATTCCTTGTCCTTGTAGCAAGTAACCATCCTGATGTTCCGGATCCAATCCATATAGTTGGAACCATCAAAGATGACTCTCTTGTCGAGCACTCTGATGGTAGCGGTCCATCAAGTCCTGGTGCATCTCAAAAGGGTAATAGTCCTCATAGGAATCTTAGAGCTCAACTGTCATCGTGGCCATCATGATACACACCGCTTTCGTGGCATCTCTCTTATGAGTCTGGAAGTCAGCGAACTCCTGAGGGGTAGCAGTGGACTCATTAATTTCCTTAAGCTCCTTATCAAGGACATATTCCTTGTCCTCATAGCAAGTAACCATCCTGATGTTCCGGATCTAATCCATAAAGTTGGAACCATCAAATATGACTCTCCCACAAAGGTTCATGAGAGAGAAGGAATCGGTAGGGTTTTAGCCCGAAGCAACATTGTTGGAAGACATCTGAAAAAGAAGAAAACAAGTTTAGATTAAATATAGAGATAGTCCTTAATAAAACACCCAAATGTAATATTAAGGCTAGGACCCAATCACAATATATTATAACTTAGAAGAGGGATGCCATAATCTAAGCTATAACATATTTGAAAGGTAGGTGAATGACGATTCACCAATTTCCACCATGAAAAACGAAATATAAATTATTAGGTTTTTATTGGTTTTTAGAAATTCCTAGATTCTTTTGAGATTCATTGAACTTTTTAATGGCATGTTTCAATCTCGAGTGTGCCCTTCATTTTTTGTGACTGGGATGTCGAGGATCACAAAAGAAGGTGTGAAGTAACCATGCAAATTACTTGGTACCCTTAATGTTTTTTCACTCAATCGATGTGCTGGTTAACCACACGCGCTCCACCGACCTATGAAAAACATTAAGTCACCCTTTGCATACCTTGTTAAGTCCAAGTTAGTGTGCTAGTTAACCATACACGCTCCACTAACGAATTAATCAAGGTGCAAAGTGTAATTTCATGGATTAGCACCTTATTCACATTTTTCCTAAAGTAACTAAGATTAGGAGTTTATAAAACATTTAGTTACTTTATAATAATCATTATACTTTTAATGAGAATTTTAAGTCATTGTCCTACCCGTTCGGCTAACGACCCTCCACCAATCAAGGAATCGGTGGGTGAGAGTGGACACCCATTAAGCTGCCATTTTATAGGTAACAACCTTATACCCCCCTTACAGATTGGCTTCGCGAATGAGGTCTACTAATGGTAAAACTACTTGATCTTATACATATATATATACATATATATATATATATATATATATATATATATATATATATATTAACTTATAATATTATAAAGTATAAGGGTTGAATTTTAACTTTCAAAATTCTAGGGGTTGGAACTAAAGTTTACTAGATGACTTTACATGCTCCAAAAGTTGAGTGAAACTTTTGTAACTTTACAAAACTCTTCAATTCATAACTTATGAGTTATTTTCTATTTTAATGAAGACTCTTCATTTTTGTAACTTATGTGTTCTTTTTAATGGATTTATTACAAAGTGACTTTTGGTTATCCATAACTTGAGGACAATGTATGGACTCCATTAAAACATATCATGATCATGAATTAACTACTAATCAATAGTACATAATTCCTATGATCTTGCAAGAACTCATAAGAACATGAATATACATATCAAAATTTCAAGAACATATGAACACATATAAAATAGAATTTTGATATTAGCCATTGTAAATGGATTTGAACGATCATTACACCATCTAAAACAAATTTTAAACCACCAAAATAGTTTAGGGTAATGTTTCTAGTCCATTTCCAGCAACAAAAGTCGAAAATCTACAATCTGCTTGACCAACTCATTGAGTGCAAGAACTGACTCGTCGAGTTGGTTGCAGATTCACTTGGATTCGTCGAGTCCCCTGTGCAGACAACAAGAATTTCAACTTTTTTCATTATTTTGCATCAAGTATCAAACAAACAAACCTAGACTCTGATACCAATGTAGGGTTTTGAGCATTCTAACACTCCTAAGGTGTAATGCAACCGTAGAAACCTTGGATCTATGTTTGTCTAAAATCCATGAAAATTTTGATTTCCAAGGTTCTTAATCCTATCTAGCATACATGGGGAACTTTAAACACAAAATATAGCTAGAAATACATACCTTGTAGTGATTTGGATTCCTTGAAAACCTTCTGAGCCTAGCACCCCAAGTGTGATGCCTCGAATGTCTCACACAATACCAAATGCTTTTGGAATGAGTTGAGAGAAATGTCACACACTTAGAAATTAGCTATGCCCTCTCACTCTTGCTTAAGTGACTGATTTTAATAGCCTAGGGGTTCCTTTTATAGTGTTGTCAAATGTAGGTTACAAAGTGTAAACCCTAAATGACATGGCCTTTCACATTCCATGATCCATGGGTTTATAACCTGCATGGACTATCCATGGAGCACCCTATTGGGTTTAGCCCAATCTAATAAACCATGGATCATTAGCCCACTATTTTAAGAATAGATTATTTACATAATCAACCCCATATATTTAATTAGTCACCTCTTGATCACTTAATTAATTCTAAATTAATTCTTGATAAAAAATAATTAAATAATATTATTAATATATTAGAACTTATATTATATTAATAAGCCATAAGTGTTATTTCTCTCATTTTAGTCTATCCAAATGCATGATTCCATGCAACCCAAATGGACCATGCCAAACCGGGTCAAATACATACCAAAAATAGTTATGGACTTAGACACCTTATCCAACAATCTCCCACTTGGATAAGTCTAATAACTATATCTGCAAGTATGACTTCAGGAACCGATCAACAATCGTAGCTCTTTCAAGGTCTATCGGAACTGAGATGATGATGATACGCCATTTAATATAAGTGATCATATAATCCTCTATTCTAGATATATCCGGACAAATACATGGTACAATGGCTTACTTTTTGTCCTGCAGTTGTTTCCCGATTTCCGATTTGTTTGACAAAGAACTTAATCGAACACATCAATTTAGTTATGACCGGGCCCCGTACATAGGTCAACACAAAATCATCGAGGGGCCCAGATATCACTTCTAATCCAAGAAGGAACATATAAACTTCAACTCATATTCTTGTTCTACTACTTGTTGAATCATACACAAAAGTACGTTTTATAACATCGAGTTACCAGTGTGGTTTCGTACGATCAATGTATAACCAACTCATAGGCAACAAGTCACATATCTAGGTTTGAAGACTTATATGATATTACCGTATCACGATCACTCGGGATAGATTCCATGAAGTGATACCAGTGAGCGTGGGTTGAGTCCATTACTCAGAACTTATGAGTACTCATGAAGTGTTGTACCACCACTTTGCTACAAGCCAACATCATGATAATCTTGATTCATATCTATTTCTGACATATGACCAACTGTGGATGATTTGAATAATTTGTAATGCACAACATAAGTATTATGGACGTCAAAACATGCTAAGGAAAGAATAGTAAACGATTGACAAAAGATAGCAACACTTTACTCATAAATAAACACAACTTTTATTCATCATCAAATGTCAATTAAACTTTACAAATTTCCGAGTTATCTAACGACTAAAACTAATATCATCCTTCATCCCTATGCGCCTCGCATGGTGGAGATACTTAACCCTACCCAGTCCCTTCGTGAGGGGATCTGCTGGATTCTTATCCGATGATAACCTCTTTGCCACGAGGAGTCCTTCTTCAATTCGATGTCTGATAAAATGGTATTTTCTAGTCGATGTGTCTGGATCTCCCATGATCCCTTGGTTCTTTAGCTAAGGCAACTGCACTTTCACTATCACAGAAAATTTCCATTGGCTCCTTTATAGCTGGTACTACTCCAATGTCTCCAATGAAGTTCTTCAGCCATATCACCTGCTTTGCTGCCTCACTTGCTGCTATATACTCTGATTCATAAGTTGAATCAGCCATTGTCCCCTGCTTGGAACTCTTACAAGTGATTGCTCCTCCGTTTAAAGTAAAGAACCAACCCGACTGAGAGTGGAAATTATCCCTATCAGACTGGAAGATAGCATCACTATACCCTATAACTCTCAAGTCATCACTCCTACCGAGGGTAAGAACCCAATCCTTAGTCCTCCGAAGGTACTTGAGAATGTTCTTTACCGCAGTCCAGTGAGCCTTGCATGGTTCCCCTGATATCTGTTGACCATGCTCAAAGCAAAGGCCACATCAGGACGAGTACAAGTCGCAACATACATGATCGAGCCTACATCGGAAGCATAAGGTATTCAACTCATTTCTGCTATCTCAGCCTCGGTACTCGGGCTCTGAGTCTTACTCAATATGGCGTTACTCAGGTAACTCTCCTTTCTTGGAATCCTGGATGCTAAACCTTTTCAGCACCTTATCTAAGTAGGTACTCTGACTAAGTCCAATTAGTCTTCTACTCCGGTCTCTCAAAATCCTTATCCCTAGAATATAGGTAGCTTCTCCTAGGTCTTTCATAGCGAAACACTTCCCAAGCCAGGACTTCACTTCCTGCAAGGTTAGGATGTCATTTCCTATGAGTAGTATGTCATGCACATACAGTACCAAAAAGCTAATTATACTGTAATGCCCCGATTCTCAGCTTGGAGGAGGTTTTTCTTGGAGAAAAGAGCTTGGGGATCAATCATTCAGAAGCAAGGAGATTGAAGGACCTGAAATCTATTGTATTTAGCATCTTCTGGAAGGGGATTATTTAGCTGATGGACGATCGCCTTCGTACATTCAGGAGTGACTTGGCGTCTAGCCAGACAGGGATGTGCACACTGTCCTTCAAGGACTTCAGGGGGAGTGGTGCGCCAGACTTTCACGGGGCGATAGACCCCATTGCTACTAGGAGATGGATCGCAGACATTGAGTCTACGCAGTTGACGAGCTTCTGGTCGGAAGGGTCGAAGGTTCGCTTTGCTACGGATTGTTTGAGAGACAGAGCTATGGATTGGTGGGAGTCTGTCAGTGACTCACGGGGAGCCCCAACTATCGAGGCTATGACTTGGTCATACTTTGTGACCAAGTTCAGGGCTGAGTTTGTCCTAGCGGTTGAGCTTCAACAGCTGGCCAGGGAGTTTCTTGACATGAGACAGACTACGGGGATAGTGACGAAGATCACTGCCAAGTTCCAAGAGAGGGCCTTGTTGGTACCTCATTATGAAGGGGATGAGGAGATGTGGAAGACTCACTATCATGATATTTTGAGGGCTGATATTCGGGAGCATGTCAACTACTCAGGATGCCCGACCCTGGAGTCCATGATTGCCAAGGAGAGGGAGAGAAAGATTGATTTAGAGCTCCTCAGGAAGAGGAAAGCAGAGACGGAGTAGGATACCGGGGTTTCGGGGAAGAAACCCAAGGGATCCGACACTAGGTCGAAGGGCTAGCCAATACCCCTTTAGGATCGTTCCATTTGAACGGCATCCCAGTGCAGGTGTTGTTTGATTCGAGGGCTACCCGATCATTTGTCTCTCTTGCGCTTAGCAAGAGGTTCCCTGAGTCTTCAGGTATGTTGGATTTCCCTCTAGAGGTAGAGATTGCGGAAGACCGATCAGTACAAGCATCGAAGGTGTTCATGGATTGTGTTTTGAGGTTGTTGGAAGAGCGCTACTTGGTAGACCTGGTTCCCATACCTTTACAGGGGAACAATGTTATTTTAGGTATGTATTGCTTGAGCCCCAATGGGGTACTGATCGACTGCGCACAACAGTTGGTCTGGGTCAAGACCCCAAGTGAGGGAGAGATGGTGATTCAGGGTGAGAGGCCACAGCGTTGACCAACTTTATGTTCAGCAGAGAGAGCTAGGTGCTAACTTCAGCAGAGTGCGCGGGGTATGTCGCTTATGTCTTGGATACCCGGGAGGCGGGTAAGGTGATGATGAGTGATGTACCAGTGGTGCGAGAGTACGCGAATGTATTCCCAGGGGATCTACCTGGGATACCTCCGGAGAGGCTGGTAGATTCCTGGATCGGCCTAGTCCCTGGTGCGGCTCCGATAGCCAAGGCACTGTACCAGTTGGCTACTACTGAGATGCAGAATTTGTCTACACAACTGTAGGAGCCGTTAGATAAGGGATTCATCAGACCGAGCAGTTCACCCAGGGGAGCCCCGATTCTATTTGTGAAAAAGAAGGACGGTTTTACATCGGATGTGTATAGATTACCGAGAGCTAAATAAGGTAACGGTGAAGAACCGTTACCCACTCCCGAGGGTTAATGATCTCTTTGACCAGCTTCAGGGAGAATCTTGGTTCTCCAAGATTGATCTGCATTCAGGTTATCACCAGATGAGGGTTAGGGAGGAGGATGTGCAGAAGACTGCTTTTTAGACAAGATATGGTCACTATAAGTTCATGGTGATGCCTTTTGGGCTCACTAATGCTCCTGCTACGTTCATGGATCTCATGAACCTCATGTGCAGACTGATGTTGGATTAGTCTGTGATAGTTTTCATTGATGACATCTTGGTTTATTCCAAGATGCAGGAACAATATGAGGAGCACTTTCGAGAGGTGTTGGATACTCTGAGGAGGGAGAGCTTGTATGCCAAGTTCTCCAAGTGTGAGTTTTGGTTGCGCGAGGTGCAGTTTCTTGGGCACCATGTCAACCAGAATGGGATTTCGGTCGACCCGGACAAAGTGGAGGCTGTGATGAGGTGGGAGGTTCCGAGGTCTCCATCTGTGATTCGGAGCTTCCTGGGGCTGGCAGGTTACTATCAGAGATTCATTCATGACTTCTCTAAGATAGTCATGCCTTTGACCCGGTTGACAAGGAAAGTCATGGTTTTTCACTAGGGGCTTGAGCAGCAGGCCGCATTTGAGACTCTAATACAGAGATTGTGCAAGGGGCCAATCTTATCCCTGCCGGAGGGCATGGATGATTTTGTGGTGTATTACGATGCGTCTATCTCGGGTTTGGGCATGGTATTGATGCAGAGGGGAAATGTTATCGCCTACACTTCGAGGCAGTTGAAGCCTCATGAGGCGAACTATCCGACACATGACTTGGAGTTGGGGGCAGTTGTTTTCTCCCTTAAGATCTGGCATCATTAACTCTATGGGGTCCGTTGTACTATTTACACTGACCATAAGAGTTTGAGGTAACTCATGGATAAGCTAAATCTGAATATGAGATAGCGTCGATGGCTAGATGTGGGGAAGGATTACGATTGCGAGATCCTATACCACACAGGGAAGGCCAATGTTGTGGCTGATGCGCTTAGCCGCAAGGCACCATCAATCAGAGATACTTGCTTGAGGATGACCGTGGTGACTCCACTATTGGGGCAGATTCGTGAGGCCCATAAGGAGACTATGAAGGAGGAACATCGTAAGAGTGAGCGTATTGTGGGTTAGGTTCCCTCCTTCGATTATGACATCCGTGGATTGTTGACACTACACCGTAAGGTGTGGGTCCCATATCATGGAGGTGTGCGCCAAGTATTGATGGAAGAAGTGCAGAAATCCAGGTTTTCCATCCATCTCGGGGAGACAAAGATGTACAGGGATCTTCGTAATGGTTATTGGTGGCCCTACATGAAGTGAGATGTAGCTTGGTACGTTGAGAGGTGCTTGACCAGTAGGAAGGTCAAGGTCGAGCATTAGACGCCCCACGACAAGACCCAACCATTGGATATCCCGATGTGGAAATGGGAAGATATCAATATGGATTTCATCACGAAGCTTCCCAGGAGCGCGTGGGGAATGGATTCGATTTGGGTCACCATGGATCGATTGACCAAGAGCACCCATTTCATTTCGATTCAGGAGAGCATTTCGGCCGAAAAGTTGGCTGATATCTATATTGGGGAGGTAGTAGCTCGACACGGGGTGCCAGTCTCGGTGGTTTCTGACAGAGATGTGCAGTTCACTTCTAGATTCTGGAAGAAGTTTCACAACGAGCTGGGTACTCGTCTGCACTTTAACACCGCTTTTCACCTGCAGACGGATGGTTAGAGTGAGCGGACCATCCAAACTTTGGAGGATATGCTGTGGTCACGCGTTTTAGACTTTGGAGGTAGTTGGGATACCTATCTTCCTTTGGCGGAATTTTCCTATAATAATAGTTGTCACACGAGTATTGACCGTCCTCCCTTCAAGATGTTGTATGGGAGGAAGTGCAGGACCCGATATGCTTGAGTGAAGTTGGACAGTGGGTAATGGGGAGTACTGAGGTGGTGCTCAAGACTACATAGAGGATCTAACAGGTTCAGAGCAGGCTTCAAACTGATCATTGTTGGCAGAAGAGTTATGCCAAAAAGCGTCGTTTGTACCTAGAGTTCCAGGTTGAGGATATGGTGCTCCTGAAGGTGTTGCCTTGCAAATGTGTCATTCGGTTCAGGAAGCGGGGAAAGTTGAACCCCAGGTACATTAGAACTTTCAGGGTTGTATCCCAGGTGGGAAAGGTGGCATATAGGTTGGACCTGCCAGCCGGAATCAGTCAGATTCACAGTACTTTTCACGTCTCCCAGCTACGAAAGTGTCTAGTAGACGAATCAACAGTGGTGCATTTAGAGGATATTCAGGTGGACGACAGCCTGAACTACATTGAGCATCCAGTAGCTATCCTCGACATGAAGTCGAGGGGATTTGAGGAATAAGAGGGTGGAGCTGGTAAAGGTGCAATGGCAGCATCGCAAGGGCTCGGAATGGACGTGTACGCCAGATGACGAGATAAAGGAGCACTACACTGAGCTTTTTCCGCATTCAACAACAGACTTCAAGGACGAAGTCTAAAATAAGTGGGGGGAGATTTGAAACACTTGATTCCTGGTACGTATTTAAATTCAAGTAAATTCATGTTTTTCACTGGGACTCGGCGAGTTGGAGGCCCAACTTGTTGAGTAGACTCGGCTTTGATCGGAAGGATAAGTGACCTACTTGACGAGTCGGGAAACCGACTCGACGAGTAGGTCTATCTGGACAAAACCCTAATATTTGGGGTTTGCACCTTATTTAAACAACTTATCTTGCCTCAACCCAACCTCCATCGTCCCTCCCAACACAGAGAAACCCTAACTCGAAACCCTAAGCCTTTATTGAGTGTTGTTGAGCTTTTTGGTGCCTTTTGTGTGTATTTGAAGTTGGAAAAGGAGAAGGAAGTTTGGGAGATCAAGAGAGAGCAAGTAGATCCAGAAGTCTTGCCATATTTCCTTTTCCTTTGAGGTATAAAGCTAATACCTTGGGTATTCATTACTTAGATCTTGATTTGGGGCTATTTTCTACCTTTTTCTAAGCTTTAGTGAAGTTATACTTAGATTTGTGTGTATATTTGGAGTTGTACTTCAGATTTGGAACCATTGAGGGTTCCCATGGCATAAAGGTGCCAACTTTATGGACATGGGAGACCCATGCAACAATAAACCCCTTTTTATGGATTTTTGAGCGAAAAACCTCATGCATGGACGTCAAGATTGGAACTTTACATATAATATGGACTCTAGGAGGTCAGATCTATGGTTTGGATGCATTAAGACCGATTAAAACCGACTGTATAGTTTTGGACAAAGAGGGACTCGGCGAGTTGCTTAGGTGACTCGGCGAGTCGGGTTGCAGTTTCCCCTAAACGTCTTCTGGAAATAGTCTTTCGTTGAGTTGAAGGAACACTCAACCTGTTGGGGTTTGTTATGGATTTGAAGATCAAAGGACTCGACGAGTTCAAGGCAATGTCCCAACCACATGAAGACGGACTCAACGAGTTCAAGGAGAACTCGGCGAGTCATAGACTAAATACCTTCATATAGATGAAGATGAACTCGGCGAGTTCAAGGATGAACTCGACGAGTCAGTTGAAGAAGGTCCCAATGTTTTGTTGAAGGAGAGCTCGTCGAGCTCTTACTAGATTTGATGAGTAGGGACGGGGTTGTAGCATTTTGTGGACGTAGGGAATCGACGAGTTGGTGGACCAACTCAGCGAGTCGAGTCAACAAGATGTTGACTTTGACTAAAGTTGACTTTGACCAAGGTTTTGACCTTGAATTTGACTTGGACTTGAATTGACCCTTGTAGGGGTTATGAGTATGAAATGGTAATTTAGAAAGGATGTTGTGTAGGGATAGAGGAGCCGAGAAGAGTTGATTTCGATACCGAGGACAGTGTAGACACTACATGACATTGAGGTGAGTTACCTTCCAGTAGAGGTGGGTCTACGGCCACAATGTCGGCCCACCAGTAGGAGTTGTCTTTAGATGATTTTTTGTAACACCCGATTCCTGGTATGGCTTTTGTTAAACTATTTTTGTGTTTTCTCTAGGACTCGACGAGTTGGAGGCTCAACTCATCGAGTAGAGTCGTGACCTGCAAAAATTTAAGTAACCTACTCAACGAGTCGGGGACTGAATCGGCGAGTAGGTGTTGGCTGAGTGAACCCTAAATCTGAGGGTTTGCACCCTATTTAAATGCCTTATCTCAGCCTCCATCTCCCTTATCACTCCCAGAAAGTTGTGTAACGAAACCCTAGCCGTTTTTGGGTGTTCGAAGGCCATTTTGGTTCATTTGGTGGTTTGTGAAGCTTGAAGAAGAAGCAAGAAGCTTGAGAGTTCGAGTTGGGGCTTAGAGATTTATAGATCTAGTTCCATTTTCAGCACAATCCAGGTAAAATGCCCCAGTCTTGGTCTTCTATGTGTTTATTCATTTTTAGACTTGGGTTTTGATCATATTTAGGGCTTTTCAAGCCATTTTCGGATTTGTGGAGTGTTATATGGAGTCTTGACTTCAGATCTGAGTCATTGGAAGGGTCTCATGGCATAAAGGTTCCCACTTTATGTCCATGAGAGATCCATGCATATTGTAGAGCACTTTTATGGCTTTTTTAGCCAAAGCTCCCATGCATGTACACCAAGTTTGGAGCTTTACGTATGAAATGGACATTAGGGGGCTAGATCTATGGTTTTGTGGTATTAAGGCCCATTTAAATTGATTGTATAGTTGGTCATAGATGGACTTGACGAGTTGTTCTTGGGACACAACAAGTCGCGGTGTTATGACCACATTATCCTTTATGTGGATGGACTAGTTGTTAGGGAGGAAAGTCTGTTAGATATTTAGACAAGAAAAGGGACTTGGGGATCATGGGACTCGACGAGTGTATGAACAGAATCGGCGAGTCCAAGGAAATCTCCAAACCTTTGAAGATAGACTCGACGAGTTGTTCATACAACTCGGCGAGTCGTAGACTGGACGTGTTCTTATGAAGGAGATGAACTTGTCGAGTTCAAGGAAGAACTCGGCAAGTCGAATGAAGATGGTCTCGATGGTTTGAATGGAGGAGAACCCATCGAGTTCTTGCTAGACTCGACGAGTGGAGTCGGGGTTGTATCAGGTTAGTGGAGTATGAACTCAGTGAGTTGGTGGACCAACTCAGCGAGTCAGGTCAACTGGGTGTTGACTTTGACTGGTTATAGTATTGACCTTGGTTAGGGTTGTATGTTATGTTTGATGACTTGAGGATTATCGTGTAGGGATTTAGGAGTAGAGGAGAGCTGACCTTCACGCCAAGGACAGTTCAGACGCTACACGACATTGAGGTGAGTTACCTTCCAGTAGGAGTGGGTCTAAGGCACCAAGGCCGACCCACTAGTAATTGTTACTTAGGATGGTTATCTTTGTGATAATTGTCTGGTCTGATTGTTTGATATGTGTGTATGCTAGGTAGTTAGGTATGTGAGTATGCTAGTTTGCTAATTTCTATGTTATATTAGATGGTATCAGTAGAAGGGGACTAGTCCTCGATTCGGTTGTTATGACCAATGGGTAGGTAAGACACCCCATATATGTCTGACATCATGATTATGATATGATGTTCTGTGTTAGTAGTAGGGGTGAAATAGTCCCCGTGGTCGGTTGAGATAGACCGAAGGGTAGGTCAGCACCCTAGAATAGCTTGACATGGGTAGGCCAGCACCCCATAATAGCTTGATGTGGGTAGGTCGGCACCCCAGAATGGCTTGACATGGGTTGAACGGGCACCCCATAATTTCCCGATAGTATGTATGCTATGTGATTGTATGGTATATAGTATGATGGGGGAACTCACTAAGCTTTTTGCTTACAATTTCAGTTTTGGTTTCAGGTACCTCTTCGTCCCAAGGGAAGGAGCAGGCGATGTAGCAGCGCATCACACACGCACACTTATGATTTCCGCTTAGAGTTTCTGGGATTGTACAATGATATTTTGCTACTTCATATGATTTGGTTTTGAGACATGACATTATGCTTTTATGTATTGACATGATTTTGGCAATGTCTTAATAAGTTATTTTATAAACCGCTTAATTAAAAATGAAATTTTTGGCCTTGATTTTTGGGATGTTACAATTGTGTTTGTGATAATTGTCTAGGCTTGCTACTACATGATGTGTCATATGTGCCAACATGATATGTTATATGTGATGGTGATAGTAGGAGGGGAATAGTCCCCCAACTCAGTCGTTAGGACCGGAGGGTAGGTCAGTACCCCAAATATGCATGACCGTATGATTATGATATGTTATTGTGTGGTAGTGGTAGGGGTGAAATAGTCCACGTTGCTGGTTGAGATAGACCGGGGGGGGGGGGGGGTAGGTCGATACCCCAGAACGGCCTGACATGGGTATGTCAACACCCCATAATGGCTTGACATGGGTAGTTCAGTACCCCAGAATGGCTTGACATGGGTAGGTCGGGCACCCCAGAATTTCCAGGCAGTATGTATGTTGTATGGTATGTGGTATGATGGGGGAACTCATTAAGCTTTGTGCTTACGGTTTTCAGTTTTGGTTTCAGGTACCTCTTCATCTAAGGGGAATGAGCCGGCAGGGTAGCAACGTATTGCACACACATGATTCCGCATTTGAGAACCTTGAGATTGTACTCTGACATTAAACTATTTGACATTTTGGTTTTTGAGACATGTAACTATGGTTTTGTGGTTTGATGTGATATTAGTAATGTTTTTCCACAAATAATTTTACAAGTAATATAATTAAAAACAAAAAATTTTGGTCTCGATTTTTGGGGATATTACAAGAAAACGACCACGTAGATGGTAGAGCCACAGTTGATTACACGTGTTATCCACTATACAATATAAAAACGGATAAAGAATAAAAAAACAAAGCAGAAAAAAAAAAAACAGCCAATGACAGCCAGATGTTGTTCACAAGGGTACCTTAGAATTAATATATATATATATATATATATATATATATATATATATATATATATATATATATATATATATATATATATATATATATATATGTGTGTGTGTGTGTGCGTGTGTGTGCGCGCGCATGAAAACAATAGATTGTGAATTAGAGAATTAAAATGTTTATTAAATTGTGAATATGATATTTTAAAGATAGAAAATTAAAAATGTTAAGGGATAATTTTATTTTAATTTTTTTATTAAATTTTATATAATTTGCTGCAAAAATGAAATTGTATGTGTTAAAAAGTATTACCAAAGAAAGAGGGGCCATAAGTTTGTTCTATTAAGCTGTGAATACGACAAAAAAATATCATTGGGTTTGGTGTTACTATGACGGTGGTCTGGTGGTGGTCCAACGACAAGTGACTATTAGTTGTAAATTAAGGAATGAAAAGTTTTCTTCAAATAATATTTAACGTTTGATTAGTCCAAAATGCCCAAAATGAAAACATTTTAAAAAAATGGTTCTTAGGGTTATTAACTTTTTTTGGATTCTCATTTGAACCACTACTTATATATATATATATATATATATATATATATATATATATATATATATATATATATATATATATATATATGTTATTTTATTCTAACTAATTATTATGTGGACGTAGGATTGATTGTGGACAAATCATTTTAGTTGTTTTAAGAAAGTGATTAATACATAAGGTTGAATTAAAGATAATTGAAAAATAACATATAATTTCATAATAAGGATATTTAGTCAACTAATATAAATTTAAAAAAGGAAAATTGCAGATTTTATGGAATAACTAATTCTTTTAACTTAAAAATCTGATTTTTTTGGATAATAATTCTATTAATTCGGACATTCTAACATAATGCGATTATGATTATTTTGAAAAAAAAAACATTTTATTCTAATGTTATCAATACTACTAAAATCATTTATTACTTTCATTCTTAAAGAATCCAACTATGAATATAAATTACATTTATTCTGAAATTGTTGATTATCACTAGAACATTCTTGAAATTGTAGTAAGAATCATCATCCCCTTCTTGTAAGGACTTCATCTTCTACCGAAATCGAGAATACACTTGATATTCTTTCAGAATCCAAAGTATGATTGATCTTCTTTTCGAATCCAAAATAAACTTGAGAAAATTTATTTTTGCAAGCTCATTTGATTCCAACCAGAATAGAAAAAGTCTACATGACTTGATCTTCTTTAAGAATCCTGAACAAGTGAACCAATTTGTTTGTATTTAGAATATTAGAACTATCGAATTATTTATATACATATAAACACATTCTGATGGAATACATTTATAATAGACATTCTAATAGAATACACTACATACCAACTGGAAAAATAATCTGCCACAATACAATAGCAACCAACAATGAAAAAGAAACAAAAAAATAAACCAAAAATAACTAGTTTCTAGTGCATTAGGTATTGATAAGTTTGGAAATCCATCTTCAAATTTTATGTCATTCAATGTTTATCCAATATGATTATCTAAGTGGTAATAACTAGTTTCTAGTGCTTTATCTAAGTTGGATAATCGGGTTTGATATTAGCAACAACAAAAATTGATCATTAAAAAACCTAACCGAGAAGCAAATACATGATTATCAAGTTAGCATCAACCAAAAATAACCTAACACGAAAGCAAATACAAGATTATCAAGTTAGCATAAACCAAAAATCACACTTTAGATAAGAAACTGCAAGCAAAACAAAAGTTTATAAGATTTGGAGGAATTGAACCTGAAAAACTACGCGGGCTGATCTGGAATAAGATCACAAATAGATGCAATCAATCTTCTTACCATCCCTTTCATTCCTCTTTCGCTCAATCTTTTTCATCTCTCTTTCTCTTATGTGTTCAGCCAAACATAAACACCACAGGAGGGAGTTTTCCGGGGAACAGCAGGAGGCATCGTCCTCTCATCCCTTCTTCTTTTTCTATTAATTTAAGCAACAAAACACCCCTTGATAGAACTGTTATGATTTTGACTTTTCCTTTACTTCCTTGTTCATCAAGTTTAGTCGAGAAAACCTCCACCGGAGATGGAGGTTTCTAGCAGTCAAGAGGGTAATGAATCTCTCTCATTTTCCTTACTTCTCATCGATTTCCCAGCAAGCTAAACACATCACCTGTTATTAACTTTGTTCACCCCTCTTTCCTGTTAAACAAATAACTCTAAACACCCCTACAATTGCTTCTTCCTTTTTCATGCGGGGTTGTCGAACGGGTCGGAAAAGAAGAAACAAGGAGGAGTCACCGAAGCAACCCCTCACCTCCACCGCTGTTGACAATAGCCACCATTAATCACCGCATCGCTGCCTGTTTCTGTTCGTTTTTCTTTTCTGATAAGATGAAGACGAAGACTAAGGATCGAAGATCCTTTTCCCTCATTTAACGTGGAACTAACTTTGGTTATAGAACTGGAGAAACGAATTGGGATGCAGCTCGAAGAGGCTATAATATTGGAGGATCTTTTGATTCCTTCTTATAACAGAAGTGAGACTATGTGCGATGTTTATCTTGTTCACTTTCGATCGAATCTATGGGGTATTTGGAGAAGTTGTTTATAAAATTACCTAATTACCCTTATTTACTTATTTTTATTTTATAATTTTTTTGGTCCACATTTATTCTTACCTCCACACAATAATTAGTTAGAATACTTGAACCTAGATCTTTCTCTCTCTCTCTCTCTCTCTCTCTATATATATATATATATATATATATATATATATATATATATATAGAGAGAGAGAGAGAGAGAGAGAGAGAGAGACATACACACACACAAACTAGATGTGTGCCTGTGCAAAGCGGCGGCGATAAATAATTTTTTTGGCGAATAGTTTCTTACGGGAAAATAATTATTATATTTTATAATAAGTTATTATGTAATAAAAAATTACCATTTTTAAATAAAATATTTATATTTATACCTTATATTTATGTTTTCTGTTTATAATATTACTATAAATTAATTAAAACTGGTGTCTAGTTTAAAAAATATAAATTAGTTTATATGAATGAGTTTAATATTTAAATTTTATTTATTTTGCTCCAAAATGAATTTTATTAATTAGTTTCCTTAATTTAAGTCTCCAAAATTTTGGCAAGTATTAATGAATTATTTATGCATAATTGATATGCTGCTAGGAGAAGGGTTATGATGGTAGCTAATATTGTTGCTATGGGCTAGAGCTAAATACCGAGACTGCTGGTGAAGCACCGAGGTGCTGCTGAGAATCTGGGTGTTGAAGCCCAGGAAGCTACAGTGGTAGGAGGCTCGGATGCAGACCCTGCGGATGCTGATGTTGTTGATGGTAAGGAATGTGAAGGTCCCAAACCCTAATTCTTATGTATAAATGTAATATAAACACAGGATAAGAACACAAATATTCAAAAAATAAAAACCAATTTTATTTGTCGGTTTTTATGTTTAAACACAATGATCCAAAAACAAAAAATATTCTGAATCCTCTCTAAGAACTCACCGAGAAGTCTCAGTTCTCTCTATAGAAAATCTTTCACTCAGAAGACAATACAAATTATTGATTCTCAACTAATGAGAGCATACGATATAAATACTAGAAAAACCTAACAACCCATCAAAAAAATAGGTGATGAGAATTCCACAGATTCTCTAGATCTTCTATATAATAAAATCCTTGATTTGAAGGATCTGAATCTTCTAAGATTAATGCAAATCTGGTAATTAAGGAACATATCATATAAGATATTCAGAATACTTCTTCACTAAGTATTTCTAATCCGCTCCAACTTCAGACATCAGCACCAGCACGTCATCCGCTGATCAGGGCATCAACATCAGGGAGTCATCCATTGATCAACTTTTGCTTCGGCTCAAGTAGCTTGAGAAGATAGTATATGACCATCATTGTATTGATTCTTCAACATACCATATCATCATTTTCTAAACAAGTTGATAAGTATCAGTACAAGCATATCAAGTCTTTACTGAATCATGCTCTTCGTGCTAATAATACTTTAAGAGGGTTTTGTGCTGATAGTGCCTTCCTAGGGTTCACATGTTGATAAATCTATTAGGGCCAAATATGTCATCAACATGTCTTCAGTTCTAGCCAGCATGGCATGATCTTCAGCACCACAAGAATCATCAACAACATTATATTTCTTCATCAGCTCCATATGTAATCAAGTAAAGCAACTCAGATCTGGTCTTCAGTCTTCAACATCTGAATTTTAGTGTTTGGTAGAGCAGTAACATATATCTTCAATATCAATCTTCAACATATCTTCGGATTAAATAATAAACAAACTCTAATATATATGCTTGTCTAAGTTATATTATTTACACTTTCTTAGACAAGGCTGGCTGCCTATAGTGAGTAGTAAAACTATAACTATAACATATATCTTTTGCATCATAAAATCTATAAAAATATATACCTAGAAGACTGAAAGACCGCATCTTCGGCAACGGCTGCTGATGCTAGGCTGCAGAACCAGCAGGTATCATCAGGTTGAAGGCTTGAAACAACGCCAATAACTCCTGTAAAATTTGGATGATAACTAACTTCCCGGAAGCACTTTACTTCATGTTTCTTTTTGCCATTATTGTGGTTCTTTGTCCATCTATTTTTAGATATTCTTGAGTTGTTTGAGGATGCATAAAGAGTTGAAGTTTGAGATATCGAGGGATCAATAAGGAGATTGAAAGCCGTCTCATGAGACACATGCTATAATAACATGTTTTTAGCCTTGAGAAAAGTGGGGAAAGGCTTTGAGTTTGTAATTACATCAACAATAATAAGATATAAGGGCAGTAACTACCTCAAAATTTGCATAACAAGTTCGATTTCAACAATTGTAGAATCAACATCTCTGAGATCATCAACTAATTCTTCACTGTGTCACATAACTCAATAATTAAACTCGAACCCTTCTTACGATTGCAAAATTGATCCTGCAATTGCAACATACATGACATATTTTTATTCTTAAAGAACTCATTTAACTTATCCCAAAGATCTTTAGTTGTATAATTATCGCTAGAGATTATCTGCGATAAACCGGGATCACAAGTGCTATAGACACATAGTTTAATAAGAGCATCAACATAATACCATTCTTCATCATCTTCCCTGGTTGGAATTGATTTTCTAGATATGTGACCATAACTCAATGTGCCCTGACACATATTAGAAAATATTGGAGGCCATGATTTATACCGAGACCCATCAACATTAAGTTTGAAACTAAATTGATTATATATATTTGTAAGGTTCACACAAGACTTAATTTGGAAGGATGTGAGGTGGAAGATGAGCCCGAAGTGGATATTGAGAGAATACCTTAGTGTCACACCCCCAAACCGGAACGACAAAAATGTTCGGGGGCAGAGGATGTAATGTTTAGTATCACAACAAAACACAATAGTAATCATAGTACAACATTCATTACATTCATGAAATATAACTTTACATTTGTGTTCAACTTATTTTATGTTTGACACCAAGAAGTATAATTTACAAACATAATTATATAAAACTTTATGTTCCTCAAAACATGCTGATACCTGTTTAATGATTTCCTGAAAATACAAGTAGTTTTGAAAAGAGTGTCAACAATTAAGTTGGTGAGTTCATAAGTATGTAATAAAAGTATTTTGTCATTTGTTCTCTGAAATGTAAATCTGTTCACCCAGAAAATCCTATATTTTCTGTGGTATATGTATTTGTATTATGAAATAGTATAGTTTTAAATTCCCATAAACCTATGAAAAATATGTTTTCTCTGTACTAGAATAGCATTCCCTATGTGTACTTGTATGGAATTGTAACTATTGTATTATAGTTTTTAATTTATTAAAAAGTATACTAATACTCTGATTTCAAATAACAGGTTGTTACAATATCCCCCCTATTAGAGGGAATTTTGTCCCGAAATTATTTCTAAAGTGGTACTCATGGACTAGGAAAAAGATGTGGATATTTATGTTTCATCTAATCTTCTCGTTCCTAAGTGAATTCAGGTCCTCGCTTAGCATTCCAGCGAACCTTCACTATTGGTATATGACTTTGTTTCGTTCTTTTGATTTCCCTATCGAGGACCTCCACTGCTTCTTCTATGAAGTGTAGACGCCCATTTAATTCAATTTCATTGAGTGTAATTACAAGAGTCTCATCAGACAGACACTTCTTGAGATTTGAGACGTGAAAAGTGTGATGAATGTTACTGAGTTCCTGCGGTAGTTTGAGTTTATAAGCAACTGGACCAATTCTAGCAAGAATCTTGAACGGTCCGATGTTCCTTGGACTTAGTTTTCCACTTTTGCCAAAACATATCATTCCTTTCCAGGGTGAGATCTTTAACAGAACGTGATCACCAACCTGGAATTCCAAGGGTTTTCGTCCTTTATCCGCATAACTCTTATGTCTATTACGAGAAGCTTTCAATCGTTTTGGAATTTTAAAATCTTTTTGTGGTTTCTCGTATGATCTTGGGACTGGTTAACGTACTACCTGTTACTTGATTCTTGGCTAGTTGCGTATCGCCCACTTCAGCCCAGCACAGAGGGGATTGACACTTATAGCCATAGAGAGCTTCGAAGGGTGCAACTTTGATGCTAATATGATAGCTATTGTTGTAGGAGAATTCAACTAGTGGTAAATGGGTGTCCCAAGCTTTACCAAAATCTATCACACAGGTTCTTAACATGTCTTCCAGCGTTTGTATAGTTCTCTCACTTTGCCCATCGGTCTGAGGATGGTATGTTGTACTCATATCAAGATTGGTTCTCAAGGATTTTTGCAATGATTGCCAAAACCGGGAGGTAAATCTACTATCTTGGTCAGAGATGATAGAAATTAGCACACCATGTAATCGTACTATCTCTCTAAGGTACGCCCTTGTTAACTTCTCCATTTTATCAGTTTCTTTTATCGGCAGGAAGTGTGCAGATAATTCTTCACTGTGTCACATAACTCAATAATTAAACTCGAACCCTTCTTACGATTGCAAAATTGATCCTGCAATTGCAACATACATGACATATTTTTATTCTTAAAGAACTCATTTAACTTATCCCAAAGATCTTTAGTTGTATAATTATCGCTAGAGATTATCTGCGATAAACCGGGATCACAAGTGCTATAGACACATAGTTTAATAAGAGCATCAACATAATACCATTCTTCATCATCTTCCCTGGTTGGAATTGATTTTCTAGATATGTGACCATAACTCAATGTGCCCTGACACATATTAGAAAATATTGGAGGCCATGATTTATACCGAGACCCATCAACATTAAGTTTGAAACTAAATTGATTATATATATTTGTAAGGTTCACACAAGACTTAATTTGGAAGGATGTGAGGTGGAAGATGAGCCCGAAGTGGATATTGAGAGAATACCTTAGTGTCACACCCCCAAACCGGAACGACAAAAATGTTCGGGGGCAGAGGATGTAATGTTTAGTATCACAACAAAACACAATAGTAATCATAGTACAACATTCATTACATTCATGAAATATAACTTTACATTTGTGTTCAACTTATTTTATGTTTGACACCAAGAAGTATAATTTACAAACATAATTATATAAAACTTTATGTTCCTCAAAACATGCTGATACCTGTTTAATGATTTCCTGAAAATACAAGTAGTTTTGAAAAGAGTGTCAACAATTAAGTTGGTGAGTTCATAAGTATGTAATAAAAGTATTTTGTCATTTGTTCTCTGAAATGTAAATCTGTTCACCCAGAAAATCCTATATTTTCTGTGGTATATGTATTTGTATTATGAAATAGTATAGTTTTAAATTCCCATAAACCTATGAAAAATATGTTTTCTCTGTACTAGAATAGCATTCCCTATGTGTACTTGTATGGAATTGTAACTATTGTATTATAGTTTTTAATTTATTAAAAAGTATACTAATACTCTGATTTCAAATAACAGGTTGTTACAATATCCCCCCTATTAGAGGGAATTTTGTCCCGAAATTATTTCTAAAGTGGTACTCATGGACTAGGAAAAAGATGTGGATATTTATGTTTCATCTAATCTTCTCGTTCCTAAGTGAATTCAGGTCCTCGCTTAGCATTCCAGCGAACCTTCACTATTGGTATATGACTTTGTTTCGTTCTTTTGATTTCCCTATCGAGGACCTCCACTGCTTCTTCTATGAAGTGTAGACGCCCATTTAATTCAATTTCATTGAGTGTAATTACAAGAGTCTCATCAGACAGACACTTCTTGAGATTTGAGACGTGAAAAGTGTGATGAATGTTACTGAGTTCCTGCGGTAGTTTGAGTTTATAAGCAACTGGACCAATTCTAGCAAGAATCTTGAACGGTCCGATGTTCCTTGGACTTAGTTTTCCACTTTTGCCAAAACATATCATTCCTTTCCAGGGTGAGATCTTTAACAGAACGTGATCACCAACCTGGAATTCCAAGGGTTTTCGTCCTTTATCCGCATAACTCTTATGTCTATTACGAGAAGCTTTCAATCGTTTTGGAATTTTAAAATCTTTTTGTGGTTTCTCGTATGATCTTGGGACTGGTTAACGTACTACCTGTTACTTGATTCTTGGCTAGTTGCGTATCGCCCACTTCAGCCCAGCACAGAGGGGATTGACACTTATAGCCATAGAGAGCTTCGAAGGGTGCAACTTTGATGCTAATATGATAGCTATTGTTGTAGGAGAATTCAACTAGTGGTAAATGGGTGTCCCAAGCTTTACCAAAATCTATCACACAGGTTCTTAACATGTCTTCCAGCGTTTGTATAGTTCTCTCACTTTGCCCATCGGTCTGAGGATGGTATGTTGTACTCATATCAAGATTGGTTCTCAAGGATTTTTGCAATGATTGCCAAAACCGGGAGGTAAATCTACTATCTTGGTCAGAGATGATAGAAATTAGCACACCATGTAATCGTACTATCTCTCTAAGGTACGCCCTTGTTAACTTCTCCATTTTATCAGTTTCTTTTATCGGCAGGAAGTGTGCAGATTTAGTTAATCTATCTACGATAACCCAAATGGTTTCATAACCACCCGTCGTCTTGGGTAACTTAGTTATGAAATCCATTGTAATCCGCTCCCACTTCCACTCAGGTATTTCTGGCTGTTGAAGTAAACCTGAGGGATTTTGGTATTCTAAATTAATTTTGGCACAAGTTAGACACTTTCCAACGTAGGTAGCAATCTATGCTTTCATGTTTGGCCACCAATAGAGTTTCTTTAGGTCCAGTTACACCTTGTCTAAACTCGGATGAACGCAATATCAGGTTTTATGGGCTTCTTTCATGACAAAATCTCTATAGCCACCAAACATCGGTGTCCATATTCGATTCATGAAATAACGTACTCCATCATCCTTGATTTCCAAGTTCTTTTGCATTCCTCTTAAAACTTCACCTTTCATGTTCTCATGTTTCAAGGCTTCCAACTGAGCTTCCTTGATTTGTGTAGATAGGTGGGAATGGATGGTCATGGTTAGAGACTTTACTCGACCTCCTGAGTACTCTTTCCAACTAAGGGCATCTGCTACCAAATTGGCCTTGCTGGGGGTGATAGCGAATTTCACATTCATAATCACTTAATAGCTCTATCCATCGTCTTTGTCTCATATTAAGTTCTTTCTGATCAAAAATGTGTTGGAGGATTTTGTGTTCAGTAAAGACTGTGCTTTTCGTACCATAAAGGTAATGCCTCTAGATCTTCAAGGCAAAAACCACTGCACCCAGTTCTAAATCGTGTGTAGTATAATTGACTTCGTGGCTCTTGAGATATCTCGAGGCATATGATAAAACCTTTCCTCGTTGCATCAGAACACAACCTAGCCCTTGCTTAGACGCATTGCAGTAAACTATAAACTCTTCTATCCTTTCTGGGAGGGATAAGATCGGTGCACTGCAAAGGGCTTCTTTTAATGTATGGAAAGCAGTTTCTTGTTTCTCCTCCCATTTGAATATTACACCTTTTTGGGTCAAGGTGGTGAGTGGCTTCACTATCTTTGAAAAGTTCTGAATGAATCTTTTGTAGTAGCCAGCGAGACCTAGAAACTGACGAATTTCTATTGGGGTTCATGGGGTCACCCAAATTTTGATAGCCTTGATCTTGGAGGGGTCAAAATGTATCCTATCCTTGCTGACTACATGACCCAAGAACTCAACCTTTCGAATCCAGAATTCACGTTTCGAGAACTTCACGTACAACCTTTCTGCCATTAAGGTTTCCAAGACTTGATGCAAGTGTTGGCTGTGTTCTTCCTTACTCCGTGAATAGACTAGTATATCATCAATGAAGACTATAACAAACTTGTCTAAGTAAGGTCGACACACTCGATTCATCTGGTCCATGAATATTGAAGGTGCATTCATTAGACCAAAGGGAATCACTACGAATTCATGGTGACCGTAGTGAGTTCTGAAAGTAGTCTTTGGAATGTCGACTTCCTGGACTGGTAGTTGATGGTATCCTGATCTCAAGTCAATCTTGGAGAAGAAACTAGCTCCTTGGAGTTAATCAAAGAGGTTATCTATTCGGGGTAAAGGATATTGGTTTTTAATGGTAAGTTTGTTTAATTCCTTATATTATATACACATGCGAAACGATCCATCATTCTTTTTCACGAATAAGACCGGTGCTCCCTAGGATGAGAAGCTTGGTCTTATAAATCCCTTATTGAGAAGTTCGTTCAATTGGCTGGATAGTTCCTGCATTTCTAAAGGTGCAAGACGATATGGATATTTAGCTACAGGGGTTGCTCTAGGGATCAATTCGATTCAGAATTTGACTTGGTGTTCAGGAGGAACTGTCGAGAGATATTTAGGAAATACAACAGCGAAATCACAGACTTCAGGAATATCCTTGATATTCTTTACTTCTTGTGTTTTATCGACTATGTGAGCTAAGAAGGCATAATAATTTTTGCGAAGATACTTCTCGGCCTTGATGCAAGAAATGATTTGAAGATTTGCACTAGGTTTGTCACCATAGATAACAATGGATTCACCATTTGGTAAGTTCAGGTGAATGGCCTTTTCGAAACATAGAATATCGGCATGATGAGGACTTAACGAGTCCATGTCGATAATGATGTCAAATCTTTTTATGGAGACTGACATAAGATATATTTGGAAGAAATAGATGTTTAAAGTAAGTGTACAACCTATATATATATATATATATATATATATATATATATATATATATATATATATATATATATATATATATATATCGTTTGTGCTCTCAGTCTTGCCATTAGCCATCTCCACAGTGAACATGTCTTTTAAGGATTGGGGATTTTGTTTTAGTGGGTGTTTAAATTCATGGATCACAAAACTTCTCTTCGCAACACTATAAAAAATGCATGCGTAAGAATTGTTGAGAAGAAACGTACCGGTCACCACGGTAGGATCTGCCATCGCTTCTTCGTGGCCAAATGCTAAAACTCTTCATGTACCCCCAACATTCTTCGTATTTGGGCAGTTTCTCTTGAAATTCCCGATTTATCCACACTCATAACAAGCTTGACTAATTCCCATGGAGGGGACTTGAGATATTGGATGTGCTAGTGCATTACAGAAGCGGGCAGTATGCCCCTTCTTATTGTAGTTTTTGCAGTGCAATTCCTTGCAAACTCCCGTGTGATGCAAGTTGCATTTATTGCATTTTGGAAAAGTTCTTGCATATCGACTCGAGGTTGTTGGAGTAGTAGAAATCATGGTAGATGCAGGAGTAGGAACGGTAGTTTGAACAATAGCAGTGTGCACTGCCACAGTTTGTTGCTTCTTAGATGGTTCCTGTGATGACTGCCCATTTCGTTTATTCCAGAATTTCTTTTTACCGCCTTCTTCTTTGGGCTTTTCAGGAACAGCTGGTGTGGAATTTTGAATAACTCCATGATCTATTAATGTCTGTGCCAAACGTTTGGCACTATCGAAGGTAAGGGGATTGGCAGCTAAAACATTCCCTTGAGTCGTGGGAGTTAATCCCCATATATATCCTTCCACCTTCTTTCTCTCCGGGGTGACCATCCCGGAACATAGTAGAGTCATGTCACTAAACCTAGCAGTGTAAGCAATGATATCGAAGCCTTTCATCTTTAGACCCTAGAGTTCCTGTTCTAGTTTTTGCAGTTCGCCCCTCGGACAGTATTCAACTAGCATTAATTCTTTCAAATCCTTCCAACCCATACTATTGGCTATTGGAAGATTCAGGGATTTGACTTGGCTATTCCACCAAGTGAGAGCTCTATCTTTAAAAGTGCATGCTGCAAATTTCACTTTGCTAGCCTCGGGGCATGCGTAAATTTCGAATATTGATTTTCTCGAACCAACGAGTTAAAACAATGACACCTCCCGTGCCATCAAAGTATCGAGGTTTAGCATTGGTGAAATCCTTGTATGAACATTCCTTTGGATGATCATGATTATCCCCATGATTAGAATGATGCGCACCATTACCTGCCTCACTGTTGCCACTAACATTGATCTGAGTTATTGCTGCTGCCACAACAATGGCTACTGTTGCTTAAAAGACAACAACATCATATTATGGAGGTGGCAGCGGTGGAGGATTTGGTGGATTATTGTTCTTTCTGTTAGATTTTCTTGGAGGCATATTTTATTTATGACATTTTAAGAAAAAATGATGATAAGTACAATATCATAAGTCAGGTGAAATTGTATAAGACATCTACATTTTAATTGCATTAATTCCTGACTGATAGAGTGTTCTATTAAATGATAAAGGTTTACTAATATAAGTAAAAAAAATCACTAACTTCATTTATAGCAACATTTGTAATTAATTTTGAGCATAATGAGTCTCTTTTAAATCTGTAACCAAGATTCATGAAATAAGATGATTATGAAAATTGTAATAACTCTTAATGGAGTAAAATGCTTTATATTATACATGAAGTTGGGAGAATTTGACCTAGATATAGGTCTATATTACATTATCAAAAAGGAAAATTAGACAACATTACTACTTACGAGTAGTGTATTCACTTAATCGTAGGATATAGTAAAAAGTAGTATATACATTCAATATCTTAACTTATATTTAAAATAGAAAATAGAAGTAGCGTAAACACTACTTGCGGTGAGTACTACGTCGATTGCTGGATTCTGCTTCATCTTGTACTTTCTAGCGCTTTTCTTGTGCAACTTGATGCTCTTTCAATTCTCTTATTTCATATTGAGCCGCATTGACTTGCCTTTAAAGGGATTAAGTATGATTTTGGGTGTCATCCTAAAGTTCATCAAGACAACAGATATCCGCAGTGTTAACCTGCGGAACATCATCTACTTGTAGAATTCGGTTGATCGAAACCCTTGCTTGATCGGAATGATGATCTATTTGATTTACTATAACCAGAAGAGATCAATCGACTGTTCCTCATCTAGAAACGTTATAAAAACCTCTTTCCATTCCATAAGGAGGGCGTTGGTCATCTTTCCGACTCCAATGGTTTATATATTCGCCCCATTCTGGTATAGGTCCTGCAAAATCTTGTCTTCCGAGAGGCTGTCTATTTTGAGGTGGATTGTAGAATTGTGGCTCTGTGTCTGTACCACTTGACTCACTATCACTAGCTTCGAATGGTTCCTCGTCTGAATCCCCATTCCAACCTGAATCTTGTTGGTTGTAGGGATCTATAGGTAAATTGTATTCAACCATATTGTATGTACTAGAAATAAGGATAAGAGTAGTAAAATACTCCTATAGTATTTTATTTTTGGTTTTTGTAGGTTTGGTAAGTTTTTAGACTTATTGCAATACTACCATTTCTCCCAAACAAATGTTGGTCATATCTCAAATAAATATAGTTGATCAGGCTATATTGATCCCATATATGATTACATAATTGTCCAAGTTTAACTGTAGTGTTCAACATCCAAATACTTTTGTATCGTTCTACCGTAGCATTGTTTCTTGTATATATATGCATGTTAGTATACCTTTTTATAAAATACTTAAAAATTCTAAAAGTATACTTGTAGTCAGAGCTCTCATCCCCAATGCATTTATAGTTTGCATATCTTTTATGAATTGATATACTGAGTTCACTATAAACGATGCTCTGATACCAATCTGTCACACCCCCAAACCGGAATGGCGAAAATGTTCGGGGGCGGAGGACGTAATGTTTAGTATCGCAACAAAGCACAATAGTAATCATAGTATAACATTCATTACATTCATGAAATATAACTTTACATCTGTGTTCAACTTATTGTATGTTTGACACCAAGAAGTATAATTTACGAACATAATTATATAAAACTTTGTCTTCCTCAAAACCTGCTGATACCTGTTTAATGATTTCCTGAAAAGCCAAGTAGTTTTGAAAAGAGTGCCAACAATTAAGTTGGTGAGTTCATAAGTATGTAATAAAAGTATTTTGTCATTTGTTCTCTAAAATGTAAATATGTTTGATGTGCACAAAAGTACCCACTAATTTTAATATTTATAACCTAACAAACTAAGACTAACTATGCACTTATAGGCAGTGTACCTAGTCAGATTACAGTATAGCTTAGGTAAGTCAGGTGTCGATCTCAGGGAACGGTGTTACTAATTAATCTACTTACTATTAAATTAACCTAATTTATTAACAAATTTAATAAATGGTTTTATCTGATTTTGCAAGATCAGATGAGCTTAATCAAATTAAATAAAAACACACTCTTGCTTAGTTGAATCCACTTCTTCCTTATGGCTAGCTAATGATTATGGGTTATTAAGTTGGGTTTTAGTTATATTAGTAATTTAGTTCTATCTTACCAATAAGTAACTAATTCATGTTAAACCATGTATGTTCACACATAATTAAACACGGAACTAATTATGAATGTAGATATGCTATGTAAGATTTGTTGTATAAACGCAATTATGGTCACAATTCATGTTCTCTAGCACAGCTAAGATTTATTCAGTCTAATTACTAACTAAGATTGGTCAATCCTAGCTCTAACAATTTAATGTTCACTAAATTATTAGGTAAACAAGTTCATGCAGTTTCATGGTCACTAAGCTACACAGAACATGCAATCTAGCAATTAGATAAACAAATAATAACATGCTAGGTTATACAAATCAAACACAAACAATTCTTACCAACTCAAATTAATTCATAAACATATAACTATTCTAAGTTCAAAGCTTCATCTAGCTAAGCAAAAGTAGCTAGATTTAGCTGCTCATCATAGTAATTAAACTAACACAGCTAAAACTAATGAAAGACATGTTCATAATCAACTAAATATAAACTTTACTTCTTTTGGTGTTGAAATCCCTCTTCCAGGACCTTTCTTGTCTTCTGAAACGTCTCTTGGAACTCCTTTTCTTCTGCCAAAAGTCCTTTTATTCGTAATAATAGGAGGACTTATATAATCCTCAAAAACCTGCGCCACGTCGTGGCCATATGCGCCACGTCGTGGGCTTCAAGTAAAACGTATCCTTCAAGGAAATCCTCCGCGTCGCGATGTTTATCTTCTGGAACACCCGTGCCACGTCGTGGGCTTCACCGCCACGTCGTGAATTAAGCTCTTATCATGAATTTATTATTTTCTTGTCTTCCAAGCCTCCCATGTTCCCCATTTTGTCACCTCTGGTCCCTCTCTTCGAAAACCCTTTGTATTGACTGAAAATAACAATTTAAACTCATAAATATCACTATTCTGAACATATTATCAATTTATTAATAAAAATGCACTTAAATACTGCCTAAAAATAAGTATAAATATGGCAATATCAAAATACCCCACACTTAGGCTTTGCTTGCCCTCAAGCAAATTTAAACTTAATTCTTAATTACTAACACTACACAGAACAATCCGACTCTAGTTCAGCCATTATGCCAAAACCTCAACGCATGCATTTGTGTCTAAAATTCTCCTAAAGTACCCCCATACTTTAAATACTAACAATCTTCATAAACACTCGCCCACTTTTTCCGAACAATGCTCATTTTATGCAACCCTCCGAATCCATCCGCAGAAAACCTCCTAACCTCAAGGTATTTTTAGTTGAGCAACCTAAGCATACATAAACTAGAATTACAATTTTTTTCCGATACCACTATGGAGCTTTTTAGGAATTCTTCACTTTCTTGATAATTTGATCTTTGATTTCTTTGAATTCACCACCTTATTTGATTTGATTTCTTGGTATCTTCAACTTTTTGAATTTCTTGGAATTTTGATCTTTTGATCTTCACTTCATTTGCTCCAAAATTCTTCAAACTTTTTCGTAATTCTCTCTTCTCTTTTTTTTACATGTACCTCTCTTTTTTCACTCAAAACCTACATGCTTAAGCAGAGGCGCTCAACCTCAACCTTTATTGGTTAATGATAATAATTTTCCTGGATACATTTCAGGTTTAGGCTGCTAAACATATTGCATCCTTCAAACCGAGCGGGGTTATGTTTTTGTTCCATGATTTCACTAAAATAAGGGAAGCCACAAATGCACTATAACGTATATTGGCTCAACTAAACATTTGAACTTTCATCGGATCATCCCACATAATACTAGCAATTATAGCTCAAATTATTATTACTAGATTCAATTAATAAAAAATTGAATTTTCAAAATTTCCTAGCAATTTACTTTTTCTACCCCTACCCCACACTTATTTCATACAATGCCCTCATTGTATGTATAAAAACAAATCAAAATTAAAGAAAAGGGAGAAAAAGGAACAGACTCCCCTGGAATAGCGGCGTGAGCATCTCGAAAAGTGTGGAAAATGCGGAATTGGACTTCCAAAAATAGAAACTCGGTGTAGAACTGGTTGAATATGTAAATAAACCACGAACATGACTCGAACTTCAATTCGTCAAAGTGGGTATTTGTAAGGAAAAATATGGCAATGATAAACTGGATCACATCGTGACATACATCTGGACACGTCGTGATATGGTTGGAAACTGCGAACACCAAAATGCTGAACTACTACAAACTGCAAGAGTGCCACGAAGTGGCATAAGGAATCCACGTCGTGGAACTGAGCATCAGTAGAAAATGACTTATTTGCTTTATTTACTCTAGCAGCTTTGACCAATGGCTAACTGGTGTCCGACACTTCTGTGCAAATATATTTCCCAACTAGAACCTCTCTCCTAATATACCCCACACTTATCTTGAATTGTGGGTTCGGACTCACGACTCTAAGCTTCCTTGACTAGACAAACACGACTCGAAAGATAACCTGCTATGCTCCTTAGAATTCCAACGCTAATCTGAAAAGTTAGAATAACCCAAAAGAAACAAAAAGTAACGTCATAGTTTTAATAAGGTTTTACATCACACACCAAAGTCAAACTAAAAAAAACTACTCAAAAAAAAAAATCAAATCAATCATCATCTTGATCTTGTGCTCCACTTGGCCCTGCCTCATCATTTTGCGGATGCCATAGCTCCTCCCATGTCGGAAAATAGGGATACTGCGGTGGCATAGCAGGTGGTCGGGTCACACCCAAATGTGAATAAATACCCTCGGTAAGCTGGGTATGATAAATGGCATGACCCCGTAGATTATCCAAATATGTTCCCACCCGACTCTGAAAAGGGTCGGTGGGCAATCCCTGCACATACTGCGAAGCAGCACGCTCTCGCTCGACCTCACCTCTAGCCCGCACATTTCGACGCCTCGGCCTAGCTGGTGGTTGCTGTCCCGGCTGCCCCTCCTCTTCCTCGTCATCTATTGGTGGTATCATAAAACGACCCCCAATATTCACCACTGCTCGCATCACACCCAAGATTTGAATGGTCAAGTCTGTGTCCGGGAATCGAGTAAGATTCCTCACAAAGTCATGGGTCAAAATCTGATATGACCTAGCCAGGCGAGTAACCAAATGACCCCCAGTAACCGGGCTCCCAGGCCTAGAATTGGCTGCTTTCTTCCCCATAAACCTTGCCAACATATAAGGCAAATCACAGCAAACCCTCGGGGTAATAAGAGTCCATAAATAAAATAGATTCTGGATGGGGACCTTGTCACCATGATGCTTGTGATTGATTGAAAACGTGATAAGGCGGTGCAAAAATCGGAAAACAGGATTCCGAATTTGTGACTCACTCGAGTCACGAGTGTTGTATTCATGGTTAGAAATGCCCCGCCAAAACTGCACATCCAAGGTACCCGGAGCAAAATTCCGCACACATCCAAGCAAGAAAGGGATAAAAAACGGAGATTGTGTCTCCACTTCCGTATAGAGCCCCATATGCCAAGCAAATTCCCGAAGGCTACACTCACGATATACACCACCCAAACGAAAAACATGTGCTCTATTGTAGGTGGCATCAAGGGTGCGTTCTTCGAAACATACGGTAGAGACAAATTCTACCGACAATTCCCGGTACACGGGTTCTTGAATGGTGAATAAATTCCTCCACCCGTGACAAGTAAACGAAAATTGATCTCCAACATAAGTCTTTGACCAATAACATCCCAGCTCCGCTACCATGCCCACTCCACCTAGCCATCCCCAATCAATAATCGGGGCTATTGCAAACTCCTTATTGTATAACCATCCAAGCCGATTCTCGTAGGTTGTTAGCAACGGTCGGGGAATGTTTTGAGGAAACTGGTATAAAGGATGTATGCTTGTGACATCTATCGGGTCTTCTTCCTGCGGAAAAGCTCTTCGTGGTCCCATTTCTGCAATCAAAACAAACCAAAACAGCAAACAACCAACACATTAAACAGTTAAACAATTTGACAGAAGTCACGACGTGGCCAGGCTGCGCCACGTCGTGGGTCGCGTCGTTCACAGAGTGTGGCTCGATCTATATGCATGCGATTTCTACTAAAATCAATGGTTGGGGTTTGTTCCTATGACCATTAAAGGTATATTTAATCTAAAATCAACCATTAGATTCAACCAATTTCGTGAATCATACAAACCCTAACCATGAAAACTTGAAATTGGAAGAATTACTACAAAATAATGAGGAAAACACGTACCAAATAGATTAATTGGCAAGATCTTGCAAGGAAATTAGAAGTTGAATACGAAATTAGCTATGGGGTTACAATGTTTCCGTTCGTGCGGCAGCCTCAAGTGGGAATGAGAATTATCGGTCAAAGGGTTTTAAGCAACTGGTCCCCCCTGATTTTTAAAGGCCACGACGTGGCGGGTTATGCCCACGTCGTGGACCTTAAATTGTTTTTTTTTCTCAGTCGCGCATTCTTTTTAGCCCACGACGTGGCTGAGCTATGCCCACGTCGTGGAAACTGCCAGATGCAAAATTCTCAATAATGTTTATCATATTAATTAATTATTTTGCATATCAATCATTATTTAAAGTTCCCTACAGCTAATTCTCTACTAGTTACCGGTTTTTTTAGATGATGAATTGATGTCTTTCCTACTTAAAAAGAAAAGAAAGAAAAGAAAATTTTAAAAAGAAAATGCAAACCAAACTCGGGTTGCCTCCCGAGAAGCGCTTCTTTTTTCTTGGAGTCTTGAGCTGGACTCCGTGCCTTCTACATTGAATCTTCGGAAGAGTCCTCCACCAAGATCTTTTGTTCCTTGAACCGCCTTTTGTAAGCTTGAACTCTCCTTTTATACGCCTTCTTTGAATTCTCCTTTTTAGCTTTTCCCTTTTCTTCAAGCTTGCGTTTTGTGCCCTTGGTTTCCTCCTTGTACTTTATGTCATTCTATTCTGCTTTCACCACCGGCCTTGTTACTCTTGAAGTGACCTCCTCTTCATCACTTGTTATTTCCTCATCCTCTTTGCTTACTCAATAAGGCGGGCTCTTGTAAGCTATGACTTCAATCCAATATGGAACAGATGCCTTTGGTTTTGTCATTTTGACTTGATGAACTACCTTTATCTCTTCTTCCATAAGCTTTTCCAGTTCTTCTAGTTCATTCTCTTCATTAATTGTGAACACCTCTTCTTTATTTTCTTGAAAGTCATTATTTATCCCAAAGACTTCTTGTTCATCTCCAACCCTCAAAGTTAGCTTCGACTCGCGGATATCAACGAGGGCACCAGCAGTGTTGAGCAATGGCCGACCTAGGATTATCGGAACATCTGGATCTTCTTTCATGTCCAAGACTACAAAGTCTATTGGAAAAATAAATTTTCCAATTCTCACCAAAATATCCTCCACTATGCCTCGGGGTTGTGTCACCGAACGGTTCGCCATGTGAATCTTCATTTTTGTAGCCTTCATCTTCTAAATCTCCAATTTTTGATAAAATGAAAAAGGCATTAGATTAATGCTAGCCCCAAAATCGGCTAAAGCATTAACCTTCATTTTATTCCCAAACTCGCATGGAAAAGTGAGGCGTCCAGGATCCCCCATCTTTTCTGGTGTTTCTCCCAACACAACTTTTGAAGTTTGTTCACTCAGAATCACTGTAGACTGCTTCTTTAATTGCCTTCGCGTATCTATCAAGTCTTGCAGTAATTTCTGGTTTTCGGAAGCTTTGGATAAGGATTCAACAAAGGGAGTATTAATTGGAATCCCTTTCACATGCTTCACAAACTCTAAATGTTCCTTCTCCAGTTGACTAAGTGTTGCGCGGGTGGGAAATGGCATAGGTGGATGATAAGCTGGAATAGGCGCAAAGGGTTTTTGCTCAGACTTGCGCCACGTCGTGGCGAGAGGAGTGTCACGTCATGGGTCGCCTGATTCAGCACTTTCTCCATTTTCGATACTTAATTTCTTGGGCTGCTGCGGTTCTTCTTCCAACGCCTCCAGGAACTCAGATATTGTATCTTCTTCAGTATTGATGGCCATTACGTGAGATTGGGCTTGTACTTCGGGACTCTTCGGGGACAATTTTTCATGAACTAAAGTTGCTAGTTGACCAAATTGTACTTCAAGGTTATGGATGGAGGCTTGTTGGTTCTTTATCAATGTTTGTTGTTCCATGATAGCGGAATCCGTGGCCTCGTGTCGCTTTTCCGATGCTTCCATAAATTTCATTAAAATGGTCTCTAGGTCGGGTTTCTTCTCGGCTGGTGGTTGCTCCTTTTGATAGAGGCCTCGACCTGTCTGCCTATACTTCTCTTCTTTTTGCTTCTTATATTCTTCATATGGCAGCCACTCCTTCTTCGGTTTCCTCCAGTCCTCTTCAAACTTATCCCCATTAGAGTAGCACACTTGAGCTTTTCTGTTCCCAAATTCATCCACCTTGCAGTCCTTGGTCAAGTGTGGACCATTGCATCGCTCGCACCCCACTCTTATGGCGTGTATCGACTGGTCCATTTGTGTTATCCTGCGATCCATGTTATTCAGCATGGCCATGACAGCTGCAATTTCTTCAGTTTGGGCTCCTCCACCGCCTTTGCTTCCATCCTGCCTCGGGTTATGGTATTCGCGGGAGTGTTTCACGAATTCTTCAATTAGCTCCTTGACCTCCCTTGGATTTTTCCTTGTCAACGGTCCTTGAGAATCAAGGAGTTGTCTTATCATCACATTGACCCCATCATAAAAGATTGACATCTCTTGCTGTACATTTAGGTCATGTTGCGGGCAGTTTCTGAGTAAGCCCTTGTACTGCTCCCATGCTTCGTACAGTGACTCCCCCGGCTGTTGCTCAAAGTTGGCTATTTCCTTCTTGATTTTGGCTATCTTGGATGGCGGGCAAAACTGGTCTAGGAATTGCTCACGCATTTGAGCCCAAGTGGTGATTGTACCCGGTGGGAATGCTTTTAACCACTCCTTAGCAGTTCCTTTGAAAGTAACGGGCAGCATCCTAAGCAAGACTGTGTTCCTGTTGACATTTGGTACATTGAAGTAATCTGCAATGTCATTGACCTCATCTAGATGCTTAAAAGCATCCTCATGGTCTTTCCCGAAAAATGGGATGTCCTTCAGCGCAGTCAATATGTGTCCCTTCAGCTCGAATGTGGCATTGGCAGGTATTGTGGGTTGGACTAATCCGGGACCCACATCTTCTCGGATCCGCTTCTTGTAAGCTCCCATGGACATTTCTTCAATATCTTCCATCTCGTTCCTTGGCTCGTTCTCGGGTTCACCCGTGTGTTCTTCAAATTCTGGCTCGGTGTCGCTTTCGTACTCGGTTTGCACGGGTGTATGATCCAAATGCTCAAGATTGCTCTCTTGCTTCGTTAATGAACTTGACTCTCCTGTCTTCTTTCCCGACTTCCTAGAGAAGGCTGACTTCAATTCTTGCAAGGGCGTCTTTTTCTTGTGAATTGCAGACTCGCGATCTTCTAGTGGTGGCACCAATGGTGTGTTTGAGCCTCTGGTCATTAACTCCTGCAACTTGCTAAACTAAAACGTAAAACTGGACTAAAATAAGAAAAACTAAAAATGAACTCTCAGATTTCACGTCGTGAGTATACTAAATCTCACGTCGTGAACTCTGTGACAAACAGAACAAAAATTAAACTAAGATAAGCTAGCAAAATAAATAACCAATTAAGCTTTCTGCAGATTTTATTCCTAAAAAAAACGATTAATCTAATGCAACTAAATAAACTAATAATCTGCACCGTTCCCCGACAACGATGCCAAAAACTTGATGTGCACAAAAATACCCACTAATTTTAATATTTATAACCTAAGAAACTAAGACTAACTATGCACTTATAGGCAGTGTACCTAGTCAGATTACAGTATAGCTTAGGTAAGTCGGGTGTCGATCTCAGGGAACGGTGTTACTAATTAATCTACTTACTATTAAATTAACATAATTTATTAACAAATTTAATAAAGGGTTTTATCTGATTTTGCAAGATCAGATGAACTTAATCAAATTAAATAAAAACACACTCTTGCTTAGTTGAATCCACTTCTTCCTTATGGCTAGCTAATGATTATGGGTTATTAAATTGGGTTTTAGTTATATTAGTAATTTAGTTCTATCTTACCAATAAGTAACTAATTCATGTTAAACCATGTATGTTCACACATAATTAAACACGGAACTAATTATGAATGTAGATATGCTATGTAAGATTTGTTGTATAAACGCAATTATGGTCACAATTCATGTTCTCTAGCACAGCTAAGATTTATTCAGTCTAATTACTAACTAAGATTGGTCAATCCTAGCTCTAACAATTTAATGTTAACTAAATTATTAGGTAAACAAGTTCATGCAGTTTCATGGTCACTAAGCTACACAGAACATGCAATCTAGCAATTAGATAAACAAATAATAACATGCTAGGTTATACAAATCAAACACAAACAATTCTTACCAACTCAAATTAATCCATAAACATATAACTATTCTAAGTTCAAAGCTTCATCTAGCTAAGCAAAAGTAGCTAGATTTAGCTGCTCATTATAGTAATTAAACTAACACAGCTAAAACTAATGAAAGACATGTTCATAATCAACTAAATATAAACTTTACTTCTTTTGGTGTTGAAATCCCTCTTCCAGGACCTTTCTTCTCTTCTTAAACATCTCTTGGAACTCCTTTTCTTCTGCCAAAAGTCCTTTTATTCGTAATAATAGGAGGACTTATATAATCCTCAAAAACCTGCGCCACGTCGTGGAGCACCACATCGTAGGCTTCAAGTAAAACGTATCCTTCAAGGAAATCCTCCGCGTCGCGATGTTTATCTTCTGGAACACCCGTGCCACGTCGTGGGCTTCACCGCCACGTCGTGAATTAAGCTCTTATCATGAATTTATTATTTTCTTGTCTTCCAAGCCTCCCATGTTCCCCATTTTGTCACCTCTGGTCCCTCTCTTCGAAAATCCTTTGTATTGACTGAAAATAACAATTTAAACTCATAAATATCACTATTCTGAACATATTATCAATTTATTAATAAAAATGCACTTAAATACTGCCTAAAAATAAGTATAAATATGGCAATATCAATGTTCACCCAGAAAATCCTATATTTTTTTTGTTGTATATGTATTTGTATTCTGAAATAATATAGTTTTAAATTCCTATAAAACTATGAAAAGTATGTTTTCTCTGTACTAGAATAATATTCCCAATTTGTACTTGTATGAAATTGTAATTATTGTATTATAGTTTTTAATTTATTAAAAACTATATGAAGTTGCTTACTTATTCTTACACTAACATTTTATTCAGTACCAAATTATGAGTTATCATAACCATGCTTGATGACGTAAGCCTTGGCTGAAACACAACGTTCTTCAGGCGTTGAAATATGGTACACCAATTGTCATCCCAAGTCTGCCGACTTGACTATAGCTAACAATCGGGATGTAGGATTGTCAGTCACGTATAGATCTATACACAAGTTTCACGCTCTCCCTCGAGGAGACTCTGGTTATAACTTTCAGGACTTTTGTTTCAGCACCTAAATAAGTACTTGAAGCATGTCTCATAAAAGCTATATTGATAGTTATGTGTAGAATAATAATAAATATCTTTGAAATAGATATATTGTAAATAACTCATAAATTATATTAAATATAATTTATAAAGTTATTTTCATAGTTACTCTAAATATCTAAAAAGCATATGTAGTTCCATAAAGTGTATTGATAAATATGCATGAACCATAAGTTATACATATTATAATTTATATGTTTATTGTTGTAATAAGATCCGAACTAGTAAAATAGTTAGTTTATAATAATCATAAACTAGATAATCAAATATTGTTATTTATACGAGAAATCTTTGTATTTTACCTGTATTTTCCTCCTTAAAAAATTATAAAAATAGTGAAAGTATAGGGGTATAAAGTCACTTGATAGTAGTGAAGAATTGAGTAGGACTTCGTTGCTAGAAAAACTTTATTTATGAAAACTGGGTCTTGCGAGGGTTCGGATTTAGAAACCGAAAGACTCTATTTTTGCTGACTTATGGCGTATCGGGGTGTTATCTGAGTGTTGGATATGATACCGGGGCTTTAGGGGGTTGTAAGTAGGTTTGTGGAGTTGAAAATATTGAAAAAGATGTGAAAATGATCTAAAAGTGGAGAGGGAACCGAGAAATCTCGCATATATATAGGGCCGAAGACTCGGATCCGAAGGGTGTGGGGGGAAGGGACACGTGTCGCGGTTCGCAGCGGGCCACGAGGCCATGCTCGGAAGCAGCCAACGCGATGCCACACGTCAGAACAGGAGTGGGCCACGCCTTCAGTCGAATTAGCAAGTGGACATGATGCGACACGCGGTAGTCTCGCATGCGAGGTGACGTGGTCAGCTGTACACCATGCAAAATTTCCCGGTTTTCTAGGATTTTTCGGTTTTTGTGCCCAAATCTTCCGAAATTCATAACTTTCGCATAC
This sequence comes from Lactuca saligna, assembly GCF_052625555.1. Taxonomy (NCBI): domain Eukaryota; kingdom Viridiplantae; phylum Streptophyta; class Magnoliopsida; order Asterales; family Asteraceae; genus Lactuca; species Lactuca saligna. The sequence goes on along the minus strand of NC_136425.1, from coordinate 9,608,123 downwards.
GAGCTCCGTTTTTGATGTTCTTTATATGCACGCGTAGGTGAGAATATAATCTACAACTCTCGTTTAGACTTCGTCGGCTAATTTTCAATGTATTTTTAATATTATTATTTTTAATAGACGGAGACAGGAAAATCCGTTAAAAATTCATAACTTTTTTATCCAAAGTTCGTTGTCATCTGTTTTTTTTTACCATTGTAATACTATTGACAAGACCTTCAATTCTCGTTTAGGTTGTGTTGGCTAAATATCGTTCGATTTTTATTTCGAGTTTATGGTTGTGTACTGCTTTGTCGATTCTTAGAAAAATCATAACTTCTTTATACGAAGTCAATTTTGGACGTTTTTTTAAATACATTCACGGTTTAACATATACTATAAATTTCATTTAGATAGTTAAGGCTAGAAAATATTTTATTGAAAACTTAATTTTTACGCTTACAGTGTTTTGCGGGTTTTGTCGTGGATCTTCGAGTGGTCATAACTCATTCGTTATAACTCGGATTTGGAAGTTCTTTATATTTTTGGAATCCTTGATACAATTTCTACCACTTTATTCATACTAGACAAGTTTATTTAGCATTTTATTTTTGAGGGTTAATTATGTAAATGTACATAGTATTTAAAAATTTCTCTTTATTACTTTAAAAAGAACTAGTTGCAAGTGAATCTATTCTAATACATTGATTTGAAATAACGGGTTGTTACACTTAGGCAGCAAGAAACCCACAGTTGATAGCTGCGATAAGAGCAAAGGTTGTCGAAAGCACCAAGCCAACAGGAGTCAGAAAAACATGAACTCCTTGTGATCGCCAAGAAGGACTGCATGTCAGTGTGTTGGAGTCGGAATAGGAGTAGATGTTGGAGGAGATTGGATGGGAAGAGATGATGCAATGGAAGACAACGTGATTCCCCAAAAAAAAATGTTAGGTGGAGAGGTTTGAGTTGTATGTAACATGCGATGGGGTAAAACCCTAGCTTGACACCATGTTATTTGGGTAAAAGCCTCCTTAATGAGAGGCGTTTGTATTGCGGGCGTGTGTGTGTGTGTCTATATATATATATATATATATATATATATATATATATATATATATATATATATATATATATATAAATGCATATAGTCATATCTTGAATTTTAAAAGGTATAAGTTACAAAACTTTTTGTACAAATCAATTATGTATAAATAATCATTGATACTTACCAAAAGTTTGAAAACATAAATTAAGGAAAGTAATTAAGAAATTCAATTTGGAGCAAAGTGAAAATTTTAAAATATTGAATTCATGTATATAAATTAATTTATATTTCTTAAACTAGACATCAATATTAATTAATGACAAAACTTCAAAAATGGTCTATGTGGTTTTCGAAAATATCAAGTTTAGTCCCTAAGCTCAAAAAACCTCACAGATGGTCTCTGTGGTTTCAAAACTTTTAACATTTGGTCATTTTCGCTAATTCCGTTAACTTTTGGCCGTTAAGTGAATGACAATTCTGTCATTTCACTTCCATAGGGGACCATTTATGAAGTTTTTACTTATTTTTTTTAAAAAGAAAAAAATATAATTATTTAATATTGAAGGGTCCCACCTCTGTCTCTCTTTCTCTATCTCTATCTCTCTCTCTCTCTCTCTCTCTCTCTCCAACAAAAATAAGGGGAAAGGACTTTTTTCCATGGCAGATCGAAGAAGACGAATAGGTAAAAAAAAATGGTCCGGTGATGATTGATCGAATCGCAAGGAGGGGCGGAGAGATCAATCTCCGACGACCATCTAAGGGTTTAATTTACCTCCGAAGAGATCGATCAAAAACACACCCCACCCTCGCTTCTTCTTCCCTAACCATAAACACACACAAAAATCGAAGACTGTAAATCGATTTTGGAGAAGAAGATTGGCTCTCAATTCAGTGTGAGCGAGAATACATCTTTCCCAAGCATCACATTAGTGGAAGCATTCACTTTGCGTTTGATCTCCGCCATGGTTTCCTTCACTGAATCATATATCGTGCAGTTCCTCTGAGAGAAGCATCCTTCGATATGATACTCCTCTGAACGATCGCCGAACATCTCCACCGTCATGTTTGACTTTCTGATGATCGAAGATCTCTTCACGCTAATATCGGCTTATTACCTTCCATCCTCTCACCCAGAAAACCCTCCCACCGTTGATGTAGACTTGGTCTCTGTTAATTAATAGGTTATTGAGATCCTTGACATGTGGAAAGTAAATCTAATCAGAGCAAAAACACACAATTACCAATTTAACATCTAACATACCTTCCGGCGAATGGTGAGGAGGCAACGGTCGAAGGAATCCATGAGAACGAGTTCATAACTGTCAGATGCAATTCCTTTTTGTATACAAATCCTTTTTCAGCGATAACCCTACCGATGTTCATTTCTTTGGAATCACTGACTCTGGTGCGAAACATGACTTTTGGAGCTATACATTCAAAATTTTGATATCTTTTTGTTGATTTGGTCCATGTAAAATAAGGAAAATGGGGCTACAGTGGAATAGAAGATGCAACACACACACACACACACACAGAGAGGTGGGATCCTTTACTATTAAATAATTATATTTTTTTTCTTTTTTTTTTAAAAATAAGTTAAAACTTCATAAATGGTCCCTGTGGAAGTGAAATGACAGAATTGCCCTTCACTTAACGGCCAAAAGCTAACGGAGTTAGCGAAAAGGACCAAATGTTAAAAGTTTTGAAACCACAGGGACTATCTGTGAGGTTTTTTGAACTTAGGGACTAAACTTGATATTTTCGAAAACCACAGGGACCATTTTTGAAGTTTTGTCTTAATTAATTTATGTCAATAATATTAATATAAGGTGTAAAAATAAATATTTTATATAAAAATAATACTTTTTTGTTAAATAATAACTAATAATAAAATCAAATAATTATTTCATTGTAAGAAACTATTTGCCAAAAAAACTATTTATCATTGTCGCTTTGTGCGATATGTGCGTGTATTACAATGGGGTGCCTAATCTATACAAAAAGTATAAAAATAGCTATAATTAACAATGAACCTAAATTATCATAATTTATTTTTGTGTATGTTTCGATTCTTAATCGAATACATGTAAAAATATTAAAATTGAGCTTTGGGAAGTCTAGTAAGTAAATCTAGAGTTAGACTTTGGAATGAAATTGGATAATAAATGTATCTCAATTCACAAGTTTTAAGTCCCAAACACATTTTCAAAATCATTTAGGATTTAGGAGTATAATGTATAGGGGGTTAAGAAGCAATAAGAATCGATATAAAAATCAATTTAAATACAATACATATGCTTCTAGATTTCCAACTCAAGATTTCTATATTAAAACAAATCTCTTTCATTCTAGGGTCCCAATGATCGATGATACAGAGGATAAAACCTCATGTAACTAATACACACATGTAACAAAAAGGAGAAGATTGTGATATATTTCCATTATAAAAACAAGATGATCAATCATAGTTTGGTCTTCGAATACTGTCGCATTTTACCATTATTAGGGAGATAAAGCTTGAAATTTCATATAAACCCACACACATACATAAAAACAAACACATACAAGAATATGTTTTTAAAAGTTACGGAAGGTTTGAAAGGTGTATTCTTATAGTGTAGGAAATCATAATTAGGAAGAAAATGGTGCACATAAAAGTATGAGAGAATGGCGTTTTTGGTCGCAGAGGTTTTCTGGGTTACATAATTTTTTCATGAAAAGTGGGAAAACACATTTAAAAAGGACAAAACTTCAAAAAATGGTCCTTGTGGTTTCCAAAAATATCAAGTTTAATCTTTAAATTCAAAAAACCTCACAGATGATCCCTGTGATTTCAAAACTTTTGACATATTGTCCTTCCGGCTCACTCCGTTAGCATTTCACCGTTAACTCATTTTTTAATAAAATATTGCAGAGGTAATTTCGTCATTTCAGTTGTAACCTTCTCTCTTTAAAAGAAATTGCATGTCCGATTTTTGAGCAAACCCTTTATCTTTATCAGTCGTCATCTCTTCTCCTTTCCACTATTGCTCGACCGTTACACCCTTCACGACATCCAATCGCTTTTGATTCAAAGATGGTGACTTGCAGACGTGGGAATGAAGCAATGAAGATCACTTCATGGACGGATCATAACCCTGGAAGACAATTTTGGAACTGTAGAAGATATGGGTTCCTTCGATGGTCTGATGCTCCTATGTGTGCTAGGGCATTGGTGGTGATTCCAGGTTTTATAAGATCAATGAATCGATTGGAAGAGAGGGTTGCCATTGCAAGTGCAGAATTGTGGAACTACCAGCTGATGTTGTTTTGTTCATGGGTGTTTTTTTTGGTATTATTTTAATCTCTAAGTATCTTGTGAAGGTTTGGATGGTTATGGAGTTTTGGTTTTTGGTTTGTAACCATTGCAGGGGTTTTTTTGATTTTAATCGGATAGGGGTTTTGTTGCTTTCAGTTTATATAGGTGGTTTTGGAATTGGTGTTGTTGTATTTGGTTTATTTATCAGATTAATGTGTAATGGAGTGGTAATGGTAATGGTAATGGAATGTAGTTTGTTAGAGTTGATTGTTCAATTTCTTGAATGTTTTTGAAATGCAATTGTTAAGTGTATTGTAAATGCATCTTTAAGATGGTTTTCATTTGCAATTGTAATGTACAATGTTATTAATTGATCTGTGAAGGGTAGTACACAAAATAGATTAATTCATTACCAAAAAGTGCATACACACCATTACATGCAAATTTATAAAGTTCTTAACACAACCATGATGCAAAGTTTTCAAAAGACCTACAACACAAGCATTAAATGCAAAGTTTTCAAGTTCTTAACACATCTTCAAACAAATACACATGACTTAAGTTTCAAAAGACCAACAACACAAGCATCCTAATAACTACTAAAAATAGTTTTCAACCCCCTCCAACTTCACCACTGCCTCCCTGCCCTTTATATGTTCTGGAATTATGCTCTTTGTTATGACACTTTGAACAAGTGACTACCAAATATTTCCTGCTCAATTTACCAGGTTGGCTGTTTGGCTCATCAACACCCCTCCTTCTCTTCTTCTTAGGCCTCCCAACCTACACATATTAATATACTATAGTTAAACTTGAATTCATTCCATGTTCACATGTATACTATATATTTGGTATACTTGAAATACAAACCTGTGTCTTATGTTTTGGTGGAAGTAAAGTGAATGGGCAGTCACTTTTAGGCCACATTGAACGTCCATTCAATGGATCAATTTTGTTGAAATACAGGCTTTCCATGTTGATAACCTATAGTAAGGATGGACCTATTCATCAACATGTGGGGCATTTTCACCATTTTCAATTTTGTCCCATATAGCACAAACAACATGTTGCACCTGGTTCCTGGTATGTGAATCTTAATTGAGTATTTTCCATTTTAAGCCTTGGACTCGGCGAGTCATAGGTCCGACTCGCCGAGTAGGGACGGGACCCGGGACACGTTTAAGTTGGCGACTCGGCGAGTCCATATCCTGAACTCGGCGAGTCACCGTTGTTGGATGAAACCCTAAGTTTCAGGGGTTTGCACCCTATTTAATCCCCCTTTTCCGCCCCCATGCCAGCCCCCATTCACCCTCAGAGCCATACACCTTGTTCTAAACCTTGTTTTGTGGATTTGAAGCCAATTGGTGTGTCCTCTTGAAGATTGGAGTGAGTAGGGAAGGAGATCAAGAAGAAGAAGAGGAGGTCAAGCACTTGTGAGCTATTTCAGAGTGATCACTAAGGTATGGCTCGTTTTCCCCCTTGTCTTCATGCTTATGGCCCCATTAGAGTCCTTCATGACTCATTTTCCAAGCTTGTATGTGCATCATATTTCGAAATAAGTTGTTTGGCCTCTAGATCTAAGCATGGTTGAGCTCCAGGAGCTCAAATCTACTACCTTTATGAACCCATATTGCATGAAAACCTTAGATCTACTCTTTTGGTGCATTTTGAACCATAAAAACCCCATAGATGGATATTTACACGTAAAGTTGGAAACTTTACGTGTTATTCATGCTCTAGGAGCCCAGATCTACGAATGGCATGGACTGGATTCGAGTAAAATCGCATTTATGGCTCTTGCATGGAGCGGACTCGGCGAGTCGCTCATCTGACTCGGCGAGTCTACTCGCGAGTCTCCGAGTTTGTCCCCTTTTAGCTATGTCGAGTTGTGTGGTGAGTCCAGGATGGACTTGATGAGTTGGAAGCCAAAACTCACCCATAGTGGAACTCGGCGAGTCGATGCCCAGACTCGGCGAGTTCAAGGCAATCTCCTTAGATCAAGATCAGACTCGGCGAGTTGTTCATACAACTCGGCGAGTCACAATATAACTTGTTCATCGGATGAAGATGAACTCGGTGAGTTGTTCATACAACTCGGCGAGTAGGATGAAGGACTTGAACATCAGTTTGGAAGGAGAACTCGTCGAGTCGACGCCTAAATCGACAAGTAGAAACAGAATTCAGGTCAGTCGTTTGGACATGGACTCGGCGAGTTGGCGAGTCAACTCGGCGAGTCGGGTCAACTGGAAGTTGACTCTGACTTTGACTTAGGGCATGATCAGGGGTAAAATGGTCATTTTACCCAAAGGTCAGTTAGCAGTTTTTGACTATGTGTTTGGTAGTAATTACAGCCGGAGGATTTCAGGAGCAACAGCAGTCAGACTATTCCCACACAGATCAGCAGCTACTACAAGGTGAGTTACCTTCCAGTAGCGGTGGGTCTAAGGCCACAATGTCGGCCCACCAGTAAGAGATGTATGATTAGATGATTGTCTCTGTGATATTCATCTAGGGTTGCTACTACCTGTGTTATGTTTATGTGTTTGTATGTTATGATGCTATGTGCTAGTGATAGTAGGGGAGATAGTCCCCAGGTTACCGGTCGATAGGCCGAAGGGGCAGTCATGCCCAGCCATGCTAGATAGACTATGTGATATATGTGTTATGTGGTAGTAGTAGAGGATGAAATAGTCCCCAGTACCCGGTCGAGAGGACCGAAGGGGGGGGGGGGGGGCAGAACCCAGATATGCTAGGCAGTATCTGGTTGAGAGGACCGAATGGGAGGCTAGCACCCAGATATGCTAGGCAGTATTAGGTCGAGAGGACCGAAGGGGTAGGCCGGGCACCCAGATATGCCTGAGAATTTATGTATGTTATGTGATTGTATGGTTTGTGGTACAATGTGGGAACTCACTAAGTTTTGTGCTTACAGTTTACAGTTTTGGTTTCAGGTACCTCTTCATCGAAGGGGAAGGAGCTGGCACGGTAGCGGCACATAATGCACACACACCGGTTTCTGCATTTATTAGATTTCTCTGGGATTTATACTCTGATGTTTCGATTGGTTGTATGACTTGACTTTTAAATATGGTTTATGTTGTGATGTAGTCTGATCAAACAATGTTTTTATTTATTAACGTTTTCTAAAGAAATTTTTTAAAAACGAAATTTTTGGATGTGAAAATTTGGGTCGTTACAAGTTGGTATCAGAGCCCTGGTTTGAGGGATTCAGACACACCTTCGGGGGTGTTTGAACTCAAATCGAGGGATTAAAAGATTTTGGAAAGAGAAAATGTTTTCTAAAAGGGTTAAGTAAAGGGTTTTAAGAAAGAACAATGTGTGTGATGTGCGCGACCGGCCAAGCTCAAGTAAGTATTACCCAATGTACCCATACAAGTTTATTTATGTTTATCAGTTTCTGTAGAACAGCATGCTAGAATAGGACTAAGGATCTAGAAGTGATGCCTTATGTGCCTTCTTTATGTGCTTCAGTATATGAAAGAGCTGCATGCTAGAGCTGAGTAGACAACAGTAGGGTAGCCTGTTTAGGTTATTCCTAATAGTACGAGTTTAACATTGTATGCTAGTTTAGTGCTCTCTACGAGGATAGAGTTGCTTGAGATTGTTTCCTTATATCCAAATGTTGTTTGCTTTGTGCTATGTGGGCTTTGAAGTGAAGGGAGTTAACTGTTAGGTGAATACGCTAAATTCACATGTTATCAGGGTTGTATAATCTCTGAGTGATGGATTTGACTCTATTGCGCAGCTCTTGTTTGGGTCTTAACCGTTGTAGGGATAAGTCCCTTACTCGAAGGATTATCTGAGCCTCATCACATGTGATTGTATTCAGGTGATAGTTAATTGGCATCACCGAGAGGCCTTCAACAACTGAGGACTGGGTTGGGTGAAGTCAGGGGTTTCCTAGGGTAAGCCTAGGATAATGAGTAGCAGTGATCAGCAGTAGGGGAAGGGACCTGGTCGAGTCGAGGCGGTCCTTGGGGAAGGTACGAATAGATGTGGAAGGTAGTATGGGCCCGTACTACTGAAAGCAGAGGATCCGTACCCGAACCGAGGAAGGCTAAGATAAGACTAGGGAACTAGTAGTAGGTGGGATCCCTCCAGGGGTATCAGTATCGCTAACAGTTGTTATTTCTTTGTATTTCAGAATGGTGGTACTACACCCGAGACCAGCAGTTGGCAGTTCAGGAGAGGGATCGGGTTTGGGATCAGGTTCCGAGCCAGTAGATGAGAGGCTACGCGAGTTAATCGCATCTGAGATCACCAGAGGTATCCTTGAGTCGTCCCCCATCATCTTCGGGTCGATCAAGGAATGGATCATCGAGTTGATGGAGGATCGCCTCAGGGCGTTCAGGAGCGACATGGCATCTGGCCGGTCGGGATCTCGCACGCTGTCCTTTAAGGACTTCAGGGGCAGCAGTGCACCGGATTTCCATGGGATAAAGGACCCCATTGTTGCCAGCGATGGATTGCAGACATCGAGTCTGCACAGTTGACTAGCTTCTGCCCTGAGGGGTCAAAGGTGAGGTATGCAGTAGGGTGTTTACGAGATCGAGCTCGAGATTAGTGGGAGTCAATAGGTGACTCTTTGGGAGCCTCAGCTATCGAGGCTATGACCTGGTCGGACTTTGTGACTAGGTTCAAGGCAGAGTTTGCACCGGCTGTCGAGCTTCAGCAGCTGGCCAGGGAGTTTTTGGATATGAGGCAGACGACTGAGACTGTGGTGGAAATCACCGCCAAGTTCCGGGAGAGGGCTTTGTTGGTGCCCCAGTATGCAGGTGACGAGTATATGAGGAGGACCCGTTATCATGATATGCTTCGGGCTGACATCCGAGAGAATGTTAGTTTTTCAGCTTGCCCCACCTTGGACTCCATGATTGCCAGGGAAAGGGAGAGGGAGATAGATTTGGAGCATATCCGGAAACAGAAAGCGGAGGAGGGACAGCCATGAGGGGCTTCGGGGAAGAATCCCAAGGGATCAGATGTGGGGCCGAAAGGCCAATAGGGACGGGGCCGTTGCAGGAAATGCGGCAAGACGCACGAGGGGGCGTGTAGGTTAGGATCATCAGGCTGCTACAAGTGCGGCAAGTTTGGGCACTTTAGTAGGGATTGCATTGCTCCGGTAGCAGTTATTCAGACATCGGAGTTGCTGTGTTTCCACTGCAACCAGAGGGGCCACAAGAAGGCCAATTGCCCCTAGTTGACAGGTTCAACGCTGATAAAGGCACCAGCTCCAGCGACCCTGCGGATCACAGATGGCCGACAGGGCAAGGCAGAGGCTCCAGTGGTGAGGAGCCAAGCATTTCAGTTGACCACCGAGGAGGCACGCGCAGCACCCGATGTGGTGACGGGTATGATTCTTTCCCTCTCGTTTATTTATATGATGTTATGATATTGATATGTGCCCGGTATATGGATATGTGTTAGGATCGTTCCATGTGAACGGTATCACAGTTCAGGTGTTGTTCGACTCGGGTGCATCCCGATTGTTTGTGTCCCTTGTGCTTAGCAAGAAGTTTCCTGAGTCTTCGGGCATGCTGGATTGCCCTTTGGAAGTAGAGATTGTTGATGATCGATCGGTGTGAGCATCGATGGTATTTCAGGACTGCGTATTGCGTTTGTTCGAGGAGCGCTACTTGGTGGATTTGGTTCCCATTCCGTTGCATGGGAACAAGGTGATCATAGGCATGGACTGGTTGAGCCCTAATGGGGTGGTGATAGATTGCGCGCAGCAGCTAGTGCGAGTCAGGACCCCAGGTGGGGGAGAGTTAGTGATTCATGGCAGAGGCCACAACGCGGACCCGCTGTATGTTCAGCAGCGAGGGCTAGACGTTACCTTCAGCAGGGATGCGCAGGATATGTCGCGTATGTGATGGATACCCAGGAGGCGGGTAATGCGACCGTGAGCGAGGTTCCGGTGGTGCGAGATTTTGTAGATGTTTTCCCAGAGCAGCTTCCTAGGATACCTCCGGAGCGACAGGTGGAGTTCAGGATTTACCTCATTCCTGGTGCAGCTCCGATAGCCAAGGCACCATATCGGCTGGCTCCTCCCGAGATGCAGGAGTTGTCTACGCAGCTGCAGGAGCTGCTAGACAAGGGATTCATTAGACCAAGCAGTTTACCCTGGGGAGCCCCGATTCTGTTTGTGAAGAAGAAGGACGGGTCGCCGCAGATGTGTATAGATTATCGGGAGTTGAATAAGGTAACGGTGAAGAACCGTTACCCACTCCCGAGGATTAATGATCTCTTTGATCAGCTTCAGGGAGCATCTTGGTTCTCCAAGATTGATTTGCGTTCGGGTTATCATCAGATGAGGGTCGGGGAGGAGGATACGTAGAAGACCGTGTTTCGGACGCGCTATGGCCACTATGAGTTTGTGGTGATGTCGTTTGGGCTCACCAATGCTCCTGCCGCGTTCATGGACCTCATGAACCGCGTATGCAGACCGATACTGGATCGGTCTGTGATAGTCTTTATCGATGACATCTTGGTTTATTCCAAGACTCAGGAGGAGCATGAGGAGCATCTGAGGGGGGTGTTGGAGACCCTGAGGAGGGAGAGCTTGTATGCCAAGTTCTCCAAGTGTGAGTTTTGGTTGCGCGAGGTGCAATTTCTCGGACACCTTGTCAACCAGAACGGGATTCTGGTCGACTCGACCAAGGTCGAGGCCGTGATGAGATGGGAGGTTCCGAAGTCTCCATCTGAGATTCGGAGTTTCCTGGGATTAGCAGGCTACTATCGGAGATTTATTCAGGATTTCTTCAAGATAGCCGTACCCCTGACGCGGCTAACGAAGAAAGTCGTGGTCTTTCGGTGGGGACCCGAGCAACAGACTGCATTTGAGACACTGACACAGAGATTGTGCGAGGCGCCAATCTTAGCCCTGCCGGAAGGCGTAGAGGATTTTGTGGTTTGTTGTGACGCGTCCATTTCAGGGTTGGGCGTGGTATTAATGCAGAGGGGGCATGTCATTGGCTACGTTTCGAGGTAGCTCAAGCCTCACGAGGCGAACTACCCGACGCATGATTTGGAGTTGGGGGCAGTGGTTTTCGCCCTCAAGATTTGGCGGCATTACCTCTACGGGGTTCGGTGTAACATTTACACGGACCATAAGAGTTTGAGGTACCTCATGGATCAGCCGAATCTGAACATGAGGCAGTGTCGGTGGTTGGACGTGGTGAAGGATTACGATTGTGAGATCCTTTACCACCCGGGAAAGGCCAATGTGGTGGCCGATGCGCTTAGCCGCAAGGCGGCGCCGATCAGGGATATTTGCATGAGGATGACTGTGGTGACTCCCCTGTTGGAGCAGATTCGGGAGGCTCAACAGGAGGATATCAAGGAGGAACATCGGAAGAGCGAGTGTGTGGTGGGTCAGGTTTCCTCCTTCGATTATGATAGTCGAGGATTATTGACACTACACCGCAGGGTGTGGGTGCCGTATCACGGAGGCGTGCGTCAGATCTTGATGGAGGAGGCGCACAAGTCCCGATTCTCTATTCATCCCGGGGCGACGAAGATGTATAGGGATCTTCGTCTAGATTATTGGTGGCCCTGCATGAAGCAGGATGTGGCATGGTACGTCGAGCGGTGCTTGACCTGCAGGAAGGTCAAGGCCGAACATCAGAGACCGCATGGGAAGATGCAGCTGTTGGACATCCCGTTGTGGAAATGGGAAGACATCACGATGGATTTTATCACAAAGCTTCCCAGGACTGCGCACGGAGTAGATTCGATTTGGGTCATCGTGGATCAATTGACCAAGAGCGCCCATTTTATTCCGATCCCGGAGAGCATCTCGGCCGAAAAGTTGGCTGATATCTACATCAGGGAGATAGTAGCGCGGCACGGGGTGCCAGTGTCAGTGATATCAGACCGAGATGTACGATTCACTTCCATATTTTGGAAGAAGTTTCATGATGAGTTGGGCACTCGTTTGCATTTTAGCACCGCCTTTCACCCGCAGACGGATGGTCAGAGCGAGCGGACCATCCAGACTTTGGAGGATATGTTGCAGGCATGCGTGTTAGATTTCGGTGGTAGCTGGGATACCTATCTTCCCTTGGCTGAGTTCTCATACAACAACAGCTACCACGCTAGTATTGACCGTCCCCCATTCGAGATGTTGTACGGAAGGAGGTGCAGGACCCCGATATGCTGGGGTGAAGTTGGCCAGAGGGTCATGGGGAGCACCGAGGTGGTGGTCGAGACGACCGAGAGGATCCAGCAGGTTCGGAGTAGGCTTCAGACTGCTCAGAGTCGGCAGAAAAGTTACACCGACAAGCGTCGATCCGACTTGGAGTTCCAAGTCGGGGATATGGTTCTCCTGAAGGTGTCGCCTTGGAAAGGCGTCATTCGATTCAGGAAGCGGGGCAAGTTGGGCCCGAGATTTATCGGACCGTTCAGGGTTGTAGCCCGGGTAGGCAAGGTGGCGTATAGATTGGATCTGCCGGTTGAGCTCAGCCATATCCACAGCACTTTCCATGTCTCTCAGCTGCGGAAGTGCTTAGTGGATGATTCAGCAGTAGTGCCGTTGGAGGATATTTAGGTTGACGACAGCCTGAATTACATTGAGCGCCCAGTCGCAATCCTCGACAGGAAGTCGAAGGATTTGAGAAACAAAAGGGTGGAGTTAGTGAAGGTGCAATGGCAGCACCGCAAGGGTTCGGAGTAGACTTGGGAGCCGGTGGATGAAATGATGGAGCATTACCTCGAGCTGTTCCAGGATCGAGCAGCGGACTTCGAGGACGAAGTCTAAAATAAGTGGAGGAGATTTGTAGCACCTGGTTCCTAGTATGTAAATCTTAATAGAGTATTTTCCATTTTAAGCCTTGGACTCGGCGAGTCATAGGTCCGACTCGCCGAGTAGGGACGGGACCCGGGACACGTTTAAGTTGGTGACTCGGTGAGTCCATATCCTGAACTCGGCGAGCCACCGCTGCTGGATGAAACCCTAAGTTTCAGGGGTTTGCACCCTATTTAATCCCCCTTTTCCGCCCCCATGCCAGCCCCCATTCACCCTCAGAGCCATACACCTCGTTCTAAACCTTGTTTTGTGGATTTGAAGCCAATTGGTGTGTCCTCTTGAAGATTGGAGTGAGTAGGGAAGGAGATCAAGAAGAAGAAGAGGAGGTCAAGCACTTGTGAGCTATTTCAGAGTGATCACTAAGGTATGGCTCGTTTTCCCCCTTGTCTTCATGCTTATGGCCCCATTAGAGTCCTTCATGACTCATTTTCCAAGCTTGTATGTGCATCATATTTTGAAATAAGTTGTTTGGCCTCTAGATCTAAGCATGGTTGAGCTCCAGGAGCTCAGATCTACTACCTTTATGAACCCATATTGCATGAAAACCTTAAATCTACTCGTTTGGTGCATTTTGAACCATAAAAACCCCATAGATGGATATTTACACGTAAAGTTGGAAACTTTACGTGTTATTCATGCTCTAGGAGCCCAAATCTACGAATGGCATGGACTGGATTCGAGTAAAATCGCATTTATGGCTCTTGCATGGAGCGGACTTGGCGAGTCGCTCATCTGACTCGGCGAGTCTAGTCGTGAGTCTCCGAGTTTGTCCCCTTTTAGCTATGTCGAGTTGTGTGGTGAGTCTAGGATGGACTCGGTGAGTTGGAAGCCAAAACTCACCCATAGTGGAACTCGGTGAGTCGATGCCCAGACTCGACGAGTTCAAGGCAATCTCCTTAGATCAAGATCAGACTCGGCGAGTTGTTCATACAACTCGGCGAGTCACAGTATAACTTGTTCATCGGATGAAGATGAACTCGGTGAGTTGTTCATACAACTCGGCAAGTAGGATGAAGGACTTGAACATCAGTTTGGAAGGAGAACTCGTCGAGTCAACGCCTAACTCGACGAGTAGAAACAGAATTCAGGTCAGTCGTTTGGACATGGACTTGGCGAGTTGGCGAGTCAACTCGGTGAATCGGGTCAACTGGATGTTGACTCTGACTTTGACTTAGGGCATGATCAGGGGTAAAATGGTCATTTTACCCAAAGGTCAGTTAGCAGTTTTTGACTATGTGTTTGGTAGGAATTACAGCCGGAGGATTTCAGGAGCAACAGCAGTCAGACTATTCCCACACAGATCAGCAGCTACTACGAGGTGAGTTACCTTCCAGTAGCGGCGGGTCTAAGGCCACAATGCCGGCCCACCAGTAGGAGATGTATGATTAGATGATTGTCTCTGTGATATTCATCTAGGGTTGCTACTACCTGTGTTATGTTTATGTGTTTGTATGTTATGATGCTATGTGCTAGTGATAGTATGAGAGATAGTCCCCAGGTTACCGGTCGATAGGGCCGAAGGGGCAGTCATGCCCAGCCATGCTAGATAGACTATGTGATATATGTGTTATGTGGTAGTAGTAGGGGCTGAAATAGTCCCCAGTACCCGGTCGAGAGGACCCAAGGGGGGGGGGGGCAGAACCCAGATATGCTAGGCAGTATCCGGTTGAGAGGACCGAATGGGAGGCTAGCACCCAGATATGCTAGGCAGTATCAGGTCGAGAGGACCGAAGGGGTAGGTCGGGCACCCAGATATGCCTGACAATTTATGTATGTTATGTGATTGTATGGTTTGTGGTACAATGGGGGAACTCACTAAGCTTTGTGCTTACAGGTTACAGTTTTGGTTTCAGGTACCTCTTCATCGAAGGGGAAGGAGCTGGCACGGTAGCGGCACATTATGCACACACACTGGTTTCCGCATTTATTAGATTTCTCTGGGATTTATACTCTGATGTTTCGATTGGTTGTATGACTTGACTTTTGAATATGGTTTATGTTGTGATGTAGTCTGATCAAACAATGTTTTTATTTATTAACGTTTTCTAAAGTAGTGTTTTAAAAACGAAATTTTTGGACGTGAAAATTTGGGTCGTTACACAACATGTCTACATGGGAAACCTGTAATCTCCCAAAACCTACAACTGTAACTTTGATCATTCATGTTTTCCACATACTGGTCTTGCCATGTGCTTTCTACTTGGTACTTTCCTGCCCCATTGTATTTACCCACATACTTAGCTACATCAGTCTTAATCTTTTCAAACAATGTAGTTGCAGTAGGGGTTAGAAGTCCTTCACACTTATCTATTTCCTTTTGCACCACACATAACCTCTTCATGAGATACTCTCTAATATACTCTAAGCAAGTGATAATAGGTTTGTCCCTACCTTCATCTAGCTTAGAATTGAATGCCTCACAAAGGTTATTCAACAAACAATCAGTATGTTCCCTTCCTGAATAATTGATATTATGAGAAGACAAACCTAGAAACTTACCACTAAAGTAAGATTTAGCCCAAGTGTTTATTGGGATCTTACACACCCAAGCATGAGCCTCTTCATTGATCTTCTTAAACTAATCCATTGCTCTGTCAAAATGATTGACTGTTGTTGCTCTAGCACACTCCCAAAGCTGGTCACTTAAGTCTTTTCCTTTCCACTGTTTCTTCATGTTTTCCTGGATATGCCTAAAAAAAACATGTGTTCTGCACTAGGTAATACCTTCTCCATTGTTGGTATTATTCCCTAAACAAAAGTCAATGTATGCAACATCCGTTAACCAAATGTATTTAGAAAAGGTAATAAAAAAAGTTAGGTGATACACACCTTTTGTGTATCTGAAATGAATGTAAAGTTTGAATTTGGTCCCAGATCTAGATCTTCTCCTAACAGTTCCAAGAACCAGGTCCAACTACTTGTTGATTATATCTCTACCACTGCATATGCTCCAGGGTATATGCCATTGTTTGAGTCCAACCCTACAACAGTTAACTCTTGCCCAGGGTAAGGGCCCTTCATGAAAGTACCATCCAAACCTAGAAAATATCTTAACCCATATTTGAATCCTAACTTTAATGCACCTAGACAAACATATATTCTTCTAAAAGTTCTTGTGGTAATAGACAGGGAGGTTTCGGGATACACATCAATCCGAACTGTTGTACCAGGATTGGTGCTGAGTAGCTCCAACGCATAACCCCTCAAAAATTCATACTGTACTTGGTAGTCCCCACTAATGATACGTTCAACCATTGACTTTTCCCTAGCAACCTTTTGCAATGACATTCCTACCTCCAGTTTCTTGCACAACTCTTCGTGTAAAGCTTTCACTGGAATTTTAGGGTTACACTGTATTCGTTGAACAATTAAGTTTGCTATGTATCTGGAAGTGCAAGCTTTGACCGCCCTTTTTTGCAAACATTTATGCTCATCCTGTACTATTTTCACCAACCAATTCTGATTTTCATTAGCCCTTGATATTACCCATGGACATGTACCTTTATTGGAAATATCATCTTTACCCTTGCACTTTGCCCTACTTCTAGTTGAGGGCCCACCACCATCAACTACTTTAGAAGGATTACTTACAACACCTTTACATTTCACCCTAATCTGGATTTTTTCATTCTTGGCTAGGTATAAAGACCTCCTTGTTGCTACAACATGTGAGTTCATGTAGTTTTTAACATCACACTTGGTTTTGAAGACCTGGCCAATCTGAAATGGTTTTACATGAACCTATCCATGTGAGCATGTACTTGACTTACTCAACTCTTTTAGTAGTCTCTTCCTATCATCTTCATGAAATCCTGCAAATTGATAATCATCAGTGGCAATAACTTCCAACTCATCATCAACCATGTCAATCCCTTCATCTTTTGAATGATTGTTCAAGATTCCATGTTCATCTACATCAACAGCATTATGGAATTCACTCATGTCTACATCTACATCAAAATGTATGTTAGACTCATCCACATTGTATTCACTGTCATCAAAATCGTCTCCACTATCCTCAGAACCATGGCCACTCTTAGAGTAGAAAGCCTCTCCACTATCATCCTCACCATACCCTCTAGATATCCACTTCTGGTTGTTCAAATGAAGTTTGAACATTAAACTCGGCATCATAATCAACATAAAGTGAGTAATCCTCTATAAATGGTTCATAATCATCAATTGTTGTAGTATTAGCTCCATCATCAGCTTGGCAACTTGGTTCCTGTACATGGTAAGTTCCCGATGGTTCTTCAGTTTCAACTGCACTAGTGATCACTTCTTCTTGAGTTTCAATTTCATGATTCACCACTTCCTCTTGAATGACATGACTTTGTTATCTATCTTGTGACCTTATAAATGGTAGAATACTCTTTGAGTAGCCATGGCCTTCATTAACATCTATTACTTGTGACTGATCATAATCAGGGTTCATAGACTTGTTTAGATCAAGCTTTCTACTACATGATCCTGCTTCTCTCCTACCAGGTTTCTTTCTATTCATTTTAGGTGACACACTATCAGGATCCAACTCTTCAATGACATGACTTTGTTTGTTATCTTGCTAACCTTGCCTGACTAGTTTCAATATACACCCTAATAAGTCTGTGTTTAGGGAGATATGATACCATTTTAAGTACATCTTGATCATTACCTAAAGGCATTAAGCCATAGTCCAAAGGGTATTCAGGGATACAGAAATGGTAGTAAAGGGTTTGCTCAGTTTTGTACCCTAGTTCTCGAACCATGTCGTCAAGCTCATGAATTGAAAATAAATGAGTGTCAACATCATCTACATATGCTACAACACCATCAACGTATTTCCTTCCAGGTGCTTTGGTGAAGACACCACTGTAGTGTATCTTTAACGTGAAGTAGTTGTCATAACCTTCTCTAAACACAAAAAAAAGAGTAAAATCAATGATTTCTCTACGTCAACACAATCGACCAAGAAAAAACAAGTTTTGTTGTAGTATTGTACCGTATCTTTTTCCTAAGTCCTCCACGGTTACAAATTTTTCTCGAAAACACCATATACATAGTACCATTGCGATTCCTACAACTTAAAACCCTAAATCGCAATTTTTGTTCTTTCTTCTACGATGGGAATGAACCCAATGAATACAGATGTAACTGGTTATCTTCTTGGGAGAGGGACGGGTAGTGATGTGCAAGCAACATGTAATCATTTCATATTAAAGAGAGAATGTTACAACTGAAATGACGAAATTACCCCTGCAATATTTTATTAAAAATGAGTTAACGGTGAAATGCTAACGGAGTGAGTTGGAAGGACCAAATGTCAAAAGTTTTGAAACCATAGGGATCATCTGTGAGGTTTTTTAAACTTAGAGATCAAACTTGATATTTTTGGAAACCACAAGGATCATTTTTGAAGTTTTGTCTTTAAAAAATAAGGATAATAACTTAAAATGGTAATCTATTTTTAGAACTACACACATTTGGTCATTGAGTTTTATTTTCGTCCACATTTACCTCTTCAACTTGTTAAACTGTAAATATTCGGTCCTTATAACCGGCTGTTCCAGATTAGCAGGTAAAAAAGACTTTAAAATGTAATATATTTCTCATTTTGTATATATTTAGTCATTAATTTTTTTTTTTGCACATTTAGTCTTTAATATTTTTTTGTTGCAAATTAAGTATTTGTTGTTTTTGTTCATATTCAGTACTTATGATTGATTTGTTTAGGTTTTCGTTACGTCATCTTACACGAGACAATCATTAATGAGGTGTTTTTGTTGTTGATGTTTATGTCCATCGCGACATTGACTGCTTGAATTCTTAGGTCATGTGGTTTGGCTTAGATCTTGTGTTCTGAACGTCGTAATATCTTCATACGATCTCGAATTTTAAAGATAGTTATTTCCACGCGTTCGTATTTGAGTTTACTACAACATTCATTAAGATTACTCTCATTAAAAAAATAATATATTTTTACTTATGATTTTATAAAAAAAAATAGTTTATACATATACTAATAAATAACTCATAGATATAAAGATTGTAACTAAAAATGTATTAGTTTTTATTTTTTAAAAAAAGACGCTTATATCCACATGTTCTTTGTAAATGTCTTTTTATAAAATTGTAAGTAAAATATATTACTTTTTAACCAGAGTAATCTTAACGAAAGTTGTAGTAGACTCAAATACGAACCTGTGAATATAAAGATCGTTAAAATCTGAGATCGTATGAAGAAGTTACGACGTTTAGAACACAAGACCTAAGTCAAACCACAAGACCTAAGCAACCAAATAGCTCATGTCGCGATGGACATAAACATCAACAACCTCCAAACACCTCAGTAATTATTATCTTACATTGGATGTCGTGAGAAAAACCTAAAGAAATTTGTTATAAGTATTGAATGTGTAAAAAAACATTAAGAATTTATTTTGCAATTAAAAAAATATTAAGGACTAAATGATCAAACAAATATTAAAAACTAAATGTTTACAAAGTGAGAAATATATTAGAATTTAAGTCATTTTTTCCGGTTTACTTGGAATAACGGTCATAAGGATTGAATGTGTATAGTTTAACAAGTTAAAGGATAAATGTGAAAAAAAAAATTTAAAAAAAAAAACCTCAGTGTAATCAATGATCCTACAAAATAATACATTTATTTTATCATTGATCATAAGTTGCATATACTTATAAGTTAAGTATTTACACAACACTTATTTATAAATTTTGATAAATAAAAACCGAATACAGAAAAATAATTGGACGTGTCTGAGGTTGAAGAAAATAGGAGTTTAGTAGCGTCGCGCTGAATACTAAATAGCCGCTGGCGAAGTGGGCTGGCAAAGCTCGTGCCCGCCGAATATCACTATCCTCTATCAACAAGTTACAAGTGCACATGGACACGTACCTCATTTCTTCCACCCAAATTCTCCAATTTATCCTATTCATTACTTATTGCTCTTCATATATATATATATATATATATATATATATATATATATATATATATATATATATATATATATATATATATATAAACCATGTTAATTTTGTAAGATCATGAAACCAAATCTAAAAATAATTTTAAAATACAAAATAAAAGGAAAATCCAGAAATTCTTTTTATAATTATTATTTTCGGAACTTTAATTAATTAAAAAATAAATAAATAATTACCGTTTTTTTTTAAATATGTGAAATATTCTAATAGAATATTACACTATAAATATTCTAATATGATTTTTAGAATATTCGAATATTTTACTAGATTTATCAAATATGTAGAATATTCTAATATTCTATTAGAATATATATAAAAAAATATATTTATTTATTTATTATTATTTTTTTGGAATTTCTTTTATTTTTTTGGAAAATATAATTTCCGAAAATAATATTTGATTTTTTTTTCCTGAAAAATTTTCAATTATTTTGCATTTTAAAAATGTTTTTTTTATCTATTAAATGAGTGGCTAGAATTGCGTCTCACG